>NC_134080.1:83777102-84977102 GCF_000715075.1 Nicotiana tabacum
CTGACTGAAAGGAAAAAGTTCAGTTTAGGGTTTAAAACCCTAATGCTGACTGGATGGAAAAAGTTCAGTTTAGGGTTTAAAACCCTAATGCTGACTAAAGGAAAAGTTCAGTTTAGGGTTTAAAACCCTAATGCTGACTAAATGGAAAGAGTTCAGTTTAGGGTTTAAAACCCTAATGTTGACTGAAAGGAAAAAGTTCAGTTTAGGGTTTAAAACCCTAATACTGACTAGATGGAAAAAGTTCAGTTTAGGGTTTAAAACCCTAATGCTGACTAAAGGAAAAGTTCAGTTTAGGGTTTAAAACCCTAATGCTGACTAAATGGAAAGAGTTCAGTTTAGGGTTTAAAACCCTAATGCTGACTGAATGGAAAAGTTCAGTTTAGGGTTTAAAACCCTAATGCTGACTGAAAGGAAAAAGTTCAGTTTAGGGTTTAAAACCCTAATGCTGACTGAAAGGAAAAAGTTCAGTTTAGGGTTTAAAACCCTAATGCTGACTTGATGGAAAAAGTTCAGTTTAGGGTTTAAAACCCTAATGCTGACTGAATGGAAAAGTTCAATTTAGGGTTTAAAACCCTAATGCTGACTGAAAGGAAAAAGTTCAGTTTAGGGTTTAAAACCCTAATGCTGACTGAAAGGAAAAGTTCAGTTTAGGGTTTAAAACCCTAATGCTGACTAAATGGAAAGAGTTCAGTTTAGGGTTTAAAACCCTAATGCTGACTGAAAGGAAAAAGTTCAGTTTAGGGTTTAAAACCCTAATGCTGACTGAAAGGAAAAAGTTCAGTTTAGGGTTTAAAACCCTAATGCTGACTGGATGGAAAAAGTTCAGTTTAGAGTTTAAAACCCTAATGCTGACTGAAAGGAAAAAGTTCAGTTTAGGGTTTAAAACCCTAATGCTGACTGAAAGGAAAAAGTTCAGTTTAGGGTTTAAAACCCTAATGCTGACTAGATGGAAAAAGTTCAGTTTAGGGTTTAAAACCCTAATGCTGACTAAAGGAAAAGTTCAGTTTAGGGTTTAAAAACCTAATGCTGACTAAATGGAAAGAGTTCAGTTTAGGGTTTAAAACCCTAATGCTGACTGAAAGGAAAAAGTTCAGTTTAGGGTTTAAAACCCTAATGCTGACTGAAAGGAAAAAGTTCAGTTTAGGGTTTAAAACCCTAATACTGACTAGATGGAAAAAGTTCAGTTTATGGTTTAAAACCCTAATGCTGACTAAAGGAGAAGTTCAGTTTAGGGTTTAAAACCCTAATGCTGACTAAATGGAATGAGTTCAGTTTAGGGTTTAAAACCCTAATGCTGACTGAATGGAAAAGTTCAGTTTAGGGTTTAAAACCCTAATGCTGACTGAAAGGAAAAAGTTCAGTTTAGGGTTTAAAACCCTAATGCTGACTGAAAGGAAAAAGTTCAGTTTAGTGTTTAAAACCCTAATGCTGACTGGATGGAAAAAGTTCAGTTTAGGGTTTAAAACCCTAATGCTGACTAAAGGAAAAGTTCAGTTTAGGGTTTAATACCCTAATGCTGACTAAATGGAAAGAGTTCAGTTTAGGGTTTAAAACCCTAATGCTGACTGAAAAGAAAAAGTTCAGTTTAGGGTTTAAAACCCTAATGCTGACTAAAGGAAAAGTTCAGTTTAGGGTTTAAAACCCTAATGCTGACTAAATGGAAAGAGTTCAGTTTAGGGTTTAAAACCCTAATGCTGACTGAATGGAAAAGTTCAATTTAGGGTTTAAAACCCTAATGCTGACTGAAAGGAAAAAGTTCAGTTTAGGGTTTAAAACCCTAATGCTGACTGAAAGGAAAAGTTCAGTTTAGGTTTTAAAACCCTAATGCTGACCGGCTGGAAAAGTTCCGTTTAGGGTTTAAAACCCTAATGCTGACTAAATGGAAAGAGTTCAATTTAAGGTTTAAAACCCTAATGCTGACTGAAAGGAAAAAGTTCAGTTTAGGGTTTAAAACCCTAATGCTGACTGAAAGGAAAAGTTCAGTTTATGTTTTAAAACCCTAATGCTGACCGGCTGGAAAAGTTCAGTTTAGGGTTTAAAACCCTAATGCTGACTAAAAGGAAAATTTCAGTTTAGGGTTTGAAACCCTAATGCTGACTAAATGGAAAAAGTTCAGTTTAGGGTTTAAAACCCTAATGCTGACTGAAAGGAAAAAGTTCAGTTTAGGATTTAAAACCCGAATGCTGACTGGATGGAAAAAGTTCAGTTTAGGGTTTAAAACCCTAATGCTGACTAAAGGAAAAGTTCAGTTTAGGGTTTAAAACCCTAATGCTGACTAAATGGAAAGAGTTCAGTTTAGGGTTTAAAACCCTAATGCTGACTGAAAGGAAAAGTTCAGTTTAGGTTTTAAAACCCTAATGCTGACCGGCTGGAAAAGTTCAGTTTAGGGTTTAAAACCCTAATGCTGACTAAATGGAAAGAGTTCAATTTAAGGTTTAAAACCCTAATGCTGACTGAAAGGAAAAAGTTCAGTTTAGGGTTTAAAACCCTAATGCTGACTGAAAGGAAAAGTTCAGTTTAGGGTTTAAAACCCTAATGCTGACCGGCTGGAAAAGTTCAGTTTAGGGTTTAAAACCCTAATGCTGACTAAATGGAAAGAGTTCAGTTTAGGGTTTAAAACCCTAATGCTGACTGAAAGGAAAAAGTTCAGTTTAGGGTTTAAAACCCTAATGCTGACTGAAAGGAAAAAGTTCAGTTTAGGGTTTAAAACCCTAATGCTGACTAAAGGAAAAGTTCAGTTTAGGGTTTAAAACCCTAATGCTGACTAAATGGAAAGAGTTCAGTTTAGGGTTTAAAACCCTAATGCTGACTGAAAGGAAAAAGTTCAGTTTAGGGTTTAAAACCCTAATGCTGACTAAATAGAAAAATTTCAGTTTAGGGTTTAAAACCCTAATGCTGACTGAAAGGAAAAAGTTCAGTTTAGGGTTTAAAACCCTAATGCTGACTGGATGGAAAAAGTTCAGTTTAGGGTTTAAAACCCTAATGCTGACTAAAGGAAAAGTTCAGTTTAGAGTTTAAAACCCTAATGCTGACTAAATGGAAAGAGTTCAGTTTAGGGTTTAAAACCCTAATGTTGACTGAAAGGAAAAAGTTCAGTTTAGGGTTTAAAACCCTAACACTGACTAGATGGAAAAAGTTCAGTTTAGGGTTTAAAACCCTAATGCTGACTAAAGGAGAAGTTCAGTTTTGGGTTTAAAACCCTAATGCTGACTAAATGGAAAGAGTTCAGTTTAGGGTTTAAAACCCTAATGCTGACTGAATGGAAAAGTTCAGTTTAGGGTTTAAAACCCTAATGATGACTGAAAGGAAAAAGTTCAGTTTAGGGTTTAAAACCCTAATGCTGACTGAAAGGAAAAAGTTCAGTTTAGGGTTTAAAACCCTAATGCTGACTTGATGGAAAAAGTTCAGTTTAGGGTTTAAAACCCTAATGCTGACTGAATGGAAAAGTTCAATTTAGGGTTTAAAACCCTAATGGTGACTGAAAGGAAAAAGTTCAGTTTAGGGTTTAAAACCCTAATGCTGACTGAAAGGAAAAGTTCAGTTTAGGGTTTAAAAACCTAATGCTGACTAAATGGAAAGAGTTCAGTTTAGGGTTTAAAACCCTAATGCTGACTGAAAGGAAAAAGTTCAGTTTTGGGTTTAAAACCCTAATGCTGACTGAAAGGAAAAAGTTCAGTTTAGGGTTTAAAACCCTAATGCTGACTGGATGGAAAAAGTTCAGTTTAAGGTTTAAAACCCTAATGCTGACTAAAGGAAAAGTTCAGTTTAGGGTTTAATACCCTAATGCTGACTAAATGGAAAAAGTTCAGTTTAGGGTTTAAAACCCTAATGATTGAATGGAAAAGTTCAGTTTAGGGTTTAAAACCCTAATGCTGACTGGATGGAAAAAGTTCAGTTTAGGGTTTAAAACCCTAATGCTGACTAAAGGAAAAGTTCAGTTTAGGGTTTAAAACCCTAATGCTGACTAAATGGAAAAAGTTCAGTTTAGGGTTTAAAACCCTAATGCTGACTGAAAGGAAAAAGTTCAGTTTAGGGTTTAAAACCCTAATACTGACTAGATGGAAAAAGTTCAGTTTAGGGTTTAAAACCCTAATGCTGACTAAAGGAAAAGTTCAGTTTAGGGTTTAAAACCCTAATGCTGACTAAATGGAAAGAGTTCAGTTTAGGGTTTAAAACCCTAATGCTGACTGAAAGGAAAAAGTTCAGTTTAGGGTTTAAAACCCTAATGTTGACTAGATGGAAAAAGTTCAGTTTAGGGTTTAAAACCCTAATGCTGACTAAATGGAAAGAGTTCAGTTTAGGGTTTAAAACCCTAATGCTGACTAAATGGAAAGAGTTCAGTTTAGTGTTTAAAACCCTAATGCTGACTGAAAGGAAAAAGTTCAGTTTAGGGTTTAAAACCCTAATGCTGACTGGATGGAAAAAGTTCAGTTTAGGGTTTAAAACCCTAATGCTGACTAAAGGAAAAGTTCAGTTTAGGGTTTAAAACCCTAATGCTGACTGAAAGGAAAAAGTTCAGTTTAGGGTTTAAAACCCTAATGCTGACTGGATGGAAAAAGTTCAGTTTAGGGTTTAAAACCCTAATGCTGACTAAAGGAAAAGTTCAGTTTAGAGTTTAAAACCCTAATGCTGACTAAATGGAAAGAGTTCAGTTTAGGGTTTAAAACCCTAATGTTGACTGAAAGGAAAAAGTTCAGTTTAGGGTTTAAAACCCTAATACTGACTAGATGGAAAAAGTTCAGTTTATGGTTTAAAACCCTAATGCTGACTAAAGGAGAAGTTCAGTTTAGGGTTTAAAACCCTAATGCTGACTAAATGGAATGAGTTCAGTTTAGGGTTTAAAACCCTAATGCTGACTGAATGGAAAAGTTCAGTTTAGGGTTTAAAACCCTAATGCTGACTGAAAGGAAAAAGTTCAGTTTAGGGTTTAAAACCCTAATGCTGACTGAAAGGAAAAAGTTCAGTTTAGTGTTTAAAACCCTAATGCTGACTGGATGGAAAAAGTTCAGTTTAGGGTTTAAAACCCTAATGCTGACTAAAGGAAAAGTTCAGTTTAGGGTTTAATACCCTAATGCTGACTAAATGGAAAGAGTTCAGTTTAGGGTTTAAAACCCTAATGCTGACTGAAAAGAAAAAGTTCAGTTTAGGGTTTAAAACCCTAATGCTGACTGGATGGAAAAAGTTCAGTTTAGGGTTTAAAACCCTAATGCTGACTAAAGGAGAAGTTCAGTTTAGGGTTTAAAACCCTAATGCTGACTAAATGGAATGAGTTCAGTTTAGGGTTTAAAACCCTAATGCTGACTAAATGGAAAGAGTTCAGTTTAGGGTTTAAAACCCTAATGCTGACTGAAAAGAAAAAGTTCAGTTTAGGGTTTAAAACCCTAATGCTGACTGGATGGAAAAAGTTCAGTTTAGGGTTTAAAACCCTAATGCTGACTAAAGGAAAAGTTCAGTTTAGGGTTTAAAAACCCTAATGCTGACTAAATGGAAAGAGTTCAGTTTAGGGTTTAAAACCCTAATGCTGACTGAAAGGAAAAAGTTCAGTTTTGGGTTTAAAACCCTAATGCTGACTGAAAGGAAAAAGTTCAGTTTAGGGTTTAAAACCCTAATGCTGACTGGATGGAAAAAGTTCAGTTTAAGGTTTAAAACCCTAATGCTGACTAAAGGAAAAGTTCAGTTTAGGGTTTAATACCCTAATGCTGACTAAATGGAAAAAGTTCAGTTTAGGGTTTAAAACCCTAATGATTGAATGGAAAAGTTCAGTTTAGGGTTTAAAACCCTAATGCTGACTGAAAGGAAAAAGTTTAGTTTAGGGTTTAAAACCCTAATGCTGACTGAAAGGAAAACGTTCAGTTTAGGGTTTAAAACCCTAATGCTGACTGGATGGAAAAAGTTCAGTTTAGGGTTTAAAACCCTAATGCTGACTAAATGGAAAGAGTTCAGTTTAGGGTTTAAAACCCTAATGCTGACTGAAAGGAAAAAGTTCAGTTTTGGGTTTAAAACCCTAATGCTGACTGAAAGGAAAAAGTTCAGTTTAGGGTTTAAAACCCTAATGCTGACTGGATGGAAAAAGTTCAGTTTAAGGTTTAAAACCCTAATGCTGACTAAAGGAAAAGTTCAGTTTAGGGTTTAATACCCTAATGCTGACTAAATGGAAAAAGTTCAGTTTAGGGTTTAAAACCCTAATGATTGAATGGAAAAGTTCAGTTTAGGGTTTAAAACCCTAATGCTGACTGAAAGGAAAAAGTTTTGTTTAGGGTTTAAAACCCTAATGCTGACTGAAAGGAAAACGTTCAGTTTAGGGTTTAAAACCCTAATGCTGACTAGATGGAAAAAGTTCAGTTTAGGGTTTAAAACCCTAATGCTGACTAAAGGAAAAGTTCAGTTTAGGGTTTAAAACCCTAATGCTGACTAAATGGAAAGAGTTCAGTTTAGGGTTTAAAACCCTAATGCTGACTGAAAGGAAAAAGTTCAGTTTAGGGTTTAAAACCCTAATGTTGACTAGATGGAAAAAGTTCAGTTTAGGGTTTAAAACCCTAATGCTGACTAAATGGAAAGAGTTCAGTTTAGGGTTTAAAACCCTAATGCTGACTAAATGGAAAGAGTTCAGTTTAGTGTTTAAAACCCTAATGCTGACTGAAAGGAAAAAGTTCAGTTTAGGGTTTAAAACCCTAATGCTGACTGGATGGAAAAAGTTCAGTTTAGGGTTTAAAACCCTAATGCTGACTAAAGGAAAAGTTCAGTTTAGGGTTTAAAACCCTAATGCTGACTGAAAGGAAAAAGTTCAGTTTAGGGTTTAAAACCCTAATGCTGACTGGATGGAAAAAGTTCAGTTTAGGGTTTAAAACCCTAATGCTGACTAAAGGAAAAGTTCAGTTTAGAGTTTAAAACCCTAATGCTGACTAAATGGAAAGAGTTCAGTTTAGGGTTTAAAACCCTAATGTTGACTGAAAGGAAAAAGTTCAGTTTAGGGTTTAAAACCCTAATACTGACTAGATGGAAAAAGTTCAGTTTATGGTTTAAAACCCTAATGCTGACTAAAAGAGAAGTTCAGTTTAGGGTTTAAAACCCTAATGCTGACTAAATGGAATGAGTTCAGTTTAGGGTTTAAAACCCTAATGCTGACTGAATGGAAAAGTTCAGTTTAGGGTTTAAAACCCTAATGCTGACTGAAAGGAAAAAGTTCAGTTTAGGGTTTAAAACCCTAATGCTGACTGAAAGGAAAAAGTTCAGTTTAGTGTTTAAAACCCTAATGCTGACTGGATGGAAAGAGTTCAGTTTATGGTTTAAAACCCTAATGCTGACTGAAAAGAAAAAGTTCAGTTTAGGGTTTAAAACCCTAATGCTGACTAAAGGAAAAGTTCAGTTTAGGGTTTAAAAACCTAATGCTGACTAAATGGAAAGAGTTCAGTTTAGGGTTTAAAACCCTAATGCTGACTGAATGGAAAAGTTCAATTTAGGGTTTAAAACCCTAATGCTGACTGAAAGGAAAAAGTTCAGTTTAGGGTTTAAAACCCTAATGCTGACTGAAAGGAAAAGTTCAGTTTAGGTTTTAAAACCCTAATGCTGACCGGCTGGAAAAGTTCCGTTTAGGGTTTAAAACCCTAATGCTGACTAAATGGAAAGAGTTCAATTTAAGGTTTAAAACCCTAATGCTGACTGAAAGGAAAAAGTTCAGTTTAGGGTTTAAAACCCTAATGCTGACTGAAAGGAAAAGTTCAGTTTATGTTTTAAAACCCTAATGCTGACCGGCTGGAAAAGTTCAGTTTAGGGTTTAAAACCCTAATGCTGACTAAAAGGAAAATTTCAGTTTAGGGTTTGAAACCCTAATGCTGACTAAATGGAAAAAGTTCAGTTTAGGGTTTAAAACTCTAATGCTGACTGAAAGGAAAAAGTTCAGTTTAGAATTTAAAACCCGAATGCTGACTGGATGGAAAAAGTTCAGTTTAGGGTTTAAAACCCTAATGCTGACTAAAGGAAAAGTTCAGTTTAGGGTTTAAAACCCTAATGCTGACTAAATGGAATGAGTTCAGTTTAGGGTTTAAAACCCTAATGCTGACTGAATGGAAAAGTTCAGTTTAGGGTTTAAAACCCTAATGCTGACTGAAAGGAAAAAGTTCAGTTTAGGGTTTAAAACCCTAATGCTGACTGAAAGGAAAAAGTTCAGTTTAGTGTTTAAAACCCTAATGCTGACTGGATGGAAAAAGTTCAGTTTAGGGTTTAAAACCCTAATGCTGACTAAAGGAAAAGTTCAGTTTAGGGTTTAATACCCTAATGCTGACTAAATGGAAAGAGTTCAGTTTAGGGTTTAAAACCCTAATGCTGACTGAAAAGAAAAAGTTCAGTTTAGGGTTTAAAACCCTAATGCTGACTGAAAGGAAAAGTTCAGTTTAGGGTTTAAAACCCTAATGCTGACTAAAGGAAAAGTTCAGTTTCGGGTTTAAAACCCTAATGCTGACTAAATGGAAAGACTTCAGTTTAGGGTTTAAAACCCTAATGCTGACTGAAAGGAAAAAGTTCAGTTTAGGGTTTAAAACCCTAATGCTGACTAAATAGAAAAATTTCAGTTTAAGGTTTAAAACCCTAATGCTGACTGAAAGGAAAAAGTTCAGTTTAGGGTTTAAAACCCTAATGCTGACTGGATGGAAAAATTTCAGTTTAGGGTTTAAAACCCTAATGCTGACTAAAGGAAAAGTTCAGTTTAAAGTTTAAAACCCTAATGCTGACTAAATGGAAAGAGTTCAGTTTAGGGTTTAAAACCCTAATGTTGACTGAAAGGAAAAAGTTCAGTTTAGGGTTTAAAACCCTAACACTGACTAGATGGAAAAAGTTCAGTTTAGGGTTTAAAACCCTAATGCTGACTAAAGGAGAAGTTCAGTTTTGGGTTTAAAACCCTAATGCTGACTAAATGGAAAGAGTTCAGTTTAGGGTTTAAAACCCTAATGCTGACTGAATGGAAAAGTTCAGTTTAGGGTTTAAAACCCTAATGATGACTGAAAGGAAAAAGTTCAGTTTAGGGTTTAAAACCCTAATGCTGACTGAAAGGAAAAAGTTCAGTTTAGGGTTTAAAACCCTAATGCTGACTTGATGGAAAAAGTTCAGTTTAGGGTTTAAAACCCTAATGCTGACTGAATGGAAAAGTTCAATTTAGGGTTTAAAACCCTAATGGTGACTGAAAGGAAAAAGTTCAGTTTAGGGTTTAAAACCCTAATGCTGACTGAAAGGAAAAGTTCAGTTTAGGGTTTAAAAACCTAATGCTGACTAAATGGAAAGAGTTCAGTTTAGGGTTTAAAACCCTAATGCTGACTGAAAGGAAAAAGTTCAGTTTAGGGTTTAAAACCCTAATGCTGACTGAAAGGAAAAAGTTCAGTTTAGGGTTTAAAACCCTAATGCTGACTGGATGGAAAAAGTTCAGTTTAAAGTTTAAAACCCTAATGCTGACTAAATGGAAAGAGTTCAGTTTAGGGTTTAAAACCCTAATGCTGACTGAAAGGAAAAAGTTCAGTTTAGGGTTTAAAACCCTAATACTGACTAGATGGAAAAAGTTCAGTTTAGGGTTTAAAACCCTAATGCTGACTAAAGGAAAAGTTCAGTTTAGGGTTTAAAACCCTAATGCTGACTAAATGGAAAGAGTTCAGTTTAGGGTTTAAAACCCTAATGCTGACTGAAAGGAAAAAGTTCAGTTTAGGGTTTAAAACCCTAATGTTGACTAGATGGAAAAAGTTCAGTTTAGGGTTTAAAACCCTAATGCTGACTAAATGGAAAGAGTTCAGTTTAGGGTTTAAAACCCTAATGCTGACTAAATGGAAAGAGTTCAGTTTAGTGTTTAAAACCCTAATGCTGACTGAAAGGAAAAAGTTCAGTTTAGGGTTTAAAACCCTAATGCTGACTGGATGGAAAAAGTTCAGTTTAGGGTTTAAAACCCTAATGCTGACTAAAGGAAAAGTTCAGTTTAGGGTTTAAAACCCTAATGCTGACTGGATGGAAAAAGTTCAGTTTAGGGTTTAAAACCCTAATGCTGACTAAAGGAAAAGTTCAGTTTAGAGTTTAAAACCCTAATGCTGACTAAATGGAAAGAGTTCAGTTTAGGGTTTAAAACCCTAATGTTGACTGAAAGGAAAAAGTTCAGTTTAGGGTTTAAAACCCTAATACTGACTAGATGGAAAAAGTTCAGTTTATGGTTTAAAACCCTAATGCTGACTAAAAGAGAAGTTCAGTTTAGGGTTTAAAACCCTAATGCTGACTAAATGGAATGAGTTCAGTTTAGGGTTTAAAACCCTAATGCTGACTGAATGGAAAAGTTCAGTTTAGGGTTTAAAACCCTAATGCTGACTGAAAGGAAAAAGTTCAGTTTAGGGTTTAAAACCCTAATGCTGACTGAAAGGAAAAAGTTCAGTTTAGTGTTTAAAACCCTAATGCTGACTGGATGGAAAAAGTTCAGTTTAGGGTTTAAAACCCTAATGCTGACTAAAGGAAAAGTTCAGTTTAGGGTTTAATACCCTAATGCTGACTAAATGGAAAGAGTTCAGTTTAGGGTTTAAAACCCTAATGCTGACTGAAAAGAAAAAGTTCAGTTTAGGGTTTAAAACCCTAATGCTGACTGGATGGAAAAAGTTCAGTTTAGGGTTTAAAACCCTAATGCTGACTAAAGGAGAAGTTCAGTTTAGGGTTTAAAACCCTAATGCTGACTAAATGGAATGAGTTCAGTTTAGGGTTTAAAACCCTAATGCTGACTAAATGGAAAGAGTTCAGTTTAGGGTTTAAAACCCTAATGCTGACTGAAAAGAAAAAGTTCAGTTTAGGGTTTAAAACCCTAATGCTGACTGGATGGAAAAAGTTCAGTTTAGGGTTTAAAACCCTAATGCTGACTAAAGGAAAAGTTCAGTTTAGGGTTTAAAAACCTAATGCTGACTAAATGGAAAGAGTTCAGTTTAGGGTTTAAAACCCTAATGCTGACTGAAAGGAAAAAGTTCAGTTTTGGGTTTAAAACCCTAATGCTGACTGAAAGGAAAAAGTTCAGTTTAGGGTTTAAAACCCTAATGCTGACTGGATGGAAAAAGTTCAGTTTAAGGTTTAAAACCCTAATGCTGACTAAAGGAAAAGTTCAGTTTAGGGTTTAATACCCTAATGCTGACTAAATGGAAAAAGTTCAGTTTAGGGTTTAAAACCCTAATGATTGAATGGAAAAGTTCAGTTTAGGGTTTAAAACCCTAATGCTGACTGAAAGGAAAAAGTTTAGTTTAGGGTTTAAAACCCTAATGCTGACTGAAAGGAAAACGTTCAGTTTAGGGTTTAAAACCCTAATGCTGACTGGATGGAAAAAGTTCAGTTTAGGGTTTAAAACCCTAATGCTGACTAAATGGAAAGAGTTCAGTTTAGGGTTTAAAACCCTAATGCTGACTGAAAGGAAAAAGTTCAGTTTTGGGTTTAAAACCCTAATGCTGACTGAAAGGAAAAAGTTCAGTTTAGGGTTTAAAACCCTAATGCTGACTGGATGGAAAAAGTTCAGTTTAAGGTTTAAAACCCTAATGCTGACTAAAGGAAAAGTTCAGTTTAGGGTTTAATACCCTAATGCTGACTAAATGGAAAAAGTTCAGTTTAGGGTTTAAAACCCTAATGATTGAATGGAAAAGTTCAGTTTAGGGTTTAAAACCCTAATGCTGACTGAAAGGAAAAAGTTTTGTTTAGGGTTTAAAACCCTAATGCTGACTGAAAGGAAAACGTTCAGTTTAGGGTTTAAAACCCTAATGCTGACTAGATGGAAAAAGTTCAGTTTAGGGTTTAAAACCCTAATGCTGACTAAAGGAAAAGTTCAGTTTAGGGTTTAAAACCCTAATGCTGACTAAATGGAAAGAGTTCAGTTTAGGGTTTAAAACCCTAATGCTGACTGAAAGGAAAAAGTTCAGTTTAGGGTTTAAAACCCTAATGTTGACTAGATGGAAAAAGTTCAGTTTAGGGTTTAAAACCCTAATGCTGACTAAATGGAAAGAGTTCAGTTTAGGGTTTAAAACCCTAATGCTGACTAAATGGAAAGAGTTCAGTTTAGTGTTTAAAACCCTAATGCTGACTGAAAGGAAAAAGTTCAGTTTAGGGTTTAAAACCCTAATGCTGACTGGATGGAAAAAGTTCAGTTTAGGGTTTAAAACCCTAATGCTGACTAAAGGAAAAGTTCAGTTTAGGGTTTAAAACCCTAATGCTGACTGAAAGGAAAAAGTTCAGTTTAGGGTTTAAAACCCTAATGCTGACTGGATGGAAAAAGTTCAGTTTAGGGTTTAAAACCCTAATGCTGACTAAAGGAAAAGTTCAGTTTAGAGTTTAAAACCCTAATGCTGACTAAATGGAAAGAGTTCAGTTTAGGGTTTAAAACCCTAATGTTGACTGAAAGGAAAAAGTTCAGTTTAGGGTTTAAAACCCTAATACTGACTAGATGGAAAAAGTTCAGTTTATGGTTTAAAACCCTAATGCTGACTAAAAGAGAAGTTCAGTTTAGGGTTTAAAACCCTAATGCTGACTAAATGGAATGAGTTCAGTTTAGGGTTTAAAACCCTAATGCTGACTGAATGGAAAAGTTCAGTTTAGGGTTTAAAACCCTAATGCTGACTGAAAGGAAAAAGTTCAGTTTAGGGTTTAAAACCCTAATGCTGACTGAAAGGAAAAAGTTCAGTTTAGTGTTTAAAACCCTAATGCTGACTGGATGGAAAAAGTTCAGTTTAGGGTTTAAAACCCTAATGCTGACTAAAGGAAAAGTTCAGTTTAGGGTTTAATACCCTAATGCTGACTAAATGGAAAGAGTTCAGTTTAGGGTTTAAAACCCTAATGCTGACTGAAAAGAAAAAGTTCAGTTTAGGGTTTAAAACCCTAATGCTGACTGGATGGAAAAAGTTCAGTTTAGGGTTTAAAACCCTAATGCTGACTAAAGGAGAAGTTCAGTTTAGGGTTTAAAACCCTAATGCTGACTAAATGGAATGAGTTCAGTTTAGGGTTTAAAACCCTAATGCTGACTGAATGGAAAAGTTCAGTTTAGGGTTTAAAACCCTAATGCTGACTAAAGGAAAAGTTCAGTTTAGGGTTTAAAACCCTAATGCTGACTAAATGGAAAGAGTTCAGTTTAGGGTTTAAAACCCTAATGCTGACTGAAAAGAAAAAGTTCAGTTTAGGGTTTAAAACCCTAATGCTGACTGGATGGAAAAAGTTCAGTTTAGGGTTTAAAACCCTAATGCTGACTAAAGGAAAAGTTCAGTTTAGGGTTTAAAACCCTAATGCTGACTAAATGGAAAGAGTTCAGTTTAGGGTTTAAAATCCTAATGCTGACTGAAAGGAAAAAGTTCAGTTTTGGGTTTAAAACCCTAATGCTGACTGAAAGGAAAAAGTTCAGTTTAGGGTTTAAAACCCTAATGCTGACTGGATGGAAAAAGTTCAGTTTAGGGTTTAAAACCCTAATGCTGACTAAAGGAAAAGTTCAGTTTAGGGTTTAATACCCTAATGCTGACTAAATGGAAAAAGTTCAGTTTAGGGTTTAAAACCCTAATGCGATTGAATGGAAAAGTTCAGTTTAGGGTTTAAAACCCTAATGCTGACTGAAAGGAAAAAGTTCAGTTTAGGGTTTAAAACCCTAATGCTGACTGAAAGGAAAACGTTCAGTTTAGGGTTTAAAACCCTAATGCTGACTGGATGGAAAAAGTTCAGTTTAGGGTTTAAAACCCTAATGCTGACTAAAGGAAAAGTTCAGTTTAGGGTTTAAAACCCTAATGCTGACTAAATGGAAAGAGTTCAGTTTAGGGTTTAAAACCCTAATGCTGACTGAAAGGAAAAAGTTCAGTTTAGGGTTTAAAACCCTAATGTTGACTAGATGGAAAAAGTTCAGTTTAGGGTTTAAAACCCTAATGCTGACTAAATGGAAAGAGTTCAGTTTAGGGTTTAAAACCCTAATGCTGACTAAATGGAAAGAGTTCAGTTTAGGGTTTAAAACCCTAATGCTGACTGAAAGGAAAAAGTTCAGTTTAGGGTTTAAAACCCTAATGCTGACTGGATGGAAAAAGTTCAGTTTAGGGTTTAAAACCCTAATGCTGACTAAAGGAAAAGTTCAGTTTAGGGTTTAAAACCCTAATGCTGACTGAAAGGAAAAAGTTCAGTTTAGGGTTTAAAACCCTAATGCTGACTGGATGGAAAAAGTTCAGTTTAGGGTTTAAAACCCTAATGCTGACTAAAGGAAAAGTTCAGTTTAGGGTTTAAAACCCTAATGCTGACTAAAGGAAAAGTTCAGTTTAGGGTTTAAAACCCTAATGCTGACTAAAGGAAAGAGTTCAGTTTAGGGTTTAAAACCCTAATGTTGACTGAAAGGAAAAAGTTCAGTTTAGGGTTTAAAACCCTAATGCTGACTGGATGGAAAAAGTTCAGTTTAGGGTTTAAAACCCTAATGCTGACTAAAGGAAAAGTTCAGTTTAGGGTTTAAAACCCTAATGCTGACTAAATGGAAAGAGTTCAGTTTAGGGTTTAAAACCCTAATGCTGACTGAATGGAAAAGTTCAGTTTAGGGTTTAAAACCCTAATGCTGACTGAAAGGAAAAAGTTCAGTTTAGGGTTTAAAACCCTAATGCTGACTGAAAGGAAAAAGTTCAGTTTAGGGTTTAAAACCCTAATGCTGACTTGATGGAAAAAGTTCAGTTTAGGGTTTAAAACCCTAATGCTGACTGAATGGAAAAGTTCAATTTAGGGTTTAAAACCCTAATGGTGACTGAAAGGGAAAGAGTTCAGTTTAGGGTTTAAAACCCTAATGCTGACTGAAAGGAAAAGTTCAGTTTAGGGTTTAAAACCCTAATGCTGACTAAATGGAAAGAGTTCAGTTTAGGGTTTAAAACCCTAATGCTGACTGAAAGGAAAAAGTTCAGTTTAGGGTTTAAAACCCTAATGCTGACTGAAAGGAAAAAGTTCAGTTTAGGGTTTAAAACCCTAATGCTGACTGGATGGAAAAAGTTCAGTTTAGAGTTTAAAACCCTAATGCTGACTGAAAGGAAAAAGTTCAGTTTAGGGTTTAAAACCCTAATGCTGACTGAAAGGAAAAAGTTCAGTTTAGGGTTTAAAACCCTAATGCTGACTAGATGGAAAAAGTTCAGTTTAGGGTTTAAAACCCTAATGCTGACTAAAGGAAAAGTTCAGTTTAGGGTTTAATACCCTAATGCTGACTAAATAGAAAGAGTTCAGTTTAGGGTTTAAAACCCTAATGCTGACTGAAAGGAAAAAGTTCAGTTTAGGGTTTAAAACCCTAATGTTGACTAGATGGAAAAAGTTCAGTTTAGGGTTTAAAACCCTAATGCTGACTAAATGGAAAGAGTTCAGTTTAGGGTTTAAAACCCTAATGCTGACTAAATGGAAAGAGTTCAGTTTAGTGTTTAAAACCCTAATGCTGACTGAAAGGAAAAAGTTCAGTTTAGGGTTTAAAACCCTAATGCTGACTGGATGGAAAAAGTTCAGTTTAGGGTTTAAAACCCTAATGCTGACTAAAGGAAAAGTTCAGTTTAGGGTTTAAAACCCTAATGCTGACTGAAAGGAAAAAGTTCAGTTTAGGGTTTAAAACCCTAATGCTGACTGGATGGAAAAAGTTCAGTTTAGGGTTTAAAACCCTAATGCTGACTAAAGGAAAAGTTCAGTTTAGAGTTTAAAACCCTAATGCTGACTAAATGGAAAGAGTTCAGTTTAGGGTTTAAAACCCTAATGTTGACTGAAAGGAAAAAGTTCAGTTTAGGGTTTAAAACCCTAATACTGACTAGATGGAAAAAGTTCAGTTTATGGTTTAAAACCCTAATGCTGACTAAAAGAGAAGTTCAGTTTAGGGTTTAAAACCCTAATGCTGACTAAAGGAAAAAGTTCAGTTTAGGGTTTAAAACCCTAATGCTGACTGAATGGAAAAGTTCAGTTTAGGGTTTAAAACCCTAATGCTGACTGAAAGGAAAAAGTTCAGTTTAGGGTTTAAAACCCTAATGCTGACTGAAAGGAAAAAGTTCAGTTTAGTGTTTAAAACCCTAATGCTGACTGGATGGAAAAAGTTCAGTTTAGGGTTTAAAACCCTAATGCTGACTAAAGGAAAAGTTCAGTTTAGGGTTTAATACCCTAATGCTGACTAAATGGAAAGAGTTCAGTTTAGGGTTTAAAACCCTAATGCTGACTGAAAGGAAAAAGTTCAGTTTAGGGTTTAAAACCCTAATGCTGACTGGATGGAAAAAGTTCAGTTTAGGGTTTAAAACCCTAATGCTGACTAAAGGAAAAGTTCAGTTTAGGGTTTAAAACCCTAATGCTGACTAAATGGAAAGAGTTCAGTTTAGGGTTTAAAACCCTAATGCTGACTAAATGGAAAGAGTTCAGTTTAGGGTTTAAAACCCTAATGCTGACTGAAAGGAAAAAGTTCAGTTTAGGGTTTAAAACCCTAATGCTGACTGGATGGAAAAAGTTCAGTTTAGGGTTTAAAACCCTAATGCTGACTAAAGGAAAAGTTCAGTTTAGGGTTTAAAAACCTAATGCTGACTAAATGGAAAGAGTTCAGTTTAGGGTTTAAAACCCTAATGCTGACTGAAAGGAAAAAGTTCAGTTTTGGGTTTAAAACCCTAATGCTGACTGAAAGGAAAAAGTTCAGTTTAGGGTTTAAAACCCTAATGCTGACTGGATGGAAAAAGTTCAGTTTAGGGTTTAAAACCCTAATGCTGACTAAAGGAAAAGTTCAGTTTAGGGTTTAATACCCTAATGCTGACTAAATGGAAAAAGTTCAGTTTAGGGTTTAAAACCCTAATGATTGAATGGAAAAGTTCAGTTTAGGGTTTAAAACCCTAATGCTGACTGAAAGGAAAAAGTTTAGTTTAGGGTTTAAAACCCTAATGCTGACTGAAAGGAAAACGTTCAGTTTAGGGTTTAAAACCCTAATGCTGACTGGATGGAAAAAGTTCAGTTTAGGGTTTAAAACCCTAATGCTGACTAAATGGAAAGAGTTCAGTTTAGGGTTTAAAACCCTAATGCTGACTGAAAGGAAAAAGTTCAGTTTTGGGTTTAAAACCCTAATGCTGACTGAAAGGAAAAAGTTCAGTTTAGGGTTTAAAACCCTAATGCTGACTGGATGGAAAAAGTTCAGTTTAAGGTTTAAAACCCTAATGCTGACTAAAGGAAAAGTTCAGTTTAGGGTTTAATACCCTAATGCTGACTAAATGGAAAAAGTTCAGTTTAGGGTTTAAAACCCTAATGATTGAATGGAAAAGTTCAGTTTAGGGTTTAAAACCCTAATGCTGACTGAAAGGAAAAAGTTTAGTTTAGGGTTTAAAACCCTAATGCTGACTGAAAGGAAAACGTTCAGTTTAGGGTTTAAAACCCTAATGCTGACTAGATGGAAAAAGTTCAGTTTAGGGTTTAAAACCCTAATGCTGACTAAAGGAAAAGTTCAGTTTAGGGTTTAAAACCCTAATGCTGACTAAATGGAAAGAGTTCAGTTTAGGGTTTAAAACCCTAATGCTGACTGAAAGGAAAAAGTTCAGTTTAGGGTTTAAAACCCTAATGTTGACTAGATGGAAAAAGTTCAGTTTAGGGTTTAAAACCCTAATGCTGACTAAATGGAAAGAGTTCAGTTTAGGGTTTAAAACCCTAATGCTGACTAAATGGAAAGAGTTCAGTTTAGTGTTTAAAACCCTAATGCTGACTGAAAGGAAAAAGTTCAGTTTAGGGTTTAAAACCCTAATGCTGACTGGATGGAAAAAGTTCAGTTTAGGGTTTAAAACCCTAATGCTGACTAAAGGAAAAGTTCAGTTTAGGGTTTAAAACCCTAATGCTGACTGAAAGGAAAAAGTTCAGTTTAGGGTTTAAAACCCTAATGCTGACTGGATGGAAAAAGTTCAGTTTAGGGTTTAAAACCCTAATGCTGACTAAAGGAAAAGTTCAGTTTAGAGTTTAAAACCCTAATGCTGACTAAATGGAAAGAGTTCAGTTTAGGGTTTAAAACCCTAATGTTGACTGAAAGGAAAAAGTTCAGTTTAGGGTTTAAAACCCTAATACTGACTAGATGGAAAAAGTTCAGTTTATGGTTTAAAACCCTAATGCTGACTAAAGGAGAAGTTCAGTTTAGGGTTTAAAACCCTAATGCTGACTAAATGGAATGAGTTCAGTTTAGGGTTTAAAACCCTAATGCTGACTGAATGGAAAAGTTCAGTTTAGGGTTTAAAACCCTAATGCTGACTGAAAGGAAAAAGTTCAGTTTAGGGTTTAAAACCCTAATGCTGACTGAAAGGAAAAAGTTCAGTTTAGTGTTTAAAACCCTAATGCTGACTGGATGGAAAAAGTTCAGTTTAGGGTTTAAAACCCTAATGCTGACTAAAGGAAAAGTTCAGTTTAGGGTTTAATACCCTAATGCTGACTAAATGGAAAGAGTTCAGTTTAGGGTTTAAAACCCTAATGCTGACTGAAAAGAAAAAGTTCAGTTTAGGGTTTAAAACCCTAATGCTGACTGGATGGAAAAAGTTCAGTTTAGGGTTTAAAACCCTAATGCTGACTAAAGGAGAAGTTCAGTTTAGGGTTTAAAACCCTAATGCTGACTAAATGGAATGAGTTCAGTTTAGGGTTTAAAACCCTAATGCTGACTGAATGGAAAAGTTCAGTTTAGGGTTTAAAACCCTAATGCTGACTAAAGGAAAAGTTCAATTTAGGGTTTAAAACCCTAATGCTGACTAAATGGAAAGAGTTCAGTTTAGGGTTTAAAACCCTAATGCTGACTGAAAAGAAAAAGTTCAGTTTAGGGTTTAAAACCCTAATGCTGACTGGATGGAAAAAGTTCAGTTTAGGGTTTAAAACCCTAATGCTGACTAAAGGAAAAGTTCAGTTTAGGGTTTAAAACCCTAATGCTGACTAAATGGAAAGAGTTCAGTTTAGGGTTTAAAATCCTAATGCTGACTGAAAGGAAAAAGTTCAGTTTTGGGTTTAAAACCCTAATGCTGACTGAAAGGAAAAAGTTCAGTTTAGGGTTTAAAACCCTAATGCTGACTGGATGGAAAAAGTTCAGTTTAAGGTTTAAAACCCTAATGCTGACTAAAGGAAAAGTTCAGTTTAGGGTTTAATACCCTAATGCTGACTAAATGGAAAAAGTTCAGTTTAGGGTTTAAAACCCTAATGATTGAATGGAAAAGTTCAGTTTAGGGTTTAAAACCCTAATGCTGACTGAAAGGAAAAAGTTTAGTTTAGGGTTTAAAACCCTAATGCTGACTGAAAGGAAAACGTTCAGTTTAGGGTTTAAAACCCTAATGCTGACTGGATGGAAAAAGTTCAGTTTAGGGTTTAAAACCCTAATGCTGACTAAAAGAAAAGTTCAGTTTAGGGTTTAAAACCCTAATGCTGACTAAATGGAAAGAGTTCAGTTTAGGGTTTAAAACCCTAATGCTGACTGAAAGGAAAAAGTTCAGTTTAGGGTTTAAAACCCTAATGTTGACTAGATGGAAAAAGTTCAGTTTAGGGTTTAAAACCCTAATGCTGACTAAATGGAAAGAGTTCAGTTTAGGGTTTAAAACCCTAATGCTGACTAAATGGAAAGAGTTCAGTTTAGTGTTTAAAACCCTAATGCTGACTGAAAGGAAAAAGTTCAGTTTAGGGTTTAAAACCCTAATGCTGACTGGATGGAAAAAGTTCAGTTTAGGGTTTAAAACTCTAATGCTGACTAAAGGAAAAGTTCAGTTTAGGGTTTAAAACCCTAATGCTGACTGAAAGGAAAAAGTTCAGTTTAGGGTTTAAAACCCTAATGCTGACTGGATGGAAAAAGTTCAGTTTAGGGTTTAAAACCCTAATGCTGACTAAAGGAAAAGTTCAGTTTAGAGTTTAAAACCCTAATGCTGACTAAATGGAAAGAGTTCAGTTTAGGGTTTAAAACCCTAATGTTGACTGAAAGGAAAAAGTTCAGTTTAGGGTTTAAAACCCTAACACTGACTAGATGGAAAAAGTTCAGTTTAGGGTTTAAAACCCTAATGCTGACTAAAGGAGAAGTTCAGTTTAGGGTTTAAAACCCTAATGCTGACTAAATGGAAAGAGTTCAGTTTAGGGTTTAAAACCCTAATGCTGACTGAATGGAAAAGTTCAGTTTAGGGTTTAAAACCCTAATGATGACTGAAAGGAAAAAGTTCAGTTTAGGGTTTAAAACCCTAATGCTGACTGAAAGGAAAAAGTTCAGTTTAGGGTTTAAAACCCTAATGCTGACTTGATGGAAAAAGTTCAGTTTAGGGTTTAAAACCCTAATGCTGACTGAATGGAAAAGTTCAATTTAGGGTTTAAAACCCTAATGGTGACTGAAAGGAAAAAGTTCAGTTTAGGGTTTAAAACCCTAATGCTGACTGAAAGGAAAAGTTCAGTTTAGGGTTTAAAAACCTAATGCTGACTAAATGGAAAGAGTTCAGTTTAGGGTTTAAAACCCTAATGCTGACTGAAAGGAAAAAGTTCAGTTTTGGGTTTAAAACCCTAATGCTGACTGAAAGGAAAAAGTTCAGTTTAGGGTTTAAAACCCTAATGCTGACTGGATGGAAAAAGTTCAGTTTAAAGTTTAAAACCCTAATGCTGACTAAATGGAAAGAGTTCAGTTTAGGGTTTAAAACCCTAATGCTGACTGAAAGGAAAAAGTTCAGTTTAGGGTTTAAAACCCTAATACTGACTAGATGGAAAAAGTTCAGTTTAGGGTTTAAAACCCTAATGCTGACTAAAGGAAAAGTTCAGTTTAGGGTTTAAAACCCTAATGCTGACTAAATGGAAAGAGTTCAGTTTAGGGTTTAAAACCCTAATGCTGACTGAAAGGAAAAAGTTCAGTTTAGGGTTTAAAACCCTAATGTTGACTAGATGGAAAAAGTTCAGTTTAGGGTTTAAAACCCTAATGCTGACTAAATGGAAAGAGTTCAGTTTAGGGTTTAAAACCCTAATGCTGACTAAATGGAAAGAGTTCAGTTTAGTGTTTAAAACCCTAATGCTGACTGAAAGGAAAAAGTTCAGTTTAGGGTTTAAAACCCTAATGCTGACTGGATGGAAAAAGTTCAGTTTAGGGTTTAAAACCCTAATGCTGACTAAAGGAAAAGTTCAGTTTAGGGTTTAAAACCCTAATGCTGACTGAAAGGAAAAAGTTCAGTTTAGGGTTTAAAACCCTAATGCTGACTGGATGGAAAAAGTTCAGTTTAGGGTTTAAAACCCTAATGCTGACTAAAGGAAAAGTTCAGTTTAGAGTTTAAAACCCTAATGCTGACTAAATGGAAAGAGTTCAGTTTAGGGTTTAAAACCCTAATGTTGACTGAAAGGAAAAAGTTCAGTTTAGGGTTTAAAACCCTAATACTGACTAGATGGAAAAAGTTCAGTTTATGGTTTAAAACCCTAATGCTGACTAAAAGAGAAGTTCAGTTTAGGGTTTAAAACCCTAATGCTGACTAAATGGAATGAGTTCAGTTTAGGGTTTAAAACCCTAATGCTGACTGAATGGAAAAGTTCAGTTTAGGGTTTAAAACCCTAATGCTGACTGAAAGGAAAAAGTTCAGTTTAGGGTTTAAAACCCTAATGCTGACTGAAAGGAAAAAGTTCAGTTTAGTGTTTAAAACCCTAATGCTGACTGGATGGAAAAAGTTCAGTTTAGGGTTTAAAACCCTAATGCTGACTAAAGGAAAAGTTCAGTTTAGGGTTTAATACCCTAATGCTGACTAAATGGAAAGAGTTCAGTTTAGGGTTTAAAACCCTAATGCTGACTGAAAAGAAAAAGTTCAGTTTAGGGTTTAAAACCCTAATGCTGACTGGATGGAAAAAGTTCAGTTTAGGGTTTAAAACCCTAATGCTGACTAAAGGAGAAGTTCAGTTTAGGGTTTAAAACCCTAATGCTGACTAAATGGAATGAGTTCAGTTTAGGGTTTAAAACCCTAATGCTGACTAAATGGAAAGAGTTCAGTTTAGGGTTTAAAACCCTAATGCTGACTGAAAAGAAAAAGTTCAGTTTAGGGTTTAAAACCCTAATGCTGACTGGATGGAAAAAGTTCAGTTTAGGGTTTAAAACCCTAATGCTGACTAAAGGAAAAGTTCAGTTTAGGGTTTAAAAACCTAATGCTGACTAAATGGAAAGAGTTCAGTTTAGGGTTTAAAACCCTAATGCTGACTGAAAGGAAAAAGTTCAGTTTTGGGTTTAAAACCCTAATGCTGACTGAAAGGAAAAAGTTCAGTTTAGGGTTTAAAACCCTAATGCTGACTGGATGGAAAAAGTTCAGTTTAAGGTTTAAAACCCTAATGCTGACTAAAGGAAAAGTTCAGTTTAGGGTTTAATACCCTAATGCTGACTAAATGGAAAAAGTTCAGTTTAGGGTTTAAAACCCTAATGATTGAATGGAAAAGTTCAGTTTAGGGTTTAAAACCCTAATGCTGACTGAAAGGAAAAAGTTTAGTTTAGGGTTTAAAACCCTAATGCTGACTGAAAGGAAAACGTTCAGTTTAGGGTTTAAAACCCTAATGCTGACTGGATGGAAAAAGTTCAGTTTAGGGTTTAAAACCCTAATGCTGACTAAATGGAAAGAGTTCAGTTTAGGGTTTAAAACCCTAATGCTGACTGAAAGGAAAAAGTTCAGTTTTGGGTTTAAAACCCTAATGCTGACTGAAAGGAAAAAGTTCAGTTTAGGGTTTAAAACCCTAATGCTGACTGGATGGAAAAAGTTCAGTTTAAGGTTTAAAACCCTAATGCTGACTAAAGGAAAAGTTCAGTTTAGGGTTTAATACCCTAATGCTGACTAAATGGAAAAAGTTCAGTTTAGGGTTTAAAACCCTAATGATTGAATGGAAAAGTTCAGTTTAGGGTTTAAAACCCTAATGCTGACTGAAAGGAAAAAGTTTTGTTTAGGGTTTAAAACCCTAATGCTGACTGAAAGGAAAACGTTCAGTTTAGGGTTTAAAACCCTAATGCTGACTAGATGGAAAAAGTTCAGTTTAGGGTTTAAAACCCTAATGCTGACTAAAGGAAAAGTTCAGTTTAGGGTTTAAAACCCTAATGCTGACTAAATGGAAAGAGTTCAGTTTAGGGTTTAAAACCCTAATGCTGACTGAAAGGAAAAAGTTCAGTTTAGGGTTTAAAACCCTAATGTTGACTAGATGGAAAAAGTTCAGTTTAGGGTTTAAAACCCTAATGCTGACTAAATGGAAAGAGTTCAGTTTAGGGTTTAAAACCCTAATGCTGACTAAATGGAAAGAGTTCAGTTTAGTGTTTAAAACCCTAATGCTGACTGAAAGGAAAAAGTTCAGTTTAGGGTTTAAAACCCTAATGCTGACTGGATGGAAAAAGTTCAGTTTAGGGTTTAAAACCCTAATGCTGACTAAAGGAAAAGTTCAGTTTAGGGTTTAAAACCCTAATGCTGACTGAAAGGAAAAAGTTCAGTTTAGGGTTTAAAACCCTAATGCTGACTGGATGGAAAAAGTTCAGTTTAGGGTTTAAAACCCTAATGCTGACTAAAGGAAAAGTTCAGTTTAGAGTTTAAAACCCTAATGCTGACTAAATGGAAAGAGTTCAGTTTAGGGTTTAAAACCCTAATGTTGACTGAAAGGAAAAAGTTCAGTTTAGGGTTTAAAACCCTAATACTGACTAGATGGAAAAAGTTCAGTTTATGGTTTAAAACCCTAATGCTGACTAAAAGAGAAGTTCAGTTTAGGGTTTAAAACCCTAATGCTGACTAAATGGAATGAGTTCAGTTTAGGGTTTAAAACCCTAATGCTGACTGAATGGAAAAGTTCAGTTTAGGGTTTAAAACCCTAATGCTGACTGAAAGGAAAAAGTTCAGTTTAGGGTTTAAAACCCTAATGCTGACTGAAAGGAAAAAGTTCAGTTTAGTGTTTAAAACCCTAATGCTGACTGGATGGAAAAAGTTCAGTTTAGGGTTTAAAACCCTAATGCTGACTAAAGGAAAAGTTCAGTTTAGGGTTTAATACCCTAATGCTGACTAAATGGAAAGAGTTCAGTTTAGGGTTTAAAACCCTAATGCTGACTGAAAAGAAAAAGTTCAGTTTAGGGTTTAAAACCCTAATGCTGACTGGATGGAAAAAGTTCAGTTTAGGGTTTAAAACCCTAATGCTGACTAAAGGAGAAGTTCAGTTTAGGGTTTAAAACCCTAATGCTGACTAAATGGAATGAGTTCAGTTTAGGGTTTAAAACCCTAATGCTGACTGAATGGAAAAGTTCAGTTTAGGGTTTAAAACCCTAATGCTGACTAAAGGAAAAGTTCAATTTAGGGTTTAAAACCCTAATGCTGACTAAATGGAAAGAGTTCAGTTTAGGGTTTAAAACCCTAATGCTGACTGAAAAGAAAAAGTTCAGTTTAGGGTTTAAAACCCTAATGCTGACTGGATGGAAAAAGTTCAGTTTAGGGTTTAAAACCCTAATGCTGACTAAAGGAAAAGTTCAGTTTAGGGTTTAAAAACCTAATGCTGACTAAATGGAAAGAGTTCAGTTTAGGGTTTAAAATCCTAATGCTGACTGAAAGGAAAAAGTTCAGTTTTGGGTTTAAAACCCTAATGCTGACTGAAAGGAAAAAGTTCAGTTTAGGGTTTAAAACCCTAATGCTGACTGGATGGAAAAAGTTCAGTTTAAGGTTTAAAACCCTAATGCTGACTAAAGGAAAAGTTCAGTTTAGGGTTTAATACCCTAATGCTGACTAAATGGAAAAAGTTCAGTTTAGGGTTTAAAACCCTAATGATTGAATGGAAAAGTTCAGTTTAGGGTTTAAAACCCTAATGCTGACTGAAAGGAAAAAGTTTAGTTTAGGGTTTAAAACCCTAATGCTGACTGAAAGGAAAACGTTCAGTTTAGGGTTTAAAACCCTAATGCTGACTGGATGGAAAAAGTTCAGTTTAGGGTTTAAAACCCTAATGCTGACTAAAAGAAAAGTTCAGTTTAGGGTTTAAAACCCTAATGCTGACTAAATGGAAAGAGTTCAGTTTAGGGTTTAAAACCCTAATGCTGACTGAAAGGAAAAAGTTCAGTTTAGGGTTTAAAACCCTAATGTTGACTAGATGGAAAAAGTTCAGTTTAGGGTTTAAAACCCTAATGCTGACTAAATGGAAAGAGTTCAGTTTAGGGTTTAAAACCCTAATGCTGACTAAATGGAAAGAGTTCAGTTTAGTGTTTAAAACCCTAATGCTGACTGAAAGGAAAAAGTTCAGTTTAGGGTTTAAAACCCTAATGCTGACTGGATGGAAAAAGTTCAGTTTAGGGTTTAAAACTCTAATGCTGACTAAAGGAAAAGTTCAGTTTAGGGTTTAAAACCCTAATGCTGACTAAAAGAGAAGTTCAGTTTAGGGTTTAAAACCCTAATGCTGACTAAATGGAATGAGTTCAGTTTAGGGTTTAAAACCCTAATGCTGACTGAATGGAAAAGTTCAGTTTAGGGTTTAAAACCCTAATGCTGACTGAAAGGAAAAAGTTCAGTTTAGGGTTTAAAACCCTAATGCTGACTGAAAGGAAAAAGTTCAGTTTAGTGTTTAAAACCCTAATGCTGACTGGATGGAAAAAGTTCAGTTTAGGGTTTAAAACCCTAATGCTGACTAAAGGAAAAGTTCAGTTTAGGGTTTAATACCCTAATGCTGACTAAATGGAAAGAGTTCAGTTTAGGGTTTAAAACCCTAATGCTGACTGAAAAGAAAAAGTTCAGTTTAGGGTTTAAAACCCTAATGCTGACTGGATGGAAAAAGTTCAGTTTAGGGTTTAAAACCCTAATGCTGACTAAAGGAGAAGTTCAGTTTAGGGTTTAAAACCCTAATGCTGACTAAATGGAATGAGTTCAGTTTAGGGTTTAAAACCCTAATGCTGACTGAATGGAAAAGTTCAGTTTAGGGTTTAAAACCCTAATGCTGACTAAAGGAAAAGTTCAATTTAGGGTTTAAAACCCTAATGCTGACTAAATGGAAAGAGTTCAGTTTAGGGTTTAAAACCCTAATGCTGACTGAAAAGAAAAAGTTCAGTTTAGGGTTTAAAACCCTAATGCTGACTGGATGGAAAAAGTTCAGTTTAGGGTTTAAAACCCTAATGCTGACTAAAGGAAAAGTTCAGTTTAGGGTTTAAAAACCTAATGCTGACTAAATGGAAAGAGTTCAGTTTAGGGTTTAAAATCCTAATGCTGACTGAAAGGAAAAAGTTCAGTTTTGGGTTTAAAACCCTAATGCTGACTGAAAGGAAAAAGTTCAGTTTAGGGTTTAAAACCCTAATGCTGACTGGATGGAAAAAGTTCAGTTTAAGGTTTAAAACCCTAATGCTGACTAAAGGAAAAGTTCAGTTTAGGGTTTAATACCCTAATGCTGACTAAATGGAAAAAGTTCAGTTTAGGGTTTAAAACCCTAATGATTGAATGGAAAAGTTCAGTTTAGGGTTTAAAACCCTAATGCTGACTGAAAGGAAAAAGTTTAGTTTAGGGTTTAAAACCCTAATGCTGACTGAAAGGAAAACGTTCAGTTTAGGGTTTAAAACCCTAATGCTGACTGGATGGAAAAAGTTCAGTTTAGGGTTTAAAACCCTAATGCTGACTAAAAGAAAAGTTCAGTTTAGGGTTTAAAACCCTAATGCTGACTAAATGGAAAGAGTTCAGTTTAGGGTTTAAAACCCTAATGCTGACTGAAAGGAAAAAGTTCAGTTTAGGGTTTAAAACCCTAATGTTGACTAGATGGAAAAAGTTCAGTTTAGGGTTTAAAACCCTAATGCTGACTAAATGGAAAGAGTTCAGTTTAGGGTTTAAAACCCTAATGCTGACTAAATGGAAAGAGTTCAGTTTAGTGTTTAAAACCCTAATGCTGACTGAAAGGAAAAAGTTCAGTTTAGGGTTTAAAACCCTAATGCTGACTGGATGGAAAAAGTTCAGTTTAGGGTTTAAAACTCTAATGCTGACTAAAGGAAAAGTTCAGTTTAGGGTTTAAAACCCTAATGCTGACTGAAAGGAAAAAGTTCAGTTTAGGGTTTAAAACCCTAATGCTGACTGGATGGAAAAAGTTCAGTTTAGGGTTTAAAACCCTAATGCTGACTAAAGGAAAAGTTCAGTTTAGAGTTTAAAACCCTAATGCTGACTAAATGGAAAGAGTTCAGTTTAGGGTTTAAAACCCTAATGTTGACTGAAAGGAAAAAGTTCAGTTTAGGGTTTAAAACCCTAACACTGACTAGATGGAAAAAGTTCAGTTTAGGGTTTAAAACCCTAATGCTGACTAAAGGAGAAGTTCAGTTTTGGGTTTAAAACCCTAATGCTGACTAAATGGAAAGAGTTCAGTTTAGGGTTTAAAACCCTAATGCTGACTGAATGGAAAAGTTCAGTTTAGGGTTTAAAACCCTAATGATGACTGAAAGGAAAAAGTTCAGTTTAGGGTTTAAAACCCTAATGCTGACTGAAAGGAAAAAGTTCAGTTTAGGGTTTAAAACCCTAATGCTGACTTGATGGAAAAAGTTCAGTTTAGGGTTTAAAACCCTAATGCTGACTGAATGGAAAAGTTCAATTTAGGGTTTAAAACCCTAATGGTGACTGAAAGGAAAAAGTTCAGTTTAGGGTTTAAAACCCTAATGCTGACTGAAAGGAAAAGTTCAGTTTAGGGTTTAAAAACCTAATGCTGACTAAATGGAAAGAGTTCAGTTTAGGGTTTAAAACCCTAATGCTGACTGAAAGGAAAAAGTTCAGTTTTGGGTTTAAAACCCTAATGCTGACTGAAAGGAAAAAGTTCAGTTTAGGGTTTAAAACCCTAATGCTGACTGGATGGAAAAAGTTCAGTTTAAAGTTTAAAACCCTAATGCTGACTAAATGGAAAGAGTTCAGTTTAGGGTTTAAAACCCTAATGCTGACTGAAAGGAAAAAGTTCAGTTTAGGGTTTAAAACCCTAATACTGACTAGATGGAAAAAGTTCAGTTTAGGGTTTAAAACCCTAATGCTGACTAAAGGAAAAGTTCAGTTTAGGGTTTAAAACCCTAATGCTGACTAAATGGAAAGAGTTCAGTTTAGGGTTTAAAACCCTAATGCTGACTGAAAGGAAAAAGTTCAGTTTAGGGTTTAAAACCCTAATGTTGACTAGATGGAAAAAGTTCAGTTTAGGGTTTAAAACCCTAATGCTGACTAAATGGAAAGAGTTCAGTTTAGGGTTTAAAACCCTAATGCTGACTAAATGGAAAGAGTTCAGTTTAGTGTTTAAAACCCTAATGCTGACTGAAAGGAAAAAGTTCAGTTTAGGGTTT
This sequence comes from Nicotiana tabacum, assembly GCF_000715075.1. Classification (NCBI taxonomy): domain Eukaryota; kingdom Viridiplantae; phylum Streptophyta; class Magnoliopsida; order Solanales; family Solanaceae; genus Nicotiana; species Nicotiana tabacum. The sequence continues at coordinate 83,805,307 of NC_134080.1, forward strand.
AAAACCCTAATGCTGACTGGATGGAAAAAGTTCAGTTTAGGGTTTAAAACCCTAATGCTGACTAAAGGAAAAGTTCAGTTTAGGGTTTAAAACCCTAATGCTGACTGAAAGGAAAAAGTTCAGTTTAGGGTTTAAAACCCTAATGCTGACTGGATGGAAAAAGTTCAGTTTAGGGTTTAAAACCCTAATGCTGACTAAAGGAAAAGTTCAGTTTAGAGTTTAAAACCCTAATGCTGACTAAATGGAAAGAGTTCAGTTTAGGGTTTAAAACCCTAATGTTGACTGAAAGGAAAAAGTTCAGTTTAGGGTTTAAAACCCTAATGCTGACTAAAGGAAAAGTTCAGTTTAGGGTTTAATACCCTAATGCTGACTAAATGGAAAGAGTTCAGTTTAGGGTTTAAAACCCTAATGCTGACTGAAAAGAAAAAGTTCAGTTTAGGGTTTAAAACCCTAATGCTGACTGGATGGAAAAAGTTCAGTTTAGGGTTTAAAACCCTAATGCTGACTAAAAGAAAAGTTCAGTTTAGGGTTTAAAACCCTAATGCTGACTAAATGGAAAGAGTTCAGTTTAGGGTTTAAAACCCTAATGCTGACTGAAAGGAAAAAGTTCAGTTTAGGGTTTAAAACCCTAATGTTGACTAGATGGAAAAAGTTCAGTTTAGGGTTTAAAACCCTAATGCTGACTAAATGGAAAGAGTTCAGTTTAGGGTTTAAAACCCTAATGCTGACTAAATGGAAAGAGTTCAGTTTAGTGTTTAAAACCCTAATGCTGACTGAAAGGAAAAAGTTCAGTTTAGGGTTTAAAACCCTAATGCTGACTGGATGGAAAAAGTTCAGTTTAGGGTTTAAAACTCTAATGCTGACTAAAGGAAAAGTTCAGTTTAGGGTTTAAAACCCTAATGCTGACTGAAAGGAAAAAGTTCAGTTTAGGGTTTAAAACCCTAATGCTGACTGGATGGAAAAAGTTCAGTTTAGGGTTTAAAACCCTAATGCTGACTAAAGGAAAAGTTCAGTTTAGAGTTTAAAACCCTAATGCTGACTAAATGGAAAGAGTTCAGTTTAGGGTTTAAAACCCTAATGTTGACTGAAAGGAAAAAGTTCAGTTTAGGGTTTAAAACCCTAATACTGACTAGATGGAAAAAGTTCAGTTTATGGTTTAAAACCCTAATGCTGACTAAAAGAGAAGTTCAGTTTAGGGTTTAAAACCCTAATGCTGACTAAATGGAATGAGTTCAGTTTAGGGTTTAAAACCCTAATGCTGACTGAATGGAAAAGTTCAGTTTAGGGTTTAAAACCCTAATGCTGACTGAAAGGAAAAAGTTCAGTTTAGGGTTTAAAACCCTAATGCTGACTGAAAGGAAAAAGTTCAGTTTAGGGTTTAAAACCCTAATGGTGACTGAAAGGAAAAAGTTCAGTTTAGGGTTTAAAACCCTAATGCTGACTGGAAAGAAAAAGTTCAGTTTAGGGTTTAAAACCCTAATGCTGACTAAAGGAAAAGTTCAGTTTAGGGTTTAAAACCCTAATGCTGACTAAAAGGAAAGAGTTCAGTTTAGGGTTTAAAACCCTAATGCTGACTGAAAGGAAAAAGTTCAATTTAGGGTTTAAAACCCTAATGCTGACTAAATGGAAAAAGTTCAGTTTAGGGTTTAAAACCCTAATGCTGACTGAAAGGAAAAGGTTCAGTTTAGGGTTTAAAACCCTAATGCTGACTGGATGGAAAAAGATCAGTTTAGGGTTTAAAACCCTAATGCTGTCCTAAACTGTGTTCTCTTCATGTAAGGAGTCTTTCTCTCCTTATCCAATATGCAACCTTTTCGACCAGATCAGGAGATATTGCTTCTTGATCAGTTAGATTTATCTCCTTTAGTGCATCTCACATGTACAGGTTGATCATGACTGTGCTTCACAAGATGGACCTGGTCCATGTCTGAGTTCTTTTGTCAATCTTCAAAACTTTACCTATTCTTGGGCCAACAAATTCCCCCTTTTTGATGATGACAAACTCTATGCTTTTTACTTATTTGAATCCTGTAAGAACACCACTTAACCATCAATACAAAGTTTAGAAAATTCACTTATCATCAAGGACCAGGTTAATTAGGTTATAAATATCACTTATTCAGAATGTGTAAAGCACAATATCTCTTCCCCCTTTTGGCATCATCGAAAAGTTGCATACAAATTGTGAGTCCCAGATGTTAATAAGTACTCATGGCCACTTGGGCAACTGCAAGTGCAATCATGGTTTAATCATAAGTAATCAAGCAAACGTATTTACACTATCAAGGAAAGATTAACATTGAACAAGAGCAAAACAATAGATATAATTGATAGAGATATGTTGCTACCACAATCCACAACCAGAAAGCAAAAAACATTTAAAACATGAGCAAAAAGATAGAAAATCCCTAATCTGGGTCACTGAAGGTACTAGATAGGTTCAGGAGACAAAAGCTAGGATTCCTAAGGCTTGGGGGAGCTAGATGGTTGGTTTTAGGCTTGGAGAAGATTCAACATATTATGAAGAATTCCATCATTCTTCTCATTTTCTTTGGTAAGCTCAGTTCCGAGAGCATCCATCTCAGATTCTACCTCTACCACACGAGCCTTGAACCTAGCTATCTCAGCATCCTTGGCTTCACATTCCTGAACTAGAGCCCTGACTTTGCTATTGATAGAAGTCTTCTTGGATGAACCAGGTTCATTTGGGATGGCACTGACTAAGTAGTCACAAACAATCAGAGTGTTAATGCCAAAATGATCCTTGCTTGAGGCCATTTCCCATTTCTTCATAGGCATATTGAACCTATCCATAATCGTGGTCAAAATAAAGCCATAGGGGGTAGCATGAGCCTTGGATCCATTTATGACCCTGTCTAGCAGCTTGATGATGAAGGCAGGCCAATTAATTTGCCTTCCACTTTCCAGGCACTCCATAAGAACTAGGTTCATGTAATTGGCAATGTGCCTTCTCTCCTGTCTGGGAAATAGGCACTTATTGACAAATTCAAACAAGACCTTGTGCTGAGGCCTCATTTCACTTTTCTGAACAGCCCTGGCTTCATTCACATCCTCAGCATCACAAAACCTCCTGGTAATTTCAAGGGCAGTAGGAAGGGAATCCAGACAAGGCCACCTTTGCCTTGTATAATCATCAAACCCTTCAGAGGGTATATCAAGTATTTCTCCCAGTTTTTCTGCTTCAAAGGACACTTGAACTCCTTTCATCAGGCTGCTAACCTTGCCATCCTGAACCTCTACATTTGTCATAAACTTAATTATCTCATTCCTAGCTAGCCTATCATCCATCTGAAGGACCATGTCCTTCCACCCCTGAGCAGCTAAGGCATCCACCAGTCTCATCATTCCTTGCTCCACCAGGTCTTTTAGCAATCTACCCTTCAAAATCTTTCTTTTGCCAAACGTGGAAAGCTTGTCTTGTTCACTATCAGAATCATCTTCTACTTCTTCTCCACTTCATTCCTCATCTTCAAAAACTTTCACTTGTTTACCTTTCACTGCAGACCTTGAACTCTTGGCTAGTGAAGGTTCAGCAACCTCAGACACAGAGGAAGACTTCTTGGAAGAAGTCTTGGGCTTTTTGGGCTTGGGGGTCTGAACCTCCACTGGTTGAACTTCCTCATGATGGACTTGTTCCATCTCCTCAACCTCCACAACCTCTGGGACTCTGTAACCTTCCCTTTTCCTTTAGTCAGCTTTTTCTTCTTACTCTCAGCTAGATCTTTTTGGAGATCACTCTCACTCTGCTTCACCCTGCTTCACCCTGCTTCTTGTAGCTCTACCCTCTGGTAATGAAAATTCAGTAGTTGCTAGGGATGAAACCTTTCTTTTCTTGGAGGGTTTAGGAACACTAGGGGCTTTTGGTGTGGGAGTTCTTCATTTCTTTGGGTCATAGCTTGCCCCAGCCTTTTTCAACAGGTCTGCTAGGGTCTCTTCAGTAGATGAACCAGGTTCATCTCCTTGTGTGCTCAGATTAACCAGCCCCTCAGCAGCTTCACCAGAACCACTTCCCCCTGACTTCTTGCCACTCTGTTCTACCCTTTCTTGTTTAACCCCACAGATAGAAGGAACAAACAAATCAACAGTGGGTGAATTACCAATCACTCTTTTCCCATTTCCCCTCTCTTCACCACATGCACCCTCTCTCTTTTTCTTTTTCAGAATTCTTTTTACCTCTACTCCTTCGTAACTCAGGCAATACTTAATAGGCCCAACCAGAACAAACCTAGTTTCTAGATTTTCACACAGAAGAACTTACCTTAGAAGGAGATTCTTGAGTCTTTTCAGAGTCAAAAGACCTAGGTCCTTCCCCCTCACTAGCAAATTTATATGATTCAGAATCAGAGTTAGAGTCAAAGTTTTGGGCCTAGCTTGCCTTTAATTTCTCACTTAATTTCTTCCTGAGAGCCCCAGACGCGACTGTTTTTCGAGCAAGTATTTTCACCCTTTTCAGCCTGAGTTTGGGAGATGTACTAGGTAGAGGAGGTGTAGATGAATTAGAGGGAATGGGTGGTGGAGGAGTTCTAGGATTGTCTTGTGGGTTGTTCATGATTGTTGGTTTCTTGAGAGAATTTGTGAGTTAGAATTTTGGAGAAGAGGCAAGTGAAAGTGAAGAGGGATTTTTGACGGTTTGGAATTATGGAGATGGCAGAAGGAATGATGTGCATATAAAGAGAAATACACATTTAATGGGTAACGACAACTTTAGCAGTGGTCAATTAGAGGTCTAATCAACCTGAAATTACAGGTGTGAATAATCGGTTTAACTTCCCTAGATTTTAGGCAATTTTTGTGGTTTAGAGTTCTAGGCAGACGGAACTGGTTCAAAGCTAACAGATAGAATTTTCTAATGAATTGAACAATTGTAGGACTTCTGCTCATGATTTAAATATTTATATTTCTAATTGTGCAGAGTATAGAAAACATACATTAGCTTTCAGATGAACCCATACTGATGAACCAGGTTCTTCATTTAGAATTCTCTTGAACATGCCTCAATTTACCATAATAGAGAAAATTTTGTAAGAGATCAGTGAGTCATATTAACACATGTCATAGGAGTATACTAATTAAAGTATGAAGCTGAGTAAAAATTATTCTAAATATTTACACAAGTTCAGAGTTCCTAGACAATTTTTTTTTCATTTTTTTCAAATTTTTTCATTATGCATTCTGAGCTGGACCTATTAGGTGATCTTAATCATCCCTAATTCTAACCTATTCCTCTCAAAGTTTTCTCTACTCAGTGCTTTAGTGAAGATGTCAGCAATTTGTTTATCAGTAGCACAAAATTCTATGGAGATCAATCCTTTCTCATAGTTATCTCTTAAGAAGTGGTGTCTAACATCTATGTGCTTAGTCCTCTTATGATGAACAAGGTTCTTTGTCATACTTATAGCACTAGTGTTATCATAGAATATAGGAATGCAACCAACTTCAATGCCAAAATCTACCAGCTGCTGTTTGATCCAGAGCAATTGAGCACAACAAGAGGCAACAACAACATATTCAGCCTCAGCAGTGGATAAGACCACTGAATTTTGCTTTTTAGTGGCCCATGATACAAGACATGAACAAAGAAAATGAGTCATACCTGAGGTGCTTTTCCTTACACAAGGAAACCTGCATAATCAGCATCAGCATACCCTACTAGATTAAAATTACTATCTTTAGGGTACCAAAGACACAGATCAGTAGTGCCTTTCAAATATCTCAGTATCCTCTTGACAGCAGTCAAGTGAGATTCTTTTGGATTAGCCTGAAAGAGAGCATAAAGCCCTACACTGAAAACTATGTCAGGTCTGCTGGCAGTAAGATACAAAAGTGAACCAATCGTACCCCTATACAATTTCTGATCAACAGATGAACCAGGTTCATCTATGTCTAATTTAGTGGTAGTTGCAATGGGAGTGTCTATTTCCTTTGATTCATCCATTTTAAACTTTTTAATCAGCTCCTTTGCATATTTCTGCTGATGGATCATGGTTCCATTTGGGCTTTGTTTGATCTGTAAGCCTAAGAAAAAGTTAAGCTCACTCATCATACTCATTTCAAATTCACTCCCCATTAATTTAGCAAAGTCCTTACTTAGTTTGTCAGTGGTGGCCCCAAATATTATGTCATCAACATATATTTGTACCACAAGAAGGTCCTTACCTTTTTGCCTCAAGAATAGAGTACTAACAATTTTACCTCTTTTGTAGCCATGTTCAAACAGGAATTCGGATAATCGTTCATACCATGCTCTAGGGGCCTGCTTGAGTCCATAGAGAGCCTTATCTAATTTGTACACATGCTCAGGACATTCCTTGCTCTCAAACCCTGGAGGTTGTTTAACAAACACTTCTTCTTTTAGGTAGCCATTCAGGAAGGCACTTTTGACATCTATCTGATGAAGAGTGAATTCTATGTGTGCTGCAAAAGCTATGAGGAGTCTTGTTGCCTCTAGTCTTGCAACTGGAGAAAAAGTCTCATCATAATCTATAACCCTCCTCTTGGCTATAACCTTGGACCACCAGTCTTGCCTTGTTTCTTGTAACTATTCCATCTTCATCAAGTTTGTTTCTGAATACCCATTTTGTGCCAATTACTGATATGTCCTTGGGTCTTGGAACTAGATGCCAAACATGACTTCTCTCGAACTGATTGAGTTCATCTTGCATTGCATTTACCCAATCTGCATCCTACAAAGCCTCAACAATATTTTTAGGTTCAATAAGAGATAGGAAAGCATCAAATGTATACAGATTCTTTAATTGTGATCTAGTTTTGACTCCAGAGGTTAGATCAGTAATTACGTTCTTAATAGGATGAGAACTTTGATACTTGTGAGGTTTCACAACCAACTAATTTCTGCTTGATGTTTCTCCCATGTTTTGTTGCTGAGGAACAGGGTCATGAACAGGTTCCTTTAGGGGATTGGTTTCAGTTCCTCTTTGATCAGTTCCCCCTGTCAGGTTGCCCTGGATAGAAGAACCTGTTCCATTACCTGTTCCTTCTTTTGGTGCATTTTAGCTTGATCTGAGACTTCACTCAGGTCTTTTACCAGCCCAATAGCTTCCTCTTCGTGTTCCTCTCTCTCAGAAAGAATGTTAGTTTCATCAAACACTACATGCACACTTTCTTCTACACATAATGTTCTTTTATTGAACACTTTATATGCTTTGCTATGTGAAGAATACTCCCTCATCACTTCTAGGATCAAACTTACCTAGGGAGTCCTTTCCATTATTGTGTACAAATCACTTGCATCCAAATGCCCTAAGATAGAATATATTTGGTTTTCTCCCTTTAAGTAACTCATAGGAAGTCTTCTCTACAAGAGGTCTAGTTATGCATCTATTGATAATATAACATGCAGTATTTACAGCCTCTGCCCAGAAGCTGTGGGCAGTTTACTAGAAAGAAGCATAGTCCTAGCTATGTCTTCATGAGTCCTGTTCTTTCTTTCAACTTCTCCATTTTGTTGAGGAGTCCTAGGGGCAAATAAGTTATGATCTATACTATGCTCATCACAAAATTCAGCAAATTTAGCATTTTCAAGTTCAGTTCCATGATCAGACCTAATGGATGCAAGTTGATTACCTAGTTGTTTCTAAGTCTTTCTAACAAAAGCAGTAAACATGTCAAATGCTTCATCTTTAGATGTTAAGAATAGTACCCAGGTAAACCTAGAATAATCATCAACAAGTACCATCATATATTTCTTACCACCTCTACTCAATGTTCTCATTGGACCACAAAGATCCATATGAACAAGTTCCAACGTCTTGGTTGTGCTTACCATTTTCTTGCTTTTAAAGGATGATCTTACCCGCTTCCCCCTTGCACAGGCCTCACAAACTTTGTCTTCATTGAATTTGATGTTAGGTAGCCCTATCACCAAATCCTTGGAGACTAACTTGTTGAGTTGATTCAGACTTGCACGACCAAATCTTTTGTGCCACAGGAGGGGATCATTGTCCAACACACTCAAGCAAGTGAGTTCATTTTCTAAAAGAGTAGATAAATCTACAATGTAAATATTGTTAACTCTTTTTCCCTGCAAAACAATCTTGTCAGTGGTAAGGTTAATCACAAAGCATTTGGTAGAGGTAAATGCCACAAGGTTACCTCTGTCGCACAGTTGTGATACATTGATTAGGCTATATTTAAGCCATCTATCAAGTATACATTCTCAATGGAGTGTGAGTCTATCTTACCTACCTTTCCAACCCCAATGATCTCATCTTTCTTCCCATTTCTAAAGAGACATTACCTCCCTTTAAGTCCTCAAGTGGAAGGAACTGGTTCTTACTTCCAGTCATATGTTTTGAGCAGCCACTATCCATGTACCATATTTGGCTACTTCCCTTCACTTGGACCTGCAAAAAGAAATCAAGGGTTAGTCTTAGGAACCCAAACTAGTTTGCATCCCTTTCTATAGGCAAAGGGGTAAATCAAATTCCTTTTAGCCCACCCAGGCAACGTATTTTTTTTCTTGAACAAAGGCTTTGTTCTTTTGACTGGCCTTTTCTTTTGCATTACATTCATTTTTGTAATGACCAGTCTTGCCACAGTGTGTGCAAATTTTGTTTTCAGGAAGAGTGAGGTACTTGCTTTTAGGATCCCACTTAGATACTTGAGCCCCATAGCCAAGTCCTCTCTTGTTGCTACTGCGATGTTCTTGTAGCCAGGAAAGTACATCAGAAGCCTTATTCCATTTGCAAGTTCTGTCTAGTTCATGCTTTACCTTCCCTAGGTCTTCTTTTAAGACTCTTATCTACTCATCTTTCTTGTACAACTCATCCTTCATTTTTCCTAAGTTTTCTTCTAAGGTGAGATAAGTGTGATCAGCTTTCTTCTTACCTGTTCCTAATTTTAGTTTTAAATTTTCAGGCCTAAGTTCTAGGACACTGGTGTCAAGTTCAAGAACCTGATTCTTCAGCTCAGCATTTTTACTGTCACTCTTATTAGCCCTAGATTCTAGATTTTTGCACTGGGCTTTTAAGATCACACACTCCCTAGACAGCTCTTCCTTCTCATTGTTAATTATTTCAGACTCATCGATGAAATCTAGCAATAGTACAGACAACCTTTCTTTGGACAGAAATTTAATCTTGTCTTTGAGATGAAGGACACTTACCTCTTGTTCATCATCTGATTCTCCGATGGCCATAAGTGCTTGTTCATCTCCAGCTTCATCTTCTGAATCCTCATCTGATTTTTCTCCCCAAGTAGCAACTATAGCCTTTGTTGATCCTTTGTTCCTTTTGGGTTGAACCTGTTCCTTCTTCCCGTTCCTTCGTTCAGCCTTTTCCTTCTTCCATTCAATTTCTCACTAAGGATAGTTCTTGATCATTTGATCAGTCTTACCACATTTGTAGCAACCCTCGTTGGTCTGTTTCTCAGGAGCCCTTGGTTTGTTGAAGGTTGTACCTCTTGAAGAACCCTTTCTTCTCATTAGGTATTTTTTGAAATTCCTTGTGATCATGGCCATTTCACATCCTCCAGATCTGCACCTTCGGCTATTTTAAGAGCCAGACTCCTTTCCTTCTTGGGTGCATCCATTTTCATGGTTTGCCTTCTCAGTTCATAGGTAAGAGGTTTCCAATCAGTTCATCCAGCTTGAGAGTAGCAATGTTTTTTGATTTCTGAATAGCAATGATTTTGCTTTCCCAAGTCACTGGTAAGACCCTTGTCAAGATTTTCTCAACCTTGTCTTCTTCAAGGATAATTCTCGCAAGAGATTTAAGTTCATTAGTTTGTGTTATGAACCTTGTGTACATCTCCTGGATAGTTTCTCCTTCCTTCATAGTGAAATTATCATATTGAGAATATAGCAGTGTTCCTCTTGATCTCTTTACTTGAGGAGTTCCTTCATGAGCCACTTGTAAAGTGTCCCATATCTCCTTGGCAGTGGTACATCTCTGAATCCTGTTGTACTCGTCTGGATCCAGTCCATACACAAGCCATTTTTTGTCCTTGACATTCTTCTCCTATTTCTTCAAGTCTTCAGCAATGCAGTCAGCTCTTGTCTTTGGCACGTCCACTCCTTCAGCATTCCTCTTTATCGTCACTAGGGGACCATTAGTGACTATGTCCCAGAGTTCATAGTCTTCTCCTATGATATGATCTCTCATCCTGTTCTTCCACCAAGAGTAGTACTGACCATTAAAGAGTGGAGGCCTAGCAGTGGATTGCCCTTCCCAGTTTCCAGGTGGTGCACTCATCTTAATCTTTTCCTAAGGTGTTAACCTCTTCAAGGATAACCCGCTCTGATACCAATTGATGTTTTAAGCATCAATACCACACAAGAGAGGGGGGGGGTGATTTGTGTGGTACCTAATTTTTGCTTAACTGAACTATAGAAGAACCTGGTTCTTCTAGGTGTTTCAACTACTACTGTTTGCGGAATAATAAATACTGAAAATAAAGAACACAGAGATTTTTACGTGGAAAACACCTGGCTCAAAAGGTGAAAAAATCACGACCTACTACTCAGTAGGATTTTCCCAAACTTCCACTAAAATCACTGAGCCAAAACAGCATTTACAAAAACTCTTTGTAAACCTAAGGATTAACTCTAATTCCGTTGTGGCACACAGCCTTAACTGTTGCGACAACTTCAAGTTTACTCTAACTTGAACACTCTAGGTACCTAATACAATTGCTTCTATGAAAGTTGAAAGGTACAATGTAAAATCACCTACTACAATTGAACTAGAATAAAAGATAGACACATGGAACTGGTTCTTCTATCTCATTCAAGTAGCTTCAGGATTGCACACTCAAATCACACATAAATTGCTTGCAAAATCACCTTGCTCTTTTGCTCTCAATTTAAGTTTAACTTCTGCTTATGTGCATAACCTGTAAAAGAGAACAACACTGACATTTAATAGGTTAGTAATCAAAGTTTGACTGGGATTCAATTGCTACTCTTCTATCGTAGAAGAGTTCATGATGATCTCAAACTCTAACAATATCTTCATCCTAAACTGTGTTTTTTCATGTAAGGAGTCTTTCTCTCCTTATCCAATATGCAACCTTTTCGATCAGATCAGGAGATATTGCTTCTTGATCAGTTAGATTTATCTCCTTCGCGTGCATCTCATATGTACAGGTTGATTATGACTGTGCTTCACAAGATGGACCCCGTCCATGTCTGAGTTCTTTTGTCAATCTTCAAAACTTCACCTGTTCTTGGGCCAACAACTCATGTTAGCTTCCTTGTTGTTGAACTACATATTGTGGAATCGTTGTTACATATTATTTTTTCCCTTGTTGAGCTGTTCTTATTATGACTAGTATTTTTATTATGGTTATTCCTTGTGAGCTAGTTTTACTGTCTCTTTGTGATCGAAAGTTCTTGAGTTGATTTACTTGCCGTGTTCTTGTATTTATTGTCATTGTTGCTATTGTTGTAAGGCCCCGTGAAATTATTTAGTGCCAAGTTGGGGATATGTGTTAGAAATTTTGTTCAGACCTTTTTGGATTAATCTGTGCATTAAAAAGTTAAGGAATAATATTTTTTCAGAAAAGCGCATTTCGGCAGTCCATTATGCGGTCGCATAATAGCTATGCGGACCGCATAGTCGCCGCAGAGTCAGACAGTGTGCTGGTTAGTTTTGAAGTCAACTATGCGGCTAATTATGCAATCACGTAGTCAATATGCGGGCCGCATAGTCATCGCATAATCTCCTTGGAATTTTGTGAGGGGCAGTTCTGTGGTGCATTATGCAACCGCAGAACAGGTATGCAGACCGCATTCTTGTCGCATGCTCGGCAGTTTGTTTAGGTTTTAGGGGCCATTTTGCAGTCCCTTTTGTGGGCTGCATGTCCATTATGTGATCGCAGATTGTGTCGGGGCTTCTATTTTCTAAATTTTAAAACTCGACCCCATTCTGTTAAAACACCCATATTTGGCCATTTTGAGCATATATTTCTGATAGTTTAGAGTGGGGGAAAGGATCCTAGAGACAGAAAGTGGTCTTCATCAATTGTTCTTCAATTCTTGCTTAACCACCTTGAAGATTAACAAGAGAGGCACCTAGGTCTCCTTCCCAAGAGGTAAGCTTCTATCACCCAAGCTCTTAATTCCAAAATGCAGCTAAAATGGGTAATTAGCAAGATGGTTCATGGATTTGAGGGTTGTTTGTTTTGCATGCATGGGTGGTGAAAGAATGTAGGAAGATGATGGGCTAAAAATGATAAAAGAGGGGTTGGGGAATGATGGAATCTTACACAAAAAAAAGAGTCTTAAAACATAATGCACACATAGTGTTTTATAGAATGTATTAGTGAGCTAGAATCTTGACTATCCCTCTAATTCTTGATTCAACTTGTAATTCTCATAAAATAGATCGAAGTTACTAGGAGTTCCAGAATTATTCTTGTTATAAGAATTTAAGGAAAGCTCTATTGAGGTATGTATGGCTAAAACCCCCTCTTCTTAGAAATTAAGCTCCCATGGCGTCCATATAAATGTTGTAAGTTTGAAAATTTATAGATGTTGTGCTTGTTATTTCAAGTGAGTTGGTGTTGCAAGATTATACGTGGAAGGTGTGTTTCAATGTGCATAATATGCTATCCTTGATAAATTGAGAATGTGTGAAATATGTGAACTATGTGCAAAAATGCCTAGATTCAAAGTCAAGTTTAAATTGAGATTGTTATGCCAAACTATGTGAAATTCTCTCCATGCTTAAAACTTGAATTGCTCTTGTATGTGCCTATGATCTCAAATGGCAAGGTTAATATTGAAATTGGGAATAATGTGAAACGTGAGTTATGAAATATGGACTAGTGCCAAGTATGATGTGGTAACTGTGGCCTTAAGTGCTGATGAACTAATACACGTGAAACAAAAATTGAAGGTAATTAATAAAAAAAAGGGTAACGTCTTGGTAAGACGGCCTAGCCGATCGGGTCGTGCTAGGACGCCATGCTACACACATGGTGGTATCGTGTTGATATTGAAACCGGAAGGTGAGAATGAAATAGTGATTGAGGTATTTATCTCAAATGAGGCAGCTTAGCCGATCAGGCCGTGATCGGACTCCGCGCAAGAAAGCGGTGGTACTGTGAATGATGATGCAACAATATGGAATGCCCCAACCTAAAGTTATGGGAATTATGTGAAAGCTATGTGAACCTTTTATTTGATAACGTGGTGATTGTTTGAAGCTTTGTTAGTCCTTATGATTTCTTTACTCTTGTATGGTTGTTCTTTCTAACAAGATGGTGTTTAGTTATACATACTAATACTATTCCATGGTACTAACATCCCTTTTGTCGGGGGCGCTACATTTTTGAATGAATGTAGGTGGTTCTATAGTGGACAGTGCCGATCGCAGGTAGCGGAGTATCCTCCTCTCAGAAGTCTTGGTGAGCCCCTTTCCTTCAGGGGTTATGTTGAACGCTTTTTTTTATAAAATTTCCACTTTTGAGGTATAGCCGGGGCCTTGTTGTCGGCGTTATCATAACTGTTTTTTGTATCCTTAGAGGCTTCGAAGACATTGTGTGGGTTATGTTCGGGTATTAGATGGGTCACTAGACTATGTTGTAATTCTAAACTCTTGTTTCCCCTAAACAGTAACTGCTTAATGTTCTGGGAATCTAACTACGGTTTGAGGATTGTAACATAAAATGAACTAGTAATGTTTCATGTACGATCTTTCCTACTGTCTAATTTAAATGAAAGCATGGTTCCTTGATCATAGAGAGTTGGGTAGAAGGTGTCAAAAAGGCTTGCTTAGTTGGTTTCACTCGATTGAGCGCCGGTCACACCTCCCGAGGTTGGGGCGTGACAATTGTATTTGTTGTGGTGGTGCACGAGATTTCTGTCGTGCGGTTGTTGATATTGTGATGCACGAGGTTTCTATCGTGCGGTTGTTTTTATGGGGTTGCACGAGATACAGGTCCCCGATGTACCAATCGATACGTGTCCAATGCATACTGACCAAATAGGCAACTCCGAAGCAAATGGAGTGTACCAACACCTTTCTCTGAGCTGATAGCTTACTTGGAGGGCTCATAACCTGTCTATCGGGACCTGCGACATAAAATGCAATGTCCCCAGGCAAAGGGACATCAGTATAAATAATGTACCGTGTATGTAAGGAATGAAATCAGTAAGTAATGAGAGAAACATGGAGTGAAAGACTCAACATGTATATCTGAATAGCTCTGTAAATCATTTAATATTATAATGTCATGCATATGCGTATAAATGTCATACCATGTATGGGTATATGCGTTCATAATATCATCAAGCCTCTGAGGGCATCCCATCATATCATCTCAGCCAGTGTGGGAAAATCTTCAACGTATACCAGCTGATCAGGTTGTGGTGCGTATATAATACCGTAATATTTTCCATATTCCGTATATGTACGCGTATATAACGAAATCTGATCATGGGTCAATGTACATGTATAAATGAATGCAATGCATGAGAAGTACGTCAATAAAATCTTTTGGAATGTCATAAGACCATTATGTCTTTGAGTAATATCATGAAGTAAACTTTTTTCAACTTACGTATTTTTCTGAGACCCATGAACAGAAGATGTAACAATAAGACACATGGTAATTTAAGAACAGAGGCACCTCTAATACTTTTATGAGTTGTGCATTTGTTCGTTTCATTTGTGTCATATAGATCATGCCAAAGGGAAAGAAGGGATAACCTTAACATACCTGAACCGATTCTCTTGACATTCCCTCTAACACACGTCTTTTGCAAAGAACACGTAATGGCCGATCGAATTAGGGAAAAATCCGTATGATATTCTTGAGAAAGATTTGTTACAACTCGCGTTTTCGTACATAAAAGTTTCGTCGTAAGTTAATCGATGTAGTCTCGAGGATGAGATTATCTTGAGTTTATACGCATTTATGCTATTTATAACAAGCGATAAGTAAGTGCCATGAAGGATAAGGGGTAAACGAATCAAAGAAAATGAGTTTCGTTGAAGGTTGTCGATTTGGAATAAAATACGGTCCGAGCTACAATACCCGACATTTATGGACTAATTCCATACAAGGTACCATATAAGTATGTTTAGATAATTCTTAATTATTAAGTAATAGGATATTACCTAATTAATTAGGGAATTATATGGATAATTGGGTAATTAATGATTTTTAGTGGGAGATTAATTAAAATCTTTGGATAATTAAAGATTTTGGGTGGCTTAACCCCACAAAACGTGGCAGCATCCCCCACCCTAAATATAAGACTCTTAAGTCATAGGAATTATGTGGCAAGATTAAGGATATGTGGTGAAGCCACCACATAAGGTGGGGCCCACATCAATTTTAACAAAAGACATCTCTTACAAAGAGAGATCACATGTAACGTGAGATTTCCATAAGAATTTTCAGCCAAGAATTCCTTGGATAGTAATGTTATTTCTAATCTCTTAAGAAGAAGGTTTCAACAACATTTTAAAGTTGGGGATTTGGTTCTAAGGATAATCACTCAAAAATCTCAGAAAGTTAACGCCGAGAAGCTGGGATCGACATGATATGGATCTTACTGGGTTTCAGTTATAACCGGTAAAGGTTCATGCAAATTATAAAAACAAGATGGAGTGAAATTACCAATAAATTGGAATGTGGCTCACCTCAAAAGATATTACTGTTGAAGATCCTTGCTTGTACTGGAAGTATGTGCTGCACTCTTTTTTCCGTCGACCAATTTTTGTCCCAGTTGGGTTTTTCTAGAAAGTTTCTTAATGAGGCAGCAAGGTAAAACATACTATGAAGGAAGAATCATCGGCAAGCTGGTGAATCAACAACCAAAAGCTCTATTGCCTTCACTTTTGCATGAGTATAGACAACTCTACATGGATCAACTCGTATGGCAATCAACCTGTGGATGGTAAAATATCTTTGGCTCGACAGCATAACTCGTCTCCAAAGACTCTCATTGTCTTTGTTAGCCTCTGGAAACATATTATTTACCCATCCACGAGCTATTTCCATTAATGAGACAACAATGCAAAGCTTACTATGAAGGAAGTGTCATCGGTGATTGCAATACCTTCAGTGTTCGAATCCTTACGCTTAGCATCCGAACACGGGGGTGGGGTGGGGGGGTGATAATACGTGACAAGGCACTAAAAGTGTTACAAAGATTGGGGACTATTAGAATCGGAATCAATGTCTTATCAGGATGAGGGACTGCAATGATCAGCCCCGTAGAAATAAGTTGTACAAGTTAGCCACATGTATTTGCAGTTTTATTTACTTAAGCAAATGAATGTTTATGTAAATTTACTTTTAAAGATAAAGTAAATAAATCAAAGTCCTTTTATTTTTATCTTATTTCTTTTCCACATGGTAAATTAATTTATTTTATCGTTTGAAAGTTAACAAAACTTCAAATGCTTGTGCCAGAATGAACATGAGATGTCCTCGTCAAGAGCATCGTAAATATAAGGGCCCTCTCTTATGGAATCCTCATAGTAAAGGGTAGGTTCCAGATGTGTTTATGCCTGAAATCAAAAGCTATCGGATGTGAAAAGATTCCCGAAACTTTTTTAATTAAACAAAAAAGAACATTTTTTGCACAACACTTAAGCAAAGGGGTTTCTTTTATTATTGTATGCCAAACTTAGTAAAGAAGTCTTGGCATGATTATAAAAGTGAAGAAAAATATATACATTAATTCTTGCCATCAGAACTCCAAGGGATAGAAGAGTCTTCATTTCCTCTGTCAGGAGAAGGCTGTCCCGCTTCCGGTTCAAGGCCTTTATCTACTTCGGTTTCTCCTTCAGTTCTTGAATACTTAGAGTTAGGATTCGAAGAATCAAATGCAGCGGGTCGAACATGAAGGTTCTTAGAAGCAGTTATCTCCAGTTTCGGCTTTGCCAATGCAGTTATCAATGTTGACAATGCCTTCTTTGGCCTCCTCCAAAGTCTTCCTTTTCCTATGATATATGGCATAGGTTTTCTCGAAGACAAGGGAATCATCTCGATCTTGGAGTTTTGCTCGGTTATTGATCTTGGGTTGGATATTTTCATTTTCAGCTTTAATTGTGCTGATTTTGGAATTAAGCTCAATGTTGGTGGTTAAGTAAAGTCAATTCTGCTCCATGACTCTTTTGAGTCTTTCTTCTATTTTTGCTCTCCTCTCCTTGACTGCATTGGACTCCTTAGTTTTGGAGCGTAAGCTAGCCTCCAAGTTATTAACTTGCTCCATGAAGGTAGACTAACACTAGGTAGCAATGGTTATAGTATCGTGAAGTTCAACCTACTTAGCCTTTGCTTCCTTGAGGTTTTTATGTAGCTGGGCGACTTCTTGGCTACGAGCCATCCTATATTGTGTTGCAAGTGGACTTAGAGGTCATCTATTCGAGCAATATTTGCCTCTAACACCATGAGGTTCTTGGAAAGCTGATTCTTTTCCACCAAAAGTTGATGTCGTTCTGAAAAATGCTCTTGCTTATCCAGAATCAACCTTTGCAGGCCCTCAGAAGTAAGAAGGTTAGACTGAAAAAGGTTAGAACTAAAATTACTAATACATATCACAAGTTTTGAAAGGAGATAGAAGGGAATTATATTGTAACCTGTGCCGAGCAATGCATGCTATTGTTTATTAGACACTCCACAGAAAGCGAGTCCATCTTTCTCGGATCTTTCTCTGAGGCCAGCGGCTTTAGATAATTGGCAAGTTCCACTGGCTTAGAATGTATGTCGCACTATTTTGAAATTGAAAGAATGGCACTTCGCTTACCGCGAAGGTCTTGATTAGGTGTTGAATAAGTACTTCCTAAGTTTCTATGATCGGCGACCGTGTAGTGGGAGTATCTTCCATTTGTTCGGACGCTGCCGGTGGAAGGAAACAACTAGTGTATGAGGAGTTGCAGTTGTTGTTGGCTCATAATTTGGTGGTAGAGAAAGGTCAAGGGCTAAAAACCTTTGACCGGAGGCGTCGACATGGATCGGAAAGAGGTAATAGACATTTACAACCAAATTCATTTCCCCTAGAGTCCCTAAACTTCTTCTAGCAGTGGAGTTTGAAGTTCTCTCGGCTGAGTATCCGGTTAAGCTGATGAACATCTTTTTCTTTTTTGAAGGGGAACATCTTTCATCATTAGCCCCTTCTTAATCTTAAAGACCACTGTGGCCGGTCCGGTTGGTATTTCTTTCACTCTCTTTTCCTGAGTCCCAGCCGAGGAGGTACGCTTCCTCTTTGGTTTCTTATTTCTGGACTCGGAACTCCGGGAAGAGGCACTTTTGTCTGTGGCGCGAGTAGATCCACGAGCAATAAAGGAATTCTACAGTATTCATTTGGCCTCCTCCGGGTCATCGACAGCCTCGATATCAGGGCACATGATGGAACCCTTTAGAAGTCCTGTGTGGAGCAAAAAGGTAGTTAACAGATTGTTCTTAAGTTGTTCTGTACAGTTATCATTGAAAGAAAGAAGAATTTTTGCTTACCGTGATTCATGGATTTCAATCCATATTTAAGAGCCATTTCTTTCCACTGTTGGGATTCCAGAGTAGTAATACTTAGAATTGTTTGAACCCAGTGGGCCAGACCTTAAACCTGTGGAGGTTCCTAATGAGTAGCTGGAACGAATGAGATAGAAAGTTGGAAAATAAAGAAGTTTTCTTTTTAAGTGGAAAGGCAACAGATACTTGAAGACTTACAAAAAAGATTCCATGATTCGAGAAAAACTGGTGTTCGGGATGATGTCCCTGGTGGCAATGTCAACGAACCGTTCCATCCATCCATAGTCATTGTCATCATCAACGCTGGTAAATGTTTGACTGGCAAGGTCTGTCCTAGACTTAAGCCTATTATCCAGGCTTTGACTTCTTGTATTGTGTGGGAATTATGAAAGAGAAGGAATAGCATGAAGTATGGGGAGGCAATCACAACTAGTCGAGTGATCTATCAAGTTTCATCCACTCTTCAAGCCCTTGTACAAGTAAGAAAGCCATGAGTGCATAATGTTCCCCATAGGTGGCAGGAGTTACTATTGATGATGGAAAATTATACCCCACAATTGAAGGTTGACAAAGTTTTCTGGGAGTTGCCAGGGGAGAGTTGGATAGAAGTTATTACGGATGGTGCATGTAGAGGGTATCCAGGGAGTGCAATTGGATATTATGTAAGGAATGAATCTGGAGATATATGTTATGCAGTAGGAAAACAAATAAATGAGGCTACAAATACAGAAGCAGAGGCAGAGGAAATTGTAGAATCATTGAGGTTCTGCGGGTTACAATAGTACTCTCAAATATGGATCCAAACAAACTCGATGCTACTAAATTACATTGTTGATGGATCTTGGAAGCCACCGAGATGTATTGCTGATCAGGGGGAGGAGATTATGCAGCTGTTGGAATGGTGCATCAATAAGGTGTCACACATCTATAGAGAAGGGAACAAACTGGTTGACCATCTTGCCAATTATGTTCTAGATTTTGGGTGATATAGAATGTAAAGAATTCTAGCAACTGGATATTTAAGGGGGAGGGGTAATAGTGAACGAGGAGAAACTGCAATGTCCCCACTTGAGGGTAAAGGTTACCAAGAATTGAGGAGTGAGGAGGAAAGGAAGTGGTGGGAGTTGGAGAGTACACTAGATCACCATGTTCAAATCCCTTGGAAGGAGAATATGATGATCAATTTTTTCACTAATCTTGTTTTCTTTTTAGGAGAAGCTACTGTCTCCAAGCCTTATCATATATTATGACTTCAATGGGTGGTATCAGCACCTAGTGCTCATTCCCTTGAAGGAGTAGTTATGGTAAGCATAAGCATGGAAGTGGAGGATCTAAAGAGGAGGTTAATGTGCAGCATATTGAGCAATGCCTTCATGCATCGAAGGTCAAACCTCCATACAATACACACAGATATCCCAGACATTATAGGGAATTCCAGTAGCTTTCATTATGAGCTACACAACAGGGTTGCCCCAAACTAGAAATGCAAGAACATGTTGTCTAGAAATATAAGTATGGGCTTGTAAATGCGAGATCAAGGGGTGTGTTGTGGATCAATCCAATGCATTCCACTACTTCAATGTTACATACAGGGAGCCAGGCAAAAATATATGCAGAATTGCACTGGAATGTACACGAATCCCTTATCAAAGAAACTACAGAGGGTGCATTTGGTTCTGCTGGAGATCACACACTCTCTTGCAATGTTCAAATCCTTTTGGAGATGAGCATGGTGATGCTTTTTTACACTAACGAAGGTTTCCTTTTTGTAGGAAACGTTATTGTGAACATGCCTTACTTATTAAACAAATCCAAACGGTGGTATTAGTACCTAGTGCTCATTCCCTTGGAGAAAGATCAATAGTAAGGATAAGCATGAAGGCTAAGGAGGAGGATGGGCAGGGTGATCTTAAATGGATTAAACAGGAATTCTTTGCCAGTTGCACATATCAATCATTGCCCCAAAATGTAAGTTGCAGCTGTCAGATGATGGACATGAATAAAAGGCAACTTACCTTTCACACCAGAAGAAACACTTAGGAGGAACACCTAATGCCTAGGCGCACGATAATCAGCTATGATGTGGGATTTTGGTGCTCAAAAATGGGATCGATGAGTGCATTGTGGACTAAAATATCAGCGCATTTCATTAACTTGATATACCAGAAACAACATCATACAAAGGTTCCAACAAGACTCAGTTGGAGGTCACACGAAATGGAATACAAAAGTAGTAGGTCTTTGCATGTCTGGACAATACATTCGCTACACCTTTTTAGCGAGACATTTCGGGCACATTTGATACAAACTGGGCTGAAATCTCAATGCAGCATGCTAGTATGTCAACCCAAGATGGATTACATGCAAAGGTTACAACAGAAAGCAGAAGAAAAGTACGCAAAAATGTCAGCAAAAATAGTGTACTCGTACATGGCTGGACAATGCACTTAATCAAAATGTTACGTGGTACATGTAATTTTTACATATACAAGAGTTACTAGGAGGAGATATTGAGTAGCTGGAATGGAAAGGCACTAGAAAAGAGGTTACAATCGCGAGAGATAGAGTTTCATACCACTAGGACAGTGGTTAGCATCTCCCACAAGGAATGTGGCTATTTATGTAAGCAACGACAAACAGATTTGGATCTCAAATATAATGGTCTTCAATATCTACTTTTTATTCTTAGTAAATACATTAGAATCCATCATGTATTATCATTGCTGAGTATCTCACTCACCTTTGATAATAGGTATAAATAGGTATCAAAGTTTATTTCTTGCATTTTGTAAGACCTCCTGACATTTGTTGTTTTATTTGTTATATATATATATATATAATAGCCCTAGGCACATCGCCTAGTAGATTTTCTTAAAAAAAGGTTTAGCACACCCTCATGAAAATATTTAGGGAGTAGAGATTCATCATATGCGCGAGAGTTAGGGTTTCCCTGGTCTTAGAGCATAATTGGCAGAGGCAGGCTACCGTACGCCATATAGATAGACCTACTTGTGCGAGGCACACTTGGTACCAGTGGAAAAACTCTAAGATTATTAGGTCAATTCCTTCACCCACTCCCAAGGTGATAGGTGTCACACCTCCTTTTTCATCCGCGCACGCAGGGGCGCAGAGGAGTATTTCCAATTAAAGGACAATCGAAACGGGATTTATTATTAAAGGATTAGAGTCGCCACTTGGGAGATTTGTGGTGTCCCAAGTCATCGATTTAATCCCGAATCGAGGAAAAGAATGACTCTGTATTACAGTCTGCGAACCAGAAATCCGGATAAGGAATTCTATTAACCCGGGAGAAGGTGTTAGGCATTCCCGAGTTCCGTGGTTCTAGCACGGTCGCTCAACTGTCATATTTGACTTATTTATCTTATTTTAATATATTTTGAACCTATGTACCAATTTTAACCTTGAACCGCTTTTATCATTTATTATTCAAAGAATTGCAACATCGTGAGAGTGCATCTCAAATTGCGCCACATAAATGTACCCGCAATTTTTGATACGTTCCGACTCCGTTGAGATTTGGATTTGGGTCGC
Organism: Nicotiana tabacum; assembly: GCF_000715075.1. Lineage (NCBI taxonomy): Eukaryota > Viridiplantae > Streptophyta > Magnoliopsida > Solanales > Solanaceae > Nicotiana > Nicotiana tabacum. The sequence goes on from NC_134080.1 coordinate 83,827,327, forward strand.
ATAAATGTGCACCCTGGTTTAAGAAGGTGATGTTATTTAAAGTACGCACCTAAAGAGACTAACGCATGGTTATTTTGGGGAAAAAATCGTGAAGTTTGATAAGCGGCCGATCCTGGAATCTAAGTATTTAATATATATATTTAACGAGGGCTCCGCCATTTACGTGTTTATTCAGTGAGGCTCATCTCATTTTAATATCTTTAAAGGGCAAACCTAAAGTAATCTACAGTGTTCTACTTAGTTCGTTTCTAAAATAAAAGGAGGAGTCCTAGTTAATTATGTGGTTTAAGAGCTATTATAATTGGGTCATGAACACCACCCATTTAAAATCAGAACCTAAGTACGCAGACGGGCATGGCTATTTCACCAACCTGGGCCCAGTCCCAAACGAATGTAATGTTAAAAACAGGACTTGGGCTATCTTATTCAAGTGCTGAGGCCCAATCCGCCTAAATACGGGCTATCGATCTCTTTTCGACAAAACACGTCACTCTTCCGATTTTAAACGAACTAAACACTTAATGAAACTTACTTAAGTTATTCTACACATGTTCAACAATTTGCCACGCAGAAATGTGAAGTGATTATATCTAATTAAGTATATTACTATAGGTTTTAGAAGAGCAATAGTTAGAAAGAGGTAATTTAGATGTCTATTCCTAATCCTAAACTCAAGCCATTGATATTACAATTAGAGTGTTGTATTAATTAAATAGTCTATTAGGTCGGATTCTAACGGACATGCATTCGAAATACACTACCTAATAATCAAGCTAAAACAAACCAAATGTTATCGACTACAGCACCCCCCTTGACCAAGAGCAGATATAAAGTTCATTCGAAAATTCACAAATTAAATCATTACAAGAACTGTCCAGTTATACATCCCGCAGGCATTTACATGATATTAGTGAGTGAGGTATCCTAATATAAAAATCAATAGAAAAGCTAAATCAAACTTAAAGCTTCAAATCTTCATGTATATTCATGCTTATGTTTTCAGCTTACAAATAACCAGGGTTACAGCTGTGTACCTGGAAATGGCAATACAATGAGAAGAGAAGGAGGTCGGTAACGGGTAACAATTCCAGCAATTAACAACAACTCAACAGCAGCAAGTCAACCCAAGTTCGAAGCCCAAAAAATTTTGAAAACCAAACAGAGTTGATAGAACAACCTCAAACAATGCCAAAACTCACGAATGAATCAGGGACTGAAGTATAAGCAGTCAGCTGATCTATCCACTAACTCGAATCAACAGACTTGAAGCAAATAGATTAAGGGATTGAATTCTAGTTCAAAACTGGGATTTACAACAATGAAGAAGGAGCAGTCAGTAGTAGCAAGCAGTAGGCATAACAGCAGATTTGGAGTTCAAATAGCCACGAACACAACCAGTTCAGCCCAGAACACATTTGAACACAGCAGGAATGAAGTGTGAAACAACAATCATAGCAAATACCCAGACAAACTCAAAACCCCTCTAATCACACAACAGTATCAAGCGTAATCCATTTTCTAGTCTCAACCTACTCGACAAAGTATTTCAAGAATTGAAAAGAAAACTAAAAGTTCACTCAAAATGCCCTGAAACAACAGTTGTATTTGTATCTTGTTACCCTCTCCCCAGCTCTTAAGCTCTCTCTTTTTCTTCCTTCCAGTTCTGACCCAGAAGTAGAACCAAGCCCAGACTCGACTAAAAAAGATTAAGAGAAACTGATGTTTTTTGCTCCAAAAAAAACCAGCCCCCTATCCTATGTAAAAAAACCTCCCATTCTGTCTAAAAATGACTCTATATATAACCCCCAAAATAGGCCTGCCCCCTCTGCCTTATCAGATTTTCTGCCCATGATATTCCTCCACCACTACTACATGTTTTGTTCTCTTTTTAATTCACTTGTTCCCCACTACCCTTTATTTAAATTCAAATAGGTATGGGCACCTATTTCTTAATCCATTTCCCTTAAACCTTCCCCTACCACTATGTCTTGTTCCCCATTAGCACTAAACAAGTGCATTAGTTTAATGTTAATTAGTATTTACTGGACAGAACACTAAAACTAGCCATTTTTAAACTTTTCAATTCCCAAATTACCCTCCTAAAAGCCCCTGAAATTACTATCCTACCCAATCTCTTTCACTCTGCATTGAACCTTTCAACTCTAACCTATTCAAACCTACCAACTAACTAAGCTGAATCTAACAAACTACAACAGCTATAACCAATTCAAATCAGTTAGCAATTCAAGATATTAAATCAAATGGCATTAAAATGAAAACTAAGGGTTCAGGGCAAGACACATTGAACTAACTATATTGGGGAACCAATCATATTTAGCTCAGCAACAGATGAACTGAAATCAACTAGACGAGCATATGCCTTAGTCAGATTGGAATACAAAAGAGAAAATAGCCAGAAGAGCCTTAAGGGGATTGACAGATTCAGGATAACAAATGACCAATAAATTCAGTTCAATGAACTGAATATACCAATAGGCTCAGTTCTAAGTTCAAATATACCAACGAGCTCATTTTAATACAAACTTTAGAACACAAACGAGGCAGGAGGGAAACAGACAAGAATGAACCAGAAATTAGACTATTATCATGCTAATCTAACATTCAAGCATACCAGACTAATCGACGACACTTATTCAATCGATTACACAAATTATAACATATAACAATCGACAACAAACAGAAGCAATGATAAAATTGGACCAAATAGAAGGTCTGATGGAGAAGAAGAAAGAACAATGAACAAGACCGGAGTATAACTAACTAAACACAATTAACCATAACCAAATAGAACAAGAAAGGAGAAAAAAGGTACCTTAACAAAACAGAAACTGGATGAACCCAGGTCGAACCCTTGACTCGAACTTTTTTTTTTTAGGTCGAACGAACCTTAATCGAGTGTTCTCAGCTGAGAACACTTCGACTAAGGTCCATTGGACACCCAAATTCCTCTAATTCGGACCAACTCCAGCCTTTGGTTTTCTAGGGTTCTTGGGGTTCGAACGGTTCCGGTCTGATTCGAACCAAACCAATGGTGGTTTGGTGACTAGGGAGGTCAGTGGGTGCCTTGGTGTGAGTTTGGGACCGGTTGGGGTAGATTTAGGTTCTGCTCGAATCTTCGATTAAAGATTCGAGAAACTACAAGCTAATTCGAGGCAAACGGTTAACAGATCTGTAACGAGGGTGGTCAGGGGGTGCCTTGGTGTGAGTTTGGGACTGTTTGGGGTGGGTTTCAAGTTTTGCTCGAATCTTTGATTGAAGATTCGAGAAGCAACAGGCTGATTCGAGCAAAAGGGGTAAGGGATTCGTGGAGAGGGTGGCTAGGTGCTCTAGGGGTGTTAGTTTCATGGTCATCGGCGTTGTTGCCGCCGGCTTTCAGGCGAAAGGGTTTCAGGGCAGCTAGGGTTTCGATGGTCGTTTGGTTTGTCTCTGAAAGAGACGATGAACAAGGGGTATGGCTTAGGGGGTGCGAGGTGAGAGGTTGGATTTATATACGGAAGGGGTGGTTTAATCCTGGCCATTGGATCAAGCACAATCAATGGCCTGGATTATTTTCCTAATAGGCACGGTGTCGTTTGGAGTAGTACCGGGGCGGTCCGGGTTGGGTCAAAAACGGGTAAGGGAGGAGTGGTCTGGACCGTTCGATCAAAACAAATCACCGGTCCAGATTGAACGTGACAGAAACGACGTCGTCTGAGCGGTCGTTTTGCCAGATTGACTGGACTGGGTACAAGGGTGAAATTTGGGCCTGGTTTTGGTCAAAATCAAGACGGCCCAGTTCCGATCTGGTCCAATTTTCACTCATTTCTAAAAACCAATTTTCACTCCTTTCTTTTAATTCCTAAAAACCAAAATTCCTAAATTAAATTGTAAAACCAAGCTTATTTTAAAAAGATATTAATTAACCCTTAACAATAATTAACACACAAGATCAAACAAAAATAAAATCACACAATTAAACAATAAAAATGACAAAGCTACCAAAATTCCTATTTTTGTGATTTTCATTCTTAAAAATAGGACATGGTTTAATTAATTCAAAAATGCACAATTAAATCCTTAATATGCATGCAACATGTATTTTGTATTATTCTTAATTAAAGTAGAAATAAACATGCACAGGCAAAAATACAAATAAATCACAAACAACACAAAACCATTTTATTTTGAATTTTTGGGAGTAGTTCTCATAGGGCAAAAATCACGTGCTCACAGCTGCCCCTCTTTGTCCGAAAACACAAAGAGTTGTCGTGCAAAGATAAAGTGAGCGGATACGAGCGATTTTTGCCCGTTGGAATACTCCGTGTGAAGCATTTTTGAAAAGATTTAACCGAACCTTTGCTTCAAAGGTTTCCTACATATCCCTGGCTAGAAGGGAAGCACGTTAATGTAGTTCGGGAAGTTTTGGTAGCTGGGACTACCATGGGACTGCGCATTTTTGCTGCTACTGCTGCTGCACGCTGTTACTACTGCTTTCCAACCTCCTTATTACACCATTGCTAGAAAGAAAACAAAAAGCTAGACTAGACTAATGATTACAGAATCTTATCTATCTTCGACTTGCTCTTGTAGTCTTCTTTCAGATTTCTGAAATGGGATTCATGCTGGGGGTATTTTTGTTGTAACCCTCCGCATTACTGACCTCTGGTTTGATCTTGAAATGTATTCCTCTGTTCTGCAGGCAGGCTCCTGACTTTAACAACTTAAAAAGTAACGCCTCCGTTCTACGGGTGGGCTCCGGACTCCAACTTGACTTTAAAAGATAATACGGACTCCATTCTCCAGGCGGGCTCCTGACTTCAACGACTTCTTAAAAATATAACACCTCTATTCTCCAGGCGGGCTCCTGAATTTGACTTAAAATTATAACAACCTTCGTTCTACAGGCGGGCTACTGACTTCAACTACTTCTTAAGAATATAGCACCTCCATTCTCCAAGCGGGCTCCTAATTTCGTCTGCAACTTGCAATGATAACAACCTCCATTTTACAGGCGGGCTCCTGACCTCTCTGACTTAAAATTATAACAACCTTCGTTCTACAGGCGGGCTCCTGACTTCAACAACAACTTGAAATTTAATGACCTCCATTCTACAGGCGGGCTCCTTACTTCTTCAACTTAAAATATAACAACCTCTGTTCTATAGGCGGGCTCCTGACTCCTTTAACTTAAAATATAACAACCTCCGTTCTACATGTGGGCTCCTGACTTCGACTTGAAATTGTAACAACCTCCGTTTTACAGGCGGGCTCCTAACTTCAACAACAACTTGAAATTTAACGACCTCCATTCTACAGGCGGGTTCCTGACTTTATTTACTTAAAATATAACAACCTCCGTTCTACAGGCGGGCTCCTGGCTCCTTTGACTTAAAATCATAACAACCTTCGTTCTACAGGCGGGCTCCTAACTTCTTTGACTTAAAATTATAACAACCTCTATTTTACAGGCGGCCTCCTGACTTCGACTTGAAATTGTAACAACCTCCGTTCTACAGGCGGGCTCCTGACTTCATCAACTTAAGATTTAACAACCTCCATTCTACAGGCAGGCTCCTGACTTCTTCAACTTAAAATATAACAATCTCCGTTCTACAGGCGGGCTCCTGACTTCGACTTGAAATTGTAACAACCTCCGTTCTACAGGCGGGCTCCTGACTTCATCAACTTAAGATTTAACAACCTCCGTTCTACAGGCGGGCTCCTGACTTCTTCAACTTAAAATATAACAACCTCCGTTCTACAGGCGGGCTCCTGACTTCGACTTGAAATTGTAACAACCTTCGTTTTACATGCGGGCTCCTGACTTCAGCTACTTCTTAAAAATATAATACCTCCATTCTCCAGGCGGGCTCCTGATTTCAACAGTAACTCAAAATGTAATACCTCCATTTTTCAGGCGGGCTCCTGACTTCGACTATTTCTTAAAGACATAACACCTCCATTCTCCAGGCGGGCTCCTGACTTCAACAACTTCTTAAAAAAAATATAATACCTCCATTCTCCAGGCGAGCTCCTGACTTCAATAAACAATTTAGAGATAATACCTCCATTTTCCAGGCGGGCTCCTGATTTCGACAATTTCTTAAAAACATAATACCTCCATTCTCTAGGCGGGCTCCTGACTTCAACCTTCTCAAGAAATATAACACCTCCATTCTCCAGGCGGGCTCCTGATTTCAATAAACAATTTAGAGATAATACCTCCATTTTCCAGGCGGGCTCCTGACTTCGACAATTTCTTAAAAACATAACACCTCCATTCTCCAGGCGGGCTCCTGACTTCAACCTTCTCAAGAAATATAACACCTCCATTTTTCAGGCGGGTTCCTGACTTCAATTATGACTTAAAAAATATAACACCTCCATTCTCCAGGCGGGCTCCTGACTTCAGTAAACAACTCAAAGATAATACCTCCATTTTCTAGGCGGGTTCCTGACTTCAACTACTTCTTAAAAATGTGTTTTATTGCTGTTGCTCCTTCCTGCCTTCTGAACCATTTTCCTTCTAACTTAAAATTATCTTTTTTAGAACTACTTCACTCTAAACTGGTGTTTCATTCCTCTGAAAACTACTGGGGATAACACCGGTGTTTTATTCAAAAATATGTTATTTTCCTTCTTCAAAGACTACTTCCTTTAAAGCTGGCGCTTTCCTTCCACTGGAACTACTTCCCTCAAACTGGTGTTTTCACTTCTGCCGGGGATAACACTGCTGGGGAATTATCTTCCTTCTTTAAGACTAGTTACTTTCCTCCTTTTAACAATGGTGGGGATGGCACTGATTCAGAGACCACTTCCCTTAAAACTCGGGTTATCTTGCTTCTTCCAAGATTGCTTTCTTTAAAACTTGTATTGCCTTCTCCCGTAAACTGCTGGGGATTCCACTTCCTTCAAAACTTGTGTTATCTTCCATCTTCCCCAAGTGGCTATCTGATTTCAAGAAAATTTTCGCAATGAGAGAAAATTTTCTGCCCCAGTTTGATAATCTTCTTTGTGGCCATGTCTTCCCGCTGTCAATAACATTTCCTTTCCCTGCTTCAAATCAAAGAAAAATTTGTTAGTTTAAAACGTGGTGAGTGGTCGTGTCACTCCTGCTGGGGATGGTTTTTCCCTTCTTCCTTTCCCTGCTTTGCGCTTTATTACAAAACTTGTTGGGGATGATATTATTTGCTGGGGATGATATTCCTGCCGGGGATGGTTTTTCTTTTCTCTTCCTTCCCCGCTCTGTGTTGTCCGACCATCGCGGAACTTGGTCGATAATCTGTCGGAGTTGTTCCTGCATCTCGCAAATCTGCTGGGGATCCTCTTGGAATTTGATCCATAACTTTTCAACTGTTGTTTTTTCTGTTTTTCTCCAACTTCCCCTAGAAATTCGGTCCTCTTGGAATCTAGACCCATTCATCATTTGGTCTTGCGACAAACTTCTTTTCGCTTTGTCGCCTTATCTTTGGCCTGTCCTATCCACATTGTGTTTTTGAACCATCTTGGCAACTGGTAATAAGCTCTGAAAAATCCTTTTCAAAAACAAACTGCTGGGGAGATAAAGTCTTTAGACCAAGAAATGAAAAAGTGATGATTTCAAAAGATAGAAAAAGAAGGGCCGGGTTGTCACATCTTCCTACACTTAAACATTCGTTCGTCCTTGAATGAGCATAGAAACATACCTGAAGTAGTAAAAAGATGAGGGTAACGGCTGCGCATATCCTACTCGGTCTCCCAGGTCGCTTCCTTGAACGGCTAACCCCGCCACTTAACCTTTACCGATGCAATGTTCTTTGACCTTAGGTTTCTAACATGCCTGTCCAATATTGCCACTGGCTCCTCAACATAAGATAGATCCTTGTCTAACTGGACTGAACTGAAATACTACACGTGTGACGGGTCACTGTGATACCTCCGGAGCATCGATACATGAAATACCAGATGAACTCCTGCCAAGCTGGGAGGTAAGGCAAGCTCATAAGCAACCTCCCCAACACGCCTCAATATCTCAAAAGGGCCAATAAACCTCGAACTCAACTTTCCCTTCTTCCCAAATCTCATAACACCCTTCATAGTCGAAACCCGAAGAAAAACCCACTTTCCAACCATATAGGAAACATCACGAACTTTCCGATCTGCGTAACACTTCTGTCTGGACTAGGCTGTGCGGAGTCTATCTTGAATCACCTTAACATTCTCCAAAGCATCCTGAACTAAGTCTGTGCCCAATAATCTGGCCTTATCCGGCTCAAACCAACCCACCGGGGATCTACACCGTCTCCCATATAAAGCCTCATACGGTGTCATCTGAATGCTAGACTGATAGCTGTTGTTGTAAGCAAACTCTGCCAATGGCAAGAACTGATTCCAAGACCCTCCAAACTCAATCACACACGCATGGAGCATATCCTCAGAATCTGAATAGTGCACTCGGACTGTCCGTCCATCTGAGGGTGAAATGATGTACTCAACTCCATTCGAGTACCCAACTCATGCTGAACGACCCTCCAGAATCGTGATGTGAACTGAGTACTTCTATCTGAAATGATGGACACTGGAATACCATGCAGACGAATAATCTCTCAGATATAAATCTCCGCCAACCGCTCCGAAGAATAAGTAGTACACATAAGAATGAAATAAGCAGACTTGGTCAGCCGATCCACAATCATCCAAATAGCATTGAACTTTCTCAAAGTCCGTGGGAGCCTAACTACAAAGTCCATGGTGATCCGCTCCCACTTCCACTCTAGAATCTCTATCTGCTGAAGTAACCTACCCGGTCTCTACTGCTCATACTTCACCTGCTAATAGTTAAGGCACCAAGCTACAAATCCAACTATATCTTTCTTTATCCGCCTCCACCAGTAGTGTTGCCTCAAATCCTGATACATCTTCACGGCACCCGGATGAATGGAATACCGTGAGCTATGGGCCTCTTCTAGAATCAACTCTCGAAGCCCATCAACATTGGGTACACAAATTCGACCCTGCACCCTCAATACCCCATTATCACCGATAGTCACATCTCTGGCATCACCGTGCTGAACTTTGTCCTTGAGGACAAGCAAATGAGGGTCATCATACTATCGCTCTCTGATACGATTAAAGAAGGAAGACCAAAAAACCACGCAAGCATGAACCCAACTAGGCTCCGAAAGATCCAATCATACAAACTGGCTGGCTAAGGCCTGAACATCCATCGCCATAGGCCTCTCCGATGCTGGTAAATAAGCCAAACTCCCCAAACTCTCTGCCCGGTGACTCAAAGCATCGGCCACCACATTGGCCTTGCCCGAGTGATACAAAATAGTGATGTCATAGTCCTTCAGCAACTCTAACCACCTCCTTTGGCGCAAATTTAGATCCTTTTGCTTGAACAGGTGCTGTAAGCTCCGATGGTCAGTATAAATCTCACAGGTAACCCAGTATAATTAATGGCACCAATTCTTCAGGGTGTGAACAATGGCAGCTAACTCAAGGTCGTGAACATTCTTCTCATGTATCTTCAACTGTCTGGATGCGTAGGTAATCACCCTACCGTCCTGCATCAACATCGCTCCGAGGCCAATCGTCGAGGCATCACAATAAACTGTATAAAACCCCGAACCTGTAGGCAATATCAAAACTAGGACTGTAATCAAAGCTATCTTGAGCTTCTGAAAGCTTGCCTCACACTTCTCCGTCCACTAAAATGGAGCACTCTTATGGGTCAACCTGGTCATAGGGGCTACAATCGATGAACACCCCTCCACAAAACGACGGTAGTAGCCCACCAAGCCAAGGAAACTGCGGATCTCGGTAGCTGGGGATGGTCTGGGCCAACTCTCCACGGCCTCTATCTTCTTCGGATCCACCTGAATACCCTCACTCGATACCATGTGGCCTAATAATGCCACTAAATCCAACCAAAACTCACATTTCGAGAACTTAGCATATAACTTCTTCTCTCTCAAAGTCTGAAGCATAGTCCTTAGGTGTTGTTCATGTTCTTCCCGACTCCGGGAATACACCAAAATATCATCAACAAAGATAATGACGAACGAGTCAAGATATGGCCTGAACACACTGTGCATCAAATGCATAAAGGTTGTTGAGGTATTGGTCAGCCCAAATAACATAACAAGGAACTTGTAATGACCATACCGAGTCCTGAAAGTAGTCTTCGGGATATCTGGCTCCCAAATCTTCAACTGATGGTAACCTGAGTGCAAATCAATCTTAGAAAACACTCGTGCGCCCTAAAGCTTGTCAAACAGATCATTAATATGAGGCAAAGGATAACAATTCTTAACTGTCACTTTGTTCAACTGGTAATAATCAATACACATACACATAAAACCATCCTTTTTCTTTACAAACAAGACAGGAGCACCCTAAGGTGATACACTGGGTCGAATAAAACCCTTATCAAGCAATTGTTGTAACTCATCCTTCAGCTCCTTCAACTCAGGAAGAGCCATACGATATGGAAGAATAGAAATGGGCTGAGTGTCCAGCAATAGATCAATGCCAAAATCGATATCTCTATCAGGCGGCAAGCCTGGAAGATTAGTTGGAAACACATCGGGAAAATCCCGTACTACTGGGACTGAATCAACTGAAGGGGTATCAATACTGACATCTCTCACATAAACTAAATATGTATCACACCCTTTTCAATCGTACACTGAGCTTTAAGAAAAGAAATAACTCTACTAGGAGTGTGATCTAAAGTACCCCTCCACTTAACATGCGGTACACCTGGCGTAGCCAACATCACGATTTTGGCGTGACAATCAAGAATAGCATAATGGGGCGACAACCAGCCCATGCCCAAAATAATGTCAAAATCTACCATGTTGAGCAACAATAAATCGGCTCTAGTCTCAAAAACACTAAGAGCAACCAAACACGACCGATAGATGCGGTCCACAATAAGAGAATCTCCCACTGGAGTAGAAACATAAATAGGGGAACTCAAATAATCCTAAGATACCCCCAAATGCGGAGCAAAATAAGAAGACACATAAGAATAAGTGGAGCTTGGATCGAATAGAATAGATGCATCTCTATGACAAACTAGTATAATAACTGTGATGATAAAATCAGAGGCAACAGCCTCGGACGGGCAGGAAGGGCATAGTATCTGGACTGGCATCCCTTTTTAGGGCGACCTCTACCTCCTCGACCTCCACCTCTAGCTGGCTGAGCAGTTGGGGTTACAATAAGAGCTGTAACCATAGCTTGAGAACTCTGCAGGGCATGCAGTGGCTGAGAAATCTGTGGAGGTGCACCCCTCCCAAGTCTGGGGCAATCCCTCACCATATGACGTGTGTAACCACACTCAAAACAAGCTCTAGGAGGACGTGGTGGCTGTGACTGGCTCAGGCCAGGTCTGCTAGACTGACCTCTAAAGCACCCCGCGCAGGAGGCGCGCTAGATACCGGAGGTGCATAATAAGGCTCCTAAGGCCTAGGAGGAGCTGGAGCACTACTGGCTGCTGAAAGAGCTGAATGAACAAGGAGACTCATATAACCCCTACCATGACGACCTGAAGCTGTGGCACGGGCACCAGAGAAATGGCCCGACTCTCGAGACCTCTTGGCCTCCCTCTCCTCTCTCTCCCTAGCATGCATACCCTCAATCCTCCTAGCAATGCTTACCACCTGCTGATAAGAAATATCCATTTCCAATAAATCGGCAAACCCTCTCGCGAACAGTAGAAACCAAGGTTGGTGTATGCCTAGCCAAACTAGTGTAACATATTGCATACTCTGAGACAATCATAGTACCCTGGCGCAAATGCTCAAACTCTACGTGCCATGCGTCCCTGAGGCTTTGAGGAACATACTCTCTCAGGAACATATCTGAAAACTGAGTCCAAGTCAGCAAAGCAGCCTCATCCGGACTGTCTAACTCATAAGTACGCCACCACTCATAGGCGGATCCTCCAAGCTGGAAGGTAGTGAAGGAAACCCCGCTCGATCCTGATATACCCATGGTATGGAGAATGCGGTAACTCTCATCTAGAAATTCCAAAGCATCCTCCGATGCTAGACCGCTGAATACAGGAGGCTTGTACCTCTTTAACCTCTCAAGCCTCAGCTGCTCCTCCTTGGAAGCCGCTGCCCTTCCCTCGAGCTAAACTGGCACTGCAAGTGGTACAGGAATAATCTCAGGGACCTACTCAACATGCACTCGCTGCTTAGGAGTGTGGGCGGCGGGAGTCTGTGCTCCTCCCCCAGCTTGAGATGTAATTGCAGCAAGGGGAAGCAACCCTGCCTGAGCCAAAGTGGTGTACATGCTCATGAACTGTGCCAGAGCCTCCTGAAGTACTGGAATAGTAGTAGTAGTAGTAGTAGGCGTATCAGGTGCCTGGAATCCAGTTGGTGGCACTTCGGTGGAAGCTCACGCAGGTGCTCTGGCTGCACCACGTACGCGTCCTCGGCCTCTACTCCGGCCCCAACTTTTGGCGACTCTTGCAGTGGCGAGGATGCCTGATCATCTCTGGTAGCGCGTGTCCCCACCATCGGTGAGAGAATAAAAGATAGAAGTTTAGAATTGTGATATCAAAAATCTCGCACGAAAAGGAATTCAAATAAAGTGGAATTTTCCTAATAGTTACATAGCCTCTGGTAGATAAGTACAGACCTCTCCATACCGATCAGCGAGACTCTAATAAATAGGCTTGTGATCCATGACTCCTATGAACCTAGATCTCTGATACCAACTTGTCACGACCCCGGTTCGCCCTCCATGAACCATCATGACGGCACCTAGTCTCTACGACTAGGTAAGCATAAATTGCGGAAGAAAACCAAATTTGCGGAAATAAAACAATTTAAAGCAGAAATAAGGTGATAAACAGCATTTAAAAGTACCGCTCGGCATACACAATATTAACTCTTAAAACCAATACATTTTCCCAAAACATGGAAACCCATGAATCACAAGCTAAGAGATACATAAGAAGCTCTAACTCCAGAAATGTCTAACCAAAAGGAGAATACTGAATGGTTATACTACTACATAAACATAGAAAGGGACTCTTTGATCTGCGGACGCGTCAGATATACCTCAATGTCTCTATAGAAGCGTCTCGCCTCAAGGATGATAAGACAGAGTGAAAGTACCTGGATCTGCACATGAAAAACATGCGCAGAAGGGGCAGGAGTACACCACATCGATACTCAGTAAGTGCCAAGCCTAACCTCGGTCGGGTAGTGACGAGGAAGGCCAGGGCCCTACTGAGGTTAAATAAAATATAAAGTTTGACAGTGTAGAATAGAACAGTATAAATAAATACAACGGTAAAAGTAACACATGATATAAAAAGGGCAACAACAACTGTTATAGAGACAAGGCAAAACACGGAAAGAAATGTGACTTAGCACCAAAATAACAATCAGGCCAAGATACCAGGATATCATCCTGTAGTCCCATATGTACATATCTAATGGATCTCCCGGTATCCCATTTCGTAGTCCAACTCATAGTGCACGAGGATCTACCGGAATCCTGTTTCGTAGTCCCAAATGCAAATACCCAGTACTAGGGGAATCTACTGGGTGCATTCCAATAGTTCCATATAACTGTGTAGGGGCATCTATCGGAATCCCACATCTGTAGTCCCAAATAAACAAACAAGGGGGAGCTACCGGAATCCAAAATCTGTAGTCCCAAAATAAACAGACAAGGGGGAGCTACCAGAATCCCACATCCGTAGTCCCAAAATAAATACATAGCAGTAACAGAAAAATATACAAAAATGGCAAAATTTCATATTAAGGCAACAAGTGATTCTAGACTAGCATGCTGCATAGAATTCTGGTAAGGCAGTTTGAGCAAGTAAAACAATTAAGTCACTTAGACATGCTTTCCTAATATAACAACATGCTTAATAGTGCCAGTAATAAAAACATGAAAGGAAACATACTAGTAATTACTTAAAGAAAACCAGATTTCCAACAATTAGTACAAGTACGCACTCGTCACCTCACGTACAAGGCATTTTAATTACCAAATATACCAATCCTAAAGGTAAGGTCCCCCACACAAGGTTAGACAAGCCACTTAATTACCTCGAACTGGCTCAAAATCAATCTGAAACCACGCTCTTGCCATGAGTACTCGACTCCAAATGGCCTGAATCTATTCAATTCAATTTCATAATGTAAATAACACTTCAAGTAACTGATTCTACAATTAAATTCTAAGCTAATACGCGAAATTAGGTAAAATGATATAAACGCCCCTCGGACCCATGTCTCGGAATCGGGTAAAATTTATATTTTCAGAATCCTCACGCTCTCATGAGTCTAAACATACCAAAAGTATCCAAATACGATGTCAAATCCCCAATCAAAACTCAATTTTTTGGTCTAAGAACTTTCTTCCAATTTTTTCCCCAAATTTTCATCTCCAATCCCAATTTAAATTATCAAACTAACAATAGATTGATGGAATATAACTAGAAAGGGTTAAAGAATCGTTACCCAATGATCTCCTCTTCAATTTACTCTCAAAATCGCCCTCTCCCGAGCTCCAAATCAAATTTCCAACATTTAAAACTAAACCCTCAAAATTTCATATTTTTGCCCAGTTGCTTCCGCATCTACGGTATTGCATTTTCGGAACAATGGTCGCATCTACTTTTCACTTAGGGCCCAGATTCCGCATCTGCAACTCCCCATCCGCAGATGCGGTACCGCTCCTGCGGAAATTCCACTGCATCAGAGGTTCCTGTTGAACTCTCCAAATTCCGCTTCTGCGGTTAATCCGCAGCTTCTGTGGCTCCGCACCTGCGGTCCCACACTCGCAGGTGCGGTTATGACAGTAGAACAGCTGAAGCTGCAACTCCAATTACAAAAATCTTTCCGTCAACAATCTGAAATCATCCCGAGGCCCCCGGGACCTCAAGCAAACCTACCAACATATTCCATAACTTCATTCAAACTTGTTCCAACCTTTGGAATGCTCAAAACAACATCAAAACACCTATTTTTCATCGGATTCAAGCCTAAGAATACCAAAAACTCTAAAAATATGCTTTCGATCAAAAAGTCTATCAAACCTCGTCCGAATGACTTGAAATTTTGCACACACGTAACATTAAACACTATAGAGCTACTCCAACTTCCAGAATTCCATTCCGACCCTCGGATCAAAATCTCACTATCGAACTGGAAACTTCAAAAATTCAACTTTTGGCATTTCAAGCCTAAATTGGCTACAGACCTCCAAAACTCAATCTGAATACGCCCAAAATCACCCAACGGAGCTAACGGAACCATTGGATTTCCATTCCGAGGCCATCTTCACATTCTTCTGACTACGGCCAACTTTCCAACACTTAAGCTCTCATTTAGGGACTAAGTATCTCAAAACTCTCCGAAACTCAAAATTGAACATCCCGGCAAATCAAAATAGCAGAAATAAACTTGGGAAAAGCAGTTAATGGGGGTTCGGGGCATAAATTCTTAAAACGACCGGTCGGGTCGTCACATGTCTCAAATTACATAAAATTCTACTTATTTTTAATACACTTTATACATCCTACTATCATGGTCATATGGTACCTTGTATGGTACTAGTCCATAAATATCGAGTATTAATGCTTGGCCCAAATTTTATCCCAACTTGCCAAACTTGGACGAAAATTCATTTTCTATGACTTGCTTCCCCTCTCACCTTCACGAATTTACTCATTACTTGTTTGAAATAGCATAATCCTTCTAATATCCAAATAATCTTTTCCTTGGACTGATGTCAATTACCTTACGACAAATTCAACATACAATACTACTGGGTGCAACATCGTCGTAATTTAATACTGTGAAGCATAATATCATCGTAATGTAGTACTGCAAGGCGTAACATCATCGTAATATAATACTGCGGGACGTAATATCAATGTGATATTGCGGGGGTAATAATTTTTCTCTTTGTAAGTACGAATATTTGTGTAACTTTTGTTGATTCTTAATTAGCCTAAATTAGGGTTTTCAAATCTCTTTTAGTTGAACCAAAACTGGTTCGACTCTCTGATTTTAAGTATTATTCTGTCCATGTTGGTCCTATATTCTACTATGACCTATTTTTATCATATTTGTTTTTTCAATATTGGTCTTACCCTAAAATTAGGGTTTTCGGATTTTCATAAATCGGACCAAAATTAGTTTGACTCTTTGATTTTTAGTGTTATTTGGGTCTATATTCATCTTATGTTTTTATTTATATGTATATTCTGGTAATTTGTTTTCCTAAAAAAGTAGGGTTGCTTGACTTTTCCTAAATTGATTTTGAATCAATACGCATGCTCTCTTTCCTTTTATTTTGAATTTGATTGATTGTTTTTCTTGTCCGTGTGTTTAACTTTTACCAATACTTAAACCCTTTCCCCTTTCCTCTTTAGGGAGACTCGAACTATCAAGACTCTCACTTAAAACTTAGATTTTAACTTTAATTCTCTTTGCTCGTTTGTTTCTGGTCTTGGCCGGCTGAAAGCCTAGGCCAATTAATTCTGGACTTAAATACCATGGTGTATTTTTTTGCTTTCCTGCTTAACTGGTAAGTCATTATCCCTTGCCATTTTGTTTTTTATGTTTCCATAATTTGTGTTGTTCGACCCAGCATGTTTGAACTTTATTTTGAGCATGATTTTGCCACCTTTATGATTCTATGAGTTCATCTAGTCCCATAATGGATACGGTTAATTGGTTACTTTGAATAATATGAATCCTCTTAAAGGATAACTTATTGTTTAAACTTATCTCATGCATATAGTTTGCTGGTCCTTAACTTGTTATGAACTTAGCATCCTTAGGGTACTACTAGTATGGAATTAGTTAATCAATCCTAAACTTTATAGATTTGTATTGTTACTTAATTCATGTGCCCTACCAACTTGTTTTCTAACATGTCTTGCACCCCTCTGGATTTATGTGATAATCTGACTGTTTGCCGTAACACTTTGCCTAAATGTTGCTGTGGTTAAACAAGGTTGTCCTAAAATGTCAACATGCACACTTAGTGTAATTAGGTCTTTTTCTGACTTAACCTTCATAAAACTATGTACTTTGCAAACCTTGCCAATTGTTTTCTTGGTGCAATTCCGCCTAAAAAAATTTTGTTCTAAAATCTGTTATGATTGTTTTCTTCTAAAATCAACATTGTTTTAAATCTTTCCCTACCCCCTTTATGTACTGCTACTTTTTAAACTCCTACCCTTATGTCCTTTAGGTTCTATCCTCAACATCCCCAATGTGAGCACTGCTCAGGGTCCATGTGAGATTCCTGTGAACTCTAACACACTGGAGTTACGTTCTTAACCTCATTTGAATAACTTTTGAGCATTTGTTCTCTAGTGTGAGCATTGCCCTGGTGTCACGCCCCAAAATCCGAGGAGCGCGACCGGCACTCAACCGAGTAAACCCGTCTGAGCAAGCCTGTTAGGTTTCACACTACCCAAATTTGTCTTTGAATAAAGTGGAAATGTACACCATTAATCAAATTCTATAAACATGTCATTAACGATTCCATTTCATTTCCATTAACAACTTCGTTCACAATTTTGAAGATATTACAAGTTTTACACATCATTGCCAAACATCAATATTTCCACTTTAATTCCAATACCTGACACTACCCACAACCTGTCTACGGAACCTCTAAATACAACTGAAGAGTTAATATGGAAATGCCGGCAACAAGGTTTCGGCTACACCTCAAATACAATGTACATGATAAATAGATGAAACAGGACACTGAAACGAAGTGGGGCTCTGTTACAACCCATATCCACACGCGTTAGTTCATGACATATATTAGTTAACATAAATTCAAGAAGGAATTACCTTTGAGATGATAAGAAGTTAGTCCTATTGGTTTTAAGTGATACAAGGGTGTATAAGGGTGATTAACAAGTATTAGAAGTTAAACGAATCAAGGATGTGGTAACTCGTATTTTCAGGTAAACCTAGAGGTTCTTAATACACTCAAGGTCATGTATTAAGGTGTTTGAATCATATAATATCCGTATCATAAGTCTTGAAGTCAAACGAGTTATGAAATAAAAGTCGACAAACGTTGTCGCAACTTAGGTTCATAATTTTACTTAAACATTAGGTTAAATGTTTCTACGCTTTTCTCCTAATTTACAAGGAATTACGGGGTGATCTACCCACCACATTAAAGATCTACGAGTCTAGTTTCCAATGCATTAAACCATTTATCAATACGATCTCAGAGTATAGAGATATTCATATTATTGCAAGCCTGCGCAGATTGGTAGATGACAAGTAGGTGCATCACCTACTTGCCAAAATGATAGGACAAAATTAAAAGACCTAAGTCGGCCAAGAGAGGACTTTTAAGGGGTTACGAACTCAGTTATTAATCCATATTTCAGACCCTCAAAACCAAAGTTAACCCCTTCAACTCCTCCCCAAAAAAATCCCACACAAACCCTAATCGATTTTCCCTCTCTTTCAAGTTCTATTTGAAGGTAAAACCTAGAGTTTGAAGAACCAAGGGAAGGGCTGAGTTATCCAACAAGTAAGGTAAGTTACTGCCATCTTTCATACATTTTTCTCTGCTGTGAATTCATGATAATTCGTTCTATACATGTAAGAACTCACGGGACGGTGATCGGAAGCCGTGAATTCGAGTTATTCACTTGTAGCGGACTGTTTTGTGGACTGTTTTGTGTTACTATTGGGCTGCGTGTTTTACTACCATTTTGTGGAGTTTTGGAGGTGGAAGGGTGTGGAGGAACACCATATATATGTAGGGTTGTGGGCTGATAGTGATTCGTAACATTTCCTGGTCGTTTGACACGACTACGGTGGTCGTCGTATGTATGATGTAATAAGGTTGTGCGTGGACTATTTTGGGAGGCTCAATATGTTTATTATTGATGTTGTTTGGGCTGTTTGGTGATTGTTTGGAATGGTGTGAAGTCATATATATAGGGGAGGTGTTGTCCGTTTCAACGTAAAATAGGTTGTGGTCGATACATAATAGTTATGACGCTTAAATGATAACGATAGTATCGTTTCTCTTATTGTAGACTAAGGAGTTGTGACAATTGCATAGCTTGTGATTGGGGAAGTATATACAAGGTATGTGAGGCTATCCCTTTTCTTCTTTTGCACGACTCCGATTGTACATAATGTAATGAACGAGCTTCCAAAGATACTCTACTCTTAGAAGCTAGCAGTACTTACATTGCTTTCCCTCTTATGGAACGATTGATGTTAATGTTGCTTATCTTATTCTTATGTTATCAATGTTGTTGGTAATTCCTGATTCTTATAAGGTTCGTAATGAAGAGTTGGTCCTAATAACGTGTACAGAGGATACCGACCTTACGTCACTCCGAAAGGTTTAGAATGTGATTCCATGAGTCGAGCATGCATTATATATATGTATCTATTTTACTCTACCGAGTTGCGCTATAGTCGGCTAGGTACGACACCTATTATGCAACCACTTATCAGTTGGGTTTTACCGAGCTCCACGTGGTCGGGTATGATTCTACCGAGCTTTATGATGGTTGGGTATGTTTTTACCGAGCCTATTATGGTCGGGTACGATTTGATGATGATGATTCCCACAGAGGCATATGTTTTAAAAGTTTATGTACACATACATGTGTATCATGCATTGCATGTCAGTAGCCCTCAGAGGTACTCAGATTTTCCAGGTTGTATATTCTCTATCCCTGCTTACATTACTGTTCGTATTTATAGTTCCCCGCCTTACATACTCAATACTTTATTCGTACTAACGTCCTTTTGTTTGTGGACACTGCATATTGTGCTGCAGGTCCTGATAGACAGGCAGGTGCAGCTCCACCACCACAGTAGGCTGTCCAGTTCAGCGGTGATTGGCAAGATCCCTTCTCCGGACTTGTCGTGGTCTTGGTATGCATTTCTGTTATAGACATTATGGGTATGTCGGGGCCCTGTTCCGGCTATGTTGCAGCACTTATGTTCATTTAGAGGCTCATAGACAAGTGTCGACTCATGTATAGTTTGGTATGCCTTGTCGGCTGGTTTTTGTTGTATAGTCTTTCATGGTAGCGTGGTAGCTCATACCTTATATGTAGTTTCTTGATTGTCTGGTCATCCCCTGCTATGTATGTTCATGCCGTCATATTTTATTGCTGGTTGTCCATGATCCAGGTCTACCATTTATATTGATCTCGTCAGCCCTAAAAGATAATAAAGAAGGTTAGATGAAATGTACATTGGTGCTCGGAAAGTATTGTTGGGTGCTAGTCATGGCACTCCAGTTTGGGTCGTGACAAACTTGGTATCAGAGCAAGTCTGTCCTAGGGATTGTCTATGATCCATGTCTAGTAGAGTCTTGATTATGGATGTGTAGCGCGCCACATTTATAATCAGGAGGCTACATGACATCTAGGGTTGTTACCTTCTTCCTGAATCTAGATCGTCCGTAGAGTTGAGTCATAAGTGTTTGTCTCTAATATTCACCTTATTTTCTTTCAGTGCCTTCGACTAGGAAGCAAACAATTAGTAGACGGCTTGATACAGCTGCGGGAGAGGGTACCAGTCCGGTGCCCCAAGCCAGAGTAGGCCAAAGTGAGGCTCAGAGTGAGATTCCGTCTCATACCTCATCTACTCCGTCTCCTCCAGAGGATATTAGGAGGCACCCAGCACCTCCAGTTCCTCCGTCTGGCACTACAGACCAGGATATGCGGAGTGCTTTGCAGTTATTGACTAGCTTGGTAGCTGCTCAAGCTCATAGGCAGAATACAGGTGCTG
Organism: Nicotiana tabacum; assembly: GCF_000715075.1. Classification (NCBI taxonomy): domain Eukaryota; kingdom Viridiplantae; phylum Streptophyta; class Magnoliopsida; order Solanales; family Solanaceae; genus Nicotiana; species Nicotiana tabacum. The sequence goes on from NC_134080.1 coordinate 83,848,101, forward strand.
CTGAGAAACCAGTTAGTACGAGAGTTTGTGATTTTATTAATTTATACCCTCCAGTGTTTACCGGATCAGACCCCAAGGAGGACTAGCAGACTTTTATTGACCAGGTTCATCGTACACTTCGGGTTATGCATGTTAGTGATACAGAGGCAGTAGAGTTGGCTTCTTATCGGCTACGGGATTTAGCGGTTCTCTTGTATGATAGTTGGGAGAGATCCAGGGGTTCGAACGCTCCTCCAGCTGTGTGGAAGGAATTTTTTGAGGCCTTTCTTCGTCACTACTTGCCAGTTAAGATACGGCGAGCTAGAGCTGATAAGTTCTTGAACCTTAGACAAGGTAATATGAGTGTGCGAGAGTACAGTATGCAGTTTGATTCTTTAGCAAGGTATGCTCCCCATATGGTGGCCGAGATGAGTGATTGGGTGCATTTGTTCGTGAACGGATTGGGACCACATCTGATAAATGAGTGCACGACAGCCTCCTTGGTGGAGGGCATGGATATTTCCCGTATTCAGGCTTATGCCCAGACCCTAGAGGATCGTAAACGCCAGCAGAGGGCAGATAGGGAGCAGGATAGGGGCCAGCATAAGAGGGCGAGATTTGCAAGGTATTCTAATGACTTTAGAGGCAGCGTCAGGCCCCAGTCTTCGAGGAGTTCGGCGTCACCTGTAGCTAGTGCTCCCCCACAGTTTCATAGGCCTCAATATGATCGATTTACCCATTTTGGTCCAGGTCAGAGTTCGCAGGCATCAGGCTCGCAACATCACAGGGATACTAGTCAGACAAGACCCACAACACCACGTTGTGATCATTGCGGCAAGGCACACTTTGGACTATGCCGTCGAGGTTTTGATGCATATTATTCTTGCGGACAGCCTGGCCATATGATGCGGGATTGTTCTAACAGTGGAGGTAATGGTATGGCTCAGCCGACTGGATCTGTGTCTGCTTCTTCCTCATCAGTTCGACCTCCAGCACGGGTTTTTCAGCATTCGACAGTTCGTGGTAGAGGTGGAGGTGCAGTACCGAGTTTGAGGGGTGGTCAAAATCGAACCTATGCTCTAGTAGGTCGACAGGATCTCGAGTCGTCTCCAGATGTTGTTACAGGTATTTTATCTGTGTTTTCTTATGATGTATATGCACTGATTGATCCGGGATCTACATTATCATATGTTACACCCTTTGTGGCTAATAAGTTTGGCATTGAACCTGAATTGATAAGTAAACCCCTTGCGGTATCTACTCCGATAGGAGATTCTGTGATTGCTAGAAGGGTATATAGAGGTTGCACTGTGATGATTTGTAGTCGTCAAACCTCGGCAAATTTATTTGAGTTAGAAATGGTTGATTTTGATTTGATAATGGGAATGGACTGGTTGGCCTCATGCTATGCAAATGTTGACTGTCGTACGAAGATGGTTAGGTTTCAATTTCCTGGTGAACCCATCATTGAATGGGAAGGGAATATTGCTACACCAAAAGGTAGATTTATTTCCTATATTAAGGCAAGGAAAATGATCTCAAAAGGTTACATTTATCATTTCGTTCGGGTTAGGGATGCGGAGGCGAAACCGCCTACTTTACAATCAATCCCCGTGGTCAACGAATTCCCAGATGTTTTCCCAGATGAACTCCCAGGCCTTCCTCCTGAAAGGGATATTGAGTTTAGCATTGATGTGTTGCCTGACACTCAATCGATCTCTATCCCTCCATACATAATGGCCCCGGCAGAGTTGCGAGAGTTGAAGGTGCAGTTGAAGGACTTGCTGGATAAGGGCTTCATTAGGCTTAGCACTTCACCTTGGGGTGCACCAGTCCTATTCGTGCGGAAGAAAGACGGGTCGTTACGGATGTGTATCGACTATCGACAGTTGAATAAGTCTACTATAAAGAACAAGTATCCACTTCCAAGAATTGATGACCTGTTTGACCAACTCCAGGGTGCCAAGTATTTCTCCAAGATTGATTTACGTTCAGGGTATCATCAGGTGAGGGTTAAGGAGAAGGATATTCCAAAGACGGCCTTCCGGACAAGATATGGGCACTTTGAGTTCTTGGTGATGTCGTTCAGGCTAACAAATGCCCCAGCAGCTTTTATGGATCTCATGAATACTATATTTAGGCCATATCTTGATGTGTTCGTGATTGTATTCATTGATGACATTCTAGTATATTCTCGTTCGGAGGCGGAACATGCGGGCCACTTGCGGATAGTATTACAGACGCTTTAGGATCGTAAGCTATATGCTAAGCTCTCCAAATGTGAATTTTGGCTGAACTCAGTAGAGTTCCTTGGCCATGTGATATCTGACGATGGTATTAGTGTCGACACTTAGAAGATCGATGCAGTAAAGAATTGGCCGAGACCTACAACACCATTAGAAGTCCGCAGCTTCCTAGGGCTAGCAGGATATTATAGGCGGTTTGTGGAAGGGTTTTCCTCTATATCATCACCATTGACTAAGTTAACATAGAAAGCTACCAAGTTCCAGTGGTCTGACACTTGTGAACGTAGTTTTCAGGAGCTGAAGAATCGATTGACATCCGCACCAGTGCTCACTCTTCCTGAAGGAATAGAAGGTTATGTGGTATATTGTGATGCCTCGGGGATAAGTTTGGGGTGCGTATTGATGCAGCGTGGGAAGGTGATTGTTTATGCATCAACACAATTGAAGAAGCATGAAAAGAATTATCCAACCCATGATTTGGAATTGGCTACAGTAATATATGCTTTGAAGATATGGCGGCACTACTTATACGGCGTCCATGTTGACATCTACACAGATCACAAGAGTTTACAATACATCTTCAAGTAGAAAGAGTTGAATTTGAGGCAGCGTAGGTGGCTTGAATTATTGAAAGACTACGACATTGAGATATTGTATCATCCCGGTAAAGCTAATGTTGTGGCAGACGCTCTCAGCCGTATATCAATGGGAAGCTTAGTACATATTGAGGCAGGTAGATGAGGGTTGACTAAAGAGCTTCATCAGGTAGCCAATATGAGAATCAGATTGTTAGACTCTGATGACGGAGGTGTTATTGTGCAGAATACATTAGAATCATCTTTGGTAGCCGAGGTAAAAGCACGGCAATATGAAGATCCTATATTAGTACGATTAAGAGAGAGCATTCAGCAGTGTAAAAGTATGGCTTTTGAGATCGGAAGGATAGGGCACTGAGATACCAGGGCCGATTATTTGTGCCTAATGTGGCAGGGTTGCGAGAGAATATTATGAATGAGATTCATCAATCCCGGCTCGACAAAGATGTATCATGATGTCAAGTAGCAGTATTGGTGGGATAACATGAAGAAGTCTATTGCAGAATTTGTAGCCCAGTGTCCCAATTGTCAACAAGTAAAGATAGAACATCAGAAACCCGGTGGATTGCTTCAGAATATAGAGATTCCGACCTAGAAATGGGAGGTGATTAATATGGACTTCATTATTGGATTACCTCGCTCTTATCATAAGTTTGACTCCATCTGGGTGATAATTGATCGACTTACAAAATGTGTCCATTTTCTGCCAGTTAAGACAACTTACACGGCTGAAGATTATGCGAAGTTGTATATCAAGGAGATTGTTAGGCTTCATGGTGTGCCGGTATCTATTATATCAGACCGAGGAGCTCAATTTACAACTAATTTTTGGAGGTCTTTTCAGAAGGGTTTAGGCAAACAAGTGAATCTCAGCACTGCATGTCATCCGCAGACTGACGGACAGGCTGAACATACCATTTAGACACTAGAAGATATGCTACGAGCATGTGTTCTAGATTTTAAGGAAAATTTGTATGACCATATTCCACTCATAGAATTCGCCTACAATAATAGCTACCATTCCAGTAATAAAATGGCCCCATACGAGGCACTATACGGGAGAAGATGAAGATCACTAGTTGGATGGTTCGAAGTCGGTGAAACAGAATTATATGGGCCAGATTTGATTCACCAATCTATTGAGAAGGTAAAAGTGATACAGGAGCGATTGAGGACGGCACAAAACAGGCAAAAATCTTATTTCGATGTCCGACGTCGTGATATGGAGTTTGAGGTTGGTGATTGGGTTTTCCTGAGGATCTCACCAATGAAGGGCATTATGCGTTTTGGGAAGAAAGGTAAGCTGAGCTCAAGGTATATCGGGCCGTATAAAATTCTTCGACGGATTGGACAGGTTGCTTATGAGTTAGAATTGCCATCCGAATTGGAATTTGTCCACCCGGTATTCCATGTATCTATGTTGAGGAAATGTATTGGAGACCCTTCTCGAGTCGTCCCTATCAAATATGTACAGGTTACAGAGGACCCATCATATGAAGAAGTGCCATTGGCTATATTAGATCGACAAGTTCGCAAGCTAAGAACAAAAGATGTAGCTTCCATCAAAGTATTGTGGAGGAACAAGAATATGGAAGAAATAACATGGGAAGCAGAAGAGGAGATGAAGTCCAAATACCCGTACCTATTCTAGAATAAAGATAACAAGGATACTGGTGGAACACATGATACATTAGAAGGTGAAATGGCTTTATGAGGTAAGCAATAACTTGAGAATACTCTTCCTTAATACAAAATGGCGATATGCAGATAATGTACATGTCCATAATGCTTTGCATACTCTTGTAAGGCCATACATTGAGTTAACCGCTTGCAAGTTTGTCCTCTATTTATGGGAGAAACTTGATCGGAATCCACGATGATTTAAACTCCCCATGAACCCTTACATTCGAGGACGAATGTTCCTAAGGGGGAAGGGTGTTACAACTCATATCCACACGCGTTAGTTCATGCCATATATTAGTTAACTTAAATTCAAGAAGGAATTACCTTTGAGATGATAAGAAGTTAATCCTATTGGTCTTAAGTGATACAACGGTGTATAAGGGTGATTAACAAGTATTAGAAGTTAAACGAATCAAGGATGTGGTAACTCGTATTTTCAGGTAAACCTAGAGGTTCTTAATACACTCAAGGTCATGTATTAAGGTGTTTGAATCATATAATATCCGTATCATAAGTCTTGAAGTCAAACGAGTTATGAAACAAAAGTCGACAAACGTTGTCGCAACTTAGGTTCATAATTTTACTTAAACATTAGGTTAAATGTTTCTATGCTTTTCTCCTAATTTACAAGGCATTACGGGGTGATCTACCCACCAATTAAAGATATACGAGTCTAGTTTCCAACGCATTAAACCATTTGTCAATACGATATCGGAGTATAGAGATATTCATATTTTCGCAATCCTGTGCAGATTGGTAGATGACAAGTAGGTGCATCACCTACTTGCCAAAATGATAGGACAAAATTAAAAGACCTAAGTCGGCCAAGAGAGGAATTTTAAGGGGTTATGAACTCAGTTATTTCATCCATATTTCAGACCCTCAAAAGCAAAGTTAACCCCTGCAACTCCTCCCCAAAAAAATCCCACACAAACCCTAATCGATTTTCCCTCTCTTTCAAGTTCTATTTGAAGGTAAAACCTAGAGTTTGAAGAACCAAGGGAAGGGCTGAGTTATCCAACAAGTAAGGTAAGTTACTGCCATCTTTCATACATTTTTCTCTGCTGTGAATTCATGGTAATTCGTTCTATACATGTAAGAACTCACGGGACGGTGATCGGAAGCCATGAGTTCGAGTTATTCACTTGTAGCGGACCGTTTTGTGGACTGTTTTGTGTTGCTATTGGGCTGCGTGTTTTACTACTATTTTGTGGAGTTTTGGAGGTGGAAGGATGTGGAGGAACACCATATATATGTAGGGTTGTGGGCTGATAGTGATTCGTAACATTTCCGGGTCGTTTGACACGACTACGGTGATCGTCGTATGTATGATGTAATAAGGTTGTGCGTGGACTGTTTTGGGAGGCTCAATATGTTTATTATTGATGTTGTTTGGGCTGTTTGGTGATTGTTTGGAATGGTGTGAAGTCATATATATAGGGGAGGTGTTGTCCGTTTCAACGTAAAATAGGTTGTGGTCGATACATAATAGTTATGACGCTTAAATGATAACGATAGTATCGTTTCTCTTATTGTAGACTAAGGAGTTGTGACAATTGCATAGCTTGTGATTGGGGCAGTATATACAAGGTATGTGAGGCTATCCCTTTTCTTCTTTTGCACGACTCCGATTGTACATAATGTAATGAACGAGCTTCCAAAGATACTCTACTCTTAGAAGCTAGCAGTACTTACATTGTTTTCCCTCTTATGGAACGATTGATGTTAATGTTGCTTCTCTTATTCTTATGTTATCAATATTGTTTGTAATTCCTGATTCTTATAAGGTTCGTAATGAAGAGTTGGTCCTAATAATGTGTACAGAGGATACCGACCTTACGTCACTCCGAAAGGTTTAGAATGTGATTCCATGAGTCGAGCATGCATTATATATATGTATCTATTTTACTCTACTGAGCCGCGCTATAGTCGGCCGGTTACGGTACCTATTGTGCAACCACTGATCAGTTGGGTTTTACCGAGCTCCACGTGGCCGGGTATGATTCTACCGAGCCTTATGATGGCCGGGTATGTTTTTACCGAGCCTATTATGGTTGGGTACGATATGATGATGATGATGCCCACAGAGGCGTATATTTTAAAAGTTTATGTATACATACATATGTATCATGCATTGCATGTCAGTAGCCCTCAGAGGTACTCAGATTTTCCAGGTTGTATATTCCCTATCCATGCTTACATTATTGTTCGTATTTATGGTTCCCTGCCTTACATACTTAGTACTTTATTCGTACTGACGTCCTTTTGTTTGTGGATGCTGCATGTTGTGCTACAGTTCCTGATAGACAGGCAGGTGCAGCTCCCCCACCACAGTAGGCTGTTCAGTTCAGCGGTAATTGGCGAGATCCCTTCTCCGGACTTGCCGTGGTCTTGGTATGCATTTCTGTTATAGACATTATGGGTATGTTGGGGCCCTGTTCCGGCTATGTTGCAGCACTTATGTTCATTTAGAGGCTCATAGACAAGTGTCAACTCATGTATAGTGTGGTATGCCTTGTCGACTGGTTTTTGTTGTATAGTCTTTCATGGTAGCGTGGTAGCTCATACCTTATATGTAGTTTCTTGATTGTCTGGTCATCCCCTGCTATGTATGTTCATGCCGTCATATTTTATTGCTGGTTGTCCATGATCCAGGTCTACCATTTATATTGATCTCGTCAGCCCTAAAAGATAATAAAGAAGGTTAGATGAAATGTACGTTGGTGCTCGGCAAGGATGGTCGGGTGCTAGTCATGGCCCTCCAGTTTGGGTCGTGACAAACTTACTAAGTCAGCTGAAAGGATGATGTGACACTAGATGCGACCAACATTGCCTGCTATAGAAACACCTACATCCATTTAAAGACATAGCGGCCCCGGCAAAAGGGATGTTAGTGCCAACGAATAGCACTCCTATGTATAACTAAATACCATGTAGTTATAAAGAACTTTCATACAAGAGTAAAGAGGAAATCATAAAGACAACAAAGTTTCAAATAAGCACCATGTCAACAATATAAGGAGGTTCACATGATTTTCACATAGTTTCTGAAATTTTAGATTGGAGCATCCCACACTGTTGCATCATTATCCACTTTGCCACCGCTTGTTTGAGTGGAGTCCGATCACGGCCCGATCGGCTAAGCCATCTCCCGGAGAAGTTACCATTATTTCATTCACACTTTCCAGTTTCAATCATCAATACATTACCACCATGTGTATATATCATGGCGTCCCATCACAGCCCGATCGGCCAAGTCGCCTCCCCGAGACGTTACCATTTTCTATTATTCATCTCACTCCAATCTTTGGTTACACATATGTCATTTCAAAGGCACTTGGGGCCACAACTATCACGTCATATATTTGGCACTAGGCCATATTTCACATCATTTCCAATTTCAATATTAGATTTGTAATTTAGGACAGTAGGTGCACACAAGAGCAATCTAAATTGTGAGCATAGATAAGACTTCACATAGATGGCACATTATATGCAGCTTCAATCTCAATTTAAGGTCTAAGCATTTCAATACATAATTCATATCTTTTGCCCCTTTCAAGTTATCAAGATAGCACGTTGATCATGTTGAGACACATCTTTCACGCAAATAAGGTTACAACACCAATTCATGTAAAATAACAATCGATGCAACAATTCAACTTTAATCTTACCATATTCACACAAACATCGATGAAGCTCGATTTCTAAAAGACGGGGTTTTAGCCATAAATACCTTGTTTAAGCTTTCCTTAAGTTACTACGACATTCCGAAAATTCTACCAATCCCAATTTACTTGAGACATAACAAAATTGAACACAAATTAGGAAGGTATTCAAGGTTTCAGCTCATTTGAGCATTTTATCAAACACTAGTTGAGCATCTTGATTTCAAATCTCTTTTACAAGATTTCCTTCATTCCCCCAACCCAATCTTTACTTATTTATGTTCAACAATCTTCCGACAAACCCAATTTGTACATGCATGTATACATAATACTATTACACCCAAGAATCATACCTCAATAACCCAACTCACAATCTCTACAACACCAACACAACCTAGGTTAGGCACCTATGGCTTCCAATCACCATCCCATAAGTTACAATACTTAATTCATACTCATATTTCCATAATAAATCCATATATGTAAGTCTAAGGGTAAAAGATTACCTCTTGTAGACCAAATCTTGAAAGACAACTTTTGGGATGTTCTTGAGATTTTGAAGAAATCCTATGAAATCCAATCAAAACCATATTTTAACTAGTGATTGAGAAGTGAAATCACCATTAAAACACACTTAAAAACTCACCTTAGGTGTGCAATTGGATGCCTTGGCCAGATTGGGGATGGAGAGGATGTCCTAGTCTTGAAAAATGACTTAAATCCTCTCATTTGCCGTCCTTAGGTGTATTTAGAGGTCTGCTACTAGCGTGCCCACGCTAAGACCGCGCTAAGGCCACGCTCACGAGGCAGAATACTTCTCAATATGCGCGGCGCGCTTCCGCCGTGCACCTGGGCGCGCATATGACACATGCCCAGTAAAACGGTCATAACTTTCTGTATACACCTCCAAATGACGAAAGTAGACTCAAGGAGCTTTAATTTGATAGGTTGTGCATCAGACAACACATTATATAACTAGAGATATGATTGTCCACAGTGTGGTCTTGTGCGTACTCATTCACAACTTTAGTCCATTATGAAATTTCCAACTTGGCTTAGACTTAGGCCTCTCCTTAGACTCCAAATCACTTATAACATGCCTCATAAACTTATTATCATATCCAATTGATATCCATCGTGTTAATAGAACATAAAATATTATACTTAGACTACATGGCACCTCGAACTCCTAAATTACTTAGCAAAAATTTTTTGGTTCCTTACATTCTCCCCCCCCCCCCCTTAGGATCATTCGTCCTCGAATGAGGAGTAGAGTCTGTCCCCAAATACATATCATAACCTAACCATTTTCTCACAGATCTTTAACTCCCAATTTTTGACTAACTCCCAAATTTTTCAGAAATTTCGGCAGAGTTTCCCTTGTAATTGGGCCTATCCACCTGTCAGAGAATCCCAGAAACGCACCGCAACAACATAAATGTGATCAAATGACACAACAGAACATAAAACAACACCAACCATAGCCCCATAATGAACATATAATTAGAAAGGAATTCCTTTACATTAGCTGAACAATCGATACAAAATTTATGTAAAACAACTTCATAGAGCTTATTCAAACAAATGGGGGTACTTCTTTTTCATTTCTTTCTCGGTTTCCCAAGTGGCTTCCTCAACCTGCTGGTTCTGCCATAACACTTTTACGGAGGCAATTTCCTTATTTCTCAATTTCCGGACTTGCCTATCAAGGATGGCAACTAGAATTTCTTCATACGATAATTCTTCATTAACCTCAATAGACTCAACTGGCACAATAGTGGATGGATCTCCCACTACCTTCTTCAACATAGACACATGGAAGACCGGATGTACCAACGACATCTTGGGTGGCAGATCGAGCCTGTATGCCACCTGACCAATCCTCTGAATGATTCTGTACGGTCCGACATACCTCAGACTTAATTTCCCTTTCTTCCCGAATCGCATGATGCCCTTCATGGGGGAAACCTTCAAAAATACTCAATCATCTTCTTTGAACTCCAAATCTCTGCGACAAATGTTCGAATAAGACTTTTGGCAACTCTGAGCAGTTTCCAACCTCTTCTTGATAATCTTGACTTTCTCCATGGCCTGATGCATGAGGTCCGGCCCTATCAAATCTGCTTCTCTGACCTCAAACCACCCAATGGGAGACATACATCTCCTACCATACAGTGCCTCGAATGGTGCCATCTGGATACTAGCATGAAAGCTGTTGTTGTAAGCAAATTCTATGAGTGGCAAATGGTCATCCCAACTACCTTTAAAATCAAAAGTACAAGCACGCAACATGTCCTCAAGCGTCTGAATAGTCCGCTCAGCTTGCCCGTCAGTTTGAGGATGGAAAGATGTGCTAAGATTTACCTGCGTACCCAAACCTTGCTGAAATTTCTTCCAAAAGTTGGCAGTGAACTGAGCCCCTCGATCTGAAATGACTGAGACTGGAGTGCCATGCAACCTGACCATTTCTTTGATATACAACTGAGCATATCGTTCCGTTTTGTCAGTAGATCTAACTGGAAAGAAGTGTGTTGATTTCGTGAGTCGATCCACGATCACCCAAATTGAGTCGAACTTGCGCGGAGTGCGCGGCAACCCTACCACAAAATCCATGTTGATCATCTCCTATTTCCACATTAGAATTTCTATACTTTGAGCCAATCCACTAGGTATTTGATGTTCGGACTTCGCTTGCTGACGGTTCGGAGATCATATAAAGAAAATCAACACATAGAATGGTACCCTATAGTACCCGATGTGGCATGCAGCCCAATCCATATATTTCGTCGATGGCGCTCACTGGGGGTGTGTAGACTCCAGGGAGGTCCCCTTACGGCCCAAGAGCAATATCAAGCCATCTCGTGGAATCAAATCTAGGCCCTCGGCCTCATATCAATATTAGTATAACACTGTTGCGGCGCACAGCCTAATCCCATGGTATCCTCACATCTGGCCCTTGGCCGTACTCAATCTAGAAATCATATAAGCCCCTTGGGCATTAGTAAAATAGTAGTTCTCAGCCCGAAACATCATTTAATATATCATTTTTTCAAACCGAGTAAAAGTGGCTGAGTTGTAAAACAGTGGAAAACGGTACGACTGAGTTCAAGTAGTAAGTCAAAACAGTGAGGAAATAGAGATAAAACTTTTCGGAGTTGGCACGAAGCCCAAATATGGCAATCAATCCAAATAATGATGATAACAAATAAGCTTCAATCAAATACGCGGTAAAAGCATCACTCGGGATGGACCAAGTCACAATACCCAATAGTAAACAACCCCACGATCATCATCAAGCGCGTGTCTCACCTCAATATAGCACTACGATGTGCTAATCCAGGGTTTCAAACCCTCAGGACATCATTTACATTCATTACTCACCTCGAACCAGCAAAAACTCTAGCTCGCTACGCCTTTGCCTCTCAAATCGGCCTCCTCGCATGTCGAATCTGACCAAAAACAGAACGAATACGTCACAATATGCTAAGGGTACATAACCCAAGCGAAAACAATCGAAAAATATCAAAAATCCTGAAATTAGCAAAACCCGAGCCCCGGGACCACTTCTCTAAACTAAGAAATGTTTACATCAACGGGTTCCTTATCCTTCCACGAGTCCATACATATCAAGAGTTCTCAAATCCGACCTCAAATGACCCTTCAAATCCCAATTTAAAATCTCAAAATCCCAAGCTCTAGTCCTTCCATTTTTAGCTAAATTTCCATGAATTTCTAGGTTAATTTCACAATAGAATCACGTTTTATGCTCATAAATCTTACCTCCAATCAATTCTCCTCGAATCCCTCTTCAATTTCCCTCAAAGAGCTCTCAAAATACTCAGCTATGGTGAAAAAATGGCTCAAAATCGCGGATGAAATGTTTAATAAACTCACTGCCCAGTTCTGGATTTTCTTCATCGCGATCGCGACCAAGGTCTTGTGATCGCGAAGCACTAAATTCCTGCTTCTCAAAATAACACTATGCGAACGCGATGATGCTGCTGCGAATGCGATGCTTTAACTTCCTAGAGCTACGCGAACGCGACCCCACATACGCGAACGCGAAAAGCAATTGCCCTAGGACCTGATTCCTTATACGCGAACGCGAACTCTCTCCTACGAACGTGAAGCACAAGCTGCTCACTCTCCGCGAACGCGAGCCCTCAATCACAAACGCGAAGCACAAACTCAGGGCCACCCAAATTCCTTCTACGCGATCGCGAAGGCCAAAAATCCTCTGCAACTGCTGCTCAAATTCTGCTACTTCTCAACATAGAAATTGGTCTGATTGACCATCTGAAACTCACCCGAGGCCCCCGGGACCTCAACCAAAAGAACCAACACATCCTAAAACCTCATTCAAACTTGTTCCAATCATCAAAACACCACAAACAATACCAAAACCACCAATTCACATCGAATTCAAGCCTAAGTTTTCTAAAAACTTCCGAAACACGCTTTTGATCAAAATCCCAACCAAACCACATCCAAATGACCTGAAATTTTGCACACACATCCCAAATGAAATAACGAAGCTAGAGCAACTCTCAGAATTCCATTCTGACCCCCGGATCAAAATCTCACCTATCAACCGAAAATCTTCAAAATACTAACTTCGCCAATTCAAGCCTAATTTTACACCGGACCTCCAAAACCACTTTCGATCACACTCCTAAGTCAAAAATCACCTCTCGAAGCTAACCAATCATCAACACTCACATCCGAGCCCTCTAACTCATAAGTCAACATTCGGTTGACTTTTCCAACTTAAGCCTTCTTAAAAGAGACTAAGTATCTCATTTCTTACCAAAACCACACCAAACGCAAATCAATCAACTCGACCACATAAAACACGGATAACGAAGCATAAAGAAGCAGAAATGGGGGAAACGGAGCGGTAACTCATGAGACGACTGGCCGGGTCGTCACATCCTCCCCAACTTAAACAAACGTTCGTCCTCGAACGAATCAAGAAACATACTTGAAGCCTCAAACAGGTGAGAATATCTACTCTGCATCACCTGCTCGGTCTCCCAGGTAGCCTCCTCCACGGGCCGACCTCTCCACAGCACTTTCACTGAAGCTATATCTTTTGACCTCAACTACCGAACCTCGCAACCCAAAATAGCTACTGGCTCCACATCAAAGGTCAAATTATCGTCCAAGTGAACCGTGCTGAAGTCCAAAACATTAGACGGATCTCCAACATACTTTCGGAGCATAGAAACATGAAATACCGGATGCACGCTAGACAAGCTGGGTGACAAAGCAAGCATATAAGTCACCTCCCCAATCCTCCGAAGTACCTCAAAAGGCCCAATGAACTGCGGACTCAACTTCCCTTTCTTTCCAAATCTCATAACACCCTTCATGGGCGAAACCTTCAGCAAGACCTTCTCACCAACCATGTAGGATACATCTCAAACCTTTCGGTCTGCATAACTCTTCTGACGCAACTGCGCTGTACGAAGTCTCTCTTGAATCACCTTCACCTTCTCTAAGGCATCCTAAACCAAATCTGTCCCCAATAGCCTAGCCTCGCCGGGCTCGAACCAACCAACTGGAGATCTACACCGTCTCCCATACAAAGCCTTATAAGGAGCCATCTGAATACTCGGCTGGTAGTTGTTGTTGTAGGCAAATACTGCAAGCGGCAAAAACTCATCCCATGAACCTCCAAAATCAATAACACAAGCACACAACATGTCCTCCAATATCTAAATAATACCCTCGGACTGTCCGTCCATATGAGGATGAAATGATGTGCTCAACTCCACCTGAGTACCCAACTCTCTCTACACAGCTCTCCAAAACTACGAAGTAAACTGAGTACCTCTATCTGAGATGATAGAAACCGGAACACCATGCAACCGAACAATCTCCCGGATATAAATGCCTACCAACCGCTCTGAAGAATAGGTAGTACACACAGGAATAAAGTGCGCGGACTTGGTTAGCCGATCAACAATCACCCAAATAGCATCAAACTTCTTCAAAGTCCGAGGAAGTCCAACCACAAAGTCCATAGTGACCCTCTACCACTTCCACTCGGGAATAACGATCTGCTGAAGCAAGCCACCCGATCTCTGATACTCATATTTCACCTGCTGACAATTGAGACACCGGGCTACAAATCCCACAATATCTTTCTTCATTCTTCTCCACCAATAGTGCTGCCTCAAATCCTGATACATCTTCGCGCCACCCAGATGAATAAAATACCATTAGCTATGGGCCTCCTCCAGAATCAACTCTCTAAGCCCATCCACATTGGGAACACAGATCCGGCCTTGCATCCTCAACACACCATCATCAGCGATGGTCACATCTCTGGCATCATCATGCTGAAATCTGTCCTTAAGGACAAGAAAATGCAGGTCATCATACTGACGCTCTCTGATGCGATCATATAAGGAAGACTGAGAAACCACACAAGCCAACACCCGACTGGGCTCCGAAATATCTAGTCTCACAAACTGATTGGCCAAGGCCTGAACATCAACTGCAAGGGGTCTCTCCCCAACTGGAATGTATGCCAAACTCCCCATACTCACTGCCTTTCGACTCAAAGCATAGGCCACTACATTGGCCTTTCCTGGATGATACAGATAGTAATATCATAATCCTTAAGCAACTCTAGCCATCTCCGCTGCCTCAAATTAAGATCCTTTTACTTGAACAAATGCTGAAGATTGCGATGATCGATGAATACCTCACAAGATACACCATACAAGTAATGCCTCCAAATCTTCAATGCATAAACTATGGCAGCCAACTCCAAATCATGAACAGGGTAGTTCTTCTCATAGGGCTTCAACTGACAAGAAGCATAAGCAATAACTCTACCCTCCTGCATCAATACACAACCAATACCAACTCTCAAAGCATCATAATATACGGTATATAAACCTGAAGCTAATGGCAAAACCAATACTGGAGTTGTGGTCAAAGCTGTCTTGAGCTTCCGAAAGCTCTCCTTACACTTGTCTGACCATACAAATGGAGCACCCTTCTGAGTCAACTTGGTCAAGGGCGATGTAATGGATGAGAATACCTGAACAAATCGGTGATAATAGCCTGCCAAACCAAGAAAGCTACGAATCTATGTGGCTGAGGACGGTCTATGCCAACTCTGAACCGCCTCTATCTTCTTCGGATCAACCTGAATACCCTCGCTAGACACTATGTGTCCCAAGAAAGCCACTGAACCGAGCCAAAACTCACACTTGGAGAACTTTGTATAAAGCTTATCCTCCCCCAATCTCTGCAATACAACTCGCAAATGCTCCACGTGCTCCTCCTGACTACGCGAGTACACCAGAATATCATCAATGAATACAATAACGAACGAATCCAAATAAGGTCGAAATACACTGTTCATCAAATGCATGAATGCTGTTGGGGCATTGGTCATCCCGAAAGACATGAAAAGAAACTCATAGTGACCATATCTAGTCCGGAAAGCAGTCTTAAGAATATTTGAATCCCTGATCTTCAACTGGTGGTAGCCCGAACGGAGATCAATCTTAGAGAACATCCTTACTCCCTGGAGCTGGTCAAATAAATCATCAATGTGAGGCAAATGATACTTGTTCTTAATTGTTACCTTGTTCAATTGCCTGTAATCAATGCACATTCTCATTGTGCCATCCTTCTTCTTCACAAACAGAACCGGCGCACCCCATGGTGACACACTAGGCCGAATGAACCCCTTATCTAGGAGTTCCTGAAGATGATCTTTCAATTCTTTCAATTCTGTTGGTGCCATACGATACAGCGGAATAGAAATGGGCTGATTTCCCGGCACCAGGTCAATACCAAAATCAATATCCCTGTCCGGTGGCATGCCCGGCAGGTCTGCAGGAAAAACATCGGGAAAATCCCTTATAATTAGAACAGAATCAATGATAGGAGTCTCAGCTCCAACATCCCTCACAAATGCTAGATATGACAGACAACCCTTCCCAACCATACGCTGGGCCTTCAAGAAAGAGATCACTCTACTAGGAACATAATCATTCATGCCACGCCACGCCACTTGATTTGCAGTACATCCGGCATAGCCAAAGTGACTATCTTAGCATGACAGTCTAGAATAGCATGACACGGAGATAACCAATCCATGCCCAAAATAACATCAAAGTCCACCATGCTCAATAGCAACAGATCAACTCGGGTCTCCAAACCCCCAATAGTCACAACACATGACTGGTACACATGGTCCATAACAATAGTATCGCCCACCGGGGTAGACACATGAACAGGTAAAGCAAGAAACTCCTGGGGCGTACCCAAATAATGAGCAAAATATGAGGACACATAAGAATAGGTGGAACCGGGATCAAATAATACAGAGGCATCTTTGTGGCAGACTGAAACAATACCTGTAATGACAGCATCTGAAGTAATAGCATTTGTCCTGCCTGGAATAGCATAGAAATGAGCCTGGACACCGTCTGATCGACCTTTCCCTCTGGGTCAACCCCTGGCTGCCTGACCTCCACCCCTAGCTGGCTGGGCAGGTGGTGAAGTAACTGGAGCAAAAGTCGAGGGCTGACCCATCTGTTGAAACTGACCATCACGAAGTCGAGGGCATTGCCTCCTCATATGTCCAAACTCTCCGCACTCATAACAACTACCTGGTGCTGGAGATGGGGACTGAAGGGAATCCCTCGCACCAGAGTGACTAGCAGATGCACTCGACGCAGAAGAACCCTGAGCTGATGCGGTACGAGATGAAGTCTAAGCTGGGAGGGCGTTGAATGAAGGCTGGCCCTGCTGAGACCAATGATGACCACGACCTGAAAATGCCCCACGATACTCTAGATGGGCCGACTGAGCAGGCCTGAAAGAACAACCTCTACCATGCTGGAACTGGCCCCTCGAAGGAGCACCATTGTAACTGCCCGATCCTCGAAGCCTCTTGGCCTCCCTCTCATCTCGCTCCCGACGGCAAACCATCTCAATCTCACGAGCGATATCAACCACCTCCTCGAATGTAGCACCCAATACTCTCTCTCTAGTCATTAGAATACGGAGATAGTAGTTAAGGCCATCCACAAATCTCCTTATCCTCTCACGATCTGACGGAATCATCCAAATGGCATGACGATCCAACTCAGAAAACCTCATCTCATACTGGGTCACGGTCATATCCCCCTGCATCAACCACTCAAACTGCCTACGCAGCTCCTCTCTACGGGACTGCAGTACATACTTCTCCAAGAAGAGAGCGGAGAACTGCTGCCAAGAAAGGGGTGTTGCGTCGAGAGGCCTACGCCTCTCAAAATCCTCCCACCAAGTAAAGGCAGCCCCCGAGAACTGAAAGGTGGTAAATGCCACACCATTAGACTCAAGAAAACCTACTGTATAGAGCATCCGCTGACACTTTTCAAGAAAACCTTGGGCATCCTTGCCTCAGCACCACTGAATGACGGAGGTTGGAGCCTACCAAACCTCTCAAGATGACGCTGCGCATCATCCTGCATGACTGGTACTACGAACTCTTAAACTGGCGCAACCGGTTTTGTTGGAGGTGCCTCCGGCGTCTGTAGTCCCTGCATTACCTGCTCAGGTGTGCGAGCAGCGGGGGTCTGATTGCCTCCCCCGGCCTATGAAGTAGTTGTTGTGGTAGTGGCTGAAACTGCCTGAGCCAGGCAAGTGCAAACTGATAAGATCTGTGCCAAGGCCTCCTGAAGACCCAGAATCACGATGGGCATAGCTGGTGCCTGAACTGGTACTGCTGGATCCTGATCCGGAGTTAGGGCAGCTGGTGGATCAACAGGTGTTGCCCTTGCTGCTCTGCCTCTGCCATGTCCACGACCGTGTCCACGGCCTCTGGTGGCCTCAGTGGGTGGCACTGGTGGTCATCCACCTTGTCTGGTAGCTCACGTACTCACCATCTGTGAGAGAATAGAATAACAGAAGTTTAGTTCTCGGATCAATAAAGTCGCACGACAAGAATTTCAAGAATGTGAAGTTTTTCCTAAAGGTTCTACAGCCTCTCGAGGATAAATACAGACGTCTCTGTACTGATCCGCGAGACTCTACTAAACCGGCTCATCACTTGCGAGACCTATGTAACCTAGGCTCTGATACCAACTTGTCACGACCCCAACCCCAGTCGTGATGGCGCCCAACACACTACTAGGCAAGCCTGACCAACTAACAACCTCAATCTGTTTTCTTATAAAAATCATTATCGGCTAACACAGTTAAATTGCTAAATTACCCTAATAAGAGTTTAAGACAACGAGTTAAAATGCAGAAATTTCAGATGATAATACTACTACATAGCCCATACAGATTTGGTGTCACAAGTTTTGAGCCTCTAGTACAAGTTTAACAGCCTAATACATAATTAGTCTAGGAAATGCGGATAAAACGAAAGGACAGAAGGGAGAGATCCAGGCTACGGACACCATGCAGCTACCTCAATGCTCCCGGATATGAACTGATCGATTGAAAATCCTCACTCAGCCTCTGGAACACCTGGATCTGCACGCAAGGTGCAAGGAGTAATGTGAGTACTCCGACCCAGTGAGTAATAAGCATAAATAATGACTAAGAATAAGAAGTCACGAAAAAATACAGAGTAATCTATAATGTGGCAGTTTAAACAAGTAACATGAAAGCAATAAACCAATGAAAACGAAATATGGTAATGTTATAACAAATAAGCAGCTAAGTGATAGACATATAAAGAAAATCAACACATAGAACGATAACCTATAGTACCCGTTGCGGCGTGCAGTCCGATCCATATATTTCGTCGACGGCGCTCACTGGGGGTGTACAGACTTTGGGAGGGGGCCCTTACGACGCAAGCGCAATATCAAGCCATCTCGTGGCATCAAATCTAGGCCCTTGGCCTCATATCAATATCAGTATAACACTGCTGCGGCGCACAGCCCGATCTCATAGTATCCTCACATCTGGACCTTGGCCGTACTTAGTCCAAAAATCATATAAGCCCATTGGGCATTAGTAAAACAGTAGTTCTCAGCCCGAAACATCATTTAATATATCATTTTAGCTTCAAACCGAGTAAAAGTGGCTAAGTTGTAAAATAGTGGAAAATGGTACGACTGAGTTCAAGTAGTAAGTCAAAACAGTGAGGAAATGGAGATAAAACTTTTCGGAGGGTTCAAATAGTTGGCACGAATCCCAAATATGGCAATCAGTCCAAATAATGATGATAACAAATAAGCATCAATCAAATATGCAGTAAAAGCATCACTCGGGACGGACCAAGTCATAATCCCCAATAGTAAACGACCCCACGCTCATCGTCAAGCACGTGTCTCACCTCAATATAGCACTACGATGTGCTAATCCGGGGTTTCAAACCCTCAGGACATCATTTACATTCATTACTCACCTCGAACAGGCAAAAACTCTAGCTCGTTATGCCTTTGCCTCTCAAATCGGCCTCCTCGCGTGTCGAATCTGACCAAAACCAGAACGAATACGTCACAATATGCTAAGGGTACATAACCCAAGCGAAAACAATCGAAAAATATCAAAAATCCTGAAATTAGCAAAACCCGAGCCCCGGGCCCACTTCTCGAAACTCAGAAATTTTAACATCAACGGGTTCCTTATCCTTCCACGAGTCCATACATATCAAGAGTTCTCAAATCCGACCTCAAATGGCCCTTCAAATCCCAATTTAAAATCTCAAAATCCCAAGCCCTAGTTCTTCCATTTTTAGCTAAATTTCCATGAATTTCTAGATTAATTTCACAATAGAATCACGTTTTATGCTCATAAATCTTACCTCCAATCACTTCTCCTCGAATCCCTCTTCAATTTCTCTCAAAGAGCTCTCAAAATACTCAACTATGGTGGAAAAATGGCTCAAAATCGCGGATGAAATGTTTAATAAACTCACTGCCCAGTTTGGGATTTCCTTCATCACTGGCTCAAATTCTGCAACTTCTCAACATAGAAATTGGTCCGATTGACCATCCGAAACACACCCGAGGCCCCTAGGACCTCAACCAAAAGCACCAACACATCCTAAAACCTCATTCAAACTTGTTTCAATCATCAAAACACCACAAACAACACCAAAACCACCAATTCACATCGAATTCAAGCCTAAGTTTTCTAAAAACTTCCGAAACACGCTTTTGATCAAAAACTCAACCAAACCACATCCAAATGACCTGAAATTTTGCACACACATCCCAAATGACATAACGAAGCTAAAGCAACTCTCTGAATTCCATTTAGATCCTCGGATCAAAATCTCACCTATCAACCGGAAATCGCCAAAATACTAATTTCGCCAATTCAAGCCTAATTCTACACCGGACCTCCAAAACCACTTCTGATCAAACTCCTAAGTCACAAATCACCAACGAAGCTAACCGAACCATCGGAACTCACATCCGAGCCCTGTAACTCATAAGTCAATATCCGGTTAACTTTTCCAACTTAAGCCTTCTTAAAAGAGACTAAGTGTCTCATTTCTTACCAAAACCACACCAAACGCAAACCAATCAACTCGACCACATAAAACATGGATAACAAAGCATAAAGAAGCAGAAATGGGTGAAATGGAGCGGTAACTCATGAGACGACTGGCCGGGTCGTCACACATATACACATGACATACGGGCCTAATAGGCCAACATGATCCTTTATAAACTCAAAATATAGGCCGATAAGGCCTTACAATCTTTTATGTACACGACATATGTCTACAAGCCTCTAAGAATACATAAATGTCATAAAGGTCGGGACATAGTCCCGCCATACCAAACAATACACGTCTAAATCATACTAACCAAACGAGCAACTCCGAAGCAAATGGAGCGCACCAACACTTTCTGCTGAGTTGATAGCCTACTTGGAGGGCTCTCGACCTGTCTATCGGGACCTGTGGGCATGAAACACAGTGTCCCCAGGAAAAAGGGACGTCAGTACAAATAATGTACCGAGTATGTATTGCACATAAATGAATACATAAGAGACATGGAAGACATATAGAGTACATCACTCAACATGTAAGTCTGAATAACTTTGTAAATCATAAATTACTTTTAGCGTCATGCATATGCGTATGAATGTCATGTCGTGCATAGGTACATGTTTCATAACATCATCAGCCTCTAAGGGCATCCCTTCATATCATATCGGCCACTGTGGGAAAAATCATCATCGTATACCAGCTGATCAGGTGGTGGTACGTATATAACGCCATCACCATTCTCATATCCCATTTACATATATATACATGCATATATACGCATACATAATGCCGTCTGAGTCATATTTCAGTCACGGTGGGCAACATCATCATCATATACCAGCTAATTAGGTGGTGGTGCGTATATAACGCCATAACCTTTCCCATATCCCATATACATATATATACATACATATATACGCGTATATAACGTCATCTGGTCATGGGTCAATGCACATGAATGCAATGCATGAAAAGTACGTTAATAAAATCTTTTAGAGCTTCATAAGACCATTTTGCCTTTGAGTAATATCATAAAGTAAACTCTTTTCAACTTTCGTATTTTTTCTTAAACCCATGAACAGATGATAAAATATTATGACACGCGGAAATTCAAGAACATAGATATCTCTAATACTTCTATGAATAGAGTCATTCATGGAATTTGTGCATTTGCACGTTTCGTTCGTATCGTATAGATCATGCCAAAATAAAGAAGGGATAGTCTTAACATACCTGAGTCGATTCTCTTGACAATCCCTCTGACACACGTTAATTGTGACAAAACACGTAACGGCGAGATCGAAATAGGGAACAATCAGTATGAAATGCTCAAAGCAATGACGTTGCTATTGCAAAATCGTCTTTGTCGTAACTTTTTCTCAAGAGATTTAATAACGTTCTTATGTATATAAAAGGGAAAGTTTGCTGAAATATTTCTCAAGAGATTGAAGAAGGTTTATAACGTTACTGTATCAAAATGGAAAGCTTTTGATAAAGTCCTTCTTTTCAAGAGACTACAATGTTGGGAAAGCTTTTGATGAAATCCTTCTGTTTAAGAGACTACAATGTTGTCCTTATCATATTTATTATTATTAATTCTTTTTAGGTGGGCCCCACTTTGATGACTAATGTCACTTAATGTACTAAGTCTTTGCCACCTTTGAAGTGTTATATAAGAGTGACAAGATTATTTTAATGGGTTGCCATGTTCTTACCTCAATAATTATCTAAAAATTTTAATTAATTTAATTAGGAAATATCCCGCTACCCGGTAGTTAACCAATTACCCACATAATTTAAAAATTGCATCAAATTACTTAAAATTCTACTTATTTTTAATATAATTTATGTCTTATACTACCGTAGTCATATGGTACCTTGCATGGT
Organism: Nicotiana tabacum; assembly: GCF_000715075.1. Classification (NCBI taxonomy): domain Eukaryota; kingdom Viridiplantae; phylum Streptophyta; class Magnoliopsida; order Solanales; family Solanaceae; genus Nicotiana; species Nicotiana tabacum. The sequence continues at coordinate 83,870,638 of NC_134080.1, forward strand.
ACTAGTTTATAATTATCGGGTATTATCGCTCGAAATACCGCTGGACCCGTATTTTATCCCTAATGCCAAACTTGGACGAAAATTCGTTTCCTCTGAATTGCTTTCCCTCTCACCTTCATGAATTTACTTATTACTTGTTTGAAATATCATAATCCTTCTAATCTCTAATTAATCTTTTACTTGGACTAATGTCAATTACCTTACGACAAATTCAACGTACAATCCTACAGGGCGCAACATCGTCGTAATGTGTACTGCAGAATGCGACATCTCACTTTCAGGCTCTCATTAATTTATTTATGGCGTATTTTTATGTATGAAAATATGGGCTGTAACATCATTCCTCCCTTTGGAACATTCGTCCTCGAATGTTGACTGATGCGCTTATCATTCTCATATCTCATAGCTCTTGAGAAATACTTTAGTAGTCCTCTTGCCATCTAGGCAACTATTCTGTGAATAAGTCCAAAGTCTAGGGCATTCCCCCCTTTAGGCCTCTTCCCCACGCCATGATTTGTGATCAAATTCCTTCCAATCTCGTAACTGTTGATACGTTCCATCATGCAGTTTCTACGATACTGACCTTGTAAGTGTGCCTATGCGACTCTCCTCTCCTTTTTCCTCCAGTTTTTAGCCAATCCTAAAGTTCTTCGCTTGGTATTTTGTTGAACTTACGAATATTGCTATATCTTATTTTATAGACGTGGTTACCCATTCCTATAACTTTACTGCATCTACATTGGTCATACTATATCATAACCCTTACCTCGACTTCTCGTTACTGAGGTCTGCTACCAATTCCCAGGTTACTTTCATTACTTATCCCATACGTATAATCTATGTCCTCTAATGCTTCCTCATTACTATTCATCTTTAGAATAATGGCCTAATCTTATCTCATACTTTGCAACTTTTGTCCATCCATTGTTGATTGACCTCAATATTGATCTACAATATACCACTGATAACTTAACCTTTTATGTAATATTGCTACTAGGATTCACGTTTTATCGGGGAACGTCTGAAATGATTAGATTGATCCACCTGGGGCGATACCCTATTTTCATAACCGTACCTCACAGCATCCCAATGCAATTCACCTTGAGTGGGTACTTTATTCCAGACCAATTCATAAGATCCGTTTCTTTTCTTCGTTAAATCATTACTCAATCAAAGGCCCAAACGTCATCTTTTATCTATCACAATTACACCCTCATTCTATTACCAGAGTGGCATTCTAAATGTTATTAGTCTTAGACTCCTTTGAGTTCATTCAGGCTATAGTGAGCTTTATATAATTTAGAGAAACTATCTGCTCTTTTTGTTTTCATGGGCTTAATCCTGAGGACTTATCCATTTTCGTTACCTTCTCACTCGCTCGTTCTTATCCTTACTCTTGTCTTCTAGAACCTTGTCGCTTCACCATACAATGGCTTGCGACCTACACAACTCTATTTATATTACTTGCAACCTTTCAACTTGCTTGTATCATAGTTTTCCTTATGTCATTTTGGAACGTCAAGAGAGACATCACATCGTCTCTAACTCTTCTTTACTCTCTTATTCAGGCTTTTCGATACCTAGACCATAGGTTGGAAGATATTCTAATGACGATGCTGCTATTTTTCCTAGATACAGAATCCCCGCGCTTCTAGCCCCTTTTTCGCAGTATGGACTATTCATAACCTTATGTATTTGAGTATTTTGTATGTTGTTCACCTTTTCCCTTGCTTACCTTAAAATATTGCCTCACATTTCTCTATCTTTTTCATAACCTCCTTTCCATATAGGCATAATTTATCTCCACAACCTGAAGTTCTATTATAATACTTACACCTTTGGTGCATACACAATCTGGTGGGAGCTTCATACTAACTTCTTATGAGGCTGGTACTCTTCAGTTGGCTTCATCGTAGAGCTATTATAAAATATGGCTATTGTACTATCTTTCTTATACCTCTTCTACTTAGAGTGATCCTGAGGTCTATAATTCTCTTGGTCCCTCCTGTTTTGCTTAGTCTATGTAACTCTTTAGTCTCCTCTTCTTTCTAATCAGCCTCTATGTAGGCTTAAGATATCTTCCGACCTGCGGCTCCTGGTATTAGTTATTACTTTAGCCTTTCATAGGCGCTGAGGGATATTCATGATCAAATCCCTTAACAATTCAATCATTCGTCTATGACCTAGGCTCAATTCTTTCTTTTAACGTATACCAGAATTTTCTACGGATGTATATGATGCAAGTATAGAACTCCAAACTCTTAAGTGCGTTAATAACGTCACTAACTCGGGATCATTGATCGAATAATTCCTTTCGTTCCTTCTTAGATTTTTTTAAAGTAAGCTATATCTTTTCCTGGTCTTTTTGCCCCCTTATTGCGTACATGCTTAGCTTATCTTAGTTCTCATACATGCCAGAGTTTTCGTGCAACTCATATGATCTTGAATATTACTTTTAATTTAACTTCCCATTCATTAACCACGGTAGGTGCCACTTTCCTTTGGAGTGCTTACAATGTTATTGTGAGACTGTTGTTACGCGGCTTTAGGCCGTTGTGCTTAAGTTGAAGCCTTCTTCCTTATTCCTCAGCTAGTCTTTCATTGTAATACTTAGGGAGAACCCTTGACCCTCGTAAAGTTGTGAGATTATTACGAACCTGTTTATGACCCGGTCCCAATTCCTTCTTTTAACTTATACCGGAGTCTTCTACGGCTGATCATTAATCGAATAATTCCTTTCGTTCCATTTCAGCTTTCTTCAAACGTAAGCAATTGTTTTTCCTAGTCTTTTTGCCCCCTTTTGCGTGCATATTTAGCTTATTTGAGTTCTCATGCATGCCGAAGTTTTTGTGCAACTCATAAGGTCTCGAATATTACTTTTGGTTTTACTCCCCGCTCATTAGCCATGTAGGTGCAACTTTCTTTTGGAGTGCATACAATTTTGTAATTAGACTGTTGTTACATAACCATTTCCTCTTTAGGTCACTGTGCTTTGGTTGTTGACTTCTTCTTTATTTCCTCAACTAGTCTTTCATTATAGTACTTAGGGGGAGATCCTCTGGCTCTTGTAAGGCTGCGAGCTTATCACATCGTATGCCTGACGAAATTTTCGATGTTTTTCCTCGCCTATAATTATCCGTAGTTACTTATCTCCACGCCCTTGTGCTTGTAGGGTTACTTCTGAACTAATATTTTGACTGTCTTCATAGTGGCACTCTCTTTTATTTCCGTAACACTCATACGGTACCTTTTTAACTTCCCCAACTTCTATATGGATGTATTTCAAGGATCACGATGTCATAATTGTGAGGCTGAATTCCCCATGTTGGGGTTCCCTATGTTTATCTTGCACGATCTGTTGATTTGTCTGTATCCTCTTGTCTAGCCATAGCTAGGCTCTTCCTGAATCAACTACTAACTACTTGTTGGCCATTCTCATATCAATATTCCACTCGTACTGGCTCCTTATTTATCAAAAACATCCTGGGCCGAAACCTTACTTCCTCTCATTGACGTCGTGCTTGCATAGTGCTCTGAAATCGTAGAATATCTATAGGACTTGGATAAGTGCAATCTCATTTCTTTCTCATTTTTATCGCATTCTTCCTTTACCATTCCATAACTACTAAAATCACTTAATTCTGACTTAACGCCACATCACTCCATATTCCCCCCTTTAGGGGAGTACTGAGAGTTGGAGCTACGATGACCTACTTATAGATGTTTTACCTCTTCATCTTCGGCGTCCTTTCATATCATAGATGACCCTTACTTGCCTTGCGGTAATCCTTCTGTACCAAGGATAACAAAATTTCTTAATCACGATGGTGACACTTAGTGTAACTGGCACATACATTCCCTTAAGCTTAACTTTGCTCCCATTGCTTGCTTTAGGGAAGCATCTTCCTAAATGACCATTCTCTGAATTTATCATGAATCTTCCTCTATCGTCCATTCTATTATCGCCCGAACGCAATATGAAATTCTCATGATGTTGATTATTATCAAATCACTCAGTCCCTAATTCATGTTTAATTTATCTTGTTCACCAGCCCATACTAATTTATATTACTCTAAGGTTTAACTCTCCCTTCTAGTAGTTGCGTTGTAGTCACGAACTTATTCCTCGAAATGAGGATATGACTTTATGACATATACTCTTTTGTTGTCTCAAGGCCTGTTACCTCTAGTATTTTCCTTCACTTGACTATAGACTCTGCAATACTGTCATCTTTTTGACCAACCATTGTCATCCATGTATCACATCTTACTCTTAATGTTTCATTAGCTCTCTTCGTATTTCCTGTTAACATTTCTGTCTATCACTTTATTCTGAAAACTTCAGCAAGATTTTCTTTTGCTTTTAGCTCCCCTTTGCTCCATCCGCATGCTCTTCGGGTTGCCTAGCATTATCTCTCTACTAGGGATGGGAGTCATACTGAGATAATATTTATCCTTTTCAGGCTTCCAGTGCATATCTTTGTAGCACTCATATCTAGCTGTATTATTTTAGAGTGCACCATCTAGGTGTCGCACAAGGAGATCCATTACCACGTTTGCACTATCCTTCGGAAATGTCAACAAACCCTACCAATCCATCCCCTATTTTGGGTTACTCTAACCCTAGCCGGATCCTGATAACCGGTCCTTCTCTTAAACTATATATGTTAGCTCTCATAGGGCATAACTGAGATCGGTGTGGCCGATTGTACGTATATCTATCACTGTTGAAGGCCGATTGTACGTATATCTATCACTGTTGAAGGTAACTCAAAATGCTTATATCTCCCTTCCTGAATGGTAAATAATGATAATCTTTATTAACTGGGTATCTCATACCCTTATTTACCTTGCTTCTTTTACTTGCTGAAACTTGTGTCTTCCTTCCGATTATGTTATTCCTTTTTACCGTAAGAGTGGATAAGTATTATTGCCTTAAATCTCCTTATCAAGAACCTTACACCTTTTAGTACATGCATGGTCTGCTGAAGATCTCACATTTACTCATCATAAGCATGATGCAAAATCGAGTTCCTCTAACTCAACATTTCCACAGTTATATCTCTTACCGATCATCTTTCTAAATGTAGGCATCGTTGTATTACGAATAAGATATTTTAGGAAATTGAGTTCTTACAACTGAGCTCTACCACACGATCTAGAGTAAGAAGAAAGAGTGAAAGCCCTAAATGCTCTGTAGCCTCCTGCTTATAAGTGTGGTGCACGACACACCCATAAACAAGACTCCACTAGACACGGCTTGTAGACTCCCTAGGACAGAACTGCTCTGATACCACTATTGTCACGACCCAAACCTATGGGTCGCAACGAGCACCCGGTACCTTACTTAACTGAGTACCAACATAACATATCTTTCTTATTATACTTTCATTGGCAAATGGGCCAAACGGGCCGTCATGGGCTAACCAGAATAAACATAGAGTAATACTCAATATAGGACGACCCAACTTGATATAAAAACTTATACATCTAATATACGGGCCTATAAGGCCAACATGAACATTTGTAAACTCAAAATATAGGCCGGCAAGGCCGTACAAGCATTCATATACAGACATCTATTTACAAGCCTCTAAGAGTATACACTTAACATAAAGGTCAAGACAGGGCCCCGCCATACCAAACAATACGCGTCTAAATTATACTGACCAAACAAGTAACTCCAGAGTAAATGGAGCGCACCAACATCTTCTGCGGAGCTGATAGCCTACTTGGAGGACTCTTGACCTGTCTATCGGGACCTACAGGCATGAAACGCAGCGTCCTAAGGCAAAAGAGACGTTAGTATGAATAATGTACCTAGTATGTAAGGCACATAAATAAGTACATAAAAGACATGGAAGAAATATAGAGTAAATGACTCAACCTGTAAGTTTGGATAACTCTGTAAATCATGAAATACTTATAGTATTATGCATATGCGTATGAATGTCATGTCGTGCATATGTACATGTGTTCATAACATCCTCAAGCCTCTAAGGCATCCCATCATATCATCTCGGCCACTGTGGGCAAAATCATCAACGCATACCAGCTGATCAGGTGGTGGTGCCTATATAACGTCGTAACATTTTTCCATATCCCATATGCATATAATATACCTATATACACTTATATAACGTCATCTGGTCATGGGTCAATGTACATGTATAAATGAATGCAATGCATGAGAAGTACGTCAACAAAATCTTTTGGCGTGTCATAAGACCATTATACCTTTGATTTATATCATGAAGTAAACTTTATCAACTTACGTATTTTTTGAGACCCATTAACAGATGATAGAATAATAGGACACATAGAGAATCAAGAACATAGGCATCTCTAGTATTTCTATGAATAAAGTCATTTATGGAAGTTGTGCATTTGCTCGTTTCGTTTGTATCGTATGGATCATGCCAAAAGGAAAGAAGGTATAGCCTTAACATACCTTAGCCGATTCTCTTGACAATCCTTCCAACACATGTCTTTTGCGACAACTCACATAACGGTGGATCGAAGTAGGAAAAAATCTATATGATATTCTTGAGAAAGATTACATCGTATTCCCTTAGAATCGTAAAAATCCTGTTGCCAATATTTTGAATAAGTTGCTGAATCATTCCTTTGAATTTGATCATAATATTGTGAAATTGGAATGAAACATTTTCTTACTTTAAGCAAGGAATGATTGGCCATAACATTTCTTGGCATTACTTGATGACTTTCTTTAACCAAATGAGGTGATGTGCCTAACTCTTTAAATTTTATCATCTTGCACATTTAAGTAAGAGTCACCTAGTGGCTCTTATATGGCCGCCACGTAAGTGGTTATAAGACTTATCCAAAATCATCCTCTTAAGTCCTTAATCAATTTATTAATCCTCACTAGTCCAATAATTAACCAATTATTCATATAATTAAGAATTATCATAAAATGTTGCTCATTTTTTTAATACACTTTACTATCATAGTCATGTAGTACCTTGTATAGCACTAGTCCATAAATACCGGGTATCATAGCTCGGACCGTATTTTATCCCAAATTATCAAGCTTCGACGAAACTCATTTTCTTCGATTTGCTTACCCTCTCACCTTCACGAATTTACTTATCCCTTGTTTGAAATAGCGTAATACTTGTAACCTCAAAATAATCTCATTCCTGAACTTGCGTCAATTAACTTTACGACGAAACCTTAACGTCCAAAAATACGGGATGTAACATCTCATTCCCGAGCTTTCATCAATTTACTTATGACATACTTTCACGTACGAAAACTTGCGGTGTAATAACTAGAAGCAATAGTAGCTCATTTACCTTAGTGTTTGAATTGGATCTGGGTAATGCGGATGTTACCATGTATTTTTTTGATTGGATTATCTTGAAATGTCTGTTAAAAGCTAATCCCCACTCATCCACACATGCGGATGCAACAGACAAACAACATATCTTGCATTATGGGTGGTAATTTGAGCTCAAACTCATCCAACCCGCCCAACATGTCCAGAGATTAACGGGTTGTGATACAAATATTTTAGCTAATGACTCTATTTGGGTTGAACCCAATTTAACCCATTATTTTTTAAGTCCATTCTGACCCATGAAGTAGCCCAAATACAACATATAAATCTCACCCAAAACAAAGGGATCTCAACACAATTTATCTAGAAATTTACATAGTTGCCCCAATTTTACCTTCTTTTTTTTTGTATTTTCAATCTTCTATTTTTTCGTTTTTCTGCACCACCCACCCACCCAAACCAACACCACAAACCCCCTCAAAAAAAATATTACTTTTTTTTTTGTATTTTCAATTTTCTGTATTTTTGTTTTCTGCACCACCCACCCATCCCAAACAAACCCCCCGCAAACCCTCTCAATTTTTTTTTTATATTTTCGATTTTCTATTTATTGTTTTTTCGTTTTTCTGCACCACTCAACCACCCCAACTCCCCGGCCTCGTAAAATATTTTTCAACTTACACATTTTAAATACTAATTTGTTATTTAAGAAAATATATTTTGATCCTCAAAATATTAATAGTATTTATTTATCTTTTATACATGAGTGTATAAAAGGTAAAAAGCTTTGTTTATGCAAGATGAGCATGGTTTTAAAACGTAAAAATTGTACGGGAACGCCCTATTTGGTCACCCCCATTTAACCTATACCCATTTTTTAAAAACTTTTAACTTATACCCACTTTTTAAACAACTTCAGCCCCCTTTCTCCTCCTCCTTCTCCTTCGTGATTAATAGAATGTTTCAACATGAAGTTTTGACTTGGTTGTCAGTTCTGTTTATGGTAAGAAATCAACATGAAGTTTTGACTTGGTTGTCAGTTCTGTTTATGGTAAGAAATCAAGTGACTAGTCTGTAGTTTTATCACATAAATATCAAAAGAAAATTGATAAGGAAGCAACATATTGAAGACAATAACAATTCGATATAAACATTTACTCATTAAACAAAGACTCGAAAAGATAGAAAGGTTGACTAACTCTGACGTGAGTGATTTGTCAACAAGTGGGCAGCCTCGTTGGGGTCCAGAACTAGAAGCAAACGTCTCTAAGTCTTAAGTCAACTAATAACTCAAGAAGTTTATTCAACTGATATTGGTGCCCAGTTCTTTGGCTCGTATAGAAAGAGTGTGTTTCTGAATACTGCCTACTTGTTTCATTATCTTCTGCTCGGATGCTAACTTGTTTCATTATCTTCTATTTTCATGTGTGTGAGACAAGAGCAAATCAGAAAAACTTTAGCTCTAGAGCTGAAGTTCGCCAATTACAAAATAAAACTTCGGCTCTAGAGCGGAAGTTCGCCAGTTACAGAAACAAAAATTTCAGCTCTCTGAAGTTCGCCAGTTACAAAACAAAAACTTCAACTCTAGAGCTGAAGTTCGCCAATTATAAAAACAAAATGCTGAAGTTTTGCGTGATTGCCTTTGCTACTTCAGCCCCGTATGCTGAAGTTACGCAAAAAATGGGTACGCTTGCAATTTTTTGCAAAACGGGCACAAATTAAAACGTGACCCAAAAAGCGGGTATATATGCAAATGCCCCTTCTACAACATGGATCAAGTTGGGCGGATTGGACTATAACCCATTGTTTAGCCCATCTTAACCCAAGTACACTTTGGGTTAGGTTGGGCAATGACCTATTTATTAACTTAACCCATCTTGACTCGCTCAAATTCAACCCAACCCGCCCATTTGCCACCCCTATCTTGCACCAATAATCACAGGGGATAATACTCAGCAGTCATTTTGGAACAAGGACTTGAGAAGATCCATGAACATCGGCAAAGACTACATTAGAGAATTAAACAACTCAAGCAGGATGCCGATAATTCAAGAAACTTGTGAAGAGTGCCCACCTATATTCAAACAGTTAGCCTGTTTGCATGGATTACGTAGCATACTATGGGCAGATATATGGTACTGTATAAATCTTGCGTGTCATAGAAGATTAACGTTTATGCAAGCCTAATCACTTTGTATACTGTAGGGTAGGAAATATAATTACCCCCATCATATTGTAATTCTAACCTTTGTCTATGAGAACGTAATTTCCCTCCATGCGTTAGTTTTTTAAACAAGTCTTTGCCTCCTTGCTTTGGTATCATTTCATAATTAACTTTTTGTCAAGCAGCATATATAGATCCCGTATTTGCTAGAGATCCTTTATGATGCAACCTATAATCAAGAAGAAACATTCTTCCGACTCATTCACATCAGTTTAAAGCCAGATTCATGGACATCCTATAATGTATAATAGGCTGTGATGTACTGTTTATCAATCAATTACATCATACCTAAAGCAATTCTCCAACCTCCATGGCTATAGTATGACGCTGATGCCACAAAAGTCAAACAAATGCTCAGGATTTACTTTTAAGAATCTAAAATTGAACTCAAATACAAGTTAAATTTCATCTCTAGTACTTAGAAAGATTAGTCAAGATTCAACATAGAACCAGCAGTACTATAGCACAAGTCATCGGTGAGAGCTACTTTTCATGTATTATATCAAACCTTATTCTTGTCAACCATTCTCTGAATTATGACGTAGTCAAACCTCATATCTATCTTCCAGCTGTGAGATGACACTTGCAAAGACGCGGTAACCTTGGCACATATCTGACAGTAGACAATATTCATTCTTTGCATGGTATGTAGCCATTAAGCCTGCATGTCATTCATTTCAAAAGGTTCAGATTAGAACAAAAGTTTATTAGACTCAATTAACAAGAACAACAATCAAACAGTACATTTAAGAAATGCAATTGTGTCCAGAGGCGGATCCAAAATTTTAAGTTTATGAGTTCCTATAACAATCTCAAGTTAATCTACATGATAACTGGACCAACGAACTGGGTTCCAAGCTAAATATTCTTATACTTTTAATGAATTTTTTAGTACAAATACAGGGTCTATGCAAAAGTTACTGGGTTCACGAGAACCCGTAACCTTTGCTCTAGATCCACCCACGATTGTGTCAAAGTAAGAAATTATGTTACAGATATCAATATAAACATATCCAAACTACTCTGGTAAAGAAATGATACATATTCCAATAGTCAAATGAAGCGTCTTAGCAATAGACTGCACAGAGCTCCATAAATGAATTGGAGCATGGGTTGGAAATGATGTGCAAAGTTCACATTCTTAAGCTAATGATAGATTGATTCTATGTGCTGACATCTGACAATACCTTGATTCTTTGTGATGCAGAATTGAGAATAGATAAAGCATTGGAGGGAAATTTTTGAATCTATATCCAGTCTATAAGAATATGGTAAGAAGTCACATCTTTCCGGTCAATAATATTATATACCAAGCATATATTTGGATAATCCATCAGGAACTAAATCTACATCTGAAGGGATATGGCAAAGGGTGGTGCAAATTTTAAAAAGCTATCAAGGTGGAACAAACAATTTTGGGAACTTCTCTCTTTTGAGGGAAGGGTAACTCTGATTAACAATCGTATGATGGATGCATTACCAGATTACATGATATTATTATATCTAATGACAAAAAAGGGTGAAGAGAAGGTCAGACCAGCCGAATGGGATTAGGAATATGTTAAAATGCACCCATCTCCTGCCTATTTAGGCATTCAGTTCAGTCAATTTCTGCACTCCTAGATTATAACCATAGAACATTTACTCCTCAAGCTTGTTAGCACCAACTAATACCCAATCGAAAGTGTGCTTCCGAACAGAAACTGATCGAAGGATTGGTCACCAAAGCTTGCGTTCAAATTGATGGTTGCAAGTAACATCTTCATTGTATATCTAGAAACCTACTCAGTCCTGATAGTAATGTCTTATTGGTTCAGAATATGTCTAACAACGGGAAAGAAGAATGATGAAACTATAAAAATGGAAATTGTACCGTAGCCAGAAGTTTGAACATCAAAACCTTCATCCTGCCACACAAACAATGAATAAGATACTGAAAATTCGAGTTTCTAGATGGCCAAATAAGTAAATCTGAAAGAAGTAATCCACCTGCAGATCTCTTATCAATGGCAAAGTACCAGTTATAGAATATGGTTTTACATGCCCAACTTCCTCTTCAGTAGCTTTGCATAGCACATGAAAGCCCCGAGAATTGAGATCACAAGCAACTCCAGACGAAGCTTCGTCAAAACTTATAGTGATTCTGGTGGATTAATGCGGAACATTAATTGCTAACGAACAATTAAAAGAAAGAAAAACTGATAAGATAAACTAAGGAAGTAATTACTTGAGCTCTAGCTTTTATGGACAACTCCAAGTAATCATATGATTTCCCATCTTGTCAAAGAAGCGTATAACATACCTGCCCCTTAAGTTCTCATCTGGCAGGACATATTTTGAAACAGGGCCTCGACAATCAAGTTTGTCAATGTTGGCATTTATATCATCAACATATTCTTGTAATTTCTTCATAGCATCTGATACACTGAATAAGGGTGCATTATTAAAAATCCTACTACTTTCGAAAGATTCGTCTGTTCATTTCTTTTTTCGAAATACAAGCTGAAAAGTTCTTAATTTTGCAGAAATTGAACAAAAAACTCATAGAAATGAGATATAACTAAAATTGCAGATAAAAACAAGTAAAAAGCAGGAAAAAAAGTGTAATAAGGTATGAGACCACTATGATATTTCTTAACAAGTTAATCTTCTTTATCAAGAACTGAAAAGGAATAATAGAGAGCAAAATACATACCTGTAAAATGGAGTCAATCTGCAAAGAAATAGATATGGTTAAATATCATCATCGATGAAAGATCTAAAGGAGGCCGTGACGAAGAAACTTACCTAACATCTCCAGAAACAGTGCACTCAGCAGGAATTTGGTTGATTCCTCCCCCAGGATCTGTAGAGCAAATAATTTAGCACATACAAGCAGCTGGAGAAAATATGCCCAACATTTTCAAGTTCATCCTACAAAGACTTGAGAACTTACAAAACCACTGAGTTGGTTTCATCGTCGATGGTGTAGCAAATTCATAAACTTGCTCTTTAGGATGGGCAGGGAAATCTCGATAGAAGCGGGACTGAATTTCTTTGAGTGCTTCCATTGCAAGCTCCAGAGGATTGATAGCCTAACCATTTGGCATAAAATTTCATACAAATTAGAAGGTATCTACATAGAAAAATGGTTTCAGTTTCACTGTATTCAAGAGCATAAAGTTGTATCGATTCAAGGAGGTTCGCAAGTAAAGTATATAGGCTAGAGAGAGAAAGGTAACTCGACATTCTCTCTAATTCAAACTCAACCGAAGCCTTTGTTTTTTATTCATCATTCAACTCAAGTGATTGGGTAATATTTAATTCATTAACGGTTCATTGCAGGTCACTAGTCTTATGACATCACGTGGAGCCAGTCCAAGTCAGAAATTTGGTACAAGCGGGTGGGCACAGGATAAATTCAATGAGCAGAATGAATGTTAGCCGAAAGGTGATCCTCTGGTTCTGCCATTTGGCTTTGGTAGGCCATGGCAATGTACTCAGGGAAGTTCAAGGAAACTAGCATATGTATATTTCTGCTCCCAGAAGTTTAACAAATATGGGAGGTTTTTCAGTACTGTAGCATTACAAGGATCGAGAAGATCATTTCTCATACTTCCAGAAGTTACAAGTGATGGCAGATGGGACGAACTGGCCAACAAAATTAAAAATTCATGGATAAAGATGGCTCAATCTTGGCCCCAGGGCCAGGTGGCAAAGGGTGGTGGATTTGTGTCTTAGGTCACAGGTTCAAGCCCTCCACACCATGCAAAGCAAAGCCTGGTATTTAAGTGGAAAAGGGTAGAGGGGCGGGCCCATTATCCACCGAGTTTCGAAAGCTGCGGTTGGTCCAAAGGATCGGCCCCAGACGGATTTCTCGGTCATCAAAAAAAAAAAAGATGGCTCAATCTTCAGGTTAAAAAGTATGACAATTCTGCTAAAAATCTCTTCAGGTGATCAAAGGGGTGCAATTCTCCCCCATCAGAGCCCATTTCCCTAACTAGCAGAGCACATGCGCTGATGCTGTAAAGAAGATCAGGTGGCTTTCTAAAGAGCCCAAGCTTAGTCATGTACAGGAGGAGGAGAACAGAATTAAAACCAGAGAAGCATTGATCCATTAGAGGACCTTCTGGAAAGATGCACTGTAGGCAGATTTGCCGGTGCGATAACAGAGGTACCAACATGTTCAGATGTGTCACGATCCGGATTTCCCACCCTCGGGAGTCGTGATGGCGCCTACTCGTAGAAGCTAGGCAAGTCATGAACTTAGAAATCATTAACTCCTTTATTTTAAAACTTCTTACCAATTATAATAATAAGGAAATAAACCGTTAAATAACAACGGAATATGAAATTTAGCGGAAGTCTTAAATAAATAGAAAACGAAAATGTCTCAAAGACCATCACGTGCCTCTAACCAGAACCTGGTGTCACAACATCCACGGACTACTAAGAGTACTAAATACAACCGTTTGAAAGAAATATAGCACTGTTTGTCTCGAATACATGAGATAACAGAATATGAAATAAGATAGAGGAGACGCCGGGCCTGTGAACGCCTGCAAGGCTACCTCGGTGTCTCGGTGGACTGAAGGCTGGCTCCCGAGCTACTGCTGCTGACCAAAGGCTACTCCGGTATCTGCACAGAGTGTAGTATCAGCACAACCGACCCCATGTGCTGGTAAGTGTCTAGCCTAACCCCGGCGAGGTAGTGACGAGGTTAGGACCAGACTCCAGATAAACCTGTGCAGTTATATAATATATAACAGAAATATAAACAGGTAATAACAGTTTAAAAGGGAGGGGGAAACATGCTTCGGGAAAACATACCAATTCTATCAGAAACTTAATAAAGTATGAAAGAACACTCGATGTCTACAATCAATACGATAACAATACTGTTGCGGCGCGCAACCCGATCCCTTATCATTTAACATTGTTGCGGCGTGAAACCCGGTCCACATATATAACTGTTGCGGCGTGCAACCCGATCCAATATAATATCTGTTGCGGCGTGCAACCCGATCCACGTATATAACTGTTGCTGCATGCAACCCGATCCATTATAATATTTGTTGCAGCGTGCAACCCGATCCACATATATAACTGTTGCGGCGTGCAACCCGATCCATTATATACAGTCAACAATAATCATAACTAATCGTCCCGGCAAGGGAGAAATAGCCATAACCAAACCTGTTCCAACATCTAACTATCTCCACTATAACTCAACTAGTTTCAACATCTAACACGAAGAATCATCAACTTAAGCGTCTGTAATATCAATTCAGAACACAATGCAAGGGAACCTCAACTCAACAATAGCCCGGCAAGGGGGCAACATAATGATCTCTTCTCTTTCTCACTTTTACTTCACAATTCACTGCACAACTCGAGCCAATGCTCTAAGGTTTCGATTATCACTTATACTTTCACAATTCGTTATACAATCGGAGCCAATGCTCCTCAATGTTCATAGGTCACAATTATTTCCACAACTTTACACAATAAATAGAAATCTTCACCAAGGCATGAACAATACAACGAGATCATGAAAATTACAAGATAAGACTCACGGTCATGCTTGACACCAACGTATAGATACTCGTCACTATGCCTATACGTCGTACTCGACAAGAAGCAAATAGCAAATAGGACACAACTCCTAATCCCTCAAGCTAAGGTTAGACCAAACACTTACCTCGATGCCACGAACACAACTCAAGCTTCAATTATAGCTTTACCCCTCGATTCCTCCGCCAATTCGCTCGTATCTAGCCACAAGTTACTTAATTACATCAATAAACGCTAAATGAATCAATTTGAATGCATGAAAATGAGTTTTCCAAAGTTTTACCCAAAAAGTAAAAATCGGCCTCGGGCCCACGTGGTCAAAACCCGAGGCTCGAACCAAAACCCGATTACCCATTCCCCCACGAGCCCAAATATGTAATTTGTTTTGAAATCGGACCTCAAATCGAGGTCCAAATCCCCAATTTTTGAAAAACCATTTTCATTTTAAAGCAACATAACACCCAATTTCCCCCGTGAAAATCATTGATTTGAAGTTGAAATCATGTTAACAGATGTTAATGATTGAAGAAAACTAGTTAAAAACGACTTACAATTGATTTGGAGAAGAAAGGTTGTTTGAAAAATCGCCTCTTATGTTTTAGGGTTTTGAAAAGTGAAAAATAACTGGAAAGTCCGTTTAAATATACTCCTCTCAGGCCCTCTCCGCGGACCGCATAAAAAGGACTGCGGCCGCGAAGCACCTCCGCGGACCGCAAGAAATCAAGCGCGGTCGCGAAGGCTTGGCCTTACTCACCGCGGACCGCACAATTCCCACCGCGGTCGCGGAGCCCCCACCGCGGCCGCGAAGCTTCCACCGCGGACCGCGAAGCCTGGCTTTAGAGACCTGCAACTTCTCTGAGTCTGCAATTTTTTTTCCTAAGTGTAAAAACATCCTGAAACTCACCCGAGCCCTCGGGGCTCCAAACCAAATGTCATACTAACTCAAAAACATCATATGGACTTACTCGTGTAATTAAATCATCAAAATAACCTCATGAACATCAAATTAAATCTCGAGATCGATGAAATTTTCTTTAAAGTTCTTTAAACATAAATTTTGCAATTTAAGTCCGAATCACGTCACATGACATCCGTTTTTCACCAAATTCCACAGAAATGTCTTAAATCATATATAAGACCTGTACCGGGCGCCGGAACCAAAATACGAGCCCGATACCATCATGTTCTAATCAAATTTCATTTCAAATTTCTTTAAACAGTTTCAGAAAACTGATTCCGGGCATACGCCCAAGTCCCATATTTTCCCACGGACCCTCCGGAACCGTCAAATCACGGGTTCGAGTCAGTTTACCCAAAACATTGACCGAAGTAAAATTAGCTCATTTTATAATCAAAACTTATCATTTTTCACAGATTATCGTATTTAGGCTTTCTGGCTATGCACCCGAACTGCGCACGCAAATCGAGGTGACTCTAAATGAGGTTTTCAAGGCCTCGAAACATGGAAGTTTCGTTTTAAAACAAGTGATGACCAAAAAGGTCATCACATTCTCCACCTCTAAAACAACCGTTCGTCCTCGAACGGACAGAAGAAGGAAGTACCTGAGTCGGGGAAAAGATGGGGATAACGGCTCCGCATATTGGACTCGGACTCCCTGGTCGTTGCCTTAGGAGGCTGACCTCTCCACTGAACACGAACAGAAGGAAAACTCTTCGACCTCAACTGACGAACCTACCGATCTAGAATAGCTACCGGCTCCTCCTCATAAGACAAGTCCTTGTCCAACTGGACAGTGCTGAAATCTAACACGTGTGATGGATCGCTGTGATATTTCCGAAGCATGGACACATGAAACACTGGATGCACGACTGATAAGCTCGACGGCAATGCAAGTCTATAGGCCACCTCTCCCACTCGATCAAGAATTTCAAACGGACCAATGAACCTAGGGCTAAGCTTGCCCTTCTTCCCAAATCTCATCACACCCTTTATAGGCGACACTCGAAGCAACACCCGCTCACCAACCATAAAAGCCACATCTCGAACCTTGCGGTCTGCATAACTCTTTTGCCTGGACTGAGCTGTACGAAGCCTATCCTGAATAATCCTGACCTTGTCCAAGGCCTCCTGAACCAGATCCGTACCCAATAACCGAGCCTCCCCCGGTTCAAACCATCCAACTGGAGATCGACACCGCCTACCATATAAAGCCTCATAAGGAGCTATCTGGATACTCGACTGGTAGCTGTTGTTGTAGGCAAACTCTGCTAAAGGCAAGAACTGATCCCACGAACCTCCAAAATCGATGACACAAGCTCGGAGCATATCCTCCAAAATCTGAATAGTCCGCTCGGACTGCCCGTCCGTCTGAGGATGAAATGTTGTACTCAACTCAACCTGGGTGCCCAACTCTCGCTGAACTGCTCTCCAAAAATGCGAGGTAAACTGCGTACCTCGGTCCGAAATGATAGATACAGGCACACCATGAAGACGAACAATCTCCCGATAGATCTCAGCTAACCTCTCGGATGAATAGGAGACTGCCACAGGAATGAAATGCGCTGACTTGGTCAGCCTATCAACAATGACCCATACTGCGTCGAACTTCCTCCGAGTCTGCAGGAGTCCAACAACGAAATCCATAGTGATCTGCTCCCACTTCCACTCAGGAAGCTCAATCCTCTGAAATAAACTACCAGGTCTCTGATGCTCGTACTTAACCTGCTAACAATTCAAACACCGAGCTACATATGCAACGATATCCTTCTTCATTCTCCGCCACCAATAATGCTGCCGCAAATCCTGATACATCTTCGCGACGCCCGGATGAATAGAGTACCGGGAGCTATGGGCCTCCTCTAAAATCAACTCTCGTAGCCCATCCACATTTGGCATACACACTCGACCCTGCAATCTCAAAACTCCATCATCATCTAGGGTAACCTGCTTGGCACCCCTGCGCTGCACCGTCTCTAAGGACGCACAAATGGGGATCATCATACTGCCAATCACGGATACATTCCAATAAAGAAGAACGAGCGATCGTGCAAGCTAATACCCGACTAGGCTCAGAAATATCCAACCTCACGAACCGATTGGCCAAGGCCTAAACATCCAAAGCAAGCGGCCTCTCACCGACCAGAATGTAAGCAAGACTGCCCATACTGCTGACTTCCTACTCAAGGCATCGGCCACCACATTGGCCTTTCCCGGGTGATATAAGATAGTGATATCATAATCCTTCAACAACTCCAACCACCTCCTCTGCCTCAAATTCAGCTCCTTTTGCTTGAACAAATACTGAAGACTCTTGTGATCCGTGTACACCTCACATGCCACGCCATACAGATAATGCCTCCAAATCTTCAATGCGTGAACTATGGTTGCCAACTCTAAATCATGAACTAGATAATTCTTCTCATGAATCTTCAACTGCCGCGAAGCATAGGCAATGACCTTGTCATCCTGCATCAACACTGCACCAAGCCCAACACGAGAAACATCACAATAAACTGTATAAGGCCCTAAACCTGTGGGCAAAACCAACACCGGTGCCGTAGTTAGAGCTGTCTTGAGCTTCTGAAAGCTCGCCTCACACTCGTCCGACCATCTGAACTGGGCACCCTTCTGGGTCACCCTAGTCATCGGGGCTGCGATAGATGAAAATCCCTCCACAAACCGGCGATAGTAACCTGCCAATCCCAAGAAACTCTGAATCTCTGTAGCTGACGCTGGTTTAGGCCAGTTCTTGACTGCCTCAATCTTCTTCGAATCTACCTGAATACCCTCTGCTGATACAACATGACCCAGGAATGCAACTGAACTCAACCAGAACTCACACTTCGAGAATTTAGCATATAACTGACTATTCCTCAAGGTCTGAAGAACCACTCTAAGATGTTGTTCGTGCTCCTCCCGGTTGCGGGAATATATCAAAATATCATCAATAAAGACTATCACGAACGAATCCAAATAAGGTCTGAACACCCGGTTCATCAAATCCATAAAAGCTACTGGGGCATTTGTCAACCCGAACAGCATAACCAAGAACTCATAATGCCTGTACCGAGTGCGGAAAACTATCTTAGGGACATCGGATGCCCTAATCCTCAACTGATGGTAGCCAGATCTCAAATCAATCTTTGAAAACACCTTGGCACCCTGAAACTGATCAAACAAATCATCAATCCTCGGCAATGGATACTTATTCTTGATTGTAACCTTGTTCAGCTGTCGGTAATCAATACACATTCTCATCAATCGGTCCTTCTTCTTAACAAACAACATCGGTGCACCCCAAGGCGAAACACTGGGCCTAATGAATCCCTTCTCAAGCAAGTCTTGCAACTGCTCCTTCAACTCTTTCAACTCAGGCGGGGCCATACGGTACGGCGGGATAGAAATGGGTTGAGTGCCCGGAGCCAAATCAATGCAAAAATCAATATCCCTGTCGGGTGGCATACCCGGCAAGTCTGAAAGGAATACCTCAGAAAACTCACGAACGGGCACAGAATTAATAGAGGGAACCTCAGCACTAGAATCACGAACATATGCCAAATAGGCCATGCGCCGAGCCTTCACGTAAGAGATAACACTACGGGTAGAATGACCAGGAGTCCCTCTCCACTCTAAACGAGGCATACCCGGTAAAGCTAAGGTCACAGTCTTGGCGTGACAGTCCAAGATAGCGTGGTAAGGTGATAGCCGGTCCATCCCCAATATGACATCGAAATCGACCATGTCTAAAAGCAACAAATCTGCACGAGTCTCAAGACCCCCAATCACCACAATACAAGAACGATAGACTCGATCAACTACAATAGAATCACCCACCGGTGTAGACACATAGATGGGAACACTCAATGAATCACTAGGCATAATCAGATACGGTGCAAAATAAGATGACACATACGAGTGGGTGGACCCTGGATCAAATAACACTGAAGCATCTCTATCACAAACCAGAACCGTACCTATAATAACTGCATCTGAAGCCTCAGCCTCGGGCTTGGCTGAAAGAGCATAACATCGGGGCTGGGCCCCACCACCCTAGGCTCCATCTCTGGGACGGCCTACAGCTGGCTGGCCTCCACCTCTAGCGGCCTGAGCTCCTCCTCTAAATCCTCTACCTACCTCTAGCACCTCTACACCCACCCCTAGCTGGCTGGGCGGTCTGTGGAACACCTAGTGCCTGGACCATAGCACGGGAACCCTGCTGCTGCGACTGAGTACCCACTGATATACTCCTCTCAGGCCCTCTCCGCAGACAGCATAAAAAGGACTGCGGCCGCGGAGCTCCACCACGGACCGCAAGAAATCGAGCGCGGCCGCGAAGGCTTGGCCTTGCTCACCACGGACCGCACAATTCCCACCGCGGTCGCGAAGCTTCCACCGCGGACCACGAAGCCTGGCTTTAGAGACCTGCTACTTCTCTGAATCTGCAACTTTTTTTCCTAAGTGTAAAAACATCCCGAAACTCACCCGAGCCCTCGGAGCTCCAAATCAAATGTCATACTAACTCAAAAACATCATATGGACTTAATTGTGTAATCAAATCATCAAAATAACCTCATGAACATCAAATTAAATCTCGAGATCGATGAAATTTTCTTTAAAGTTCTTTAAACATAAATTTTGCAATTTAAGTCCGAATCACGTCACATTACATCCGTTTTTCACCAAATTCCACAGAAATGTCTTAAATCATATATAAGACCTGTACCGGGCGCCGAAACCAAAATACGGGCCCGATACCATCATGTTCTAATCAAATTTCATTTCAAATTTCTTTAAACAGTTTCAGAAAACAATTTTCTTTGAAAATTCATTTCTCGGGCTCGAGACCTCGGAATTCGATTCCGGGCATACGCCCAAGTCCTATATTTTCCTACGGACCCTCCAGGACCGTCAAATCACGGGTCCGGGTCCGTTTACCCAAAACGTTGACCGAAGTCAAATTAGCTCATTTTATAATCAAAACTTATCATTTTTCACAGATTATCATATTTAAGCTTTCCGGCTATGCGCCCGGACTACGCACGCAAATCAAGGTGACTCTAAATGAAGTTTTTAAGGCCTCGAAACACGGAAGTTTCGTTTTAAAACAAGTGATGACCTTTTGGGTGATCACAAGATGTGAGAAGATGAATTCATAAGAAAAGGCACTCTCCAACAGGCATTCAAGTTTATGAATAGTGAGCAGCCCGGTGCACTAAGCTCCCGCTATGCGCGGGGTCCGGAGAAGGGCTGGACCACAAGGGTCTATTGTACGCAGCCTTACCCTGCATTTCTGCAAGCGGCTGCTTCCACGGCTTGAACCCGTGACCTCCTAATCACATGGCAGCAACTTTACCAGTTACGCCAATTTTTATGAATAGTGGCTTTCAATTTTTATTTGAATTTTATTCCAAAAGAAGCCTAGCACTTTATGATGGGGGAGTGGAAATGGAAAAACAACTCGTTCGAAACTCAAGTGGTAGACTCCGACATCAAGGTGTGCTCTAGCAGAAGTTGAAACCTGAATGGGTGTTGAATAGATACAAGGTCTTCCACTCCATCTATGATCAAAAGTATCATGAAGGCAACTACAGATAAAAGTATCCTCACATGAATGGGTGCAGAGAATGGCGACAAAGACTAGAGGAAATATTGCTTAGAAACCACCTCTAATAGGCCCGAGGACCCCACAAATAAAATACCGAGACAAATAGAGGTTGAAATAGAAAATTTCATATACAAGGTCCCAATATGGACTGAATTACGTGCAAAACCAAAACCTACTGGATTCTCACCGATAACAATTGCAGACAAACGGATGCTTTGGTTGGACCTTAGGTTAGATTGATGGGATTAGTCACGTGGCAAGTCTTGAGTGTAATTGGAATTTCAAATGGAGCCATTCTGATTTAGTGAGCATACGTTGGAAACATACAAGTGAAACACTAGTTACAACTCATAATGAATTGGACCCAATTTGTCTTGAGACAAGCAGATGAAAAACTTGGGCCACGCTGTGGATATCTCTATTTCGAACAGCAAGCACAGAGAATGGGCTCTCAATGATAATTCAAGAACCCAATTGGACTCACTTCAGCCGGAAATAGAGGCCATTATTTACACAAAAAGATCAGGGGAAGCTTTTGTAACTCCACTGTCAGAATCTCCGGTGCAGGTGTCAGAACCTTCTTCCAGTTCTTTCTCATCATATCAGAGAAGGTGACAACATCAATTAGTTCAATACCATCACAAATAGACGATGATGCTATGACTATTATTTATTGTGCAGATGTACAAGAAATAAGTCATAGGAGGAACGAAGCATTACAAATTGTTGAGGCAGAGCTTCCAAACATAGCATGGCAAGAGGAGGAAGCTGCTCTTTGGAGAATCAAACGGAAAGGCAGAATTAGATGCTTTCAAAAGAACATGATAAAGCTGAGCAGATAATATAGGACCAGAATTCCAGGGGGGTGACACTGAAGTTTTCTCTGTACATGAAACTTGATAGAAGAAGACAAGATAAAAGAAGAGATTACTGCCTATGCACTCCCAGCAATTCCGAGTTAAAAGGTGAGTATGAACTCAAGAGACTACTATTGGGTGTTTTTAAAAGCGAAAAGTGCAAAAAACGACAAGGTCCATGGGGCTTGATGAGAAAAGAGAGATGGGTTTATCTAGTATTATCTTAGGAGACCTAGCTTAATCAAATAAAACTTCAGAATCTGGAAAGTAGCCATACAATCATCGACAGCTGGGACTTACTTCCAAGAGCATCTTATAGTGCTTAGTTAGCAAACTTAACTAAATGGATTAACACCAAGGAGAGCTTCTATGAATTAATTTACAAGTCGCTCCATATCTAAGCAAAAAGCATAAAACAGTTCTTAATGCGGTGTTTTTGGCAGCCAGATAAATTCTTGTCAAAGCCTCAAGGATTCACGAGTATTGACTTGGATGAATAGCTGCTCTAGAGTGGACATTTCCATTTGCTAACTAATATCCAACAATGTGCCTAACTAAAGCGGCTCTAACAAATATCCAACAATCTCCTTGTGGATTTAATATCACACGAACCATTAAACCGAATAGGAATCCGTCTGCCACAGTAGAGAGAATGACTTGACCTAACCAAATAACATAAATGCCATAGAGGGCGGCCTAAGAAGTATTGGGGAGAGGTGATCAGGCAAGATATGGCGAGACTTCAGATTTCCGAGGACATGACACTTGATAGGAAGATGTGGAGGTCGAGTATTAGGGTTGTAGGTTAGGAGGTAGTTGATTCTTGCCTTACTTCGTACCTTTGTGAGACTAGTCTGGTATGATTTTTGTCTAAGACAGTGTTATAAATAGTGCTCGCCTCAGCGCTAATAGCTTGAGGCGAGGCGAGGCGAGCAGCCTGCGCTATTTTGCCTCTGTTGCATTGCGATTATAAAAGGCGAGCGCCTTTGCTTGGTTGGACCTTAGGTTAGATTGATGGGATTAGTCACGTGGCAAGTCTCGAGTGTAATTGGAATTTCAAATGGAGCCATTCTGATTTAGTGAGCATACGTTGGAAACATACAAGTGAAACACTAGTTACAACTCATAATGAATTGGACCCAATTTGTCTTGAGACAAGCAGATGAAAAACTTGGGCCACGCTGTGGATATCTCTATTTCGAACAGCAAGCACAGAGAATGGGCTCTCAATGATAATTCAAGAACCCAATTGGACTCACTTCAGCCGGAAATAGAGGCCATTATTTACACAAAAAGATCAGGTGAAGCTTTTGTAACTCCACTGTCAGAATCTTCGGTGCAGGTGTCAGAACCTTCTTCCAGTTCCTTTCTCATCATAACAGAGAAGGTGACAACATCAATTAGTTCAATACCATCACAAATAGACGATGATGCTATGACTATTATTTATTGTGCAGATGTACAAGAAATAAGTCATAGGAGGAACGAAGCATTACAAATTGTTGAGGCAGAGCTTCCAAACATAGCATGGCAAGAGGAGGAAGCTGCTCTTTGGAGAATCAAACGGAAAGGCAGAACTAGATGCTTTCAAAAGAACATGATAAAGCTGAGCAGATAATATAGGACCAGAATTCCAGGGGGGTGACACTGAAGTTTTCTCTGTACATGAAACTTGATAGAAGAAGACAAGATAAAAGAAGAGATTGCTGCCTATGCACTCCCAGCAATTCCGAGTTAAAAGGTGAGTATGAACTCAAGAGACTACTATTGGGTGTTTTTAAAAGCGAAAAGTGCAAAAAACGACAAGGTCCATGGGGCTTGATGAGAAAAGAGAGATGGGTTTATCTAGTATTATCTTAGGAGACCTAGCTTAATCAAATAAAACTTCAGAATCTGGAAAGTAGCCATACAACACATCGACAGCTGGGACTTACTTCCAAGAGCATCTTATAGTGCTTAGTTAGCAAACTTAACTAAATGGATTAACACCAAGGAGAGCTTCTATGAATTAATTTACAAGCCGCTCCATATCTAAGCAAAAAGCATAAAACAGCTCTTAATGCGGTGTTTTTGGCAGCCAGATAAATTCTTATCAAAGCCTCAAGGATTCACGAGTATTGACTTGGATGAATAGCTGCTCTAGAGTGGACATTTCCATTTGCTAACTAATATCCAACAATGTCAAAGACCTGCCTAACTAAAGCGGCTCTAACAAATATCCAACAATCTCCTTGTGGAATTAATATCACACGAACCATTAAACCGAATGGGAGTCCGTCTGCCACAGTAGAGAGAATGACTTGACCTTACCAAATAACATAAATGCCATAGAGGTCGGCCTAAGAAGTATTGGGGAGAGGTGATCAGGCAAGATATGGCGAGACTTCAGATTTCCGAGG
Source organism: Nicotiana tabacum (assembly GCF_000715075.1). Classification (NCBI taxonomy): domain Eukaryota; kingdom Viridiplantae; phylum Streptophyta; class Magnoliopsida; order Solanales; family Solanaceae; genus Nicotiana; species Nicotiana tabacum. The sequence continues at coordinate 83,895,540 of NC_134080.1, forward strand.
ACATGACACTTGATAGGAAGATGTGGAGGTCGAGTATTAGGGTTGTAGGTTAGGAGGTAGTTGATTCTTGCCTTACTTCGTACCTTTGTGAGACTAGTCTGGTATGATTTTTGTCTAAGACAGTGTTATAAATAGCGCTCGCCTCAGCGCTAATAGCTTGAGGCGAGGCGAGGCGAGCAGCCTGCGCTATTTTGCCTCTGTTGCGTTGCGATTATAAAAGGCGAGCGCCTCTGCTTGTGTGGCAAGAGGCGATGTGTAGCGAGAGGCGAGCTGTGGCGTCGCTTTTTGAAAAAAAGTACAAAAAAGGCGCAGATTAGGGCTTAAAACATTAGCGCTTGCAGTGATTTCACGTTTCTTTCTTCTTTAACCTTCAAACAACAGAGCACCCAAGTCCACCCAGCTCAGGTAAGCTTCTCTTCTTCTTTCTCCTCTCTTTCTTTCTTTCTTCTTTTTCCTTCTTCTTCTCTTCTTCTTTCTATTTTTTTGCTCTGTTTTTTGCCGAGCAACAGTGCAGAATAGAGAGTCTGTCTGTTGCTCTATATCTTTTTGTTTTTCTTTTCTTCTGATCTTCTCTTCATCTTTCTAATTTTTTGCTCTGTTTGTTGTCGAGCAACAGTGCAGCAAAAAAAGGACAGTCTTTTTATTCTCTGTTTTTTTCGTTCTTCTTCTGGTCTTCTCTTCTTTTTTTGTTGCTCTGTTTTTTATTGAGCAGCAGTACTGCATGCTGTTTTTGTAGAGGCAGAGGCAAAGGCAGAGAATCAAACCTGAAATTTCCTCCTTTTTCAGTTATAGAGTAGAATTAATTGCATATTGTGAATTGATATATTTATTAATATATCATTGTTATTGAGTTTTTAGTTATATATATAATATTTTATTTTTTTGTATAAATTGTCGCTTCACATCAAAAAGGCGAGCGCTTCACTGCGCGCCTCTCGCCTCAGTGAAGCGGGCCCTCGTCGCTATTTGTCGCCGCACGCTATCCAAAATACTGGTCTAAGATAGCTAGTGGCAATGTTGTGTCTTACTATTTCGCTTTTCAGTGCAAGACCTATTTACTAGCTATCACTTTTGCTTTGCATTTTTCTTCTGGATTTCATGTTACTATTTTTCCTATGATTTCTCTAGTGATACTAATATTGTCTCCTTTTGTCTTTTTGTTTTCTTGAGCCGAGGGTCTTTCAGAAACAGTCTCTCTGCTCCTTCGGGGTAGGGGTAAGGTTGCGTACACACTACCCTCCCCAGACCCCACTAATAGGATTTTACTAGGTTGTTGTTGTTGTTGTTGTTGCGATAAAAGATGAAAACCTAAGTTGTAAGTAAGTGTTTACTGGTAAAAGATGGGCTACAATCATCAGAGGTCATGTAATAGCTCAAGAGGCATTAATAGGACAAACAACATAATACTTACAACCATCAGGTCTCTCAAACCTAGTTGCATACTCAACCTAAGATACTCCATTTTAGGATTTTATGGATATTCAAATATACTCCTTCTATGCACGGATTGCAAGGTTATCCCGAGTGAGAACCTTGCGAACTAGCATAGGCTCTTTGTGATCGACTTAAAGATCATGAGGAAGAAGAGGAAGAGGGTTGTGCGGGATCGACCGAAGATCAGGTGGGGAGTCTTGACTAAGGACAATGTTCGAGAGTTGGGAGAGAAGTTGCTGGCTATGGGGGCCTGGAGGAGTAGTGGGGACGCAAGTAGTATGTGGAATATGATGTCGAACTGCATTAGGAAAGCATCAAGAGAGGTGTTAGAGGTTTCGAAGGGTTACTCTAGAGGCAACAGAGGGGACTGTTAATGGAATGAAGAGGTCCAAGGAAAAGTGGAAGTCAAGAAAGCGACGTATTTGAAGTTAGTGGAGAGGATAGACGAGGAGGAGAAGAGGATGAACAGAGAGTGGTACAAGAAGGTTAAGAAGGAGGCGATGTTGGCAGTCACAGAGGCTAAGTCTGTTGCGTTTGGTCGTTTGTAAGAGAGACAAAAGTCCGTGACTTGGACCAAGTGAGGTGCATCAAAGACGGGGAAGGCAGAGTTCTAATGGAGGAGGCACCGAATAAACGAATGTGGCAGACATCCATAAACTCTTGAATGAAGAGGGGGACAAGAACATTGTGTTGGGTGATTTGGAGCACTCTAACAGACGTCGAGATTTTGGGTATTATAGGAGCATAAAAATTGAGGAGGTCGAGGGGACTATGCGTAAGATGAGCAGGGGCAGAGGGACAAGTCCAGATGAAACTTCGATGGAATTTCGAAAGTACATGGGTAGGGCAAGCTTGGAGTGGCTCGATGGGTCGTTTAACGCTATTTTTAAGACGAAGAAGATGCCTGAAGAATGGAGGTGGAGTATAATGATTCCGTTGTACAAGAACAAAGATGATATCCAAAGTTGCAACAACTATAGAGGCATCAAGTTGCTTATTCACACTATACAAGTTTGGGAGCGGGTGGTGGAAGTGAGGGTAAGGATGAGTGTCTATTTTCGAGAACCAGCTCGGTTTCATGCTGGGTTGTTCGACTACGGAAGTCATCCACCTTGTCAGAAAGTTGGTGGAGAAGTATAGGGAAAGGAAGAAAGATTTGTATATGGTGTTTATTAACCTAGAGAAAGCTATACAATAAAGTCTCAAGGGGGGGTTCTCTATGGAGGTGCTTAGAAGCTAGGGGTGTCCCTGTAGCGTACATTAGAGTGATTAAGGACATGTATGATGGAGCTAAGACTCGGGTGAGGACATCGGAGGAGACTCTGATCATTTTTTGGTTATGATGGGGTTATACCAGAGATCTACGCTTAGCTTGTTTTTATTTGCCTTGGCGATGGACGCACTGACACGCCACATTCAAGGGGAAGTTCTAGGGTGTATGACATTGTACTGACTGACGAGAAGAGGTGGTGTTAACAAGAACTTGGAGGTTTAAAGACAAACCCTAAAGTCTAAAGGTTTCAAGTTGAGCAGACTAATAGCTTGGTTGGTCAAACTTCTAAAATCAGCTTATTTTGAGAAGTGCTTTTCTCAAAGTACTTTTCAAAAAAAAGTGCTTTTGGTGAGAAGCAGTTTGTGTTTGGCTAATTGATTTGAAAAGTACTTTTGAGTAGTAATTAGTGTTTGGCCAAGCTTTTGAAAACTGCTTCTAAGTGTATTTTTCTCAAAAGTGCTTTTGGAAGGAAGCTACTTTTTTCTGCTTCTCAAAAACTGCTTCTGCTTCTCTTCAAAAGTATTTTTTTCCATCTAAAAGCTTGCCAAACACCTCAAATTTTGGCCAAAAGTGCTTTTAGCAACAAAAAAAAAAACACTTTTGGACCCAAAAAAAGCTTGGTCAAACAGGCTATAAGACAGAATATTTGGAGTGCAAGTTCAGCGATGTGATAGAAAAAGCAGACATGGACATAAGGCTTGATTCACAAGTCATCTCTAAGAGAGAAAGTTTCAAGTATCTTAAGTCTGTGATTCAAGGAAATGTGGAGATTGACGAAGATGTCACACATCGCATCGGAGCGAGGTGGATGAAAGAGAGGCTAGCATCCGGCGTCTTGTATGATAAGGATGTGCCGCTGAAACTCAAAGGTAAGTTTTACAAAGTGGTGGTTAGACAGACTATGTGGTATGGGGGCAGAGTGCTGCCCAGTCAAGAATTCTCATATCCAAAAGATGAAAGTAGCATAAATGAGGATGTTGAGATGAATGTGTTGGCATACCAGGTTGGACAAGATTAGGAACGAAGATATTCTAGAAGGTGGGAGTGGCCCCGTGGAGGACAAGATGCGAGAAGCGAGACTGATATGGTTCGGGCATGTGAAGAGGAGAAGCCGAGATGCCCCTGTGAGGAGGTGCGAGCGAGTGGCTTTGATGGGTAGGAGTAGAGGTAAAGGGAGATCTAAGCAGTATTGAGGAAAGGTGATCCGGCAGGACATGGTGCAGCTTCAGTTTACCGAGGACATGGCACTTGATAGAAGGGTATGGAGGTCAACAATTAGGGTAGAAGGTTAATAGGTAGTCGAACGTATTTTTGTTCCATACCGATGGTTTTAGGGTTAGTCTAGTAGTTTTTCTTGTCCTAGATTGCTAGTAGTTCACGTTGTTTTCCTATTATCTTTCGCCTCGGTTTTTTAGTATTCTATTGTTGTTAGAGCTTGTTGCTACTATTGCCTTTTGTTTTTATTATCTTGGCCCTCTTAGTCTCTCTACCTTCTCAGAGTAGGGGTAAGATGTAGCGTACAGTGGTACTCCACTAGGTTGTTGTTGTTGTATGAATATTCAAATATATGTATAAAAAATATCTCAATCTACATGAGGAACTCGCAAATTATGCACCAGATCTCAAGCTTAAGTTTTTTGGGTCAAAAAACTCTTGCTTTTTCTCTTGGCGTAAAAAAAACATTGAATCTTCTGTCAATGTTCTTTTATAATTCCTCTAATTATTATTAGGATTAACAAAAGGAAGTTTAACATGCACTTCAAAGTGGCGGATTACCATTCATAACAGTGGAGATAAAAGGAGCTGATGAAAGTGATACCGGCATATGCAATGATGTTTCTATTGCTTTTCAACGGCAATTTGGCAAAAAAAGAGAATGCCAGGATCTGTCACACAGATAAAAATCCAACACAACAGTAAAATCTTGTGCAAACTAATTCCTCTATGGATCATTACTTTTTCTTCTCAAATTTCATTGTCTATTATACAACAGCAGAATCTCTCGTCAAAACAACAAGATGGACATTATGTTTAAATTTAAGTTCAAAAGAAGCTTAGATGTCAAACGGTTGAGAAAAAAGAGTACCTTGTGGGCAAGACCACTGTGAAAAAGCTTTCCGGTTACATGCAGTTTCCAAGGTATACTGCCACCAGTACCAATGCACGGCTGTTTATCTGCTGTATCGATCCAGAATCTATGTAGAGGAAGAAATATTACAAATAAATTCACTATTTCTCTGCAATGAATCTTGATACCTTAGCAAACAGTTACTTACAGAGGGCCTTGCTTTAACTTGTCAAGCAATCCACCCTTCACTAATGCATCCACACCAACCCCAGGGATAGATGAGTTCTCTTCACTGGCTATGAAAACAGCAACTACCGTGGATTTCAACTGTTGTTTTGTCTCTCCAAGCCGCCTCATAAGCTCCGCAACAAGAGCCACATGACCCAAACAATCAGTAGTTCCACGTCCCCGAAGTTTATCACCATCAATGCTCAATGAAAAAGGATCAAAATCCTGCATACAAAATTGTTTTACCATTATATGTGAGACCGTTGTCATTGCCGACTTATAAGGGAGCATAATTTACAACAAATTGTTAATTTGTGGAAGTAACACAGTAGTCAAAAAGCAAGAAAAGGTACAACATTCAAATTTAAACTATCACAGTGAATACAGACCCATTAGTCATAATAATTGAGCAGGAGGAGTGTTCCATGTGCTCCTCCAACTGAAATAATGAGCAGTACAATCTAACAGCATATTATATTACTTGAATGAAATAAGCTACCAGCTATGGGGCTCAATCAGCATCAATCCTTTTCCTTCTCTTGACCACAAGCATAATTCCCCCGCCCGCACCCTCAACTCCCCAAAGAAAATCTTAAGAAATAAATGGCAACTTAATTATTCAGCACAGATGCATTCAATATGGACACCTGGTGGTTTTTTAAATTAAACACCTCGTATTGAAATTATTACTGGAGAAAACAGCATAATATATCTGTACATTTTCCTGGATGACGTTACATTCCTAATACAACCTAAATTCCAAAATTCATTACACTTTTATACTAATAACATTATTAATTTGTACAACATTCAAAAATATAAATTAACTAAGCTAGTTAAATTTTAAACTGTGTTGTTAAGTTTTCTCTGTCAATCTGCTCTTCAATCATAATATTAATATTTTCTTCCACTACCATAAATATAATAAATACTTGATATAAGCCAATTTAAAATCTTTATACGCACTATTAGGTATCAAGCACAACTTAACACCAGAAGAAGAAAATACAGCATCAAAAGCAATCAAACAGAAGAAAAAGCAACCAACTTTACATCCAAAATAATGAAAGCAAGGGCTAGCAATATTAGACATTAACATACCCAATCACAAGGGTTAGCAGTGACAACATCCATATGCATACCAACAAAAGACAAGATATTTCCAGGCTGAGTACCCGGGTACTCCACAATAAGATTACCCCTTTTAGGCTTATAAGTAACATGATTGATGACAAGTGGGCCGCCGCCGGTGGTGGTGCTATAAGGAAGAAGGGTATCAAGAACGTGATTCACAATCCTGTCTTCCTCCGGGATTAGCTCCGGTGGGTTGTTCTGTACATATTTGGACTCACCAATTAATTTCCTCAAAAGGCTAATGAATGACTCTTTGTTCAGATCACCCAAAATCTGCTTTACAGTAGGCATGGTAGCTGTATCGTTGCGGTAAGTTGATGCCTTGTTTTTGGAACGGAGCAAACCTAGGAAGGATTTTTGAGGAGTTTACAGTAGCCATTAGTTGTATGGATCTGACAGAAGACGAAAGTAGCAAAGATGAGAACGTTAGAGGTGGATGTGCGGGCATACAAAAGGATGGATAAGATTAGGAATGAAGATATTCGAGAGAAGGTGGGTGTGGCCCCCATGGAGGACAAGATGCGGGAAGTAAGACTCAGATGGTTCGGGCACATTCAGAGGAGGAGCACTGATGCACCGGTGAGGAGGTGTGAGCGACTGGCTGTAGTGGGCATGCGGAGAGGTAGAGGAAGACCTAAGAAGTATTGGGGAGAGGTGATCAGACAGGACATGGCGCGACTTAGGATTACTGAGGACATGACCCTTGATAGGGAATTATGGAGGTCGAGCATTAAGGTTGTAGGTTAGGGGAGAGTGTGAATATTTCTACGGCACAATAGAGTGAGACTATCCAGTTAGGAGTTAGACTAGGAATGCCATTGGTCGTCTATTGACGCAGGGTTTTACCTTCTAGTTGTATTATACCAGCCATCTATTTCGTATTTCGTATTTCGTATTCCGTATTTCATATTTCATATCTCTTATATATTGTTGTTATTTTTAATACGCATTTTTATGGTACTAATATATCATCTCCTATTGCTTTTTGAGTCGAGGGTCTCCTCGAAACAGCCTCTCTACCCTTCGGGGTAGGGGTAAGGTCTGCGTACATATTACCCTCCCCAGACCCCACTTGTGGGATTATACTGGGTTGTTGTTGTTGTTGATTTTTGAGGAGTTTGACGTTTCAACTAAACCTATTTTATTTATTTAATTACCTAATTGAGCTTAATAAATATTTCACTCTTGAGGGTCAAATCAAATAAACTTTGATTAATATTTTAACATATGTATCTTTTACCAAATTAATATTAAAATAAATTACAAATAATAATATTTTTATATAATTTTCGAATATCTAATTTAATTTTAAAATATTGAGATAATCTAATCTAGTTTAGTTTAATAGATTAGTTAAATTGTTTATGTTACAAGTAAATAGGAACAAAGAGAGTAGTTTTTCAATTTAAAACATGTGTTTTGGATAAACACAATCTATATCATAATATATAATAATAATAATAATAATAATAATAATAATAATAATAATAATAATAATCTATATCTATATCTATATTTATATATATATATATATATATATCTATCTATCTATATTATTATAAAAGCACGAATAATTTATGCTAAATGTTGAACGACTAAAATATCCTTCTAACTTTGATAGACTTTTATGCCCTTAAATATTTGAGTTAAAGGTGGCTATAATTGTAATATTTAAAATATTACCCTAGGATGGAATTCTTTCCCATTTTAAACTCTAGATACACCGCGTGTAAATTACTACTCTACCAATATCCATAACTTTTATTCCAACTAAAAAGTGGTAACGTTGGAAATAATTATATGAACTTGAACAAACTTCTAATACCAATCTAAGTTCCAACTTTTCATCTGTATGTGTTTATTTAATGTGAAAATTTAATTATTTTTATAATGTATAGAGATAGACTTAATTATTTTCCTACTATTTAGCAATAGTCATTTAATTACTTTCCTAATATACAGAACTTTAAAATTATCTAAAACTTTGGTTATTAAATATTTTCCTATTTGAAAATCCTATGAAATCCTAATATTTAGGACTAAAATTAATTAAATATATTTAGAAACTTATTTGACGTCAGCTAGAAGAAGAATAAGACAACTAAATCCCAATTCAATTCAGTTCCAAATTACAATTGTGATACTTTTTCCTATCAAATTCAAAAGACGAATTTCACGTGATTATTGAATTCTTAATTACGCAATAGATATAAAGCAAATGGAGATTAACATTACAAATATGTTACTCAAAAAAGAACTATGTATAAGAGTATATTATAATAATTTAAAAATATAATTTAAAGAATTTGAAGTCAAATATGAACTTTTCCATTTTTTTTTTTGTTTCTAGAATATTTGACCTTACCAGTAGAGATTCTAAATTGGACAAAATTATAATTTAATTATTTTTTTAATATTTAGAACTTTTAAATCAACTAAATTTTTGCTATTAAATATTTACTTATTTGAACTATGTAGGAAGTTCAAATATATAGAACTTTAAAATCCATTAAAATTTGACCTTATATAAATTATTTTTATATTTTAATTATGTAACATAACTATAATATTTTTCATATTATTTTATGTAATATTTAGTACTTTAAAATTAACTATTCACTACTAAAAAAATTAGGTTTTAGCGACGGACAAATTCTGTAGCTAAACAGAAAAATCCATCGCTAATCTCATTTAGTGACGGATTAGCAACAGATTATCAAAAAATTCTACTAGCTACGAGCATTTTAGCGACGACGTTCGTAGCTAATTTCAGTTTTTTTGTAGTGGCCGTACTTGTTGAGTAAATCTTGATCGATAATTTAGAGACAGTTATTAAATTGTATAAGGGGTTAAAAAGAAATATATCTATAATCTAAGTAAATTAAAAAAAAAAGGTTAAAAAATATTTCCAAAGTTTCAGACGTACGTAAATAAAAAAGTAAGCCAACTAATAATAGAATTCTAATGTAAATAATTCTAGGATTCTATGATTTCTTTTGGGAATTTTAGGAACGTATTAATTATTTTTCAGTCAATTGCTTTTTAAAAAGTTTCATATCTGCTTGACAATTAACACATTTTGTTAGGGAATGTGTTTTGGTGTTGATTCTAAAAAATAATTTTTATTCGTAAGGTTTTGGTTCTTTTATACCTTTTACGCGGTAAGTACTCCGAAAATCTTACTTCGATGTACCTCCACATCAATGTGCATTGGTGTAAGACACTAATTTCTACCCCAACTTAGTATTATGGAGAAAAAATTCATTCACATGGTAATATATCTTTCACACATCATTTGCATGAAAGACGATGCTTTCGTTTTGTATCTCAAAAAATTAATTTCAAATTCTTTCATAAATAATTGACTAATAATCTCGTGCAATGCACGAACGTAGAAACTAGTATTATTATAAAAGCACGAATATTCTACACTAAATGTTGAACAACAAAAATAACCTTAAAATATTAGCCGCCTATTATGCCCTTCCATAATTAAATTATATCTTAAACGTTATGCCTAGAAAAGTAAAAGCAATTCAAATATTGTAGAGTCCAAGTCAAGATATCATTCTTAGAGTCCAGTTCGTAAAGGAAAGTATTTGTCCATTCATTATTTGAATGGAAATTAAATTCTATATTCATTAACTATAGTTCTGTGCTGTAAATATTAAATCGGGAAGTTGATTGTGGATTGGAACCAAAACAAGTCAAATGTTAGATATATTTCAATTCTTCTGCGGAACCAAGTATAACAATCACCACAAATAGCAATCTTTACACCTCAGTTATCAAAGTTAATTTATTACATGACATGATCATAAATTTTGAATATATCTTCTCCATAAGTTTTTTTCGCATTCTCGAAATGATTTTAAATCTTTTAACATAACTCTCAAAATGTTCAATTCCATTTTTACTTTGTAATTGTGTCAAAATTTTATTAATGTGTTGGTTTCGATAATATATACTACTTTTTTAAACAGGATTATTGAACTTCATACATATTCAGTAATAAGTGACATCAAGTACTTATCGTAATAAAAAGTTTATTATTTCGATATGCATTTTATAATGTTTGACATAAAATATTTCATTGCCATAACTTTTGTACAATATGATTTCTTCGTATGTTAAAACAAATGTGTTTAAAATGTGCGATCAAAAAATTTAAAAAATTTAGACATAGAAATATATAATAGTTAAAACAAAGTAACTTCCAACGCAAAAAGAAAACATTAGGGCCACGAAGGCATGAAGTAGAGTTCAACACGCTTAACACATTAGTCTTTCATAAAGCTCTATGCTTAACTAAAGTAAATTATCGCTTTACAAATACTAGTGAATAATATTGTATTTTACAGCTTTAATCACATAACGTTCTGATTCTAAAATATTTTAATATATTAAGCCAAAAGCGTTATTGATAACTTGATTTGAATTATATATTATATTGCCTTTATTTTAAGAAATTGATTATTAAACTTCCTACTGTGTACATATTCAATAGTATAAGCAATTGAAAGTTTATTATTTTTTAATACGTATTTCTCGTGCTACGCACGAACATAGGGACTAGTTATATTAAAAGCACGAAGGCTCTTAGTGTCACGACTCAAAAATCTCTCCGAAAGAGTCGTGATGGCACCTAGTCTCTAAACTAGGTAAGCCTAACATTAACTGAAATAACATTGATATTTGCCAACTTTAAATTCAATAACTCTTAGCAATTTATAATTCCCAAAACCGGTGGTACAAGTCACAAGTCTTTCTAAGAGTAGTTATACAAATTAAATACATCATTGTTCCGAAACAAAGGGAACAATGGAAATAAGTGCAATTGAAGGTGACTCTAAGGACTGCGAACGCTGCAGCAGGTTTACCTTGAGTCTTCACCGCAACGAATAGCTACTATTGAACAAATACCTGGGTCTGTACACAAAAATGTACAGAAGTGTAGTATCAGCACAACCGACCCCATGTGCTGGTAAGTGCCTAGCCTAACCTCGGCGAAGTAGTGGCGAGGCTAGGACCAGACTACCAAATAAACCTGTGCAATATAGCGTACAAAAATAATAGGAAGCAGATAACAATGATGGGAACAATGATCAACCAGTGATATAAATAGCAGGCAACAAGAATACCATAAATGCTTCTCAAAAAATAATAAATACAAGTGCAATCAATTAATCAAGTTCTTCAATATAAAGCTTTCGTCTATAAATCCTTCAAGTAATAATCTCTAAGATAATATGCTTTTCAATAAATATATTTCGAATATATTTCCTTCAAATAAGTATCTTTCAAATAAGCATCCTTCGAATATAATTCTTTCGAGTAAAGGTCACCTTATGATGCCTCATTCATAATCATAAATAATAATATAGGTCTCAGCCCACTTTCATATTTTCATGGCACCACGTGCCCACATATTTCTGTCTCATATTGCACAACAATATCCTCATATTACTTAGTTCATAGGTTCCATAACCCAACACAATTAAGAATGTTCAAGGAGCCTCATTCACTTAACATAAAGTAGAGTACAGCTTCCAACCCAATTAGGAAATCAACAAGAGAAGATGAAGTTATTATTTTTTTTAAATCATTTGATAAAGAAAATACCCTTTTCAATTAAATTACAATATCGAATGAGTCATTACCTTTAATACGAGAAATCAATAAATCAAAACATATAAGAAATTCCTTTTTAAGTAAAGTACAACCTCAAACGGTTTAAGGAAAATTTAGTTGAGAAATCAATCGAGTTAAAAATGTAACAATTGTTGAAATTTGAAGTATTGAACATATAAAAAAACAAGGCGATGTATGGTAAACACTATGGATTCCGACACAAAGGATCACAACAGTAAAGATATCTAAACAGTTAATACACTTGAAATGTTAATAACAAATAAACACAACAAACAGAAAGTGCACGGCATCACCCTTCGTGCTTTTACTCTCGTTCTCACCATGCACGGCATCACCCTTCATGCTTTACGCTCTTCCTCACCCAAGCAACATTCACAAAGCAATCCAGGCAAGGAAGTCAATAATATCAGGTATTAACAGGAAACCAATAAAGGAATATAAGGAAAGCCATAATTCAATTATCAACAAGGATCAGGAAAATCAAGGACAAGTACATGGCATCACCCTTCGTGCTTTTACTCTCGTCCTCACCATAAGAATCAATATAAATTGCACGGAATTGTACATCGTGCGGCACGACATCACCCTTCGTGCTTTATCACTCTTTCATCACCATATGAATAATGTAAATGTGCACGGCATCACCCTTCGTGATTTATCACTCTTCCTCACCCAAGCAACAATCACAAAGCAATTTGGGCAAGGGAAAATCAAAAATATCACAACAAAACCCCGGCAAGGGAAACAATATCATGAATAATAACGTCCCGACAAGGAAGAGAATATCAAAGTAACAACATCCCGGCAAGGGAGATAATATCATCAACCTCTTCTCTTTTTCACATTTACTTCACAACTCGATTCACAATTTGAGCCAATGCTCTATAATGTTCAATAATTCAATTCTCAACTTGAGTCAATGCTCTATAATGTTCAACAATTCTATTCTTAACTAGAGCCAATGCTCTACAATGATCAACAATTCAATTCTCAACTTGAGCCAATGCTCTACAATGTTCAACAATTAAATTCTCAACTTGAGCCAACGCTCTACCATATTCAATTAACAATAATACTTCCACAAGTCATATTCCTCAATAGAAATTATCATATAAAGCATATACAATATGAAACGGAGTCAGATTAATCAAAGTATAAGACTCACGGGCATGCTTGACACCAACGTATAGATACTTGTCACCATGCCTATACGCCGTACTCAACAAATAACACATAACAAATAGGACACAACTCCTAATCCCTCAAGCTAAGGTTAGACCAAACACTTACCTCGCTTTGCAACCAATTCAAAATTCCAACAAGCCTTTGCCTCGTGAATTCGTGCCCGAAATTCTCAAATCTAGTCATAAACAATTCGATTCAGTCAATAAAAATTATAGGAATTAATTTCATATGAAATTCTACATTTTTCATTAAAAATCCGAAATTGCACTAAAAATTCGTCTGTGGGGCCCACATCTCGGAACTCGACAAAAATTATGGAATATGAAACACATCAAACCAGGAGTCTAACCATACCAAAATTACTAAATTTTGATAACAATTCGACCTTCAAATCCTCAAATCTATCCGAGAGAGTTTTCAAACTCTTCCAACTAAATTCATAGATTTAATACCAAAACTAGTAATAAATTCGGGTAATCTAACCAAAATTAAGTTAAGAACACTTACCCCATTGTTTTCTCTGAAAATCTCCCGAAAATCGCCTCTTCCCGAGCTCCAATTTGACAAAAATGGAAATTGGGACAAAGTCCCATTTTCAGAAATAAACATTCTGTCCAGAATTCGGGGTTACTATTCATGCATTTTTACTGTTCACGGGGTACTGTATACGGTACTGTTCACGGGAGTCTTATTGGTGAAAACCCTCGCGGGCACCGTAAGGCGACGGTAAGTGGAGAGAAAGAATCAAAAATGAGATAGGCTTGATGGTGAAAACCCTTCGGGCACCACAGGTCGAATAAGGATTGTGAATCAGATTGGATAATCGGAGCATTGAAGCCCAGTTTTACGGTTTAGGGGTGTAACAGGAGTTGAACATCAGACTTGCTCAACAGAATAGGCCACACCATGTCATGGTCATTAGAGTTGGTATCCACATCTGATAGGTTTCTACTTTGTAGTTTTCTTGTTAGGAATCATTTCTTTCCTTTGTCCTTTACTCTGTTCCTTTTGTCTTGTTTACTTCCTCTTTCTGAGTCGGTTTGGTCAGAACAAGTGAGAAATGACTTCAAAATTTGCCGCCAGCTTGCCAATTGCACAAAATGGGATCTGGCCAGCACATCAAGGTGGCATAAGTTAGGAAAGAACAACAAGCGCACTGAGTTGGTAGCAATCAACATGCTTTGGGATCCATGAGAAATACAAAGGTTTGGTATATTTCAACTCATGAACAGTACAACAGATAGAGGATGTTGGGTAAACGGGTCAAAGGTATTCTCTGTGATGAGATCAACAAAGAAAGTGTTTAACGAGTGACAAACGAGGTCTTCCAAGCAGAAATCAAAGTTGTCATGGCAAGTGAAGGAGAAATAGACCTCAAGGCCAATGCCAGTGGGTTAAGTCAGGAAAGAACAACATGCACATTGAGTGGACGGTAATTGACGTGCTTTGGATTCATGTGAAATACAAAGGTTTGGTACATATCAATCCAAGAACAATGCAACAAGATGGAGGGTGTTAGGTGAACGAATCAAAGGTATTTTCGGTGAAACACAAAGGTTGGTAAATGTCAGTTCATGAGCAATACAACAAATAAAGGGAATTGGGTCTGAACGGAGAAGGGGTATTTTCTGTGATAAGGATGACTGAGAAAGTGGTTAGTCCATAAGCAAGCAAGGTCCTCGAGTGGAAATCAGTTATCATGGGAAGTGAAGGAGCAATCGCCCTCAAAGTCAAGGCCACAAACCAACCACCACATTTTAAACTGACAAAATTTTTCTTTGATTAAAACAGGGGCAGGAAATTTTGGTTGTTTCGGAGAAACCCTCTGTGGATAAAGGCAGTCACTAAACAGGTTTGATTTTTGATTTTCAGGACCCTCCTGTAAAATGGAACCTAGTTTAAAAATAAAATCAAAAAAATGTACTGTACATGGTACTGTTCATGGCGTACTGTACATGGTACTGTTCATGTGGTACTATACACGGTACTGTTCACATGCTGTAAAAGAAAATTCAGCAGTCTTTTTATATCCATTAACCTTCCGAAATCCACCTGAGGCCCTCGGTACCTCAACAAAATACAGCAACAAGTCCTCAAACGTAATACAGACTTAGTCGAAATCTCAAATCGCATCAAATAATGCTAAAATCGTGAATCACACCCCTATTCAAGCCTAATGAAACTAAGAACGTCTAGCTACTATATTCGATGCAAAAACCTACCAAATCAAGTCCGATTGACTTCGAATTTTGCATACAAGTCATAAATGACATAACAAAGCTATGAAAATTTTTAGAACTAGATTCTGACCCCGATATCAAAAAGTCAACTCTCTGGTCAAACCTAAGAAATCTTTAACCTTAGATTTCTAGATTCCGTTAAATGGCGATAATTTAATCTAGGGACGTCCAAATTCGATTTCAGGCATGTGACCAAGTCCCAAATCACGATACGGAACTACCGGAATGGTTAAAACTTTTATCCGGCTTCGTTTGCTCAAAATGTTGACCGAAGTCAACTCAGTTGAGTTTTATAGCTCTAGTTCACAATTTAATCCATTTTTCACATAAAAACCTTCCGAATAATTATACGGACTACGCACGCAAGTCGAGAAATTATTAATATCGCTTTTCAAAGTCTTAAAAATATCGAGATAATTATTTAATTTAAAGATGACACTTTGGGTCATCACACTTAGCAAAATGTCGTTCGCCTTTTTATCCTTTAAAAATAGAGTTCACAATAGACAAAATAGTAATTTGATTATTTTTCCTAAAATTTAGGATGTTGAAATCAACTACAATTTTTGTTATTAAATCTTTCCTTATATGAATAATATAAACAATTCTAATATTTAGAACTTTAAAAACCAAAATTTAGCAACGATGTAGTTGTGCACCTAATAGACTTTTAAGGAAGATTCCTAACAAAGCAAATTAAATTCTTTTTTTGGGAACTTTTACAAGTGTGATATGCAAAAACACACATTTTATAAATTTAGGGTATATCGCCGAAATAAAAAGTTACAAGCATATTTTTTTATACTAATTAATTAGAACCTGAAATTATAATTTTCTGTTTAAGAGTTGTCTTCCGGGGTCTCACTCTGGGTTTGTACCCCAAAACTTGATCATACATCACAATTTAACAACCAAATAATTGTCACGACCCCAAAATCCCTCCAAAAAGTCATGATAGCACCTAGTACTATATTAAAAGCACGAAGCGAAATGTCGTTCGCCTTTTTTACCCTTTTAAAATATAGTTCATAATGGATAAAATAGTCATTAAATTTTACTAATATTTAGGAATAGTCATTTAATTATTTTCTTAATATGTAGGAGTATTTATTTATTTATTTTCCTAATATTTAGAATTTTAATTTTTTAATTATGGAATTTCTACACATTTCAATCCAAACTAGGAAAGTTTCGTCCACTTTGTAAGAGTTTGTTTTGTTAATAAAGTTTTACACTTTCAACTCCATTCACATTTAGGAGTATTATATTAAAGAGAAAAAACATAATAAAGAAAAAAAGATTGAAGGAAACAGGTGAAAGATCCCATGTATTTTCAACGACAGGATTTTGTTCTTATTTTTGACTTTTATATTTCATTCACTTATTTATTTTAGTGTTTGTATAGTTCGTATAGCATTAAAAACATCTAATTAAGAATTTAAATAATTTGAAATTTATTGGCTTCAAAATCATAAATATTAATAATAATAAAACTAGGATTGAAATAGCTCCTAAAATAGTATTTGTATATATGATACAGGAGTAAACGTTATGTTTTCTTTTACTAAAAGTAATAATAGTAATAACGTATTAATAAATATGTATAGAATATATAAATAATGTATTTGATATTCTATATTATTTTCTAGAAGCATAATGTATAATTAGGTGAATGACAGATAAAACAAACAAATTATAAAGATTAAAATTATGTAATTCCACAAAGCTGTTTGTTGACCAAGTTTTATTCGAAAAAGATCTAATAATGTACTGTAAATTAAAATAATTATTTATTTTTTAACATTTAAGACTTTAAGTACCTAAATTTTTCTATTTGAATTATGTAGGACTCCTAATAATAGAAATTTAAAATTGAATAAGATTTTGCTTATAATGTAATATTTATCTATCTATCTATATTAAAGGCTTTCATTTAATTTTATTTTATAATTCAAGGCACATTAATATAATATTTATGTAATTTTTAAGAATTTTATATTCATTGACATGACTACACGCGCAATGCGCGTATCCTATTACTAGTATCTAAAAAGAAGGTATAAGTTATACCGGTGCTAATTACTGTAGCACTTGCTAATTTACCAATTTATCCATCAAAAACTAAGTGCCAATACAGACATTCAATAAAATTGAAAGACCATTTACCTTCACTTAAATACTGCCCCTAATCTTTCAACATTTGTTGCAATTGTGTAATTTATGTCAACTAAGGAATTCGAGAAGGTTATTAGAATGATAATGTTGAATTAAAGAGCCTGCTGTTACAATTTTATCATTTATGTTGGTTCATATAATCAACATCAATTATACGTTATTTATATTGGTTAGTTGAATGAGAAGAAGTTATGAAGAGTGTAAACATAATTTTACCAAACATGTAAAGTGACCAAAAAGCTGCAACCTTTTGGTTTCCTGGAAAAATGACATTTTACATGAAGATACTGCTCATTCCGTGTAATCCTCGCTAGAGGATTTCTATTCATTCATTCAGGTGAAAAAATTAAACAACTTCTTTTTGTTCTTAATAACAATAAACAGTCATAAGTTCGATAATTCTTTTTCTTGATCTTGTACTTACAAGTGTAAATGATACCTTTTGATAAGGGAAAAAAAGAGGTAACATAAAAGAAGTACTTCATTCATTTGAATATTAATCTTATAGCATCTGACTCTAGATATCATTAAAATCTATAATATTGTTTCTTCGAACAATTTGTTTATAACTAACTCTTTCTCTCTCTAGAATATTTGTGATTACAAAGACAAAGAAGTCAATCGACAAGAAGCCAGCAAAGGAGAAGAATTCCAGTGTTGAAATTAAGAAGAATAGAGAAGCTCTTGCAATAGAAGAGCCACTAACAACAATCTGTAACGACCCAGTCAGTTATTTCGTGAATTATAACCCCGTTTCTCCCATTTATGTTTCTTTATGTGTTGTTCAGCTGTATTGTGTGGTATCAGGTTGGTTGATTCGGGTTCGGAGTAATTTTGGAGTGGAATAAAACACTCAGCCTCCTATTTAGAAGCTTAAGTTGGGAAAAGTCAACCGGATGTTAACTTATGTGTAAACGATCTCGGATGGGATTTCTGATGGTCCGTTAGTTCCGTTAGGTAATTTTGAACTTAGGAGCGCGTCCGAAATATGATTTGGAGGCCCGTGGTGGATCTAGGCTTAAATTGGCCAAAGTTGGAAATTTGGCGATTTCGGCCGGCAGTGGAAAGTTTGATATCGGGATCGGAATGGAATCCCAGAAGTCGGAGTAAGTTCGTAGTATCATTTGTGATGTGTGCGCAAAATTTCAGGGTATTCGGAGGTAATTTGGTAGCTTTTCAGCGTCATTTGTGGAATTTGACAGTTTAGAAGTTCTTAGGCTTGAATCCAAGGGTGATTTGGTGTTTTGATGTTGCTCTGGGTGATTCGAAGGTTCGACTTAGTTCGAATGATGTTATGGGATGCGTTGGTATCGTTGGTTGAGGTCCCGAGGGCCTCAGGTGTATTTCGGATGGTTAGCGGGTGAGTTTAGCTGTTGAAAGAGTTGATGATGTTGCTGGTGTTGGGTTTTTGAAGTTCGGGAGTGCTGACCGCGCAGAACTTACGCGGCCAGTGGAAGGATTTCGTAGAGGCGACAGGATTTCCGTGGTTAGCGGTGGAGGCTGGCGCGGATAGCGGAAAAATTGGTCGCGACTGTAGGAGTTGGAGACTTTCGCGATCGTGGTGGGAATTCTGCGAAACGGCGAACGCGGGGGCGGTGGAATTTGACGGTCAGCAAAATGAGAATTCGAGGTTCAGGGTTTTATTTCATATTTTGACCTAGAGAGCTCGGGTCTTGGCAATTTTTCGAAGGTTTTTCAAGAAATTCATCGGGGTAAGTGATTTTAACTCGGATTTGGCTAAAATACACGAATATATCATTGGATTTATCATTAGATAAGTGAATTGAGATGAAAATTTGGGAAAATTGTAGAAACTTCATAAAATAAATTTTTGAGTTTTGAATGTCGATTCGAAGTCGGATTTGAGTGAAACTAGTATGGTTAGTCTTGTAATCGAATGGGTTGTCAGATTTTGTGACTTTGGTCGGATTTCGAGACGTGGGCTCAGGGGCCGGTTTGAGCCCATTTCGGGTTTGGGGTCTAAATTGATAGTTTTCATGTGAAATTCATTCCTTTAGCAAAAATTGATGGTATTGTACTAATTGTGAATAGATTATGAGCATTTGGAGGCCGAGTCGAGAGGCAAGAGCATCGCGAAGTAGAGATTTGATCGGTTTGAGGTAAGTAATGATTGTAAATCTTGTCATGAGGGTATAAAACCCCGGATTTCACATCGTTTTATTATTGTGGGATGACGCACATGCTAGATGAAGAGCGTGTGGGCGTGCACTGTTGAGATTATGACTTGGCCCGTCCTGTAGCAACTATAAAGTTGCATATTTGATGGAAAACTATTTGATACTTATGTGTTTTAGAAAGAACTACTATAACTTGGGCTGAACGCCATATTTGGGCCTTGTGCCAACACTGTTTGGACCTTAGAGATTTTTTCTTATTATCCTCTCACTATTTTTGTTTTAAGATCTATAGTCAGTCATGCTATGTTTACTTATTTCATAACTCAGTCTTTATTACTCTGTTTTATGCATAAAATGATATTTTGGGCTGAACACCCTATTTTACTGGTAGCCCGAGTAGCTTGGGAGGTTTCTGACTGAGTGAGGCCGAGGGCCTGTGTTGTGAGGATATTATGGGATCGAGCTGCGCGCCGCAACATGATGTTACTGATTTATGATTATGAGAGGCCGAGGTCCTGATTGATTTATGCCACGAGGTGGCTTGTTATTGCGCTTGGGCTGTAGGAGCCCCTCTAGAGTCTGTACACCCCTAGTGAGCGCGGGTTCCCTGAGTTAGTGATATGATGCTTTACGTGAGGGGCTGTTCTTGATTCATGTTGTGCTCGAGGGGCTATTTATGAGTGACTGTGAGGTTTGCCCGAGGGGCTGATTCTGAGTGATGTTATGCCCGAGGGCGATTTATGATTCATATTTGCCCGAGGGGCCGTTTATGATTTTCATCACTTTTACTCTATATTACGTTGAACCTCTTTTGAAACTGTTGAAAAATATCTTCAAATGATTTTCATTGAAATTAGATTTTTAAATGAGATAATTTGACTCATATACTGATTTGAAAGCATGTTGTATTTACTGAGATTTCATGACGTGGATTTTGTGTGTTTCTTACTACTCAGTCTTTATTTACCTTTATTACTTACTGAGTTGGCGTACTCACATTACTCCTTGCACCTTGTGTGCAGATCCATGGGTTGTTGGGTGTGCTAGCGATTGTTGATCTTCATCCGTCGCGGATTCGTGGAGTTAGCGAGGTAGCTGCATGACGATCGCAGCCCTGCTCTTCTCCCTCCTATCTTCCTTTATCTGTTATTAGTAGTTTTCCTAGACTGTATTAGTCTTAGCATTTTCAGACAACTTTTAGTACATGCTCATGACTTGTGATACCCCAATGTTGAGCTTTTCTTTCCGCACTTTGTTATTCAGACTTATATTATAAATTTTTATTAATTAATAGCTCAAAGAAATCTTTATTTTGGATTATCGGGTTGTTTTGGTAAAGGAGTCAGCTTGCCTAATTCCACGCTAGGCGCCATCACGACCTGGTAGATTTGGATCGTGACAAATTTGTATCAGAGCCTAGGTTACATAGGTCTCACGAGTCATGAGCATGTTTAGTAGAGTCTCGCAGATCGGTATGGAGATATCTGTACTTATCTTCGAGAGGCTGCAGAACCTTTAGGGAAATTCCATATTCTTAAATTGTTATCGTGCGAATCCATTGATTCTAATAACTAAACTTCTATTGTTTTAGTCTCTCACCGATGGTGAGGACTCGCACTACCGGACAAGGTGACCAGCCACCAGCACCACCAGTTAGGCCCGCGAAGGGTCGAGGCTGCAGTTGAGGTCGTGGCAGGGGTAGAGGTGCAGCCCGCGCAGCAGCCGAGGCAGTACTTGTAAACCCTCCCGTTGTTCCAAATCAGGTCCAGTCGCAGTGCTCCAGCGGTACCAGCTCAGGCACCCCCTGTGCCTATTGTGATTCCTGGCCTTTAGGAAGCCCTAGCTCAGATTCTATTAGTGTGCTCTTTCCTGGCTCAGGCGGTCTCAGTTACTACGGTCTCAGCTACTTCTCAGGCCGGGAGAGGCACTCAGACTCCCGCCACTCGCACACCTGAGCAGGTTGTTCAGGGACTTCAGACACCGAGGGTGTTGATACCCAATTTTCCCTGTATATTTTTTTTATAAATGCAAAATACTTTCAAAATAGCATATGTATGCATACATAAGTGTGTCCAAATGTTTTAGTATTTTTCCTAATTTTTTAAAGATTTTTAAATCAATTTATTGCCCTATTTTAGCAGTACAAAAACCAATAATTATTCCTCAAATTATCATTTTAGTGATTAACTTATTTTATTCTCATATTTATACCAAAATATAGTTAAGTTAATTTTTACACATTTTTACAAATTTATTTATTATTTTTAAAGCTAAATTGCATATAATTGCAATTTCAGCCTATTGTAAGATTTAATTGCGTTTATAATTACAAAATTGATTCCAGTATTTTTATTTAATATTTATACATTATTAATTAGTTTTGTACCTTTAATTTATTTCCAGAAATCATTTACTATTTTTTATAAAACGAAAAGGGGAAAAGTGGCTATTTAAATACTAGCCCTATTTCATTTCAATTGTAGCCCAAATCAACCCCCCAATTAAACCCAATTGCAATTTTAACTTACCCGACCCCTGACTCGTTTATCCAACCCGTCCGGCTCCCCTTTTTATCCAGGCCGTTGATCAAAATGATCAACGACCACGATTCTACCTTTCCTTTTTTAATTCACAAATACCCCAACCCTAAAATCATTTTCGTTCACCGGCCGCCTCTGAAACCCCTCTCCTCTCTCAAACTCTCTCGAACCTTCCCTAACCCTAGCCGCCTCTCATCATCTTCCACCTCAAAACCCACCGGAAACCATGGCTTCCCAAGCTGTGAGGGCCCTATACTCACCTCCCCTTGCTCTTACACACCTGATACCTGAAGATTCGAGGCCAGGCCTCGAAGGTTTGCACCTAGACCTCTACCGATTCGAGGTTCCAGAGTCATCGCCGGCCTTGCTCCGACGTACCATGGTGTTTTGAGCTTGGTTCTGACCTCTCTGACTCAGATCGGTGACCTTTTCAAAGCCTTTCTCATTTCTAGGGTTCTTCTGAAACCCTAACCCTTCAAGGTTTTCTCCGATCTCTTTAGATTCGTTGTGTATCTATGCTCTCTTTGAATTTTTAAACGATCTCCCTAACTTTTCTTTCGAAAATTACTTTTCAAAGTCTTTCTTTTACGATTTAGGGTTTTCTGAAAATGCTTAAGTGTTTATTGTAAGATTTAATTGCGTTTATAATTACAAAATGGATTCCAATATTTTTATTTAATATTTATACATTATTAATTAGTTTGGTACCTTTAATTTATTTCCAGAAATCATTTACTATTTTTTATAAAACGAAAAGGGGAAAGTGACTATTTAAATACTAGCCCTATTTCATTTCAATTGTAGCCCAAATCAACCCCCCAATTAAACCCAATTGCAATTTTAACTTACCCGACCCCTGACCCATTTATCCAACCCGCCCGGCTCCCCTTTTTATCCAGGCCGTTGATCAAAATGATCAACGACCACGATTCTACCTTTCCTTTTTTAATTCACAAATACCCCAACCCTAAAATCATTTTCATTCACCGGCCGCCTCTGAAACCTCTCTCCTCTCTCAAACTCTCTCGAACCTTCCCTAACCCTAGCCACCTCTCATCATCTTCCACCTCGAAACCCACCGGAAACCATGGCTTCCCAAGTTGTGAGGGCCCTATACTCACCTCCCCTTGCTCTTACACACCTGATACTTGAAGATTCGAGGCCAGTCCTCGAAGGTTTGCACCCAGACCTCTGCCGATTCAAGGTTCTAGAGTCATCGCCGGCCTTGCTCCGGCGTACCATGGTGTTTTGAGCTTGGTTCTGACCTCTCTAACTCAGATCAGTGACCTTTTCAAAGCCTTTCTCATTTCTAGGGTTCTTCTGAAACCCTAACCCTTCAAGGTTTTCTCCGATCTCTTTAGATTCATTGTATATCTATGCTCTCTTTGAGTTTTCAAACGATCTCCCTAACTTTTCTTTCGAAAATTACTTTTCAAAGTCTTTCTTTTACCATTTAGGGTTTTCTGAAAATGCTTAAGTGTTTCTCTGACTCTCTTTTCCTTTTCTTTTGTGTGTATTTGCCTCTACTGGTTCTATGTTTTCCTTCTACCATGTATGTTCTTCTACTGTGCTTTCTATATTCCATTCTTGTATGTTCTTCTACTGTGCTTTCTATACTATGTTCTTGTATGCTTTTCTACTATGTCCTGCTATTTTCTTCTACTATGTTCTGGTATGTTTCGCCTACTGTATTCTTCTACCGTGTTCTTACTATTTTTCTTCTATTGAACTTTGTTTAAGTTTCTTTTAAGAGGATCTTCTTAAGCATGCTTTCTTCTACTGTTCTTATCAGTTTTTTCTCATCATGTTTCGAATTAGTTTCTTTACTCTGTTTGCCTTGAACCCCTCTACTGTATTTACATGCTATTCATGAGTTCTGTTGCTAGAAGAAGCATGTTAGAAGTTTAAGTTCTTTTTTAAAACCTCTAAACATGTTTCGATTCGACTACTTGCCTCTTCATCTCTGTACATGATTCAAGGTGGAAACCCTAGAATTTGGGGATTCTGCCGAGGTTTGATTGAATTATGGTTTTATTTTAGAACCCTTAACTCTTTCAGACTGACTTTGAGTCTCTGAACTGAGTTTGGACATCTTTGTTTTCATACAATGCTGAACTTTTTGCTAAATTCTTCTATACTGGATTTTTTCTATTGATTTACACGACTGTTTTCTTTCATGCTCACATGCTCCTTATATATGATGAATTTTCCCCTAAATGGTTTTCAAATTTACAATTAGTGTAAACTTCCTTCTGAATATAGCTTGATTGATTTCTTTCTATCTTTTACTAATTTCCTCTGTTACTCGACTTAAGTAAAACCCTTCTTCATCTTTTCTGACTTGGTTCATTCATACCAAATCTCAGACCTTGTGATTTACTGGCTGTTAATTGACTCCCTTACTTTATTTGCACAAACCGTGTACTGTCAAAACCCTGTCCTTAAATAACCTTTATGTATTTGCCCTCAATTGCATGCTTCACACAAAGTGTTTATTCAATTCCTTTCCTTAAATGGTTTTACTCGTTTTGAATCTGAATCCCTTAATTAAGGGAAGCCTTGTGTAATTGATTGACAATCAGTTTTCAAACTATTTTCTTACCTTGTTTCTGCTTGCTTTCTATACTATAAAAGGCACGACCCATTTCACAAAACACACACTTCAGACTTCACAATTTCACAATCTCTTCTGAACTTACATTTATAGTATTCTGTCTTCCTGTTGGCACTTTGGCTTTTACAAGACTACTACTTTTTCTACTTATTTCTTCGAAACAAGTATGTCCTGATTTAAGTTTCAGCATCACCCCAATGTGTTTACTTACAGTCTTTGTATCCATGTCTACTTTATTATTTTCTGTAGAGTTCAACATTTAGCTTAGTATGCCTATGTTCTACTGCCTGTTTCTGTTGTGAATCTTTGCTCCCTATCCCATTACCCCTATGTGTTAGTGAATAGTAACTTAGGGCATGGAAATAGGAGTTGTTGTCCATGAACTGAGCTTTGAACCAATGGGGTCTTAACCTCTAAACAGGCTGGAGGGTGTGCTAGCATATCCTATTGCTGGGTAAGCCCATCAGCCTGCTCTTCTAGTGCTCTCGCAATCCCCCATTCCCTATATCCCTATGTGTAATCCCTTCCCTTTTTCCCCTTTCAGAATTCTGCACTTGCACTCTCTCCTAGTCTCTAAGTTCTGCCCCCCTCTTGTGAGCCTTGCCTTGAGACATTGAGTTCCCTCTGAACTTGGACACCTGAGGGCTGGCCCTTCCACACTGCACTTTGGCTTAATATGGCGATACATTTGGATGTAAGCACTTCCCGGAGTTCTTATGAAACTCTGACACACCCAAGTGGTAGAAAGGCTTTGAAACATGATCTTTGGAGTTGGTTTACTTCATACTTCAGACAGGAAGTCTGAATCAGGCTCTCCTTGGCTGTAATTTTCAACTTCTGATGTATTTTCTTTACTTTATTTTTCTGAACTGTAATAACTTTGTAATAAACTATTGGGGATGGCTAGTGAAAAAAGGGTGGAATAACTATGTATGTAAAAGGGGTAGATATCCTGCTCATAGGGAATTTCTGATCTCTGCATATCACATAGATATCCTGCCTATAGGAATTCTGCACTTTCATATGTAGATACTATGCCTATAAGGAATTCTGCACCCATATAGATATCCTGCCTATAGTTTTCTGAAATTCTGCATTCATATGGATATCCTGCCTATAGTTAAATTTCTGCATCTCTCATATAGATACCATGATCATAGTTAACTGGAAATCCGAATCCTGCATACACATCTGTCACTAGGCAAACCTGTTTATATGGCTTAAATAACTAACTGCATCTAGATATCATGTTCATAGGCTTAAACGAAGTACAACACTTAGATTCCATGCCTATAGGATTTCTGCATTCTTGCTATGTCTGTAAAAGTGTCCAAAATCGACAACACATAGAAAACATGCCTATATGAGCTTTAATTGAATCTGAACCGCTTTATTTGCTTATAAGTTTAAAACCAGTCACAAATGGCTTGTGCTCTTTTGCTAAAACTCGCCTTTTTTTAATAACAAATGATTTTTTTCTTAAACCAGTATGTATTCATGTTTACTTCATTGTTTCTGGAATCAATAGATATCATGCCTATAAGGTCTTTGTCTAATACCTAGGCAAGCCATAGGGTGAAAGTTTATAAACTGAATCAGATTTTATATGCTACAACCAGCAGGTAGGCCTGATTCGAGCTTCTTATCTAAACTATGTAATAATTCAATCTGCCTCGACCCCTTTAAGTTTTAATCAGACCTTAAACAGTACATGCAAGTCATGCTACATTATGTGCTTTCTTTGGTTTAAAAGAGGTCTGTTTGAGCCCTTTTATTTGTTTATATGCTTTCCCCAAACTTGCTATATGTGTTTTGTTTGTCGCCTTAGTATTTTACCTTTTGAAACCACAAATAAGTCCAATACCTCCTCTTTTTAGGATTAGTAGTCCTAAATGCCTCCGGGACTGATAGGATTAGGGCAGGTAATAGCATGCAATAAGTGAATGAGATCATCCCGCGCTTTAATACCTTAACAAGGTGGGAAAGTGTAGATATGGATATGATGACCACGCAATAAAATCACGTGTATCCCCTCACCGAGGAGTGATTACCGGATGTTGTGTGGGGTGATCTATATTATTAATAAACCTAGGACCTCATTTCCTTTGTTTTCTTTGTTTCTTTTAAATCTTTTTGAACCATTTCTTTTAAGAAAATCAGCTCTTTTAGTTCTTTTTTCTTACTTTTGTTTATTTGTAACCATTACGTGAAAATCCCCTCTTATTTGAAGCCTTTATTTGCCTATGTGTTATTTGCACTAAAGTCATAATAATAGCTTGGCCGGGAACCACACTAGTGGATCTTGAGGGGGTGCCTAATACCTTCCCCTTGAGATAATTTCAAGCTCTTGCCCAATCTTTGGTTGTTCAAATCAAACCTTCCCTAGTGTCCTAATGCACTCAAATCATTAGGTGGCGACTCTTCACTAAAGGGAACGAGTTGCCCTCCCAAATGTCATAAACTCGATTTCGCGAGAAAAAGGGGGCATGACAGCGTGGCGACTCTGCTGGGGATGACTTTTAGGCTTTTACCATTTCAAGCTATTACTGTGACTTTACATTTTTTATGTGCTTTATTTGTTTAATACCTTTAAGCATTTAATTCCCTCTTCTACTGCAAAAACTAACTTGTCTCTTGTTTCTTTCCCTTGTTTCTTTCACTGTTTTCCTTTACTGCACTCCTTTATTACTGTTTTAAATCATTGTAATTATTACTTTATGAACGTGCAAATACGTGACAACTTATTTTAATTATTGCATAAGCATGTTTTCAACATCATATTCCACTCGTGCCAAACAAACACCATAACAATGCTTATAATGAGTGGTTGCGCTCTTCCGATATTATCACCCTTTAAATCCAGCAAAGGCGTATTTGCGGTAAAACCAGTCGATCAACAGTGTAGTTGACGGTTCCGTGCCTTTCCCTCTTGAGTTGTCCGCTCAAGGGTACCAGTCTAAAACCCCCATAGAAACTTTACTTTGTTTAATTGTGCATGCATCATGGTCAAACCTAGCCGAGTTAGTTATGTTGTCCGCATAATGACTCTTTAAGATAGCCTTATCCAAAGTCCACTGGGTTTCCCAAAAACCCAAACGGACACTATCACGTTTTGTGCATTTATTTGGAGAACTAAATGCTTTTATGCCAATTATTGGTATTTAATAGTCGAGTCTGATGGGGGTAAGGGCCTAACCCTTTTGTCTTGCAGAATAATAAGGCACGAAGTCCCCAGATTCGGCATGGTCACAAACATCCACCCGTGGTTGCTAAGCTGGTGGGAGGATCTTCATTCCAGTGATCAGACTCTTGTCCGGAAATACCTAGGAAATCTACCTTCCATCCTAGAGGTCCAACCCAACAACAAAATTATAGAAGGTGCTACTCTATTCTAGGATTGTGATAGGTCTGTGTTTCGCTTCGGAGAGATTGAGATGACACCCCTGCTAGAGGAAATAGGAGGATTGGCTGGTATACCATGGGAGACCCCGGGTTTGTTAATGCCGGAAAATCGCAAGGGTAGAGGTTTTCTCAAAATGATGGGCCTAATGAAGAATCCAGACTTGACATGTTTGAAGGAGTCCTACATTCCCTTTGATTATTTGTACGAGAGGAACGGTCACAATAAATCCTACCGTACTTATCCGAATGAGTTCGCCCTTACATCGTTGGGGCATATTCACCGAAGGGTCTTTGTCTTCATGTTCAGCTTCTTGGGGATGATAGTGTTTCCAATGAAGAAAGTAAGGATCCACACCAGGCTAGCCATGGTCACCAAAACTTTGATGGAAGGAATTGGTGGACAACCATTTAGCGTAGTGCCCATGATCATCGCAGAGATATACCGAGCCTTGGAAAAGTGTCAACAAGGAGCCCAACACTTCAAGGGCTGCAACTTGCTACTCCAGCTCTGGCTCATGGAGCATCTTCAAAGGGGTGAATATCGGCAAGAGATTCAGCGTAGAGACTGGGACGATCATATAGCCTTCCATCAACCAAGGCGAATGAACTACATGCCCAACATGTTTGCTCAGCCAGAAGATGTTAAGGGGTGGGTGAAGCTGTTTGAAAATCTAACTGAGGATCAAATACAATGGATGTTCGAGTGGTTCCCTACTGAAGAGTTCATCGCCCGATCCAGGGATGCACCATTTCTGATACTGATCGGTTTGAGAGGAACCTACCCTTATGTCCCTCTCTGAGTTATGAGACAGGCTGGTAGGAAGCAGGTTATACCAAGGGCCGGCAAGATGAGTCACTTCCGGGCTGACTTCCAAGCTGATGACAGTCCTTATAAGTGCCAAGCTCAACATATGTGGCATTGCAAGATCATCATGGGAAGAAATACTATTGAACCAGATAGATACCATGCTGGCTACACCCCATACTATTCAGGCCGACTGGAGGATAATCACAATGGTCTGGGCCAACCTGGGTTTGTTCAAGGTCATAGAATCATTGATGAAAGGGCTGAAGCACAGGTCAAATACAACCAACTGTGCAAGAGGATAATGTGAAAGCGAGCACTGTGAGATTCAAGAAGCCCACCAAAAATTGATTGAAGAGTGGAAAGACATGGCTGTTAGTGCCAACAAGCGATTAGGATACCTGGAACGAGGTTTAGTAGAGTTGGAAAGGAAGTTTCTCAAGAGGATCGAGGACTGCCAGAATACTGAAGAAAATGAGGGTGGACACCTGGCCAGAGCCTACCTGCTGCTGGGACTTCGCGAGCTGGTGAAGCTGTTCGATGGAGCAAAAGATGTCGAGTATGAGGAAGGTCCTTCTAGGACCAAATAGATAGGAGTTTTCTTTACTTTATGAAATGTAATAAGGCCAATGACCACTAGTGACATTTTATTCCTTGTTATTTAGTGTCATTTTGAGATTCGTCTACTTTTTATCAATAAAATGAGGCATTTAGCATTCTAAGTTCTCCAAATCAATTTGTCGCTAGGCCTACCTCGGGCATAATGAGGCTCCCAAATTAGGACGCGATTTACATTCTTGCACTATGTGTTTAAATATCGTAACACTTTCTTATAATCCCCACTGACTTGTTACCTTTTTGTTTTTACTTTTTGTTTATTTACTCCCCTCCCCAAAGGTTAGTTCGTGCACTCTGGAATCGTCATCATATTCCACAAGATCAAAGGGCTCTCCACCCACTCCGTCTCCTAGTCCTATCAGAAGCAGGAACAAAAGAAAGATGGAAGATTTGAACAACACCAGAAAGGAAAACTCAACTGAACGGGTAGAGGTCACTCATGGTGCTCAGGTTTCCAAAGAAAGTGCATCCCAACTCGAGCAGAAACTGGTGAAATTTCATGAGGAACTTGATCAGGTTCAGAATCTGGCAAACTTGTCATTTTCCATCACCACTCTAGATATCAATTTTCCAAACGCTCAGAACCCCATGCCTCCATAAAACATCCCAAAACTATCCCGCTCCTTACCACCACTGCAATACATGTCACACATCCAGCAATACTCCACTGCTCATCCGAGAACCTTTGAATTCCACAAATGACCATTTCCACCATAACACCCCCATCTATGTGGAAACCATGCCACACTCTACCCAACCTATCTCAAGCACACTCGAGTCTGATGATAAAGACTCACTCATCAGGAACCTGGCTGCGGAACTCAAGAAATTGACTAGTCGAATTCAGGGTGTCGAAGGAAGTAAGGGGATTGAAGGGTTGAACTACGAAGATCTTTGCATACAACCGGATGTAGAACTGCCCGAGGGTACAAAACCCCTAAGTTCGAAATTTTTGATGGTACAGCGGATCCGAGAGTCCACTTGAGAACATACTGCGACAAGCTGGTCGGAGTAGGGAAAGAGAAAGGATTCGCATGAAGCTTTTCATGAGGAGTCTGAAAGGAGATGCTCTATCTTGGTACATTATCCAAAACCCGAAGAAATGGTCGAACTAGGTGAGTATGGCGTCCGACTTTATGGACAGGTTTAGGTTCAACACAAAAAATGCACCAGATGTGTTCTATATTCAGAACTTAAAGAAGAAGCCCACGGAAACATTCCGTGAGTATGCCACTCGCTGGAGATCAGAAGCTGCTAAGGTCAGACCTGCTTTAGAAGAAGAACAAATGAATAAGTTTTTCGTTCGGGCTCAAGACCCGTAGTACTATGAAAGGCTAATGTTGATTGAGAGCCAGAAATTTTCCGACATTATCAAGCTGGGTGAAATGATTGAAGAGGGCATCAAAAGTGGTATGGTTACGAACTTTGAAGTCTTGCAAGCTACCAATAAGGCTTTACAGTCTAGTGGTACGTCCAAGAAAAGGGACGTAGGTGCCGTAATGGTTGTACAAAGAGCCAAATTCCCTATCAAATACCAAGCCTATTCGATACCTCCACTCACATATCAGCCTACCCCGAATTACCAAGCACCCTCACCCTCTTACCAAACTCCACCACCTACTTACCAATCACCCCCACCTCCCACATATCAACCTACTTCACCCAGATATTCCCAATATGTACATGTCTACCAAGCCTACAATGCTCAGCCATCCCACTATCAATCACCTCCCACACGCCAAAACTTTCCTAGACCTCGACCAAATTTTGACCGCAGACCCCCCAAACAGTATACCGCCATTGCTGAACCGATTGACCAGCTGTACGAAAGGATCAAAGTTGCTGGTAATATCACCCTTATCCCTGCTATAACCCCGGAAAACCCTTCTTAATGGGTCAATCCAAATAAATCCTGTGCATATCATTCCGGCACGAAGGGACATACCATTGATGAGTGCCTCTCTTTAAAAGATAAGATCTAGACTATGATCGATAATAAGATCATTGTAGCAAAGGAGCCTACTCCGAACGTCCACAACAACGCTCTGCCGGACCATAAGGGTGGAGGTGTTCACATGATTGAAATAGAGGATGATTGGGATCCCAAAGGATCGATCGGTTTAATCACAGAAGGTGATGAACCAAAGAATCTAATAGTCACCCTCAATCCGATTGTAGTCCAGACTCAGCCTTCTGGGGATGCCAAGGTAAACATGTCTGTACCACTTGAGTTTGAAGCACTACCCCCACAAAGACGCCAATACCAATTGAGGTCGAGTTTGGGTCTCCAGCAAACGCACTCGCACCGTTTGAAGTTGCGGTTTTACCCTCCAAAATATATGCTCCGTTCGGAGTAAAGGTGCCCATCCCAATAACAATGTCGGCCGTAACACCGTTCCATACAAATGCCATACCTTGGGATTACACAGCCGAGGCAAGAAGGAAAGGGAACACTAAATTCGGGGAAACAATTGCGGCACAGGGTATGACAAGAACCGGCAGGGTTTATACTCCGGAGCATTTAGCTGAGTCGAGTAAGCAGGCCTTTGGTCATCCGACCATCACTAAAACCGGGCCCGATGATCTCTGGAGAAAGATACAAGCCAAGGAATACTCAGTCATTGATCAGCTGAACAAAACACCGACACAAATTTCTATCCTGGCTTTGCTGCAAAGTTCCGACGTACATAAGAATGCCTTGTTGAAGGTGCTGAGTGAGGCATATGTACCAAGCAACATCACCGGAGGAGAAATGGCAAACATGGTAGGGCAGGTATTGGAAAGTCACAAGATCACTTTTCATGAAGATGAGCTGCCGCCAGAATGGTTGAGTCACAACAAAGCGTTGCACATCACCGTGCAATGCGAAGATTATTTTATAACTAGGGTCCTGATTGATAGAGGGTACAACCTCAATATTTGTCCATTGGTAACACTCAAAACATTGGGAAAGGGTCTGCATGAGATCAAGGATGGGGCCATCAATGTCAAAGCTTTTGACGGTTCCCAAAGATCCACCATTGGGGAAATCAGCCTGTGTTTGCAAATGGGGCCTACTTGGTTCGACGTTGATTTTTAGGTTATAGACGTGCCGACATCTTACAACTTGCTGTTGGGACGACCGTGGATTCATGCCGTTGGGGCCGCAATGTCAACACTGCATCAGGCGGTGAAATTTGAATGGAACCACTAAGAGTTGATCATTCACGGCAACGGTAGCAATCCCATATACAGTCGCCAAACCATCCTAGCGATTGGAGGAAGGAGAAAGATAGGCGGGGAAACCTATCACCACATCGAGCGAGTCAACGCCGTTGACAAAGACAAATGGTGGGACAACAAAATTGGAAGCCCATTGAACTGGAGCGGATATGAGCTTGGCAAGGGACTTGGCAAGAACCTCCAAGGAATCACCAAGCCGATCAAACTGAAGAAATATGGCACCACTTTCGGTTTGGGATACGAGTATACTTGGGAGGAATTCAACAATTGGTCGCCACCATGGCGCGACCTATACTACCCGCTGGAGCAGCCAATACCATATTTGGAGCAGACTTTCTAGCCGGTCGATGTTATCTATGGGTCGGAAGAAGAGGAAGCACTGGCAGTAGTGAGGAATTTGTTCCTAGAGGAAGATAACATGGATTGTTGTGTCATTTTCGAGGAGGAGGGGGAGGAAGGCCCTTCCATACAGGCCGTAAGCCGAGGAGCACGCCTCAACAATTGGACCATCAAAACCACCAGAGCTCGGAATTCCTCGGGGTAGCAAGGCTTAACAAAGCATCATGCACTATCTTTTATTTTTACTAGTTGATTTTCCTTTCGCATTTTTGAATTTTCGCAATAAGAGCTTCCAATGTTCAAAACAGTTATGAAATTATCAAAGCATTTCGGTTTCCTTACAAATATTACTCTTATTAGTTTCTCTCATTACTTTACTTATACAACATTACTATTACCTATCTTGATGAACCAATGGCTGTGACATGCAACGAGACAATGCAACAAACAAACATAGATTCAAAGGAAGATGATATAGCGGAAGAGATTGTTAAAGAGGTTGAAAATTTTAAGAACAGACCTAAGTCCAACCTGGACGAGACCGAGATTGTTAACCTAGGAGTTGCCAAAAATATCAAAAAAACTTGGATCAACGTTCATTTGTCACTGTCAGAAAAGGAAGAATACACAGAATTTCTGAAGGAATATGAGGACATATTCGCCTGGTCATATGATGACATGACTGGTTTGAGCACATCTATTGTGGCCCACAAACTTCCAACTGATCCGACATGTCCACCGGTAAAACAAAAGCTCAGAAAGTTTAAACCCGACATGAGTCTAAAAATCAAGGAAGAAGTCACTAAGCAGGTCAAAGCTAAGGTCCTCAGGGTAGTAGAATATACGACATGGTTAGCCAATATTGTGTCGGTGCCAAAGAAGGATGGGAAGGTCAGAGTCTGTGTCGACTAACGGAATCTCAATCGGGCTAGTCCAAAGGACGATTTCCCCTTGCCGAACATACACATCCTAATCGACAATTGCGCCAAGCATGAGTTGCAATCATTTGTAGATTGCTTCGCTGGATATCATCAGATCTGGATGGACGAAGAAGATGCTGAGAAAACGGCTTTCATTACGCCGTAGGGGATGTACTGCTACAAGATGATGCCATTCGGGTTAAAGAATGCAGGGCCACCTACATGAGGGCCATGACTACTATCTTCAATGATATGATACACAAGGAGATTGAGGTGTATGTAGATGATGTCATCATAAAGTCCAAGAAAGACACTGACCACATGGAAGATTTGAGAAAGTTCTTCAACAGACTGAGAAGATACAACCTGAAGCTGAATCCTGCGAAATGTGCATTTGGGGTTCCTACCGGAAAACTACTTGGGTTCATTGTGAGTCGCCAAGGGATAAAACTGAATCCATCTAAGGTCAAAGCTATTCAAGAACTGCCATCGCCAAAGAATAAGAAGGACGTAATGAGCTTCCTGGGAAGACTTAACTACATCAACCGATTTATAGCACAATCTACGGTCATCTGTAAGCCGATCTTTAAGATGTTGAAGAAGGACGCCGCTACCATATGGACTGATGATTGCCAAAAAGCTTTCGACAGAATCAAGGAATACCTATCAACACCACCAGTCTTAGTTCCGCCTGAGCCGGGTAGACCTCTATTACTCTACCTTGCAGTATTGGATGGAGCGTTCGGTTGTGTTCTGGGGCAGCATGATGAAACGGGGAGGAAGGAGCAGGCTATCTATTACCTCAGTAAGAAGTTCACCCTGTATGAGGCTCAGTATTCTCTGTTAGAGTGCACCTGTTGTGCTTTGACTTGGGTAATTTAGAAGTTGAGGCACTACTTCTGTGCCTATACTACATATCTCATATCAAGAATGGATCCCTTGAAGTACATCTTTCAGAAGCCCATGCCCACTGGCAAGCTGGCCAAGTGGCAAATCCTGTTGAGTGAATTTGACATTATCTATATGACTTAGAAAGCAATAAAAGGACAGGCACTAGCAAATCACCTTGCTGAAAATCCCGTGGACGGAGAATAAGAACCACTGAAAACATATTTTCCTGATGAAGAGGTATCATTCATAGGAGAAGACATTGCAGAATCCTATAATGGTTGGAGAATGTTTTCCGATGGAGCAGCAAATTTCAAAGGAGTTGGCATAGGAGCAGTCCTAGTATCAGAAACCGGTCAACATTATCTGGTATTTGCCAAACTCAGGTTCCCGTGCACCAACAACATGGCCGATTACGAAGCCTACATCTTAGGGCTCAAGATGGCCATTGACATGAACATCCAAAAGTTGCTAGTAATTTGGGATTCAGACTTTCCTATACATCAGATCCGAGAAGAATGGGCGACCAAAAACGCCAAGATACTCCCTTATCTGCATCATGTATAGGAGTTGAGAAAGAGGTTCACAAAGACAGAATTCCAGCATGTTCCCAGGGTCTAGAATGAATTCGCCAATGCACTGGCTACCCTATCATCCATGATACAACATCCAAACAAGAATTTCATTGATCCCATTCCGGTAAAGATCCATGATCAGCCTGCTTACTGTGCTCATGTCGAAGAAGAAGCAGACGAAAAGCCTTGGTTTTATGATATCAAGGAATACTTGGCAAAAGAAGAATACCTAGAACTCGCAAATGCTACTCAGAAGAGCACGCTTCGGAGGTTATCCAACAATTTCTTTCATAGCAGAGGAATCCTGTACAGGAGGACTCCTGATTTGGGATTACTAAGGTGTGTTGACGCAAAGGAAGCATCTAGGATATTAGAGGAAATTCATGCAGGGACCTGCGGTCCATATATGAATGGCTTTGTTTTAGCAAAGAAAATACTCCGAGCTGGTTACTTTTGGATAACTATGGAAACAGACTGCATCCAGTATGTCCGAAAGTGTCACCGCTGCCAGATACATGCAGACATGATAAAGGTGCCTCCAAATGAGCTTAATGCAACAAGCTTGCTGTAGCCGTTCGCCGCCTGGGGAATGGATGTTATTGGACCAATCGAACCCGCCGCATCAAATGGGCACAGGTTTATCCTAGTAGCAATTGATTATTTCACCAAATGGGTTGAAGCAACATCTTACAAGGCAGTGACTAAGAAAGTCATGGCGGATTTCGTCCGTGACCGTATCGTGTGTCGGTTCAGAATTCTAGAGTCAATCATTACTGATAATGGCCCAACCTCAATAGTGATTTGATGAAATCCATGTGTGAAACCTTCAAGATCAAACACAAGAATTCTACAGCCTACAGACCTCAGATGAACGGAGCCATAGAGGCCGCCAACAAGAATATCAAGAAAATACTAAGGAAAATGATAGAGAAGCATAAGTAGTGGCACGAGAAATTATCATTTGCTTTATTGGGATACCGCACCACAGTCCGCACATCAACAGGAGCAACCCCCTATATGCTGGTCTATGGTACAGAGGCAGTCATTCCCACTGAGGTAGAAATTCCTTCCTTAAGGATCATACAGGAAGCAAAGCTCGATGACACAAAATGGGTAAAGAGTCGTTACGAGCAACTAGCTCTTATAGACAGAAAGAGAATGAATGCAGTTTGCCATAGTCATCTCTATCAGAACAGAATGTCCAGAGCCTTCAACAAAAGAGTCAAGCCGAGACAATTCACACCGGGGCAGCTGGTGTTAAAGAAAAATTTTCCGCATCAAGATGAAGCCAAAGGGAAATTCTCTCCCAATTGGCAGGGTCTATACATGGTTCACCAGATTCTGATAGGAGGAGCCCTCATACTTGCAGAAATGGACGGAGAAGTTTGGCCAAAGCCGATCAATTTAGATGCAGTCAAGTGATACTATGTGTTATCTTTATGCTTTCCTTATATGATGTAATTTGAACTATGCCTGACCTGATTCCCATTTAAGAGGGGATACGTAGGCAGCCCTATGAGTTCGGTCACAATTCAATAAAATTTCCATTTCCCTCACTATTGGAAACTGTGGCAGAATTTTGAGGAGGACCCTCAAAATTCCGAAGTCGATTCCAGCCATTTATCATTAACAACCATCAGAAGTAACAACCCAGTAAATTGGGGCAGAATTTTGAGGAGGACCCTCAAAATTCTGGAGCAAGAGAAGTTGCAATGTCTTGAACCACGCCGCAGTCGTCGGTTCATCTAAAGAAAACTATTCTTAATTATGTACTTATGTTATGCTTTTACTAAGTCATGCATGTTTATTACTAAAATTGCCTTGTTTAGCAACGCTACCCTAGTGATATATATGATATTGCCGGATCAAAGCCGAGCAGGTCAAGAAAAGCTAGCGGGGATACGAACTAACCTTTCCCCTTTTACAAACTCACGATTTTTCTTTGGATGTAGGCATTTGAGTTGCAAAATCATCAAATATACTATACGCTCACTCACAAAGTTTAGGAATACAACTCTCCGAACCGTTGCACTTGCTCGCAACTGCTATATGCACAACAGTATCCCCAGTAGGCACAATATCCCCAGCAATCGCGATACCGCAATCCGCTATCAGCTAAGAAAACTCTATTGCCATTTGCCATTTTTACTTCCTGCATAAGGCTACCATTCTGCCTTCCGAGACTAAGCTCTGTCTCCATCTGCATTCTCTGCATTGCATAAGGCTACCATTCTGCCTTCCGAGGTTAAGCTCTACCTCCATCTACATTCTCTACATTGCATAAGGCTACTATTCTGCCTTCCGAGACTAAGATCTATCTCCATCTGCATTCTCTGCATTGCATAAGGCTACCATTCTGCCTTCCGAGGTTAAGCTCTACCTCCATCTGCATTCTCTGCATTGCATAAGGCTACCATTCTTCCTTTTGAGGTTAAGCTCTACCTCCATCTTGCATGGCTGAAAGATCGCCACTTCATTTACATCTTGCATCGGCGGAAAGATCGCCACTTCATTTACATCTTGCATGGCTGAAAGATTGCCACTTCATTTACATCTTGCATCGGCTGAAAGATCGACACTTTATTTACATCTTGCATCAGCTGAAAGATTGCCACTGCATTTATACCTTGCATCGGCTGAAAGATCACCACTTTATTTACATCTTGCATGGCTGAAAGATCGCCACCTTATTTACATTTGCACTGGCTGAAATATCGCCACCTACTGCATCTCATAGGCTGAAAGATCGCCAAATCATCCAAAGGCGTCATTGTTCGGAGGCACCATTTTCATAGCCCGCGAACGCCATGCCATGGCCTGAGAACCCCTTTTATCTTTTGCATATCATTATTCAAAGGCGTCATAGTTCAGAGGCATCATTCTCATGGCCCGAGAGCATTATTTCATGGCCTGCAAATCCTTATTATACGCTTCATGGCCCAGGACGTCATGGTCTAAGGACGTCATCCTAACCGTCCAAAGACAACATTTCATGGTCCGACGGGAACTTGTATCATGTTTAAATTTCCGCACAACATATTGTTCATTTGCAGGTAAATCGGCGAGCAACGACCGTCTCAGCAGGAGCAATCCCGCTCCATTTCCTGTATCCCTATTAGACTTTAACCATCCATCCTAACCCAAATATCGCGTCCGTCTTGGAAAATCTCCATCGGCATATTCTGCCGACGGTCCTGAACTACATATGGCCTGATTCTTGTAAGACCAGGGATATGTAGGCAGCTCAGGAGCCAAAGCTCGGTCAAATTCTTCAAACCATTTCGTTCGGTCAAAATTGGCCATAATATCTTTAATCGATAACTCTTTCATCCTTCCCTGGTAAAGAGAGGCAGCTGTTGATACCCAATTTTTCCCAGTATATTTTTTTATAAATGCAAAATACTTTCAAAATAGCATATGTATGCATATATAAGTGTGTCCAAATGTTTTAGTATTTTTCCTAATTTTTTAAAGATTTTTAAATCAATTTATTGCCCTATTTTAGCAGTACAAAAACCAATAATTATTCCTCAAATTATCATTTTGGTGATTAAGTTATTTTATTCTCATATTTATACCAAAATATAGTTAAGGTAATTTTTACACATTTTTACAAATT
Organism: Nicotiana tabacum; assembly: GCF_000715075.1. Classification (NCBI taxonomy): domain Eukaryota; kingdom Viridiplantae; phylum Streptophyta; class Magnoliopsida; order Solanales; family Solanaceae; genus Nicotiana; species Nicotiana tabacum. The sequence goes on from NC_134080.1 coordinate 83,934,609, forward strand.
TATTTAGTATTTTTAAAGCTAAATTGCATATAATTGCAATTTCAGTCTATTGTAAGATTTAATTGCGTTTATAATTACAAAATTGATTCCAGTATTTTTATTTAATATTTATAAATTATTAATAAGTTTGGTACCTTTGATATATTTTCAGAAATCATTTACTATTTTTTATAAAACGAAAAGGAGAAAAGTGGCTATTTAAATACTAGCCCTATTTCATTTCAATTGTAGCCCAAATCAACCCCCCAATTAAACCCAATTGCAATTTTAAATTACCCGACCCCTGACCCGTTTATCCAACCCGCCCAGCTCCCCTTTTTATCCAGGCCGTTGATCAAAATGATCAACGGCCACGATTCTACCTTTCCTTTTTTAATTCACAAACACCCAACCCTAAAATTACTTTCATTCACCCACCGCCTCTGAAACCCCTCTCCTCTCTCAAACTTTCTCAAACCTTCCCTAACCCTAGCTGCCTCTCATCATCTTCCACCTCGAAACCCACCGGAAACCATGGCTTCCCAAGCTGTGAGGGCCCTATACTCACCTCTCCTTGCTCTTACACACCTGATACTTGAAGATTCGAGGCCACGCCTCGAAGGTTTGCACCCAGACCTCTGCCGATTCAAAGTTCCAGAGTCATCGTCGGCCTTGCTTCGGCGTACCATGGTGTTTTGAGCTTGGTTCTGACCTCTCTGACTCAGATCGGTGACGTTTTTAAAGCCTTTCTCATTTCTAGGGTTCTTCTAAAACCCTAACCCTTCAAGGTTTTCTCCGATCTCTTTAGATCCGTTGTGTATCTATGCTCTCTTTGAGTTTTCAAACGATCTCCCTAACTTTTCTTTCGAAAATTACTTTTCAAAGTCTTTCTTTTACGATTTAGGGTTTTTTGAAAATGCTTAAGTGTTTCTCTGACTCTCTTTTCCTTTTCTTTTGTGTGTATTTGCCTCTACTGGTTCTATGTTTTCCTTCTACCATGTATGTTCTTCTACTGTGCTTTCTATATTCCGTTCTTGTATGTTCTTCTACTGTGCTTTCTATACTATGTTCTTGTATGCTTTTCTACTATATCCTGCTATTTTCTTCTACTATGTTATGGTATGTTTCGCCTACTGTATTCTTCTACCGTGTTCTTACTATTTTTCTTCTATTGAACTTTGTTTAAGTTTCTTTTAAAAGGATCTTCTTAAGCATGCTTTCTTCTACTGTTCTTATCAGTCTTTTCTCATCATGTTTCGAATTAGTTTCTTCACTCTGTTTGCCTTGAACCCCTCTACTATATTTACATGCTATTCATGAGTTCTGTTGTTGGAAGAAGCATGTTAGAAGTTTCAGTTTTTTTTCTGAAACCTCTAAACATGTTTCAATTCGACTACTTGCCTTCTCATCTCTGTACTTGATTCAAGGTGGAAATCCTAGAATTTGGGGGTTCAACCGAGGTTTGATTGAACTAGGGTTTTATTTTAGAACCCTTAACTCTTTCAGACTGACTTTAAGTCTCTGAACTGAGTTTGGACATCTTTGTTTTCATACAATGCTGAACTTCTTGCTAAACTCTTCTACACTGGATTTTTTCTATTGATTTACACGACAGTCTTCTTTCATGCTCACATGCTCCTTATATATGATAAATTTTCCTCTAAATGGTTTTCAAATTTACAATTAGTGCAAACTTCCTTCTGAATATAGTTTGATTGATTTCTTTCTATCTTTTACTGATTTCCTTTGTTACTCGACTTAAGTAAAACTCTTCTTCATCTTTTCTGACTTGGTTCATTCATACCAAATCTCAGACCTTGTGATTTACTGGCTGTTAATTGACTCCCTTACCTTATTTGCACAAACCGTGTACTGTCAAAACCCTGTCCTTAAATAACCTTTATGTATTTTCCCTCAATTGCATTCTTCACACAAAGTGTTTATTCAATTCCTTTCCTTAAATGGTTTTACTCGTTTTGAATCTGAATCCCTTAAGTAAGGGAAGCCTTGTGTAATTGATTGACAATCAGTTTTCAAACTATTTTCTTACCTTGTTTCTACCTGCTTTCTACACTATAAAAGGCACAACCCATTTCACAAAACACACACTTCAGACTTCACAATCTCTTCTGAACTCACACTTATAGTATTTTGTCTTCCTGTTGGCACTTTGGCTTTTACAAGACTACTGCTTTTTCTACTTATTTCTTTGAAACAGGTATGCCCTGATTTAAGTTTCAGCATCACCCCAATGTGTTTACTTACAGTCTTTGTATCCATGTGTACTTTATTGTTTACTGTAGAGTTCGACATTTAGCTTAGTATGCCTATGTTCTACTGGCTGTTTCTGTTGTGAATCTTTCTCCCTATCCCATTACCCATATGTGTTTGTAAATGGTGGTTTAGGGTATGGCAATAGGAGTTGTTGTCCATGAACTGAGCTTTGAACCAATGGGGTCTTAACCTCTAAACAGGCTGGAGGGTGTGCCAGCATATCCCATTGCTGGGTAAGCCCATCAGCCTGCTCTTCTTGTGCTCTCGCAATCCCCCATTCACTATATCCCTATGTGTATTATTTCCTTTCCCTTTTTCCCCTTTCATAATTCTGCACTTGCACTCTCTCCTAGTCTCTAAGTTCTGCCCCCCTCTTGTGAGTCTTGCCTTGGGACCTTGAGTTCCCTCTAAACTTAGACACCTGAGGGCTGGCCCTTCCACACTGCACTTTGGCTTAATATGGTGATACATTTGGATGTAAGCACTGTTTGGAGTTCTTATGAAACTCTTAGGGAAATCTGACACACCCAAGTGGTAGAAAGGCTTTGAAACATGATCTTTGGGGTTGGTTTACTTCATACTTCAGACAGGAAGTCTGAATCAGGCTCTCCTTGGTTGCAATTTTCAACTTTTGATGTATTTTCTTTACTTTATTTTTCTGAACTGTAATAACTTTGTAATAAACTATTGGGGATGGCTAGTGAAAAAAGGGGGGGATAACTATGTATGTAAAAGGGGTAGATATCCTGCTCATAGGGAATTTCTGATCTATGCATATCACATAGATATCCTACCTATAGGAATTCTGCACTTTCATATGTAGATACTATGACTATAAGGAATTCTGCACCCATATAGATATCCTGCCTATAGTTTTCTAAAATTCTGCATTCATATGGATATCCTACCTATATTTAAATTTCTGCATCTCTCATATAGATACCATGCTCATAGTTAACTGGAAATCCGAATCCTACATACGCATCTGTCACTAGGCAAACCTGTTTATAGGGCTTAAATAACTAACTGCATCTAGATATCATGTTCATAGGCTTAAACGAAGTACAACATTTAGATGCCATGCCTATCGGATTTTTGCACTCTTGCTATGTCTGTAAAAGTGTCCAAAATCGACAACACATAGAAAGCATGCCTATAGGAGCTTTAATCGAATCTGAACCGCTTCATTTGCTTGTAAGTTTAAAACCAGTCACAAATGACTTGCGCTCTTTTGCTAAAACTCGCCTTTCTTTAATAACAAACGATTTTTTCCCTTAAACTAGTATGTATTCATGTTTACTTCATTGTTTTTGGAATTAGTAGATATCATGCCTATAGGGTCTTCGTCTAACACCTAGGCAAGCCATAGGGTGAAAGTTTATAAACTGAATCAGATTTTATATGCTACAACCAGCAGGCAGGCCTGATTTGAGCTTCTTATCTGAACTATGTAATAAATCAGTCTGCCTCGACCCCTTTAAGTTTTAATCAGACCTTAAATAGTACATGCAAGTCATGCTACATTATGTGCTTTCTTTGGTTTAAAGGAGGTCTGTTTGAGCCCTTTTATTTGTTTATATGCTTCCCCAAACTTGCTATATGTGTTTTGTTTATCGCCTTAGTATTTTACCTTTTGAAACCACTAATAAGCCCAATACCTCCTACTTTTAGGATTAGTAGTCCTAAATACCTTCGGGACTGATAGGATTGGGGCGGGTAATAGCATGCAATAAGTGAACGAGACCATTCCACGCTTTAATATCTTAACAGGGTGGGAAAGGGTAGATATGGATATGATGACCATGCAATAACATCACGTGTAGCCCCTCACTGAGGAGTGATTATCGGATGTTGTGTGGGGTGATCCATATTATTAATAAACCTAGGACCCCCCTTTCCTTTATTTTCTTTGTTTCTTTTAAATCTTTTTTTAATCCATTTCTTTTAAGAAAATCAACTCTTTTAGTTCTTTTTTCTTACTTTTGTTTATTTGTAACCATTACGTGAAAATCCCCTCTTATTTGAAGCCTTTATTTGCCTATGTGTTATTTGCACTAAAGTCATAATAATAGCTTGGCCGGGAACCACACTAGTGGATCTTGAGGGGTGTCTAACACCTTCCCCTTGAGATAATTTCAAGCTCTTACCCAATCTCTGGTTGTTCAAATCAAACCTTCCCTAGTGTCCTAATGCACTCAAATCATTAGGTGGCGACTCTTTACCTCAAACCCAATTCCCGAAAGGGAACGAGTTGTACTCCCAAATGTCATTAACCCGATTCACGAGAAAAAGGGGGAGCGACAAGGGGCACCTCCAGCCCAGCTGGTTGCAGCTGCTCAGGACTATGTAGTTCCTGTTATGCCAGAGGACGAGCACCGCAGATTGGAGAGGTTTGGGAGACTCCAGCCTCCGTCATTTAGTGGTGTTGAGGGTGAGGATGCATAGGGTTTCTTGGACAAGTGTCAGAGGATGCTTTGGATCGCAGGTATTCTGGAGACCAGTGGGGTCTCATTCACTACTTTTTAGTTCTCTTGGGCTGCACTTAGTTGGTGGGAGGCTTATGAGAGACGTAGGTTGGTTGGCGCAGCGCCCCTTACTTGGTAGCCGTTCTCCGTTCTCTTTCTGGAGAAATTTGTACCTAAGTCTCTCACAGAGGATCTGTGCAGGCAGTTCAAGCAGCTTCGCTAGGATGATATGTCTGTTACACAATATGAGATGTGATTCTCGGAGTTGGATCGTCATGCAGACTAATTGGTTCCCACAGACTGAGAGAGGATCAGGAGGTTTATAGATGGCCTTGATTTTCAGCTTCGGTGTCTTATGACCAGAGAGAGGGTGTCTGGTGCCACTTTTGATGAGGTTGTCGACATTGCTCGACAGATTGAGATGGTTCGTGGTCAAGAAAGGGTTGAGAGGGAGGCCAAGAGGCCTCGTGGTCAGGGTGGATTTAGTGGTGCTCCTCATGGGGGTCAGTTCCAGCACGGCAGAGGCTTTCCATTCAGACATGCTCAGTCAGCTCGCCCAGTTCACCGTGGTGCATCATCGGGCCATGGTTCTCATAGTTCCCATTAGGGTCATTCATCACTTAGTGCCCTCCCAGCCTAGAGTTCGTCCCGTGCTCCATCAGTTAAGGACTCCTCCATGCCAAGTTCTTCTACCAGTCATCCTGGTGTTAGGGGTTCCCTTCAGTCCCCATCACCAGCACCAGTGGGTTGCTATAAGTGTGGAGAGTTGGGGCATATGTGGAGGTAGTGTCCTCGTGGGGGTCCGCCTTAATAGAGGAGTCAGTCATCGACTTCAACACCAGTTACTTCACCACACACCCAGTCAGCTAAGGGTGGAGGACAATCAGCTAGGGGTCACCCTAGAGGGGAGGTCGATTAGGTGGTGATCAGGCCCATTTCTATGCAATCCCAGCCAGACCAAATGCTATTACTTCAGATGCTGTGATCATAGGTATTGTCTCAGGTTGCCACAGGGATGCCTCTATATTATTTGATCCTGGTTCCACTTTTTCATATATGTCATCATATTTTGCTCATTATTTCGATACCACGAGTCTTTTGTTTCATCTGTTCGTGTATCTACTTTAGTGGGTGATACTGTTGTTATGGACCGCGTATATCGGATCGTGTGCAATGACTATTGGGGGTTTGGAGACCCGACTGGACTTTTATTGCTTAGTATGTTGATTTTGATGTGATATTGGGTATGGATTGGTTGTCTTCGTGTCGTGCTATTCTGGACTGTCATGCTAAGACGATGACGTTGGCTATGTTGGGGTTGCCACAAATTGAGTGGCGAGGTTCGATGAATTATGTTCCTAGTAGAGTGATTTCATTTTTGAAGGCCCAGTGGATGGTTGGGAAGGGTTGTCTTTCTTATTTGGCCTTCGTGAGGGATGTCAGTGTAGAGACTCCTACCATTGATTCTATTTCGGTAGTGAGGGATTTTCAGGATGTGTTTCCTGCAGACCTGTCGAGCATGCCGCCGGACAGGGATATTGACTTTGGTATTGAATTTTTGCCTGAACTCATCCCATTTCTATTCTACCATATCGTATGGAACTGTCGGAGTTAAAGGAGTTGAAGGAGCAGCTTCAAGAACTCCTTGATAAGGGGTTTATTCGGCCTAGCATGTCACCTTGGGTGCGCCTATTCTATTTGTGAAGAAGAAGGATGTCACGATGAGGATGTGCATTGATTATAAGCAGTTGAACAAAGTCACAATCAAGAACAAGTATCATTTGCCTTGCATTTATGATTTATTCGACCAGCTTCAGGGAGCGAGGGTGTTCTCCAAGATTGATCTCAGGTCAGGTTACCACTAGTTGAAGATCAGGGACTCGGACATTCTTAAGACAACTTTTAGGACCCGATACAGTCATTATAAGTTCCTTGTGATGTCTTTTAGGATGACCAATGCCCTAGCGGCGTTCATGCATTTAATAAACAATGTGTTTCGGTCTTATCTCGACTCGTTTGTTATTGTTTTCATTGATGATATTCTAGTGTACTTATGTAGTTAGGAGGAGCACGCTGAGCATTTGAGAGTTGTATTGCAGCGGTTGAGGGAGGAGAAGCTTTATGCAAAGTTCTCCTAGTGTGTGTTCTGGCTCAGTTCATTGGCGTTCTTAGGGCACGTGGTGTCCAGTGAGGGTATTCAAGTTGATCCAAAGAAGATATAGGTGTTCTAGAGTTGGCCCAGACCGTCCTTTGCCACAGATATTCGTAGCTTCTTGGTTTGGCAAGTTATTACCGTCGGTTCATTCAGGGATTTTCATCTATTGCATCACCTTGACCAAATTGACCCAAAAGGGTGCTCTTTTCAGGTGGTCGAATGAGTGTGAAACGAGCTTTTAGAAGCTCAAGACTGCCTTGACCACAGCTCTAGTGTTTAGCATACTATCCGGGGAAGGCCAATATAGTGGCCGATGTGTTAAGTCGCCTGGCAAAGAGTTTGGGGAGTTTAGCATATCTTCCAGCAGCAGAGAGGCCTTTAGCATAGGATGTTCAGGCCTTAAGCGGGCCAGCTTGTGAGATTGGATATTTCGGAGCCTAGTCAGGTGTTGGCTTGCGTAGTCTCCAGGTCTTCTCTTTATGAACATATTAGGGAGCACTAGTATGATGACCCACACTTGCTCATTTTTCAGGACAGGGTCTGGTGAACTGGCGCTAGGGATGTGTTTATTGGTGATGATTGTGTGATGAGGATGCAGGGCCAGATACGTGTGCCTAATGTAGATGGGTTCGGGAGTTGATTCTTGAGAAGGCCCACAACTCGTAGTATTCCATCCATCCGGGTGCCGCGAAGATGTACCAAGATTTGAGACATCACTATTGGTGGAGGAGAATGAAGAAATATATAGTGGGGTTTGTAGCCCGATGTATCAATTGTCAGCAGGTGAAATATGAGCATCAGAGATCGGGTGGCTTACTTCAGCAAATAGATATTCCAGAGTGGAAGTGGGAGCGGATCACCATGGATTTCGTAGTTGGACTCCCACAGACTTTGAGGATGCTCGATGCTATTTGGGTGATTATGGATCATCTAACCAAGTTTGTGCACTTCATTCCTGTGTGTACTACCTATTCTTCAGAGCGGTTAGCTGAGATTATATTCGAGAGATTGTTCGTTTGCATGGTGTCCCAGTTTCCATCATTTCAGATAGAGGTACTCAGGTTACATTATAGTTTTGGAGGGCCGTGCAGCGAGAGTTGGGTACTCAGGTTGAGATGAGCCCAACTTTTCACCCTCAGACGAACAGACAGTCCGAGTGCACTATTCAGATATTGGAGGACATGTTGCGTGTTTGTGTCATTGACTTTGGGGGTTTATGGGACCAGTTTCTACCACTCGCAGAGTTTGCATATAACAGCAATTATTAGTCGAGTATTCAGATGACTCCATATGAGGCTTTATATGGGAGATGGTGTAGATCTCTAGTAGGTTGGTTTGAGCCGGGCGAGACTAGGCTTTGGGGTACAGACTTGGTACAGGATGCTTTGGACAAGGTGAAGGTGATTCGGGAGCGACTTCGTACAGCTCAATCAAGACAAAAGAGTTATGCTGACATGAAGGTTCGTGATGTGCCTTACATGGTTTGGGAGAAGGTTCTGCTGAAGGTTTCACCCATGAAGGGTGTTATGAGATTTGAGAAGAAGGGCAAGTTGAGCCCTCGGTTCATTGGGCCTTTTGAGGTGCTTCGAAGGATTGGGGAGGTGGCTTATGAGCTTGCTTTTTCACCTAGCTTGTCGAGGTGCATCCGGTATTTTGTGTTTTTATGCTCCGGAAGTATGTCAACGATCTGTCTCATGTTTTGGATTTCAGCACGGTTCAGTTAGACGGTGATTTGACTTATGATGTGGAGCCGTTGGCTATTTTGGAGTGGCAGGTCCGAAAGTTGAGATCAAAGGATATAGCTTTAGTAAAAGTGAAGTGGAGAGGTCGGCCCATAGAGAAGGCTACTTGGGAGACCTAGCAGGAGATGCGGAGCAGATATCCACACTTGTTTGAGGTTTCAGGTATATTTCTAGACCCATTCAAGGACGAATGTTTGTTTAAGAGGGGAAGGATGTAACGACCCGATCGGTCAATTCGTGAATTATAACCCCGTTTCCCCCATTTCTGCTTCTTTATGTGTTGTTCAGCTGTATTGTGTGGTATCGGGTTGGTTGGTTCGGGTTCGGAGTGGTTTTGGAGTGGAATGAGGCACTATGCCTCCTATTTAGAAGCTTAAGTTGGGAAAAGTCAACTGGATGTTGACTTATGTGTAAATGATCTCGGATGGGATTTATGATGGTCGTTAGCTTCGATAGGTGATTTTGGACTTAGGAGCGCATCCAGAATGTGATTTGGAGGTCCGTGGTGGATCTAGGCTTAAATTGGCGAAAGTTGGAAATTTGGCAATTTCGGCCGACAATGGGAAGTTTGATATTGGGATCGAAATGGAATTTCGAAAGTTGGAGTAGGTTCATAGTGTCATTTGTGACGTGTGTGCAAAATTTCAGGGCATTCGAAGGTAATTTGGTAGGTTTCAGTGTCATTTGTGGAATTTGAAAGTTTAGAAGTTCTTAGGCTTGAATCCAAGGGTGATTTGGTGTTTTGATATTGTTTTGAGTGATTCGAAGGTTCGACTTAGTTTGGATGATGTTATGGGATGCGTTTGTATGGTTGGTTGAGGTTCTGAGTGCCTCGGGTGTGTTTCGGATGGTTAGCGGGTGGGTTTAGCTGTTGAAAGAGTTGTTGATGTTGCTGGTGTTGGGTTTCTGAAGTTGGGGAGTGCTGACCGCATAGAATTTATGCGGACAGTGGAAGGATTTCGCGGAGGCGGCAAGATTTCTGCAGTCAGCGGTGGAGGCTGGCTCAGATAGAGGAAAAATTGGCCACGACCGCAGGAGCCGAAGACTTTTGCGGCCGCGGTGGGAATTTCGCGGAGCGACGAATGCGAGGGCGGTGGAATTTGGCGGTCGGCGAAATGAGAATCCATGGTTCAGAGTTTTATTTCATATTTTGACCTAGAGAGCTCGGGTGTTGGTGATTTTGTTCGAAGGTTTTTCAAGAAATTCATCGGGGTAAGTGATTCTAACTCGAATTGGCTAAAATACTCGAATATATCATTGGATTTATCATTAGATTAGTGAATTGGGATGAAATATTGGGAAAATTGTAGAAACTTCATAAAATGGATTTTGAGTTTTGAATGTTGATTCTAAGTTGGATTTGAGTGAAACTAGTATAGTTAGTCTCGTAATCGAATGGGTTATCAGATTTTGTGACTTTGGTCGGATTTCGAGACATGGGCCTGGGGCCGGTTTGAGCCAATTTCGGCTTTGGGGTCTAAATTGATAGTTTTCATGTGGAATTCATTCCTTTAGCAAAAATTGATGGTATTGTACTGATTGTGAATAGATTCAGAGCATTTGGAGGCTGAGTCGAGAGGCAAAAGCATCGCGAAGTAGAGATTTGAATCGGTTTGAGATAAGTAATGATTGTAAATCTTGTCATGAGGGTGTTAAACCCCGGATTTCACATCGTTTTACTATTGTGGGATGACGGACATGCTAGATGAAGAGTGTGTGGGCATGCACCATTGGGATTGTGACTTGGTCTGTCCCGTAGCAACTATAAAGTTGCGTATTTGACGGAAAACTAGTTGATACTTATATGTTTTAGAAAGAACTACTATAACTTGGGCTGAATGCCATATTTGGGCCTTGTGTCAACGCTGTTTTGACCTTAGAGGTCTTTTCTTATTATCCTCTTACTGTTTTTGTTTTAAGATCTATACTCAGTCATGCTATGTTTACTGATTTCATAACTCAGTCTTTATTACTCCATTTTATGCATAAAATTATATTTTGGGATGAACATCCTGTTTTACTGGTAACCCGAGTGACTTGAGAGGTTTCTGACTGAGTGAGGTCGAGGACCTGCATTGTGAGGATATTATGGGATCGGGCTGTGCATCACAGCATGATGTTACTGATTTATGATTACGAGAGGCCGAGGGCCTGATTGATTTATGCCACGAGGTGGCTTGTTATAGTGCTTGGGCTGTAGGAGCTCCTCCAGAGTCTGTACACCCCTAGTGAGCGCGGGTACCATGAGTGAGTGATATGATGTTTTGCCCGAGGGGCTATTCTTGATTTATGTTGTGCCCGATGGGCTGTTTATGAGTGATTGTGAGGTTTGCCCGATGGGCTGATTCTGAGTGACGTTATGCCCGAGGTGCGGTTTATGATTCATGTTTGCTCGAGGGGCTATTTATTATTTTCATCACTTCTACTCTAAATTGAAATGAACCTCTATTGAAACTGTTGAAAAATATCTTCAAATGATTTTCACCGAAATTGAATTTTTAAACGAGATAATTTGACTCATATACTGATTTGAAAGCATGTTGTATTTACTGAGATTTCATGACGTGGATTTTGTGTGTTTCCTACTACTCAGTCTATATTTACCTTTATTACTTACTGAGTTGGCATACTCACATTACTCCCTGTACCTTGTGTGCAGATCCAGGGGTTGCTGGATGTGCTAGCGATTGTTGATTTTCATCCATCGCAGATTCGTGGAGTTATCGAGGTAGATACATGGAAATCACAACCCTACTCTTCTCCCTCCTATCTTCCTTTAGCTGTTATTAGTAGTTTTCCAAGACTGTATTAGTCTTAGCATTTTCAGACAACTTTTAGTACATGCTCATGACTTGTGATACCCCAATGTTGAGCTTTTCTTTCCGCACTTTGTTATTCAGACTTATATTATAAATTTTTATTAATTAATAGCTTAAAGAAAACTTTATTTTGGATTATTGGGTTGTTTTGGTAAAGGAGTCGGCTTGCCTAGTTCCACGTTAGGCGCCATCACAACTTGGTAGATTTGGGTCGTGACAAGCTGGTATTAGAGTCTAGGTTACATAGGTCTCACGGGTCATGAGCGGGTTTAGTAGAGTCTTGTGGATCGGTACTGAAATGTCTGTACTTATCTTCGAGAGGCTGCAGAACCTTTAGGAAAATTTCATATTCTTGAATTTTTATTGTGCGAATCCATTTTATTTCACTCCATTTCACTTAATTCTCATGCTTATTAGAAATTAAATAGATATGCAGCTCCATGACAAAAAGTTTATTGATTTTACTAACCATGTTTGTTTTTCTTTTTGATATTTTGGGGTTGAAGTATGGTTGCCAGGAGTTAGCAACGCATAAGTAATTCTTGAAAGTTTTGTATAGCTGTTGAAAATTCTTTTATGTTCTTTTTGTTCTATCTTTCCTCTTTGGCAATCTATCCTGGCGGAGCCCTTTTTGACGGTTTTTGTCACGACTCTAAACCCGGAGCCAGTCGTGATGGCGCCTCTCGTGAAGACAAGGCCAGCCGACACAACACCTATTCCCGTTTAACAATTAAAAATACATAATTTAAGTCTTAAACACAATTAAATCATCAGTTAAGCAGTGAAACAGTACAATTTGCGGAAATAAAACCAATACAGCCCGACATCGGGGTGTCAAAGTCATGAGCACCTATCATAGAAACTACAAGTCTGAAAGAGTCTACACAAATTATTACAGAACACTAACAAGAGAAAATAAATGAGATATGGGGAGAAACACGGGGCTGCGAACGCCGAGCAGCTACCTCGTGAACTCCGAAATCTAGTGGAAGCTCTCAACCCTCGCAAGCAGGACCTGAAGCGCCTGAATCTGCACACGGGGTGCAGAGAGTAAAGTGTGTACTCCAACTCAGTGAGTAATAATGATAAATGCAGACTAAGCAATAAGAAATCACGTAAAGGCACATCAGCAGGCTATAAAGAAACAGTAAAAGCCAGTAAAAGCAATGAAACAGTGAAAATATGTAAAGTCACTTAAGTTCAGTTTAAGCATTCTTAAAATTTGCCTTTTTAGATAGTTAAGCAAGTAAAACATAGGCAACTAGAAAAGATAAACACATAAAGAATCGCCCCTCGGGCATAATACCAACAGAGTCAGCCCATCGGGCAACACATGAAATAATACCAGCCCCTCGGGCTCTATCTCATATCACAATGGGTACCCGTGCTCACTGGGGGTGTACAAACTCCGGGAGGGGCCTCTTACGGCCCAAGCGTAATATCAAGCCATCTCGTGGCATAATCACATAGGCTCGCGACCTCATATCAACAAGCCACCTCGTGGCGTACAAATCTCAGGCCCTCGGCCTCATAATCATAATCAGTGTTTCCTCACAACATAGGCCCTCGGCCTTACTCAGTCATAATCTTATAAGCCACTCGGGCAACAGTAAAACATGATGCTCAACCCAAAATATCATTTAATATATCATTTTAAGTGTTAAAACAGAGTAAATATGGCTGAGTTATGAAAACAGTAGAATAAAAATGACTGAGTACAAGTATAAAGTCAAGACAGTGAGGAAATATCAGTAAAAATCCCCTAAGGGTTCAAATAGTTGGCACTAGGCCCAAATATGGCATTCAGCCCAAAACATGATGATATAGTTTTCAGTCAAATATGCGGTAAAACAATCATTCGGGATGGACTAAGTCACAATCCCCAATAGTACACGACCCCAAACTCGTCATCTAGCGTGTGCGTCACCTCAATATAGCACCACGATGTGCAATCCGGTGTTTCATACCCTCAGGACAACATTTAAAATCATTACTCACCTCAATCCGGTCCAAACTCTAGCCCGCTACGCCTTTGCCCCTCAAATCAGCCTCAACTCGCATCAACTCTTTCCAAAATCAAAATTACGACGTCAAAATACGCTAAGGGAACGAAGCCCATGCGAAAATAATCAATTTACAACACAAATCCTGAAATTACCAAAACACGACCTCCGGGCCCACGTCTCAAAATTCGATAAAATTCACATCAATAGATTCCTTATCTCCCCACGAGTTCATACATATCAAAAGTCCCAAAATTCGACCACAATGACCCCTCAAATCCTCAAGTCTAGGTCTCCAATACCAAGCCCTAGTTTCCCAATTCTAACCCTTAATTTCCATTAATTATAACCCTAATCCGTGAAATAATACCATAGAAACGAGTTTTAGGTTCAACAATTTTACCTCCAGACGATATCCCTTGAATCCCTCTTCAAAATCTCCCAAAAAGCTCCAAAACTGGCTTAGAAATAGTGGGATGACCCAAAAATTCGCGAAGGAATGCTTTTATACCTTCTGACCCAGGGATTTTGCATCTGCAGCCAAAATCCCGCATCTGCGGTACCGCTTTGGCGGTCCATGAATCGTATCTGCAGTCCTCACTTAAGCCCCACAGTCTCCGCATCTGCGATGCCTAACCTGCACCTGCGCCATCGTTCCTCAACCGCTTCTGCGGTTCCTGCCAACCTCACCTTCTTCCGCTTCTGCGACTCCTTTCCGCATCTGTGGGGGTCGCACCTGCGGCCTCCCAACCGCAGATACGGTTATGACAGCAGATTCCAACTTCAGCTGCCATTTCAAACTTCCATTCTTTCCGTCAACCCTCCGAAATCACCCCGAAGCCCCCGAGACCTCAACCAAAAGCACAAACACATCATATACCACCATTCAAACTTATACCAATCTTCAAAACACCTCAAACAACATCGAATCAACCAAAATACATCAGATTCAAGCCTAAGTTTCCAAAAATCTTCCGAATTACACTTTTGATAAAAAAGTATACCAAACCACGTCCGAATGACCTGAAACTTTGCACACACACATCCCAAATGACACAACGGAACTACTGCAGCTCTCGGAATTCCATTCCGGCCCCTATATCAAAATCTCACCTATCAACCTCCTAAACAAATGTTCATCCTCGAACGAGTCAAGAAACATACCTGAAGCCTCAAACAGGTGAGGATATCTCCTCCGCATCTCCCACTCGGTCTCCCAGGTAGCCTCCTCCACAAGCCGACCTCTCCACTGCAATTTCACTAAAACTATATCCTTTGATCTCAACTTCCGAACCTGATGACCCAAAATAGCTACTGGCTCCACATCATAAATCAACTCATCATCTAGCTGAACCGTTCTGAAATCCTGAACATGAGACGGATCCCCAATATACTTCCGGGGCATAGAAACATGAAATATCGGATGTATACTCGACAAGCTGGGTGGCAAAGAAAGCTCATAAGCCACCTCCCCAATCCTCCGAAGCACCTCAAAAGGCCCAATGAATCGAGGACTCAATTTACCCTTCTTCCCAAATCTCATAACACCCTTCATGGGTAAAACCTTCAATAGAACCTTCTCACCAACCATGTAGGACACATCCCGAACCTTCCTATCAGCATAACTCTTTTGTCTCAACTGCGCTGTACGAAGCCTCTCCTGAATTACCTTCACCTTTTCTAAAACCTCCTGCACCAAGTCTGTCTCCAATAGCCTAGCCTCACCCGGCTTAAATCAACCAACTGGAGATCTACACTGCCTCCCATACAAAGCCTCATATGGAGCCATATGAATACTCGACTGGTAGCTGTTGTTATAAGCAAACTCTGCAAGCGGTAGAAACTAATCCCATGACCCTCTGAAATTAATGACACAAGCACGAACATGTCCTCCAATATCTGAATAGTTCGCTCGGATTTTTCGTCTGTCTAAGAGTGAAAAGTTGTGCTCAACTCAACCTGAGCACCCAACTCCCGCTGCACAGACCTCCAAAACTGCGAAGTGAACTGAGTACACCTATCTGAGATGATAGAAACTGGGACACCTTGCAAACGAACAATCCCCTTGATATAGATCTCTGCCAACCGCTTTGAAGAATAGGTAGTACACACATGAATGAAGTGCGCGGACTTGGTCAGCTGATCCACGATCACCCAAATAGCATCGAACTTGTTCAAAGTTCATGGAAGTTCAACTACAAAGTCCATAGTGATCCGCTCCCACTTCCACTCTGGAATATCCATCTACTAAAGCAAGCCACCCGGTCCCTGATGCTTATATTTCATCTGCTGACAATTGAGACACCGAGCCACAAATCCCATATTGTCTTTCTTCATTCTCCTCCACCAATAATGCTGCCTCAAATCCTGATAAATCTTTGCGGCACCCAGATGAATGGAATACCGCGAGCTGTGGGCCTCCTCTAGAATCAACTCCGAAGCCCATCTACATTGGGCACACATATCCGGCTCTGCATCCTCAACACCCCATCATCATTAATAGTCACAACTCTGGCATCATCGTACTGAACTTTGTCCTTAAGGACAACCAAATGTGGATCTTCATACTGGCACTCTCTAATGCGATCATATAAGGAAGACTGAGAAACCACACAAGCCAATACCCGACTAGGCTCCGAAATATCCAACCTCACGAACCGATTGACCAAGGCCTGAAAATCAACTGCAAGAGGTCTCTCCCCAACTGGAATATATGCCAAACTCTCCATACTCACTGTCTTTCGGCTCAAAGAATCGGCCACCACATTGGCCTTCCCCGGATGGTACAATATAGTGATATCATAATCCTTTACCAACTCTAACCATCTCCGCTGCCTCAAATTGAGATCCTTCTACTTGAACAAGTGCTGGAGACTACGATGATCAGTAAACACCTCACAAGACACACCATACAAATAATGCCTCCAAATCTTCAACGCGTGAACAATGGCAGCCAACTCCAAATTATGAATGGGGTAGTTCTTCTCATGGGGCTTCAACTAACAGGAAGCATAAGCAATAACTCTACCCTCCTGCATCAATACACACCCAATGCCAACTCTCGAAGCATCAAAATGCACGGTATATGAACCTGAAGCTGATGGCAAAACTAACACTGCAGCTATGGTCAAGGTTGTCTTGAGCTTCTGAAAGCTCTCCTCACACTCATCCGACCATACAAATGAAGCACCCTTCTGAGTCAACTTGGTGAAGGGCGATGCGATAGATGAGAATCCCTTAACAAACCGGCGATAATAGCCTACCAAACAAAGAAAGCTCCGAATCTCTGTGGCTGATGATGGTCTGGGCCAACTCTAAACCGCCTCTATCTTCTTAAGATCAACCTGAATACCCTCGCTGGACACCATGTGCCCCAAGAAAGCCACTGAACTAAGCCAAAACTCGCACTTGGAGAATTTTGCATAAAGCTTCTCCTCCCTCAATCTCTGCAACACAACTCTCAAATGCTCCGCGTGCTCCTCCTGACTACGTGAATGCACCAGAATATCATCAATGAAGACTATACAAACGAGTCGAGATAAGGCCGGAACACGTTGTTCATCAAATGCATGAATGCTACTGGGGCATTGGTCAGCCCAAAAGATATCACCAAGAACTCATAATGACCATATCGGGTCCTGAAAGCCGTCTTAAGAATATCCGAGTCCCTGATCTTCAGCTGGTGATAACCTGAATGGAGATCAATCTTGGAAAACACTCTCGCTCCCTGAAGTTGGTCGAATAAATCATAAATGCGAGGCAAAGGATACTTGTTCTTAACTGTTACTTTGTTCAATTGCCTATAATCAATGCACATCCTCATAGTGCCATCCTTCTTCTTCACAAATAGGATCGGCGCACCCCAAGCTGACACGCTAGGCCGAATGAACCCCTTATCAAGGAGTTCCTGAAGTTGCTCCTTTAACTCCTTCAACTCTGCTGGTGCCATACAATATGACGGAAGAGAAATGGGCTGAGTGCCTGGCACTAGGTCAATACCAAAATCAATATCCCTATCCGGTGGCATGCCCGACAGGTCTGTAGGAAACACATCGGGAAAATCCTTCACAACTGGAACATAATCAATACTGGGAGTCTCTACACCGACATCCCTCACAAAGGCTAGATACGAAAAACAACCCTTCCCAACCATACGTTGGGCCTTCAAGAATGAGATTACCCTATTGGGAACATAATCAGTCAAACCTCGCCACTCAATCCCTGGCACACCCGAAATAGCCAATATGACTGTCTTAGCATGACAACCTAGAATAGCACGAAACAGAGATAGCCAATCCATGCCCAAAATAACATCGAAGTCTACCATACATAGTAACAATAGATCCACTCGGGTCTCCAGACCCCCAATAGTCACCACACATGACCGGTACATACGGTCTACAACAATAGTATCGCCCACCGGAGTAGATACATAAACAAGTGAAATAAAAGACTCACGGGGCGTATCTAAATAATGAGAAAAGTATGATGACACATAAGAAAAGGTGGAACCAGGATCAAATAATACAGAGGCATCTCTATGGTAAACTGAAACAATACTTGTAATAACAGCATCAGAAGCAATAGCATCGGGTCTAGCTGGAAGGGCATAGAAAAGGGCCTGACCCCACCTGATCGACCTCCCCCTCTAAGGCGACCCCTAGCTGACGGACCTCCACCCCTATATGGGTGGGTGGGTGGTGATAAAGTAGCTGGTGCTAAAGTCGATGGCTAACTCCTCTGCTGAGATGAACCCGCAAGACGACGAGGACACTGCCTCCATATATAACCCATAGTGAAAGCAACCCCGCTAGTCTCCAGAATACCCACTGTACAAAGCATTCTCTAACACTTATCCAAGAAACCCTGGGCATCCTCGCCCTCTACACCACTGAAAGTCAGAGGCTAAAGTCTGCCAAACCTCTCCAACCTACGTTGCTCGTCCTCTGGCATGGCAGGAACTACATACTCTTGAGTAGCTGCAACCGGCTAGGCTGGATGCGCCCCCGATGTCTGAAGTCCCTGCACGACCTGCTCAGGTGTGCGAGCGGCGGGAGTCTGAGTGCCTCCCCTGGCTTGAGTAGTAGTTGCGGCCGTAGTAACTGAGACCGCCTGAGCTAGGCCAGTGCAAACTGATAATCTGAGCAAAGGCCTTCTGAAGACTTGGAATCACAATGGGCACAACTAGTGCCTGAGTTGGTGCTGCTGGAGCGTCTATAACTAGGACCTAATCCTGAACTAGGCGGATGGTGGATCTGCAGGTACATCCCTAGCTGCTGTGCGAGCCATACCCCTGCCTCTACCGTGACCACGACCACGTCCTTGCCCTCTAGTGGCCACAGCTGGTGGTACTGATGATCGTCCATCCTGACCGGTAGTGCGTGTCCTCATCATCTGTGAGAGAATAGAATAACAGAAGTTTAGTACTCGAATCAACAAATTCGCACGATAAGAATTTCAAGGATATGAAGTTTTCCTAAAGGTTCTGCAGCCTCTCGAGGATAAATACAGATGTCTCCGTACCGATCTGCGAGACTCTACTAAACCTGCTCATGACTCGTCAGACCTATGTAACCTAGGCTCTGATACCAACTTGGCACGACCCTAAACCCGGACCCGGTCGTGATGGCACCTCTCATGAAGACAAGGCCAGCCGACACAACAACCAATTCCGTTTAATAATTAAAAATACATAATTAAGTCTTTAACACAATTAAATCATCAGTTAAGCAGTGAAACAATATAATTTGCGGAAATAAAACCAACACAGCCCGACATCGAGGTGTCACCAGTTATGAGCACCTATCATAGAAACTACAAGTCTGAAAGAGTCTACATAAATTATTATAGAACACTAACAAGAGAAAAGAAATGAGATAGGGGGAGAAACACGGGGTTGTGAACGCCAAGCAGTGACCTCGTGAAATCTAGAATCTGCAGGAAGTTCTCAACCCTCACAAGCAGGACCTGAAGCACCTGAATCTGTACACGGGAAACAGGGAGTAAAGTGAGTACTCCAACTCAGTGCGTAATAATGATAAATGCAGACTGAGCAATAAGAAATCACATAAAGGCACATCAACAGGTGATAAACAAACATTAAAAGCTAGTAAAAGCAATGAAACAGTGAAAATATGTAAAGTCACTTAAGTTCAGTTTAAGCATTCTTAAAATTTGCCTTTTAAAAAAGTTAAGCAAGTAAAAGACAGGCAACTAGAAAAGATAAACACATAAAGAACCGCCCCTCGGGCACAATACCAACAGAGTCAGCCCCTCGGGCAACACTTGGAATAATACCAGCCCCTCAGGCTCTATCTCATATCACAATGGGTACCCGCGCTCACTGGGGGTGTGCAGACTCCGGGAGGGGCCTCTTACGGCCCAAGCGCAATATCAAGCCATCTCGTGGCGTAATCACATAGGCTCGCGACCTCATATCAACAAGCCACCTCGTAGTGTACAAATCTCAGGCCCTCGGCCTCATAATCATAATCAGTGTTTCCTCATAACATAGGCCCTCGGCCTACTCTGTCATAATCTCACAAGCCACCCAGGCAACAGTAAAACATGATGCTCAGCCCAAAATATCATTTAATATATCATTTTAAGTGTTAAAGCCGAGTAAATATGGCTGAGTTTCGAAAACAGTAGAATATAACTTGACTGAGTACAAGTATAAAGTCAAGACAGTGAGGAAATATTAGTAAAAATACCCTAAGGGTTTAAATAGTTGGCAAAAGACCCAAATATGGCATTCAACCCAAAACATGGTGATACAGTTTCAGTCAAATATGCGGTAAAACAATCATTCGGGATGGACTAAGTCACAATCTCCAACAATGAACAACCCCAAACTCGTTATCTAGCGTGTGCGTCACCTTAATATAGCACCACGATGTGCAATCCGGGGTTTTATACCCTCAGGACAACATTTCAAATCATTACTCACCTCAATCCGATCCAAACTCTAGCCCGCGATGCTTTGCCCCTCGAATCGGCCTCAACTCGCATCAAATCTTTCCAATATCAAAATTACGATGTCAAAATACGCTAAGGGAACGAAGCCCATGCGAAAATAATCAATTTACAACACAAATACTGAAATTACCAAAACCCAACCTCCAGGCCCACGTCTCAAAATTCGATAAAATTCACATCAATAGATTCCTTATCTCCCCAAGAGTTCATACATATCAAAAGTCCCAAAATCCGACCACAAATGGCCCCTCAAATCCTCAAGTCTAGGTCTCCAATACCAAGCCCTAGTTTCCCAATTCTAACCCTTAATTTCCATTAATTACAGCCCTAATCCATGAAATAATACCATAGAAATGAGTTTTGGATTCAACAATCTTACCTCCAGACGATATCCCTTGAATCCCTCTTCAAAATCTCCCAAAAGCTCCAAATTCGGCTTAGAAATGGTGGAATGACCCAAAAATTCGCGAAGGAATGCTTTTAGACCTTCTGGCCCAGGGATTTTGCATCTGTAGCCAAAATCTCATTTCTGCAGTACCGCTTTTGCGGTCCATGAACCGCATCTGCGGTCCTTACTTAGCCCCACAGTCTCTGCATCTACAATGCCTAACCCACACCTGCGCCATCGTTCCTCAACTGCTTTTGCAGTTCTTTCCAACCTCACCTTCTTCCGCTTCTGCGACCCCTTTCCGCATCTGCGGGGGTCGTACCTACGGCTTCCCAACCGCAGATGCGGTTATGACAGCAGATTCCAACTTCAGCTGCCATTTCAAACTTCCATTCTTTCCGTCAACCATCCGAAATCACCCCGAGGCACCCGAGACCTTAACCAAAAGCACAAACATGTCTTATACCACCATTCAAACTTATACCAATCTTCAAAACACCTCAAACAACATCGAATCAACCAAAACACATCAGATTCAAGCCTAAGTTTCCAAAAATCTTCTGAATTACGCTTTGATAAAAAAGTATACCAAACCACGTCCGAATGACCTAATATTTTGCACACACATCCCAAATGACACA
This sequence comes from Nicotiana tabacum, assembly GCF_000715075.1. Taxonomy (NCBI): domain Eukaryota; kingdom Viridiplantae; phylum Streptophyta; class Magnoliopsida; order Solanales; family Solanaceae; genus Nicotiana; species Nicotiana tabacum. The sequence continues at coordinate 83,956,053 of NC_134080.1, forward strand.
AAGGAACTACTATAGCTCCCGGAATTCCATTCCAAAACCTATATCAAAATCTCACCTATCAACCGGAAAACGCCAAAATACCAATTTTGTCAATTCAAGCCTAAATCTACTCCGGACCTCCAAAACACATTCCGATCACGCTCCTAAGTCCCAAATCACCCCCGAAGCTATCCGAACCATCAGATGTCACATCCGATCCCTCTAACACATAAGTCAACATTCAGTTGACTTTTCCAACTTAAGCTTCCTCAAAAGAGACTAAATGTCTCAAACCTTCTCAAAACCATTCTGAACCCGAGCCAACCAACCTGATCACACCTAGAACCGATAGACAAAGAAATAAGAAGTAGAAATGGGGGAAACAGAGCGGTAACTCATGAGACGACTGGCCGGGTCATCACATCCTCCCCCTCTTAAACAAACATTCGTCCTCGAATGAGTCAAAAAACATACCTGAAGCCTCAAACAAGTGAGGATATCTGCTCTGCATCTGATAAGTTAGGATTTTAACATGTTTTATGCCCCTACGTGCCTATGCTTTGATCATATATTGTTACAAAATAGTCCTAAAATGCTCACAAGTTATGCTTGATTGCAGGTTTGATCAACAAAGTGACGAAATGTCAAAGATCGGCTCAAAAAGGAGTGAAACTTACTTAAGAATCAAAGACCAAGAAATCTAAGGAAAGAAGGCCTAGTGCGGACCGTGCAAAGTTGAATGCGGACGCACTAGGTGGTTCAAAGAGTTGGTAAACCAGGCTAGAGGCAACGCGGCCGCGGTACATATCTAGCGGTCCGCGGTGAAGGCTCCGCGGCCGCACAACTCTTTTGTGCGGTCCGCGGTCATGAGATTCAGAGAGATGAAAGTTTGCAAAGCCAACACCATGCGGTCCGTGGTCATGATTGTGTGGACCGCGCCAGCTCCCTCCGCGGCCGCGGTCCATTCTATGCGGTCCGCGGAGTCCAAGTTCAGAGAAGCACAAGTCAAAGTCAAACAGCCCAGTGCGGCCGCGGTCCATTTAGTGCGGCCCGCACTGACTCCGCAGGGGTACTTTTGTCCAGTTTTTCCAGCCTAGTATAAATAGAACATTTTACCATGTTTGGCAATCTTTTGTATTCAGACGTGGGCTGCGCTCCTGAGAACGATATTTGTAGCCATTTTAGCACTTTTGCTTTACATTTATGATAGATTCTTGTAGTTTAATTTGAGCAATTAATTAATATGTTTAGTTTTTCATCTATTTCTTAAATATCTTTATCTATCATGAGTAGCTAAACCCATTAGCTAGGGTTGTGGCTCAACCCTAGTGTGGGTAATTGATGGGTGTTGCCATCTAGTGTTAGATTGACTATGGGTGTTTGCTATTTGGGTTAATTTTATGTTTTAATATAGAATTGGTGGTTGCAAACACTAATTCAAGCTTTGTGGGTTTAACTCTCCTTGAGAAAGAGAGTCTATGACCCCAAAATTGACCCAACAAGGAATTGGGATGGACTCATGAGAAATGATAGTTCCAATTAATGGGTTAAACCTCGAGAGAGTAATTACCCTACTTGAACCCTAGTTGCTTGGTCTAATTTGCCTACCCATTTGGTCTCTCGAGAGTCAATTGGGCAAAATCACTTTCTCTACCGCGAGGTGTGAGAGTGGGTAAAATTGTGCAACGATTATAGCATAAGCCCCAATTATGTCAATCGAATCTTAGTAACATCTACCCATCAATTAGCCACCTAGGTAGTGTCACAACCCTAGTGCCCTTCTTCCCATTAGATACAACTTAGCAATATTCTCGTAGCATAATTTAGTGTTAATCAATAGTTTTATAAAAATAGTTATAATTCGAAAACCCAAAAATGTTTGAAGTGACATTAGAAGTACAAACACATCTCTAGGCTAGATAGACAATCCAACTCCACTATTAGCTCCATGAGGAAATCAATCCCGACCCTCATATCGGGTAAAAGCTATTGCGACCCACTCTTCCTACCTTAGTGTAGCGTCGAGTTGGTAGCAATCACTTTTTGGCGCCGTTGCCGGGAGCTTACGGTGTTGACTATCTGTTTATTTAGTTTTGTGTTTTGCTTCTCTTTCCTTCTTGTTTACTAATTTTGTTTGTGTCGATCAATCAGGTACAAATGGCTCTTAATGCAAATGACCCTCTCGACAATATGATAGCGGGGGAGGAGGTAGAGGATCTAGAACAAGATGAGGTGTTACCTCAAGTTCCACGGAGAGGCCGAAATGCCAATGTAAATGCAAATGAGAACTATAATATTCCAGTCCCTCCTCCGCCACCACCGAGAGTGGCCCCCAGAGTTTTACCAAATCAAGGATATGCTAGTGCTATTGTTCCTCCTCGAATCCGTGCGAGGAACTTTCAAATCACAAATGTTATGTTGACCTTGCTCGAGCAAAGAGGGTATTTCACGGGCGCTTCCGATCAAAATGCCTGCAAGCACTTGAAGGGGTTCGTGGATACATGCTGGGGTAGCAAGCAGACAAACGTGTCCGAGGATGGGTTGAGATTGAGGATTTTCCCGTTCTCTCTTCGGGGTAAATCATTGGATTGGTTAGAAAGGCTCTCCAATCATTCTATTACAACATGGGATGAATTGGCGGACAAATTTATTGCCAAGTTCTTTTCTCCAAGTCATATGGCAGCTCTTCGGGATGAAATTCTAGCCTTCAAGCAAGAGCCAACGGAACCTTTGCACGAGATATGGGAAAGATATAGAACAATGGTGAAAGAGTGCCCTAATAACGACATGACCGAGGCTATGATTCAACAAACCTTTTATCGGGGCATCAACACCACGAATCAATGCATTGTGAACCAATTGGCCGGAGGGAACTTTATGAAACTTTCTTACCAAGAGGCATGTGATGTACTTGATGAAATGGCCGACACCTCTTTGGCATGGCAAAGTCGAGCAAATGTGCCCCAAGGTGACCCCACGTTCATCCATTTGCACAAGGAATTGCACGATCATGACCAAGCTATTGCCGAGCTTACAACAACTATGAATCAATTGGAAAAGTCGCAATTACAACAAGTCCAAAACCCGCGCCAAGTCAATGCAATGGAAGGTGTTTCTATGTTGAAAAGGAGTCAAAGAGGACAACCACCTCAAGGTAATTGTGAACAATATGAACAACAATGATGGTAGTTGTTATTCAAATAAGTGCTATGATGATCAAAGCGAAGAGGTCCAATATGTCAATAACTACCAAGGGAATAGAGGCAACTCTTCGAATCAACAATGGCGTCCCCAAGGAAATTGGGGCAATCAACAACAAGGAGGCGGTAATTGGAATAATAACAACCAACAACAAGGTGGTGACAATTAGAACAACAACAATCAAAACAACAATTGGGGTAATCAAGGTAACAATCAAGGCAATTCGAACGAGAACAACAATAATTAGAGCAACAATAACAATCAAGGCGGGTGGAACAACAATGGAAACCAAGGCAACATGGGGATGGGCTTTCCAAGGCCCCCAATGTACCAACAACCGAGCAATCCACCCCCTTTCCCTTCTCAAGGTCCTAGTTCTTCCGGAGGTGATATGGGAAGAATTGAAAGCATGTTCGAGCAAATGATGAAAAAGAACCAAGATTCCGATTCCCAATTGGCTTCTCATAATACATCTATCCGGAACTTGGAGGTGCAATTAGGCCAAATCTCTCAAGCGTTGAATACTCGTCCCAAGGGTGCTCTACCAAGTGATACGGTAGTGAACCCGAAGGATGGGAATAACAATCATGTGATGGTGGTTACCACAAGAAGTGGGAGAGGCGGTGATGTGAATGCCTCAAAGCAAAAGCAAGTTGTGGATGAAGATGTTGAGTTACGTGATGATAATGTACCTTTGGGTGTTGAAGATGTGGTTGAAGAGAATGTGAACAATGATGTGTAGATTGATATTGATGATGAAGCCGAGGTAGAGACTCAAGATGCCGTGAACCCATCTAGGGAACATGTGATTGACATGCCCGAGCCGGTTGTACCAAAGGCCAAGGCTCCTTTGCCAAGGCCACATCCACCTTATCCTCAGAGGCTTGCGAAGCAGAAGAATGATAATCAGTTTAAAAAGTTCATTGATATGATGAAGAGCTTATCTATTAATGTGCCATTGGTGGAGGCACTTGAACAAATGCGGGCTATGCAAAATTCATGAAAGACTTGGTCATAAAGAAGCGTTTTATGGATTGTGAGACTATAAAGATGACTCACCAAGTTAGTGCTATAGTGCATTCAATGGCCCCGAAGCTTGAAGATCCCGGTGCTTTCACCATTCCTTGCACCATTGGGAGTGCGGATTTTGCAAAGGCCCTTTGTGACTTGGGGGTAGCATAAATTTGATGCCATACTCGGTCTTCAAGACTTTAGGAATTGGACAACCTCGATCTACCTTAATGAGACTTCAAATGGCGGATCGATCGATGGAGCGACCTTTGGGCATAATTGATGATGTACATGTCCGGGTGGATAATTTTCTATTGCTGGCTGACTTTGTCATATTAGATTGTGAGGTGGACTTTGAAGTGCCGATTATTCTTGGTAGACCTTTCCTCGCTACGGGGAAGGCATTGGTTGATGTTGAAGTGGGTGAGTTGACTTTTAGGGTGGGGGATGAGAAGGTGGTATTCCATGTTTGCAAATCAATGAGACAACCCAATAGCACGGAGGTGTGTTCATTTGTGGACATTGTCACAACTGTGATAGTGGATGACACAAGTTCTATGATCCACGTTGAAGATCCCCTTGAGGCCGTGCTTCTTAATATGGATGTCAGTGATGATGCTATTAGAGTGGAGTGCGTGAATGCATTGCATGGTATGGGTTCATATTCATATGAGCCTAGGAAGCTATCTTTGGATCTTGAAAACCGCAAAACTCCACCAACAAAGCCATAGATTGAGGAGTCACCGGTGTTGGAGTTGAAGCCACTTCCTCCACACCTCAGGTATGAATTCTTGGGTTCAAATTCTACTTAACCTGTTATTCTTTCATCTTGCTTAACTAACATGCAGGTTGATGCCACTTTGGCAGTACTTCAAAAGCGGAAAAAGGCGATTGGATGGACATTAACCGACATTCGGGGTATAAGCCCCGCATTGTGCATGCATAAGATCATTTTGGAGGAGGATGCAAGGCCTTCCTTGGAGCATCAAAGAAGACTAAATGAGGCGATGCAAGAGGTGGTGAAGAAAGAGGTTATCAAGTGTCTAGATGCTGGGGTGGTTTATCCTATTTCTGACAGTTCGTTGACTTCTCCGGTGCAATGTGTGCCGAAGAAGGGTGGTATGACCGTGGTGACCAATGACAATAATGAGCTCATTCCCACTAGAACGGTCACCGGGTGGAGAGTTTGTATGGATTACCGAAAGTTGAACAAGGTGACTAGAAAAGATCATTTCCCATTGCCATTCCTTGACCAAATGCTTGATCATCTTGCGGGCCGGGCTTTCTATTGCTTTCTGGATGGTTACTCGGGGTACAATCAATTCTAATTGCCCCAGAGCACCAAGAGAAGACCACCTTTACATGTCCTTATGGCACATTCACTTTCTCTAGAATGCCATTTGGATTGTGTAATGCTCCGGCGACCTTCCAACGTTGCATGATGGCTATTTTCACCGACATGGTGGAGGATATCTTGGAGGTCTTCATGGATGATTTCAGCGTGGTTGGGGATTCTTTTGAGGAGTGCTTGGTAAACTTGGATAGAGTGTTGGCCCGATGTGAAGACACCAACCTTGTTCTCAATTGGGAAAAGTGCCATTTTATGGTAGAAGAAGGTATAGTGTTGGGTCACAAGATCTCGAAGCGAGGAATTGAAGTTGATAAGGCCAAGATTGAGGTTATTTCGAGGCTCCCTCCCCCTACTTCTGTCAAAGGGGTGAGGAGTTTCCTTGGGCACGCGGGTTTCTACTGGGGGTTCATAAAGGATTTTTCTAAAGTGGTACATCCATTGTGCAAGTTGCTAGAGAAAGATGCAAAGTTCTTGTTCGATGAGAGTTGTATGCAAGCATTTGAGCTTCTTAAGCTCAAGTTGACTTCTACCTCTATCATTACCGCACCAAATTAGAGCTTGCCTTTCGAGCTCATGTGTGATACTAGTGACGTTGCGGTTAGGGCTGTTTTGGGCTAAAGGATCAACAAGATAATTCATCGCAAGCAAGACCATGAATGAGGCTCAATGGAACTACACAGTCACCGAGAAAGAATTGTTGGCTATTGTATTTGCTATGGAAAAATTCCGACCTTACCTTATGGGGGCCAAAGTTATAGTGCACACAGATCATGCCGCCCTTAGTTATTTGATGACCAAGAGAGACTCCACGGCGATATTGATGAGATGGGTGTTACTTCTTCAAGAGTTTGATCTAGAAATTGTTGACCGAAAAGGTAGTGAGAATCAAGTAGCGGACCACTTGTTCCGTTTGGAGGAGGAGGGGAGGCCTTGTGACGACCTTGAGATAAACAATGCATTTCCCGACGAGCAACTCCTTGCGGTGTCAATGAATGGAATGCCGTGGTTCGCCGATGTCGCAAATTATCTTTTTACCGGAATCATCCCTTGTGAGCTCTCTTCCAACCAAAGGAAGAAGCTCAAGCGGGATAGCTTGGATTTTTATTGGGATGAGCCATATTTGTTTAAAATTTGCACCGATGGTGCGATTCGACGATGTGTCCCATAGGAGGAACAATTGGGTATTTTGGACGCTTGCCATTCCTCTCCCTATGGTGGCCATCATGGCGGGGCGAGAACGGCTTCTAAAGTGCTTAGTTGCGGATTTTATTGACCTACCTTGTTTAAAGATGCGGGTGATGTGGTCAAGAGATATGATGAAAGCCAAAGAGCCGGCGAAATTTCTAAAAGGGATGAGATGCCCCTCAATACAATTCTCGAAGTGGATATTTTTGATGTTTGGGGCATCGATTTCATGGGTCCTTTTGTGAGCTCTTTTGGGAACACTTACATTCTCGTGGCGGTGGACTATGTCTCAATATGGGTTGAAGCCGTGTCTTTGCCCAACAATGAAGCCCGGAGTGTTGTGGCATTTTTGAAAAAGAATATCTTCACAACGTTTGGCACTCCTCGTGCTATCATTAGTGATGGGGGGTCTCACTTTTGCAACAAGGCTTTCGACATGTTGCTTTCTAAGTACGGTGTCAATCATAAGGTTTTGACCCCTATCATCCTCAAGCTAGTGGCCAAGTGGAAGTCTCCAATAGAGAAATTAAGAGTATCTTGTTTAAAGCTGTCAATGCTAATAGGACCGATTGGTCGAAAAAGTTGGATGACGCTCTTTGGGATTATCGGATGGCTTACAAAACTCCGATTGGTATGTATCCATATCAGTTGGTGTTTGGGAAAGCTTGCCATCTTTCGGTGGAATTAGAGCACAAGGCCAAGTGGGCTTTGAGGAAGTTGAACTTAGAATGGGATATTGCGGCAAATCTTCGGGTTGAACAACTTAATGAGCTCGATGAGTTTAGATTCCATGCCTACTCCAGCTCGTCCTTGTACAAAGACAAAATGATGTACCTTCACAACAAATATGCTCGGGGTAAGGAGTTCAAAGTTGGAGATATGGTTCTCTTGTTCAATTCCCGGTTACGTTTATTTCCGGGTAAGCTCAAGTCAAAGTGGAGTGGGCCTTTTGAAGCTGTGTTTGTGACCCCATTTGGTGCTCTTGATCTAAGGAACAAGAATGGTGAAGTATTCAGAGTCAATGGACATCGGGTCAAGCATTATCTTGGGAAATTTGATGATAGCCACGTGGTGGCACTTCTCCATCTAAAGTGATGTGCTGGTAACATGCGTCGTGCCGCGACGTTAAATCAGGCGCTGCTTGGGAGGCAACCTATGTCTTTTTTTCCTTTTTGTTGTTTTCTGTGTTTTTCTTGGTAGTGTAGGTTTGATTTTTGAGCTAACTGATTGTAAGATGTTGCAGGGATTGAGTTGATGCAGTGCAAAATAGTTTGAAAAAAAGTTGAACAGTCTCTGAAGTTTGCCAGTGCAGCCGCATTACACTTTGTGCGGTCCGCACTGGTGATAGTCAAAAGTGGTGCTCTCTGAAGTTTGCCTCCACGACCGCATTCCATTTAGTGAACTCCGCGGTGGACCTCCGCAGTCGCGGTCTGCTTTTCTGCGGTCTGCGGAGGTTGCCTTCTCAAGATTCAAGTGAAAAAACCCAGCGCGGTGCGCAATCGGTTTTGTGCGGCCGCGCTAGTAGGTGAGTATGGGTCCTATTGCTTCTCTATAAATAGACCCCAAGGGTCACCCTTTACCTTTTTCGAACTCTTAACACTTAGAAGCCTAAAAGCATTGTTCACACTCTCATTTGATTGTAATTCTTGTTTGCATTGATTAGTTGCATTCCATCTTCACAATCTGGTAACATTTCATCCATATTTCATCGATTAATTTTATACTTGCCTTTTATTTTTATGCCCAGTAGTCTTAGCTTCTTTTTCTTCTTCTCGTAGTTTTTTTCTTCTTTATTTAACTGTTAGCGTAGGGTAGTTTTAAATGCTGGGTTTGTGTGCTAAATATGCTTAGTGATTGGGCAATTGAGTAGGGACAAGTTAGGTGTAAAAATTGAACAAAAATAGCAAAAACTTAAACCCTAACTTAGTGCCTGTGCAAAATACTCTCCGTGGTCCGCGGTCACCTTTGTGCGGTCCGCTGTGTCCTAACGCGGTCCGCATTGCCATTTTGCACGGACCGCGATGTCCAAGTGACTAAAACTGAACCTATGCCCAGTGCGGCCGCATTGCACTTTATGCGGTCCGCGCTGGCCCACCGCGGCCGCGATCCCACTTTGTGCGGACCGCGGTGGGGAGATTCAGAGGGATGTTTTTCAGGTCCTTGTACCAATGCAGACCGCGGTCACCTTTGCACGATCCGCGGTGCCCCTAGTGCGGCTGCACTCCTATTTGTGCGGGCCGCGGTGCTCTGTTTCTGCAACATTTAATTTGCTCTCTGCAATTCAATTTCAACACTTGTTTCACTGCCTGTGCTGATACTAACCATGTTAGATGTGTCTGCTTGCAGATAATGGTCAAACAAAAAGGCAAAGGCTCGAAACAACCGGGGCGAGGTAATTCCTACTAGGGAGGTAAGCAAAGGATGGTAAAACTCACTCCCCAGGCTAGAAAAAACATAAAGGACATGAGGAAAACAATCAAAGCAGCTGACAGAGCCATTAACAACTCGGGGAGTGAGTACGAGCCCTCCTGGGAGATCTCTTCTAATTCAGTCCCTCTATACATCCTGAATCCGGAGAACGCCATGCATAGAGACACTCCTCCCTCTTCCCCCTATGCTCGAACTTCAATCAACATTTCTTCTGGGTCGTCTGAGGGCTCAGTGGCAGGTAGTGGGGATGAATACTCTACCTCTCCCACAACGTCAATATCTGGAGAGGGTGCTAGAGGTGATGAGGGAGATGGGGAGTTACCTGGGGGTGGTGTGCCTCAAGTTGGGGGTGTTGACCGGACTAGAAATCCTATTGTTTGGGAAGATAGATTCATCAGCCAGGTGGCGTTCCATAAGTTTAGGGAATGGTGGCCAGCACGAAAGCTGATTCTTGAGAGGAGCTTCATTGACAGAGATCTTCTACCCCTACACCCTAATGTACATAGATAGTTTCGACCTAGAGTGGGTTGGGAACACTTCAAATATAATTGTGTGAAGGCGAATGAGCACATGGTCAAAGAATTTTATAGCAATGTGGCCTACATCTTGAAGGGCACTAAAGTGACCAAAATGCGAAACAAAAATGTGATATTTACCGGGAAGGCACTAAATGAATACCTGGGGTTCACTGAAGAAGACGAGTCCCTTTATAATGGGCGAGGAGGTTTGTCCGCGGTTAGCCTCATACCTGGCAGTCCCGGGTACGGTTCTAGAGTGGTTGCAAGCAGGGGTCAAAATACTTTGGAGGACTTTTAACTTTGAGGCTAGGGGATGGTTGACTTTTGTGTACAGTCGGCTCGATCCCACTACCCATGATCAGACTATTCCGCTTGCCCGGGCTGTTCTTATTGCATCGATTATGGCGAGATAACCTATCAACGTAGGCAATGTGATGTCCCGCATCATTTCTGCAGTGGGGGTTGAGCATGACCGGAACTACCCTTTTCCCAGCACCCTCACTATGTATTTCAGGGACTGGAGATGGAGAAGAGACCTTTTGACATCAAGGTCAAACCTGTGTCTCCGTTTTCATGGTACAGTCTGAAGGGGTCAGACAACCCCAAGGACAAAAATTACAAGCCACCTACTTCTGCTACAATCGGCTAGTCTGAAGAGCCGGTTGCGGTAGAGCCCTCCACTGAGCCTGCTTCCACAGTCGCTGACATGCCTCCCGGACCTTCCACTACTGCTGGTCCCTCTACTTCAGCTGGTCCGGGGATTACATCTTCCCGGGCCTATCCTATCACTGCCCACCAGCTGAGCCAGACACTTCATAGCTTGAATAACTGGATGTCAGCTGCGTCATCCAAGTTATCCATCTTGACTTCTACCATTGCGGCTCAATCGGCACCGCAACCAGCATAGTTTCCACAGGCCATTGAGGATACATTGAAGAAGCTCCTGGAGAACTAGGAAAAGATCATCAGTACTCAGGGTGCCTTGGCTAAGGAAGTAGATTCACATGGCAAGTCCCTGAAGGAGCTTGCTAGGGAGCACAAGAAGCTGCGCAAAACACAGGCTTCCAAGGAGTCGGTGAAAGAGCTGAGAGCAGATGTGGACAAGCTGATGGCAAACCAAATGCCTCTTGACTTATTACTCGGGGATACAGCCCCAGCAGCAGTACCAGTAGCAGAGCCACAACTGGAGCAGACATAGAGGCTTCCTAGGAAGAAGAGGAAGCTCCCTACTGCAGACGAGGCGGTCATCCGGTTGGCATACCCACAAGAGGTTTCCTCCAGTCAGCCATAGGTTGCTCCAGATATTCAGCCCGTACAGGTCCAGGCCCCAGTCCCAGCAGCTGAGCAGCAGAAGACCGGGAACCAGTCTGAGGTTTCCATACATACAGAGGACCCGGGGACCACTCATGTTCCCATGCATACAGACGAGGCTTAGGGAGCTCCTATATCCTTTCATCTTGATTTTTGATGCTTATTTGTTTAATTGGCAATGGGGACAATGCCAGCTTTTATTTGTGGGGGTGCACCCTACTTTTTATCCGGATGATTGACTTAGTTTATGTTTTTGTTGATTTTCTATTTGGTCTGTATATAACTTTACATTTAGTTACTTTTATCGCACTTTTTATCTTTCATTTGGTATGTATATAAAGTTACATTATTGTATATATTCATCCCCTGTTGTATATTCTAATCCCCTATTGTAAATATTCATTCTATTTTCTCTTTTCGTACAAATTTTTCATTTTTAGCTTAGTAGATAGGCTCACAACCTTTTTGTTTCGTTTTTGGCGTTTTCAATAAGCCCTTGATTTTCTTAATGCCACGGTTCTTTGCAAGGGTGGAGTATTGTGCGAACCGGGTGACTCTTCCCGATGATGGATGGCATGACAACCTTCTTAAGGGTTTGAGTCCGTTTTTGATTTTTCTTTTGTTTTTAGTAGTTTATAGTTAAGGGTACCTCAAGCAAAGCTTCACTTGGGCCTAACACATTTGCCTTTGATCCCATGGTCAAAGACAAGTGGTTGTGTTTAGGTTGGTGAAAGTAGTGACCTTGAGACTCTTGTTTAGACCAAACAAACATCATGTGGTCTTTCGGGACTATTGTGTGCTCAATCGTGTCTAAGGTTGTTGTGGGCCCCCGACTCTATGTCTTTAGCAATCCTTGAGTGTGTGTGGTGAGAAATCGAATTGTGAGTCCAAGTCCTGAGCCAATGGTCTAGAACTTGCCCTAAATGTTTGTTGAGGCAAAATTTTGAGTGAAATTTGACTTGAGAAGTGATTATAGGTTCTCCTTAATCCAAATAATAGTCGAACAATTCCATAGTCTACCAAGGATATAATCCCTAGCTAGCCCTTTTGAGCCTTAAACCTTTTTCTTTCAAGAACCAATGCTACAAGCCTATACCCGTTCTAAATTATACCCTCTCTTGGCACCCAAATCGTCCCTTGAGTAATGGCAAAAGTCTAAGTTTGGGGGGGAGAGACAAGAAAGGAAACAAAGTGGTAAAAGGTACAAAAGCAAAAGGAAAGGAAGGCAATGAAAAATAAAAAAAAGAAAAAGACAAAAAGAAAGCCCAATGTGCAAAGAATAAAATGGGATTCAAGAAAAACAAAAGTGAAAAAGATGTAGAAAAAGTAGAAAAAGAAGAAATGCTTTGAATTGCATAAGAAAGAGTGACAATGTGTCTCTCTAACCCCTTGAAAAGAAGTGAAATACTCAAAGAGTCAAAGGGAATTGTGCCAAAATGAATCAAAAGAAGTGCTTAAGGGAAGATGGAACCCATATAGACCAACAACTTTTCCTACCCTGAACCAAAAGCCTTCACATTGACTCAACAAAAGCCCTATATGATCTTGAGTTGGATGATGCTCGCATTAGTGGATACTTACATGAGGGTCAAGCATATGGTACTTAGAGCCGGACTTGTGACCTTTCCTTGACAGAGACGAGTGAATTCCAATTAACCTTGGTTTGTGTGCTTATACTCTAAAAGGTGAGGTTTGCTTAGGGAGAATTGAGGATGTGTGAGTTTGGGTTCCATAACGACCAAAGTAATTGAGAGAGTTCTTTGATGTAATGAGTCAATTCTTGATGCTCTTGTGTCACACTTGATCCATAGTTTTTCAAAGTTTAAATTTTGTTAATGATCCATTAGTATTGAGGGCAATTGTTAGTCCCAATTGATGCTTGTTGAGGTTAATTTAGGACAACTGGAATTACTTGGATTTTCCTTTAAGGGGTGGGTCTTATTTTGTTTGCTTGAGGACAAGCAAAGGTTTAAGTTTGGGGGAGTTGATAAGTTAGGATTTTAACATGTTTTATGCCCCTACTTGCCTATGCTTTGATCATATATTGTCATAAAATAGTCCTAAAAGGCTCACAAGTTGTGCTTGATTGCAGGTTTGATCGACAAAGTGATGAAATGTCAAAGATCGGCTAAAAAAGAAGTGAAACCTGCTCAAGTATCAAAGACCAAGAAATCTAAGGAAAGAAGGCCTAGTGCGAACCGCACAAAGTTGAATGCAGCCGCACCAGGTGGTTCAGAGAGTTGGTAAACCAGGCTAGAGGCAACGCGGCCGCGGTACACATCTCGCGGTCCGCGGTGAAGGCTCCGCGGCCGCACTACTCTTTTGTGCGGTCCGCGGTCATGAGATTCAGAGAGATGAAAGTTTGCAAAGCCAACGCCATGCGGTCCGCGGTCGTGATTGCGCGACCGCGCCAGCTCCTTCCGTGGCCGCGGTCCATTCTACGCGGTCCGCGGAGTCCAAGTTCTGAGAAGCACAAGTCAAAGTCAAACAGCCCAGTGCGGCCGCGGTCCATTTAGTGTGGCCCGCACTGACCCCGTAGGGGTATTTTTGTCCAATTTTTCCAACCTAGTATAAATAGAACATTTTACCATTTTTGACAATCTTTTGTATTCAGACGTGAGCTGCGCTACTGAGAACGATATTTGTAGCCATTTTTGGCACTTTTGCTTTACATTTACGATAGATTCTTGTAGTTTAATTTTAGCAATTAATTAATATGTTTAGTTTTTCATCTATTTCTTCAATTTCTTTATCTAGTATGAGTAGCTAAACCCATTAGCTAGGGTTGTGGCTCAACCCTAGTATGGGTAATTGATGGGTATTGCCATCTAGTGTTAGATTGACTATGGGTGTTTGCTATTTGGGTTGATTTTATGTTTTAATCTAGAATTGGTCGTTGCAAATACTAATTCAAGCTTTGTGGGTTTAACTCTTCTTGAGAAAGAGAGTCTATGACCCCAAAATTGACCCAACAAGGAATTGGGATGGACTCATGAGAAATGATAGTTCCAATTAACGAGTTAAACCTCGAGAGAGTAATTACCCTACTTGAACCCTAGTTGCTTGGTCTAATTTGCCTACCCATTTGGTCTCGAGAGAGTTAATTGGGAAAAATCTCTCTCTCTCTACCGAGAGGTGTGAGAGTGGGTGAAATTGTGCAACAGTTATAACATAAGCCCAAATTATGTCAATCGAACCTTAGTAACATCTTCCTATCAATTAGCTACCTAGGTAGTGTCATAACCCTAATGCCCTTCTTCCCATTAGATACAACTTAGCAATATCCTCGTAGCATAATTTAGTGTTAATCAATAGTTTTATAAAAATAGTTATAATTCAAAAACCAAAAAATGTTTGAAGTGACATTAGGAGTATAAACACATCTCTAGGCTAGACAGACAATCCAACTCCACTACTAGCTCCCAGAGGAAATCGATCCCGACCCTCATATCAGGTAAAAGATATTGCGACCCGCTCTTCCTACCTTAGTGTAGCGTCGAGTTGGCAGCGATCAACATCTTCCGTTCGGTCTCCCAGGTAGCCTCCTCCACGGGCCAACCTCTCCACTGCACTTTCACTGAAGCTATATCCTTTGATCTCAACTTTCGAACCTGACAACCCAAAATAGCTTTTGGCTCCACATCATAAGTCAAATCATCATCTAGATGAACCGTGCTGAAATCCAGAACATGACACGGATCCCCAATATACTTTCGGGGCATAGAAACATGAAATACCGGATGCACACTAGACAAGCTGGGTGGCAAAGCAAGCTCATAAGCCACCTCCCCAATCCTCCGAAGCACCTCAAAATGCCTAATGAAACGAGGACTCAATTTACCATTCTTCCCAAATCTCATAACACCCTTCATGGGTGAAACCTTCAACAGAACCTTCTCACCAACCATGTAGGACACATCCCGAACCTTCCTGTCAGCATAACTCTTTTGTCTCGACTACGCTGTACAAAGCCTCTCCTGAAGCCTCAAACCGGTGAGTATATCTTCTCTGCATCTCCCGCTCGGTCTCCTAGGTAGCCTTCTCCACGGGCCGACCTCTCCACTGCACTTTCACTAAAGTTATATCCTTTGATCTCAACTTTCGAACCTGACGACCCAAAATAGCTTTTGTCTCCACATCATAAGTCAAATCATCATCTAGATGAACCGTTCTGAAATCCAGAACATGAAGCGGATCCCCAATATACTTTCGGGGCATAGACACATGAAATACCGGATGCATACTCGACAAGCTGGGTGGCAAAGCAAACTCATAAGCCACCTCCCCAATCCTCCGAAGCACCTCAAAATGCCTAATGAATCCAGGACTCAATTTACCCTTCTTCCCAAATCTTATAACACCCTTTATGGGTGAAACCTTCAATATAACCTTTTCACTAACCATGTAGGACACATCCCGAACCTTCCTGTCAGCATAACCCTTTTGTCTCGACTACGCTGTACGAAGCCTCTCTTGAATTACCTTCACCTTTTCTAAAGCCTCCTGCGCCAAGTATGTCCCCAATAGCCTAGCCTTACCCGGCTCAAACCAACCAACTGGAGATCTACGTCGCCTCCCATACAAAGCCTCATATGGAGCCATCTGAATACTCGACTGGTAGTTGTTGTTATAAGCAAACTCTACAAGCGGTAGAAACTAATCCCATGACCCTACGAAACCAATGACATAAGCATGCAACATGTCCTCCAATATCTGAATAGTGCGCTCGGACTGCCCGTCCGTCTGAGGGTGAAAAGCTGTGCTCAACTCAACCTGAGTACCCAACTCACGCTGCACAGACCTCCAAAATTGTGAAGTGAACTGAGTGCCCCTATCTGAGATGATGGAAACTAGGACACCATGCAAACGAACAATCCCCCGGATATAGATCTCTACTAACCGCTCTGAAGAATAGGTAGTACATACATGAATGAAGTACGCGGACTTGGTCAGCCGATCCATGATCACCCAAATAGCATCGAACTTCTTCAAAGTCCGTGGAAGTCCAACTACAAAGTCCATAGTGATCCGCTCCCACTTCCACTCTGTAATATCCATCCGCTGAAGCAAGCCACCCGGTCTCTGATGCTCAAATTTCACCTGCTGACAATTGAGACACCGAGCCACAAATCCCAAAATGTCTTTCTTCATTCTCCTCCACCAATAATGCTGCCTCAAATCCTGATACATTTTTGTGGTACCCAGATGAATAGAATACCGCGAGCTATGGGCCTCCTCCAGAATCAACTCCGGAAGCCCATCTGCATTTGGCACACATATCTGGCCCTGTATCCTCAACACCCCATCATCATTAATAGTCACCTCTCTGACATCATCATGCTGAACTCTATCCTTAAGGATAAGCAAATGAGGATCATCATACTGGCGCTCTCTGATGCGATCATATAAAGAAGACTGAGAAACCACACAAGCCAATACCTGACTAGGCTCCAAAATATCCAGCCTCATGAACCGATTGGCCACGGCCTGAACATCAACTACAAGAGATATCTCCCCAACTAGAATATATGCCAAACTCCCCATACTCACTGCCTTTCGGCTCAAAGCATTGGCCACCACATTGGCCTTCCCCGGATGGTATAATATAGTGATATCATAATCCTTTAGCAACTCTAACCAACTCCGCTGCCTCAAATTGAGATCCTTCTGCTTGAACAAGTGCTGGAGGTTACGATGATCAGTAAACACCTAACAAGACACACCATACAAATAATCATCCAAATCTTCAACGCGTGTATAATGGTAGCCAACTCCAAATCATGAACGAGGTAGTTCTTCTCATGGGGCTTCAATTGACGAGAAGCATAAGTAATAACTCTACCCTCCTGCATCAATACACACCCAATGCCAACTCTCGAAGCATCACAATACATGGTATATGAACCTGAAGCTGATGGCAAAACTAAAACTGGAGTTGTGGTCAAGGCAATCTTGTGCTTCTGAAAGCTCTCCTCATACTCATTTGACCATACAAATGAAGCACCCTTCTGAGTCAACTTGGTCAAGGGCGATGCGATGGATGAGAATCCCTGAATAAACCGGCGATAATAGCCTACCAAACCAAGAAAGCTGCGAATCTCTGCGGCTGAGGACGGTTTGGGAATTGAATATTCGAGGATGAATGTTTCTAAGGGGGAAGGATGTTACATCTCGCATTTTTGTACGTTAAAATTTCGTTTTTAGTTAACCGACGTAGACCCGGGGATGAGATCATCTTGACATTAACGTAATTACGCTATTTATAACATGCGCTAAATAAGTGTTATGAAGGATAAAGGGGTACACGGATTAAAGAAGACGAGTTTCATTGAAAGTGGTCAATTTGGAATAAAATACGGGTCGAGCGATAATACCCGATAATTATGAACTAGTACCATGCAAGGTACCATATGACTACAGTAGTATAATATATAAAGTATATATGAAGTATTTTAAAAAATAAATAGAATTTTAAGTAATTTGTGGTAAGTTTTAAATTATCAATTCCTTTTTAAGTTCAAATAATTCCTTCTTCAAGTTCAAATACGATAAAGAGCAGAAGCAATTCCTTCTTAAAGTTCAAATATGTTTGGAGCAAAATCAATTCCTTCTTAAGTTCAAATAAGTTTGGATCAGAAGCAAAAATTCGATTCTGAAAAGCTTCCAACGAGAATTTGTTGAAATAATAGTAACGTAAAATTTTGCGGTTCTAAAAAAGTACGGTGCAATCTTTGCCAAGAATATTATACGGAGTTTTCCCTATTGCAGTTATGTTAAGGCCCTCCCTTCTTTGTTTTGGCATGATCCAAATTATACTGAAGAAATGAGCAAATACATAGTTTCAATAAATTACTCTATTCATAGAAGTAGTCGGGGTTTCTATATTCTTGATTCCCCATGAGAATTATTATTATCTTCTGTTCATGGGTCTTAGAATAATACGCACTTGGAAAATTTTATTCGGAAGGAAATATCGAGATTATTATGTATTTTCATGCATTTACTCATTTATACATGTGCATTGACCCATGACCAGATGGCGTTATATACGCGTATATATGTATATGGGATAAGGAAAAAGGTTACGGCATTATATATGCACCACCACCTGATCAGCTGGTATATGATGATGATGTTGCCCATAGTGGCTGAAATATGATTCAAACGACGTTATATACGCACCACCACCTGATCAGTTGATATACGATGATGATGAGGTTACAGCGTTATATACGTACCACTACCTGATCAGCTGGTATATGTTCATGATATTGACCACAATGGCCGAGATGATATGATGTGATACCCTCAGTGGCTTGATAATATTATGTACACCCATACCTATGCATGGCACGACATTTATAAGCATGTGCATGATATTATAAACGTTTCAAAATTTACAGAGTTATTCAAATTTAAAGGTATATGTATTCCATGTTTCATCTATGTCTTTTACGTACTTATTTTCATGCCTTACATACTCAGTACTTTTTTCGTACTGATGCCCTATTTCACGGGGCCTACGTTTCATGCCCGCAGGTGCAGGTAGGCAAGCTGGCGGTCCCCCTTCTTAGGATTCTTGATCAGCGAGAGTTGGCATGCTCCACTTGATTCGGAGCTGCTTTTGATTTTGGTACGATATGATTATTGGTATGATATATATATATATATATATATATATATATATATATATATATATATATATATATATATATATATATGACGTGGCTCAGTCCCATCTTTGTACAGTTATGTTTCTATTAGAGGTCTGTAGATAGTATGTCTAGTTGGGTTGTATGTGGTCTTGTCGGCTTTCAGTTTTGGATGTATAATTGTCTATAGCAGCCTTGCCGACTCGCCCACTGTATTCTGCATGTATACGTACATATGCCTTGATGGTAAGTTTCCTTCACGTATGTTATTTTCGTAATGCAGCAGATGCTATACAAGTTCATATCTTAGATGCATGCTTAGGGGTGTTTGACATATAGGACTCAGGCACCCGTCGCGGCCCATCGGTTTGGGTCGTGACAATTTACATTTAGGACTACGGATGTGGGATTCCGGTAGATCCCCCTACACAGTTATATGGAACTATGGGGCTGCACCCGATAGATTCCCCCAGTACTGGGTATTTACATTTGAGACTACGGAACGGGATTCCGGTAGATCCCCGCGCACTATGAGTTGGGCTACGGGACGGTATTCCGGGAGACCTATTGGATATGTATATTTGGGACTACAGGACGGTATCCTGGGAGATCCCCGATTGTTATGATTTGGTGCTGAGCTGTATTTCCTTCTATGCTTACTTTGCCTCTATATAGTTGTTGTTGTCCTTTATATCCTGTGTTACTTTTACTGCTGTACTTATTTATACTGCTCTGTTCTACACTGTCAAACTTTATATTTTATTTAACCTCAGTAGGGCCCTGACCTTCCTCGTCACTACCCGACCGAGGTTAGGCTTGGCACTTACTGAGTACCGATGTGGTGTACTCACGCCCTTTCTGTGCATGTTTTTCATGTGCAGATCCAGGTACTTCGACTCAGACTTACCATCCTTGAGGCGAGGCGACCCTTCAAAGATTTCTAGGTATATCTTCTGCGTCTACAGACCGAGGAGTCTATCTCCATTTTTTCTTGTAGTTACAGCCCTTCTGTATTTACTTTGTTTTAGACTATTCTAGAGTTAAAGCACTATGTAGTATCCTTAGCTTGTGATTCATGGGTTTCCGGATTTTGGGAATATGTGTTAGCTTTTGAGAGTTAAATATTGTGTATGCCGAGAGACACTTTTAAACATTGTTTTATTACTCTATTTCAATTTTAAATTGTTTTCTTTCGCGAATTTGTTTATCTTCCGCATTTTAGGCTTACCTAGTCGTAGAGACTAGGTGCCGTCACGATGGTTCACGGAGGGCACACCGGGGTCGTACACGTAGCCCTCCGTGGGCTAGTCTGGAATGTTCGTGGAGAGCGGGTTTTATTACACGAAGAGCTACGCGGAGCGCCCTCCGTGCGAATGTAGGGTTCACGGAGGGCGAATGTTCGTGTAACCCAGTCAAGACAGAAGAGCTACGCGGACTGGAATGTTTGTGATTTTTCCTATATGGTTGGAGAGCGGGTTCTACTTTGGGTATCGCCTATGAATGGCGTTATGAGTTTCGGGAAGAAAGAGAAGTTGAGTCTGAGGTTTATTGGTCCTTTTGATATATTGCGGCATGTTGGGGAGGTTGTTTATGAGCTTACTTTACCTCCCAGCTTGGCAGGAGTTCATCCGGTATTTCATGTTTCGATGCTCCGGAGGTATCACGGCGATCCGTCGCACGTGTTAGATTTCAGTTCTGTCCAGTTGGACAAGGATCTATCCTATGTTGAGGAGCCAGTGGCAGTATTGGACAGGTAGGTTAGAAAGCTGAGGTCAAAGAACATTGCATCAGTAAAGGTTTAGTGGTGGGGTCAGCCAGTCGAGGAGGCTAACTGGGAGACCGAGCAGGATATGCGCAGCCATTACCCCCATCTTTTCACTACTTTAGGTATGTCTTTATGCTCGTTCGAGGATGAACGAATGTTTAAGTGTAGGAGGATGTGATGACCCGGAAGGCCATCTTAAGAATTTATGCCCCGATCCCCTATTAACTACTTTCCCCGTGTTTATTTCTGTTATTTTGATTTGTCGGGATGTTCGGTTTTGAGTTTCGGAGAGTTTTGGGACACTTAGTCCCTAAATGAGAGTTTAAGTGTTAGAAAGTTGACCGAAGTCGGAATAGTGTGAAGACGGCCTTGGAATGGAAATCCGATGGTTCCGTTAGCTCCTTTGAGTGATTTCGGGCTTAGGGGCGTGTTGGAATGTGTTTTGGAGGTCCGTAGCTAATTTAAGCTTGAAATGCCAAAAGGTCGAATTTTGAAGTTTCCGGTTCGATAGTGAGATTTTGATCCAAGGGTTGGAATGGAATTCCGAAGTTGGAGTAGCTCCTTTGTGTTGAATGTGACGTGTGTGCAAAATTTCAGGTCATTCGGACGAGGTTTGATAGACCTTTTGGTTGAAAGCATATTTTTAGAGTTTTGGGATTTTTAGGCTTGAATCCGTGGTTGATTCGTCGTTTCGATATTGTTTTAGGTGTTTTAAGGATTGGTATAAGTTTGGACAGTGGTATTAGACTTGTTGGTGCCTTTGGTTGAGGTCCTGGGGGCCTCAGGATAATTTCGGATGGTTGACGGAAGGATTTTAGAGTTTGGAGTTGCAGCTTCAGCTGGTTTTCTGTCATAACTGTACCTGCGAGTGTGGGACCGCAGGTGCGGAGCTACAGAAGCGGCATTTGGCATCGCAGAAGCGGAAATGGGGAGGTTCAGCAGGAGCCACAAAAGCGGTGGAATTTCCGCAGGAGCGGTACCACATTTGCGGATGGGGAGTCGCAGATGCTAAAATCAGGCTGAGTTAGTGATTGTTGCAGATGCGACCATTGGTCCACAAAAGCGGGACCGCAGATGTGGTCCCAGGGCCGTAGATGCGGAAATCGCTGGACAGAAGCATATAAATACCCGCCTTCGCGAAATTTAGCTATTTTCCACCATATTTCAATCGGGAAGAAGCTTGGGAAGCACTTTTCAAGAGGGATTTTTAGAGGAGTTCATTGGGGTAAGGTATTTTTTCCTAAACTCGTTACTGGAATGATTTTTATCAATTTAAGCTTGAACAATTAAGGAAAATCAGTGGTAATTTGTGGGTTAGGGCTTGACTAAGTAGAGGCCTTTGAGTGACGATTTGAGGGATCAATTGAGGTCCGATTTTGGTACTTTTGGTATGACTGAACTTGTGAGAGTGTGAGGATTCTGGAAATATAAATTTTACCAGATTCCGAGATGTGGGATCGAGGGGCGTTTTGGTTATTTTACCTAATTTCGCGTATTAGCTTAGAATTTAATTGTAGAATCAGTTACTTGAAGTGTTATTTACATTATAAAATTGAATTGAATAGATTTGGGCCATTTGGAGTCGAGTACTCGTGGCAAGAGCATGGTTTCAAATTGATTTGAGCTGGTTCGAGGTAAGTGGCTTGCCTAACCTTGTGTGGGGAACCTTCCCCTTAGGATTTGGTATTATTGTTAATTGAAATGCTTTGTAAGTGAGGTGACGAGTGCGTACTTGTGCTAATTGTTGAAAATTCAGTTTTTCATTAAGTAATTACTAGTATGGTTTTTTTCTATTTTTATTACTTGCACTATTAAGCCTGTTTTTAGCTTAGGAAAGCATGTCTAAGTGATTTAATTGCTTTATTTGCTCAAACTGCTTTACCTAAATTCTATGCAACATGCTAGGCTAGACTTACTTGTTTGCCCTAATATGGAATCTGACATTTCTGAGTATTTTCCTGTTGCTGCTGTGTATTTACATTGGGACTATGGATGTGGGATTTCGGTAGCACCCCCTTGTCTGTTTACATTTGGGACTACGGGTTAGATTCCCGGTAGATCCCCCTGCATAGTTATATAGAACTACGGGAATGCACCCGGTAGATTCTCCTAGTACTAGGTATTTATATTTGGGACTACAGAATGGGATTCCGGTAGATCCCCGCGCACTATGAGTTGGGCTACGGGACGGTATCCCGGGAGACCTATTGGATATGCATATTTGGGACTACACGATGGTATCCTGGGAGATTCCCGATTGTTATTATTTGGTACTGAGCTGTATTTCCTTTTGTGCTTACTTTGCCTCTGTATAGTTGTTGTTGTCCTTTATATCCTATGTTACTTTTACTGTTGTACTTATTTATATTGCTCTGTTCTACACTGTCAAACTTTATATTTTATTTAACCTCAGTAGGGCCCTGACCTTTCTCGTCACTACCCGACCGAGGTTAGGCTTGGAACTTACGGAGTACCGCTGTGGTGTACTCATGCCCTTTCTGCGCATGTTTTTTATGTGCAAATCCAGGTACTTCGACTCAAACTTACCATCCTTGAGGCCAGGTGACCCTTTGGAGACTTCAAGGTATATCTGCCATGTCCGCAGACCGAGGAGTCTCTCTCCATTCTCTCTTGTAGTTACAACCCTTCTGTATTTACTTTGTTTTAGACTATTCTGGAGTTAGAGCACTGTATAGTATTCTTAACTTGTGATTTATGGCTTTCCGGGTTTTGGGCATATGTGTTAGCTTTTGAGAGTTAAATATTGTGTATGTCGAGCGGCACTTTTAAACGTTGTTTTATTACTCATTTCTGTTTTAAATTATTTTCTTTCGCGAATTTGTTTATCTTCCACATTTTAGGCTTACCTAGTAATAGAGACTAGGTGCCGTCACAATGGTTCACGGAGGGCGAACCGGGGTCGTGACACAGGGTTGGAAAATTTGTAGAAAAGGCATTAGGTCCCATTAGGCATCAATATTACGTGAATTGATATTCTGGATCCACCAAACTCTGACATTACGTGAATGCCTTTAGGGCCCATTAGGACAGCGTGAAAATCTCCTAACTATTAAGGATTTGTGGCTTAACAATTAGTGGGACTTATCAAAAATTTCCTTTGGAATTCTTTCCCCTTTGGCAAACAAAATTAAAGCCACTACCCCAAATAATCTCAATCATGACATCTCCGCATGGTCACATACCTCAAATGGCGTCTTATCCAGTACATCGTGCCATAATCTTCTAAATTTCTACCCCAACACTACTCAAGACTTTAATTGGATTTGGAATAAAACATTTCCTAATAAAATGAAGTTCCTCTTATGGAAATATTTACACAACAAGTTACCTACTAGAGTGTACCTAAACCACATTAGAATCAACATAGACCCTATTTGTTCCCTTTGTAAGTAAGATAGGGAAAACATCAGCCACATTTTTATATATTACATAGCAGTAAAGGATTTCTGGGCCCAATTAGGCATCAATATGAGTGGTTTCAATCCGACAAACCATTGGTTAATTAATCTTCGCGACCTAAACTGTATCATAGGGAGAAGCCACGTAGATTGACATGATATGTTCCTTTTGTGATATGGTGCATCTGGATGAATAGAAATAATAACCTTTTCATAACACGACAAACAAAGCCTATTTTCATTATTGTTACAAGATATCACTTGAATACAAATTCCCTGACTGAGAAGGAATACATGCATCAAAACAATATTCAGGTTTCAATAAAATGGATTAAACCAGCTGTCAACCGTATAAAACTTAATATAGATGGCTCATTTAAAAGATCAACCTACATATGTGGCTTTGGTGGGCTATTTAGGGATAGTAATGGTATATGGGTGCTAGGGTTCCAGGACTCGTCTTATGGTCTATCCCCACTTCATGCAGAACTTATGGCCTAGAACTTATAAAGGATCAACGTTTTACCAATGTTGATGTGGAGACAGACTCCACATAGGTCATTTCATGTCTACAATATGGTTGCACACTACTAAATAATATTGTTCATGATTGCAGGTCATTGATGCACCAGGTGAAGGTTCAAAAGTGGAACACAAGTTCAGAGAGGCCAACGAACCAGCACACAAGCTGGCTAGGGATGCTCTAAGCATGGCGACTCAGAACTTTGTATTATCCTCCACATTTTGTAACCGCTGTTTTAGCAACTAATATTGTACCTAGTCCTACGCAGTTAAAAATATTAGGAAAGAGGTATGCACTACGCTTGCTTCCTTTGGAAAGAAGAACGTCCTTCGTGACTATTTAATGTCTTGTAATAGCCAAGTAGAAATGCCCCGTTGGGACCTCTGTGACAATGTAGTTACTTAATTACTAGTATAATATAGATCCCTTCTTATCAAGAAAACAAACATGCAATGATTTTTAAATATAAAGATTCAAAATTGACATATGATTTTTCTCATTATATGAAAATCGAATTCTTATTGGATAAACTTATAATTATAGTCAAATGTTTTAAAATTAGAATGAGCTAATATTAGGAATTTGAATTAATAAAACTAAGTTAGTTCCTTTAATGTTGAGAACAAATAGTTAAGTTGTTGAATTAACTAATTAGCAAAAAAAATCCAATTTAATTTTTATAAATTCATCATATAAGAAAAATTATTTGTCAAATTGACAAAGTATTTAAGGTACGTAAAATTTATTCTTGTACGAAGAGTATCAGTAAATATAGCAAAATCAATTTTAGTATAAACTTAAGATTCAGATCGATAAAAATAAAAATTATTATTATTATTATTATTATTATTATTATTATTATTATTATTGTATGATCTAATACAGAACACAAAGCATAACAATATTTTTATCACGGTCCTTTAAAAATTTGTCAAAACACAAATTATAATTTAATTTTTTGGTCTTTTAGAAAATTAGGAATAAAAAGGTTAGTGATATACCTCCTAAAAAATTCGATAGTGAATGTAAAGTTTAAAGAATGACCAATATTGAGCTATTATTTTACAAAAAATAGCTTAATATAACAATTATAGTGAGATATTTTCATTGTTGGACAGAATACAAGAAAGAAAGAAAAATGACAATATTTTATTAATATAGTTTGTCTTTAACTATTTTATCCCTACTGCCTCATATTTGATCATTTTTACAACATTTTCATTAAATTTTATTTTATAACCCAAACAGATTTTCTAATAACATGTATGATTTTTTTAAAATTTGTGTATTAATTGATATAGGTACACGCGCAAAGTGCGTACCCTAAAATTAGTATCACTAGTTTTAGGCTACGCGCATGTATCCCTTATAATTTTAAGAAATCATATAAATATATTAAATGATGTGTTTAATAGTAGTTTCATCATAGATATTCAATCAACTTTACATAAGCATTTTTTTGTGTGATGGATATTTAGTACTTATAAAAACCATGAGTACATGATCAAATAGTTTGAAATTCCCCTAACTGCAATCAAATTAAAGAGGCAAGAAGTTTTTTTTGTATAAATCAAAAGAGCCAAGAAAACTTCATGCACAACCTAAAAGCTTAAGACATTAAAAGACTTTTACTTGAGTCTGGTTGAGTGTTAAATAAATACATGCTTAGTAGATATGTTTAACATTGATATATATATATATATATATATATATATATATATATATATATATATATATATATATATATATATATATATATATGTTTCTTTCCGAATATAACATTGATATAAATTTAGTATTCGTACGGAGAAAATTATAAAAAAACGATATTCTGAAACTGGAGGAAAAAGTGAATGGTGTCCATGTAGCACTCCTGCTAGATGCATATACTATGCAGCAAAGAAAATCATATTTGCAACATTAATTATCCTAATACATGTCAGCTCTCTCACACTTCTACCCAGTTTTTCCTCTCTTTTTGCATCCAAAGTAATCATCAGTCTCCCTATTACAATCTTATAATATACTAAAAAGAAACAGTCAATCAATAATTTAAATTAATAAAAAAAATTGAATCATGAGAAAAGAGAATAACTTGTCTTATATGTTATTCTTTGCTTGTGCTACTGTTAACTCCCGCAAATTCTCCAATTTGTTCAATCAAGACAATGAAATAGAACAAATGAAATACCTATACGAAAGTACTCTCAAATTGTGAAAATTTCATCTCTTTATTAAAATGGTTCTAAAATAGTTTTATTTATAACTCAGGAATATTAAAAGCTATGAAATGCTTGTTACATTTACAGGAATTTCAAAAAGTTTATTTTGAAAAACGTAAAGGCTTCATTGCACCATGTTTATTTTTTTTAAATGCATCATAATAAGTACATTAAGAGGTTCAAAGCAAAGCATTAAAATTCCAATGCAATTATTTTAATTTATTTTTATAGATATTTAACATTTACCGAAAGGTAAGTTTACATTATGATATAGATTATTATAGAAGTAATGTTTAAATGAATGGCAAAATGGTCATTCAATATTTGATGGATATTTTAATAATTCATCCTTCACTTTAGAGCTTCACGCTTATAATATAGTATGATTAAAGAGAACAGAGAAAATAACAAATATGGTCACTTTTGTTTAAGGGTGTATTCAAAGTAGTCACTTAAGTATACTCTTGAGCAATTTTAGTCTCTTAAATTTATCAAAAGTGAGCTTTCTATGTTATAATCATATCATTATAGACGTTAAACATCGTAATTCATATAATTCATACTCTTTTTATCATTCCATTAATTGTACTTCACATCTAGCTCATAAGTCATTTGCATCTTACTTATTACTCACCATACTCGTTACTTACATTTGCGTAGATGAACTTTAACTATCAATCTATCACATATACGTATCTTTTCCGTGATCCCTTTATAAGGAAAACATAACTCTTATCTAAACATATCGTTACATTGCTAGTCAAGCAATCCTACTATACCTTTCAATCGCAATATAAGCACGGTCTTAGCTATCATTCAACCGAAAATCCCATATAAGTCTCTCTCTTTAACATTATTCTTTTCCCTTTTTAGTCCTACCGGCAAAGCTTTATAAATTCTCATCGTAGTATAACATATGACATTTCAAGATCACACTAATGAGTATGAAAATATTTTATCAAAACGGTAAGTACACCTTCTATTATAACTCCCTCTAGTCCTGAGATCTCGATGCGTGTGAACCTTGCCATGGCCCTACCATGGAGCCCTGATATGGCACAAACTGTTCTAACATAAGCGGGGAAAGTCCTCCAGCATGTTGTCCTTCTACATGTTGTTTGTTGCCGCTTGGGAATCCTATGAAAGTACCTACTATTCTAACCCTCAAGATCTGACCAATACTCCCATCTAGGTCTTGTTTTGTGGATGTTGGCGAGTCCTGGTTAATTGACTCCCAGGACCGTGGACTTCTCGATTCCTCACAAGACCCTACATCCTCTAGTGAGCCATCATAGTATGGGGTTTGGGGATCAAGTGATCTAGTCAACACTTGTGATGTCCTCATTACTTCTCGCTTAAGTGGGGCCACTGGGAAAACTAGTGATACTGGAGTTATTCTTGGATCCTCTAATACCATCGGGGTTGGAGACTCCCATAGTGGTGACTCATCTCGTATCTCAGACGGTTCTATCTCGATAGAGGACATAATCTCTTATGGGTCCTTCTCAATAGAAGACATAACCTCAGACGGGTCTGTCTCAATAGAGTATTTACTCCCACCTCCGTCTCCGTCGTATCCCTTCGATCACCTGTAGTCCTTCTAGTGGAAGTCATCTCTCAGCTATAAGACAAACAAGGACTAGGGATAAAATTTCGATACCTTATGACTTGGTTCTATCGCACGATCTAGAACAAAAAGTAAAAGTAACAATCACAAATGCCCCACAGCCTCCTATTTATAAGTGTGACGTGCAACACATCCATAAACAAGGATCTACTAGACACGTCTTGTAGACAATCCTAGGACATACCTGCTCTGATACCAAGTTTGTCACACCCCAACCTTGGGGGGGGGGGGGTGGCCGACACACGTTGCCCTAAGGCCCCAGCCTACTAATCCTAATACATGTGATATCCTCAACCATACATGGGCTAACAAGGCCTCTGACAAGTGATTACCTGATCAAAAGATACAACCACTTGTACGTAGGAAAAGGAAAAACACACACACACACACACAACAAGACCAACAAGGAAAATATAAACACAATGGGTCAATTAAGAAGGCCGATAAATCCACCCAAGACTACTATATACAAGACGACCATCTACAAGCCTCTAGAGAGTACATTAACAACATCTGGTCGGGACAAGACCCAAACATACCCATAATTTCTATAATAAATATGCATACCAAGACCATGGCAAGTCCGGAGAAAGGATCTCTGTATGCGACGAAATCAGAGGGTCCAATTTCTTGCTATTAATTCATTTCCGAAGAACACATCGAGGCCTCAAGGACGCGAAGCTGTGACCGAGTTCCTTCCCTCGAAGCTCGTCGAGGCCCAGCCTAAAGAGAATATTGATCAAGGCTAGAGTAAAATAGGGGATTCCCAAGGCACACGGCTATGTCTGACAAAGCTGACCTACCTGGAGCCTGTATCAAGGTGTCATGTCTAGTTGTCCCATCTCCATGACTTTACAGTTAATGTATTTTGTACTATAACGGGATTCCCCTCCTATATAAAGGGGATCCTCATCACTTTGTAAGGGGCTGCTATTTGCTCCAACTATTCTATACAAGATCAATAACAACTCTCTCTCTCTTTTCTCTCTAACTTACTCGCTCGAGACTATCACTTTCATTGATCGCTGTCGTACTTGTTCTTCATCTATTGCTTGATATTGGTCATAAAGAGCCTCCTTTAATTATATCCCAACTGTTAGCCCCTTCCTGATTATCCCCAATAGCTCGAGCTAGAGCCCAGGCATCGACTTCGAGGCCCCTTATTGGTTAGTCTGAGGCCCAGATAGCAAGCCCCTCGGTTTGATTATAACTCTTCTTTAGTTTGTGTTTCGTCGTTAGGCTTCACATATCTAGTATCAACTACTTAAAAAACTAGCATAAAAATAGATCACATATTTTTAGAGTCACATCAACAAATTTAATTGTTATTACCATTTTCACGGTAAACAGTTTGGCGCCCACCGTGGGGCTAAAAATAATACTCCCTCCGTTTTATATTAAATGAGGTACTTTCCTTTTTAGTTTGTTCCAAAAGAAATGACACATTTCTAAATTTGGAAATAATTCAACTTTAAACTCTTTCATTTTACCCATTTACCCTTAATGAGAAACTTTTATAGCCACACAAATGTCATGGCCCTACAAACTTTTTACCACTTAAGCTTTTAAGACCACAAATTTCAAAAGTCTTTTCTTTTTTCTTAAACTCCGTGCCGAGTCAAACTACCACATATAATATGAAACGGAGGGAGTAGTGATTATTTTCTTGCTGGTTTCATTACACATCGCAAGTTATCTTTCACACTTTTTCTTGTCCAAGATCTTCGATTTCAAGTCAAAATGTCTGGCTCAGTAAATAGAGTTGAGAGTGACAAACTTGGAAACCACAGAGAAAACGGTGTGGCTGTTCCAGTTTTTGGAGCGCCACTATAGAACCCCAATAGCGCCCCTGGACCGTTTCCAGCGGACGTGGGTTTGCAATGCGCACAACAAGTCAACGAAACCTCGCACACTGACAAGAACGTACAACACGACGACCAACAGGAAGCCCAAAAGACCCCAGCTCGGGAAGAACAAGAAGTTAGTCTTCATGTTATTTTGAAATATTGCAGACATAACATCTTGCTATGGCTCAACTGCAAAGCCACCCGAAGACTCCCAGCATAGTAGTACCGGAAACTACTCCCCCGGCCGAACAGGTACCAGAGAGATCGAGAAACAACGGATCGATAGTCGACCCTACCATCGTGAAAATACTCGAGGGCCTCACTAAAAAGATTGAATCGGGCGAGAAAATGATAGCATCCAATGATAAGAAGGTCGAGACCTACAACTCCAGGGACGATCAGATCCCAGGGTGCACCCCCTGTCTTGAAAGGTGTGGATTGGAAGGAGTTCATACAAAGGTCGTTCCCTGAAGAAGCAGCCCCAAAACCCATTCCTAAGAAATTCAGAATGCTAGAGCTCCCAAAGTACAATGGGACATCAGACTCCAATGAACACGTTACTGCCTACACTTGCACAGTAAAGGGCAACGACATAAAGAACGATGAGATCGAGCCCATATCAGTGAGAAAGTTCGGGGAAACACTCTCGAAGGGGGCCATGATGTGGTATCACAACTTGGCTCCTAACTCCATAGATTCATTCGCCATGCTAGCAGACTCCTTTGTGAAGGCGCACGCTGGTGCCGTCAAACTAGCAACAAGGAAGTCCGACGTTTTCAAAATTAAGCAAAGGGAGAACGAAATGTTGTGGGAGTTCTTGTCTCGCTTTCAAATGGAATGGATGGAGCTACCACTAGTCTCCAATGACTGGGCAGTACAGGTTTTTACTCGAGGTCTGAACGAACGGAGCTCGATGGCTTCAAAATAGTTGAAACAGAACTTAATCAAGTATCTAGATGTGAACTTGTCGGACATCCACAACCGGTACCAGTCAAAAATTAGGGCTGAGGATGACCAGTTGGGAGCCCCCTTGGGCTCAGTACACCCAAGCAGGCTCCTGGCAAAGGAACTGAAACCAAACAAAGAAAGATACCAGCAGTACATCGAAGATAGGAGGGATGCCCCGAGGCGCAACCTACCTCGCAACGGTCGGAGAATAGATCGAGGATAATATCCTCGAGGGCTCATCAATAGAGCCAAATTCAATGGAGACACAAGGCCAATGGGGGAACCTTGCCTATTAAAATACAACTTCAACGTCGCTGTATTGGACATCGTGTTTACCGTCAACAAAACTAGGGGCACCAAATGGCCCAGGCCTATTCGGTCGGATCTTTCCTAGAGAAATCACAACTTGGTATGTGAACTTCATAATACGCACGGCCATAGGACCAAAGATTGCCATCGGCTCCGAAAGGAAGTAGCCAAGCTACTCAATAAAAGTCACCGCCGAGAACTTTTGCGCGATCGAGCTCAAGTTCAATTCCGAGAAAGAAAGGCAGCCATGAAGAACGAATCAAATAGGCCATGACATTTTATCATGACATTGGAGGGGCGTTGACACTCCCTGGGAACTTGTGAAAAGGAGGACAAAAATATCCATCGCCAGAGAAAGACGAATTCGGGGATACGTACCTGAAGGTGCCCTCACATTCAGCAGGGAAGGCTTTGAAACCCCGCCCCAACTTCATAACAACGCACTGGTAACCTCTTTCTTCATTCATCCATTTCGAATAAAACATGGTCTTGTGAATCCAGGTAGCTCGACCAACATTATCAGGACGAGAATGATAGAGCAGCTCGGACTGCTAGACCGAATCATGCCCGCCTCTTGAATCTTTGACGAATTCAACACGGCGATCGAAACAACGAAAGGGGTGACCATTCTCTCAGTCAGCATGGCCGGCACAGACCGGAACGCCAAATTCCATGTCATCAAAGTAGACGTGAGGTATAAAAGCCTTATTCGGACGACCGTGGACACACCGCATTAGAGTGGTACCATCCCCTCTTCACCAAATGACGAAATCCCCAGCAAAGGGCAGAATTAAAATCGTCTCCGGGGAACAACACGCGGCAAGGGAAGTGTTCGCATTATGCAATGTAGTGCCGACACCAGTATCTCTATTCTCGAAAGAGTCAACCTGTAATCAAAATATGTCTTGGCTAAGCCCTATTAAACACAGTAGAGGACCGTACTAAGTCCTCGCCCCAAACAACAGGGACACTTCCGACATTGGAACATCGCCGGCGCATCCCGCGATAAGGTAGGACCACCTCCCTCTTTCATCATTTTACAATAACCCACACGCAGGCACCCGGTCGGGGCAGTCAAAAGTGATAACCAAACCCAAAGATCTCAAGGCCTTAGCGGCATCCGTTGCACTCTTTTCCTCCGATCGAGCTTTTGTCTCAAAAAGGGTTTCATCGGCAAGGTTTTTAACGAGGAGATTTCCACGCGCTACCTAAAAAGGACCCAACAAGCTTACAAGGCTTCTTTTGCAATCAACCCCGAACACTGGAGGGCACCCCATTGAGAGGTCATCCACTCGGAGGAACCAGGGAACAACAAGCTAAGTTCCAATAGGAAACAATGTACCGGGCCAAATGGTCAACTGAACCGTGTCCGCATAAGCCGGGCTCACGGCAACAAAACAACATGTACTTATGACCAACAATCAAAGTATCTTTCGCCAAAGCATTTCGTACTCCAAAAAGAATTCAGCATTTCCATAGCAAGGATCCCTCCACCGAGAACGCTCCGAAATACTCAGAGACTAGTGTCAATAACTCAGAAAGCACACGACCTCAAGGCCGGAATGTCCATACTCATAAGCCCTCAATGAGGAAACTCCGAGCTCACGAGTAATGGCCTCCGAGCCCAAGCAAACTCGATGACTCGAAGACTGTCACCGATCGCCATTCGTTAAAAAACCAGGGGCCGTAAGACCCCAAGCAGGCAGACTCGATCTCAAATTAAAACTTGCACTGGGTATCAACAACTACATCTGTAAGACCTCAATGGCATGGAAAAGCTGTAAGACCTCAACGAGCATGAAAATACTGTAAGACCTCAAGCAAGGCATGAATCACACTCGCTCTGAGTATCAGCAACTACACTCGTAAGACCTCAACGACATGGAAAAACTGTAAGACCTTAACAGGGATGAAAATACTGTAATACCTCAAGCAAGGCATGAATCACACTTGTACCAAGTTCGACAAAACTGTAAGACCTCAAAAGGCATGAAAATTTTGTAAGACCTTACTATAGGCATACACTCAATCCCGAGGTTAGGCTATATGTCGCATTTGTAAGACTCTTGAAAGGGAATACCCTCGATATAGATGCCTAAACTACCACACTCGAGATCAAAAATGGCTCCGGCCAAACACAAATAACTGCAGTCATACGGCTGCACCAGCTGAATTAACGCGACTCGGGGATGCCCGACCGTCGCTATAAAATCATAGGCCATTACTTCGATCCTACTTCGAAAAGAACTGGTTAAATAGGCTACCCTCGACAGGCAAAAAGAGCTTCGACCATGTCAGCTCCAAATCACAAGTCTTCGAGCTACTCAGCTTACGAGCTAAACCTTCCGAGGTACTCGAACATTGCCGAAAATGACTTGAAATCGAGGTTCTTCCCGAACCGATGACAGGTTAGGCAAAATCATTCCAAAAGTCCTTAATAAGAGGAAAAAAGCCTATATATGCCTAAGGGCAAAGCATAACAGCCATTGTCGCCAGCCTAATGAGCCTTTGGGCCACACATACTAAAAGGTCACATCGACCAAAAGCTAAGAGCCACTGTCGCCAACTTAAGAATTTGAAAGCTTGAGGGTCAAAATGAGCTCGATTCGTAACCCTATTCGGAGACCGGATCCAAAATAGTTAACTATACATGCTTAAGGGAAAAGTGTAAGAGCCATCGTCGCCAACTTCATGAGCCTTAGGGCCACATACATAAAAGGCCACTTCAACCCAAGGCGTGAGAGCCGTTGTCGCCAGCCCATGAAAATACAGAACTGAGGGTCAATTGTGCTCGAGTCAAAACCCGACTTGGAGACTGAACCCAAAATAGTTAAGAAACAAATGCCCAAGGGCAAGGTGTAAGAGCCATTGTCACCCGCCCATGCAGACACAAAAGCTTGAGGGTCGAATAGGCTCGAGTCGAAGCCCGAATCGGAGACTAAACCCAAAATAGTTGAGCAAAAGCATAAGAGCTCTAACGCCAGCTTACACTAAAGGTCGTATCGACCGAACGCGTAACAGCCCCCAGCCCTGCCTGATGAGCCCCAAAGTTGTATTACGAATCTAAAGGTTATCACCAACTCCGAAACCAGTCCAATTGGTCAGAGGCAAAGCAGAAAGGGGTACATAAGCAATAAAGCTTCAAGTTCTCTTCTAATTACATACATGAAAAAGTGCATCCTCCATCTACAAACGCGCTCTGGAAATATCACATACAAAATGGCAAAGTCTACGCCCCGCCCCTGAGGGCTACAACCTATTAGCCTTGTCTTCACTCTCGTCAGCGCCGGACAAGAGTGACCGAGCATCACGCTCGTCCGCCCTCGCTCAGGCCAGCTCTTCTGAGATAACAAAACCCTTGGCACCGATCTCCTCGAGAACCCTCCTTCGGGAACTACAACGAGCATATTCTTTGATCCTCTCTTCACGATCGAGGACCCTCTTCAACTCGGCTTGGGAGTCGGTAGCATCCTTCAAATGACTCGCCATCTCCTGATCAGCCGTAGTCCAGCTCAGTGTTGCTTCAGCTCGAGCATGAATGACCTCAACCCTGACCTTCGAAAGTTCAGACTCAAGCTTCATCATCATATCCGCTTGAACTGAAGCTTTGTCAAGAGCTAAGAGGAGTTGGGCCGCGAAGGCAGGAACTTTAGCCAAGGCACCCTTCTCCTCTGAAGCTTAAGCCTGCACCTGATCTCTTAGCTCGCCATAGTCATTCTTGATTCGGTCGGCTTTACCCCTAAGGTAGTCCAGAGCCTCCATCTTTTTCTGCAACTGGGATAGGCAAAAAGTTAACCTAAAAGGTTAAAAAGAAAAATACATACCCACCCAGGACAGGAAGTTACCTGTTCCATTAAATAGCTCTCGTAATTCGAGCTCCAGTACGCCTCATATCGCCAGTGTGTTAACTCAACTTCCTTCTCCTTACAAAGGAGCCCAAGGGATTTACCCTCATCCAGAGCTTTCCAGAGTCTAACCCCATGATGGATCAGCTCAGACCTAAGTCTACCAAAGGCCTACAAAAGAAAAACTCGATGAGGAAGGGAAGACGCGAGATTCGAAACGCCTGTACCAAAGCTCACCGCGAAGTGAAGTCGATAGACATCCTCGAAGGCCAAACACACATCTGATAATCTAGTCCCCTCTGCCCTAGAAGAATCAATCCCGGTTGAAGCATGATCGCTCCAGGGAACATCCTCTCCTAGGCCAAAGACTTCGGGTACAGCAAGCTCGGGCGATGTTTCCTCCTTAAAGACTCGGCCCCTCTTTGCCCTGCTGTGAGCTCCACCGCACTGCAAATGCATATCCCAATTATCATTATTATCCTTCAACTTGGAAGCTGGGAACTCCTCCCCCTCTCTGGAGGAGCACAATCTCGCCCTTGGAGACCCTCCGATACCTACGACGGCAAGATTAGTACATGAAAAGAGAAAATGTCTTCCCAAATGTACGAAGGACAAGGTAAAAGCAACGTATGCACGTACCGTGGTATTTTGCTTTCTATCTGCTCCGGGACACAACTTGCCACCTATGCTCGTCATAAGTCGAATGGGTCGCTAGCCTTCGGACCCATCCGGGCAGATCAGGAACTTCGCCCAGCTCTCATGAAATTGCTGTAGAAAAGAAGGAAACACGATTACTAAACTAGCTTCCACCATGAGCGAATCTGAGAAATCACGAGACGCTCCACTCACGCGTGTAATTCCATTCCTCGGGGAATGGCATAAGTTCCACTGGGATAATGTCAGTTGTCCGGACCCGGACGAATCGACTAACCCACTCTCGATCTTCATCTTCCTCATCATCAATAACAAAGGGTGTGGACGAACAAAACCGCAAGGTTAGCAAACCTCAATGATGAAAGGGCCGGTACAACCTGACGAGGTGAATGAGTGTGAATTCAAGCCCTGCCTTCTCCGCAAAGAACCTCATCATCAGCACTATTCGCCAAAACAACGGATGTATCTGCGCCAAAGTAGCCCGATACTTTAAACAGAAATCGAGCACGACCCTATAAAGGGAGCCTAGTGCGAAAGGGTACAAGTACACATTCAGGAATCTATAGGCAAGGTCTGTGATACCCTCTTCCGGGGGAAGCGCCTGCAACGCTACCCCTTCTCCCAATCCGCAGCCTCTCCTCACTAGCTCCAGGTTCTCCTCTCTTATCGAAGTAATAGTCTTCAGAGTAAACTCACGTGGATCCGGAGCACTGGGAAACTCTCCCCTCTCTACCGGGCAGACCCTGAAGTAGCAGTCATGGCTATGGTGGAACTAGCAAACTGAAGCAGGAACCTACGCGAACGTTTTGGCATAAGGTAACGAAGGACGCAATGCGAAAACGGAAGGATAGCTATCTAAAATAATGGGATTTCCCGGGAAGGGAGAGCAACCCCATATATATGTGGGGAACCAACAGCGGTCCGCCTACCCAAGTTAGGCCCCGAAAAGCCAACGGCCTCGGTATGGGTTCCGAGGTGTTACCTAGCCTTGAGGTTTCCTCTCAAGGAGAAAAATAAGTACTTCGAGATCCGTCTATGAGGGATCGACCTCGGGAAATCACCTAAATATGAGTAACCCCTCCTTAGGGACCTACCTGCAATGCCTTAAAAGGTTATCTACATCAAGTTCAAAGTAAATCTCTAAGTGCCCGAAGCTGACCTTCACTCAGAGTCCACTCTCAAAATTTCAAGGTTTGGTGCTCTATCTCCACGAGACTCGAGGGACCCGATGACCCGAACTTATTGGACCGCTCAGGCTTGATCCGGGGAACAATTATGAGCTCGGAAAGGAGCCATTTCTATCAACCAAAGATCGAAAAGAATGCTCGCACCCGAGTTGGATACTGACGATCGTCGATATGGGCACACATTAAGAATCCCCGCAGGTGTAAAAGAACATACAAGAATATACAAGAATATGGCAAGTATCAAAGGCAAAAATCAAGAAAACATCTTTAAATTCATGAACATTTGCTTACGACGGCCCTCGAAGGGTCCTTACATATGATTACAAAAGCACGCAAAGGATCCTTACGCAGAAACAAAGAAACAAAGGGGTGTATACACGTGGTAAAAGCCTAGAGCCTAGTCTACTCTCGAAGGTCCACCTCCTGCAACAACACCTCCAAACATCTTCTCTTCGGGCACGCATCCTCAAAAGCCTTATCCCAGTCTTCCACACTGATATCCCCAAAGGATAAGTCGAAAAGCAAGGAGGGATGAAAAAACGCCATAGCCTGCCAAAAGTCGAGGACCCTCACTGGCCAAGAGAACCTCAGAGAGACAATAGACCTAGCGAATGTCGGCCTCACTTGCACGGCTACTTTGAATCCACTTCTTGGGACATTGAGTCGTGCAAGCTGCCAGCCCGGGGCAAAGTGCCATGTTGAGCCGGGGTATGAAGGTGAGCAGTGGTGTATAATCTGAGCCCCTTTATGAGCAACGGTATATAGTCCAAATAATTTTCTAAAGCGAGGAAAGTCGATCCCCGTATATCATCGTCTCGAGCCAATAAGGACAGCAAGAGCAGACGTAACAACAACAACATCAGTGACAGAACGGTATAATTTAGCTCGACAAAGAGGAGCTCAGGAAAAAGGCCACAACACGGCCGATGGGAACGCTGCCAAATAACCATAAGGCCGTGAACTCCAAATATTGCGATCAACAATAGAGAAAAATGGCGAGGAGAAAGGGATGAATAAATAAATAAAGACACTTGGATACAAAAATAATGCCACAACGCCCCCATTTATAAGAGATAATGACACAGGCATCCAGGCCTTTGGAAGACTAACCGGTGAGCGTAATTACTGCGTTCTTGAAGAACTAAATCGACAGCAGTACTGTCACTTTGAAGAAAGGGAATCGATAGCGTATTGAATGGCGTCGAAAAGACAAGTCCATGGGATCTCCCGCTTATCGTGAAACTTCACGCCATAGATTGCATCATCAACATGCCATCGTCACGGGAAGCCCGGGAAGTCAGGTATCAAAATCGTTTCCCATTGCTTTATTCTAGGAAACGCGGAGACTATCTGTATGCAGCGAAATAAGAGGGTCCAATTTCTTGCTATTAAGTGATTTAAGAGGAACATCTCGAGGCCTTGAGGACACGAAGCTGTGACCGAGTTCCCTCTCTCGAAGCACGTCGAGGCCCGACCTAAAGAGAATATTGAATGAGGCTAGAGAAAAATAGGGGATTCCCAAGGCACACAGCTAAGTCTAACAAAACCGACCTACCCGGAGCCTGTACCAAGGTGTCATGTCTAGCCGTCCCATCTCCATGCCTTTACAGTAATGTATTTTGTACTATAACGGGATTCCACTCCTATATAAAGGGGATCCTCATCACTTTGTAAGGGGCTGCTGTTTGCTCCAACTATTCTACACAAGATCAATAACAACTCTATCTCTCTTTTCTCTCTAACTTACTCGCTCGAGACTATCACTTTCATTCATCGCTTTCATACTTGTTCT
Source organism: Nicotiana tabacum (assembly GCF_000715075.1). Lineage (NCBI taxonomy): Eukaryota > Viridiplantae > Streptophyta > Magnoliopsida > Solanales > Solanaceae > Nicotiana > Nicotiana tabacum. The sequence goes on from NC_134080.1 coordinate 83,994,829, forward strand.
TCATTTATTGCTTGATATTGGCCATAAAGAGCCTCCTTTAATTATATCCTAACTGTTAACCCCTTTCTGATTATGCTCGATAGCTCAAGCCCGAGCCCAGGCATCAACCTCGAGGCCCATTATCGGTTAGTCCGAGGCCCGGAAAGCAAGCCCCTCTGTTTGATTATAACCCCGCTTTTGTTCGTGTTTCATCGTTAGGTTTCACATATCTAGCATCAACTGCTTAAACAACTAGCATAAAAATAGATCACGTATTTTATAGTCCCATCAACAAATTTAATTGTTATTATCATTTTCACGGTAAACGATCTCGCTAATAACTGCTGAGCTGGGCAGGCTATTGTGGTGGGGGAGCTTCGTTTACTTATTTATCAGGACCTGCAGCACGACATACATCATCCACAAATAAAAGAGATGTTAGTACGAATAAAGTACTGAGTATGTAAGGCAGAAAAACATAAATAAAAACAGTAATGTAAAGAGAGATAAAGAAGATACAACATGTAACATCTGAGTGCCTCTGAGGGCGATTGACATGAAATGCATTACACACACACACATAATATATATATATATATATATATATATATATATATATATATATATATATATATATTTAGTTATTTATTTATTTAAGAACATACACCTCTATGGGATCATATCGTACCCGGCCGTAATAGGCTCGGTAAAAACGTACCTAGCCATCATAAGGCTCAGTAGAATCGTACCCGCCCATGTGAAGCTAGAGAAAACCCAACTGATTAGTAGTTGCATAATAGGTGTCGTACCTGGCCGACCATAGCGCAAATCGATAAAGTAAAATAGGTACAAATATATAATGCATGCTAGACTTATGGAATCACATTCTGAAACTTTCGGAGTGACGTAAGGTTGGTAACCTCCGTATACGTTATTAGAGCTAACTCATCATCATGAATCTTATAAGAATCAGTAAATACCAATAACATTTGATAACATAAGTATAAGAGAAGTAACATCACCATCAATCATTCCATAAAGAGGGAAACAATATAAGTACTTGCATCCTATTTTGCATGAGACTCAACTAGTGATGTTCCTATTGATGATAAAAGAGAGTCTCCACCTAATATCTAAAGGTATACTAGGGTACCTATTTAATTACTAAGATCATTTCTCTATTAGTCTGCTAACCATTGAAATTTTGGGTTACTGTTCTCGTTCTTCTAAGGAGAAGGTGTTAGGCACCCCCTTAAAATCTACCTGATGTAGCTCCTTAGGACTTAGACTAGATTTAAAGGATTATTTGTCTATACTCTGCTTAACTAGTGTTAAAGTATGGCATATTGTATATCTAGTTTAGAGATTATTGCTAAAAATGTACATGTAATTTAGAAAGAGGGTATAAATTTATGAAAGTCTTTAGAAAAATACTTATCTCTTATTATTGAAAGAGTATGTCCATAATGTTTGGGTTTGTAAATCCTTGTGAGAGATGGCTAAGTTATAAAACATTTTGCCTTTAAAAAGGATGTCACTATTTTTATAATCTTAGTAAAGTGAAGCTTGTTCAAAGAAATAGTCTTTAGGCATACCTTAGAAATTAGTTCTCAAACCTCATATTCATTTTGAAGAAAACCATCCGAAAAACCTTGGTTTTGTAACATTGTTTGTTCGATTTTTCTTTTGTAGAAAAGCTCAATTAAAATACCAATTCAGATTATGTTTTTGATTTTTTGAAAGGAGGAGATTGTCCTCCTTTGCTGAAGTTGTTTTGGTTTCAAAAGACTTTGTAAAAATTGTTAGTAATAGAATAAGAGATTAATAGTATAAATGATTAAAGAATTATAACTATCTGCTACTAAGTCTAATATTTCTTGTAATCCTATGTCTTTTAGGGCTTGTCTAGATTAATCATACGATGCAAAGATATAAAACAACATTCAATCAAATATGATACGTGTTATATACACGTGGGAAATAAGGATAGTAAACTTTAGTAAAGCAGTAAAGGAAGAGAATAGACTCTAGTTTGGGCCTGAAAAGAAGCAGGCCTACCAAGTAGCGAGAGTGGACAACAACAACTTCAGACTCCAATATGGCGCAGGTACATGACTTGGGCTTGAGTTCTTTGGGAACTCAACAGGACCAATTGTAATACATGCTCAAGAAAAGAAAATAAGGTCATTATAAGGTCATTTTACCTTGAAGAAAACCGTCCGTTGGACACCAAAAAATCGTTGGTCAAAGGCCCATTGTCCAGAGATCACTGCTTTTGACCTATGGAAAAAGAATAATGATGATGAACTGAAAGATCATGGCCATGCATGCTCTTATTTTGAATGGGCAAAGGAAAGAACGATGATATTCCCATTGCATTGTTAGGTCTAGGGTTTCAGGGATTCGAGATTCAAATTAAGGTGGTGAATATTGAAAGAATCTAGTGAGATTCTCGGATTGAAGGGACAATAGGGATGATTTGAATGAACTTACACGAATTCATGCAAGGTTTTTGGATTGATGGGGTCTGTGAGCTTGAGGGGAAATTGAGAGAAAAGGAAAATTGTGGTGGATGGTTTGTGAGGGAAATGATTAGGGTTACTAGTCTTCCCTTAGGTTAAATTGCCCGCCTCTCCAGTCCCCATTCCGTTTCTGTGACCATTCTTCCGCATCTATGAGCTCGTAATGCAACATTTCCCTCGCACCTGTGGCCCATTAGTAGCCAACCCAAACTTTATTCTACGATGTCCTCTTCTATTCTACGGTCTTGCACCTGCGGCCAATACCTTCTTAGGTGCGATCACACTAGTCCAAAACACATCAGCCATTTCTTAAGTCCAAAATTCGATTCTATAACCCTCCGAAATCCACCCGAGGCACTAGGGACCTCAACCAAATATACCTACAAGTCTTAAAACATGATACAAACTTAGGGTGGCCTTAAATAACATCAAACAACACCATAAACACAAATCGCACCCCAATTCAAGCCAATTAAAAACTAACGAATTTCAACTTCTACAATCTATGCTGAAACCTATCAAATAAACTCCGATTGACCTCAAATTTTGGACACAAGTCATAATTGATAAAACAGACCTATTCCGACTTTCAAAACTAAAATCCAAGCCCAGTAACCACAAAGTCAACTTTCGGTCATACTTCTCAACATTCCAAACTTCAAATTTTCCAATTATCGCCATTTCAAGCCAAAATCACATACAGACCTTCAAATCACTATCCGGTCACACTACTAAGTCCAAAATCACCCTATGGAGTTATCAAAAGCATCAAAACTCCATTCTAGAGTCGTTTACACATAAGTCAACCTCCGGTCAACTCTTTTAACTTAAGCTTCCAACCATGGGACTAAGTGTCCCAACTCGTTCCGAAACATCCCTGGACCCACACCAACTACCCCAGTAAGACACATAATAAAAATTAAGTATAGATTAAGTAGTAAATGGGGGAAAAGGGATACAACACTCAAAATAATAGACCGGGTTGTTACATTAGGAAATCCAACACTCAACAACAACACTTGTGACGACCCAACGGGTTGTTTTGAGCGTTAGCATTCTGATCGATGGCTTGAGACTTTGAGTAGCTTCACATGATGTTTATATGACTTGCTTGTATGGTTGATTTTGATTTTCAAGAAGTTGTTGATTTAATACGCTTGAATTGGGATGTAATTCATGTTTTTGATGTGATTTAAGCCTTGAATAAGCTTGTATGATGATTTAGGATGGGTTGGTATGTTTGGATGGGGTCCCAGGGGCCTAGGGTGTGATTCATATTGAATTTTGGACTTTTGAATCTGCTAGTGTGTTTAGTGTCATGACCCAAACCGATGGGACGCAGTGGGTGCCTGAATCCTACATGTCAAAAAGCCTTAAGCAGGCATTTAAGATATAAACATGAATAGTGTACGTGAGGGAAACCTGTCCAAAAGACATATATACATAAACCTGTAGAATATAGTGGGGCGAGCTGGCAAGGATACAATAGACAACTATATATCCAAAACTAAAAGCCAACAAGGCCACATACTATCCAGCTGTACATAACTGTCTACAGACCTCTAATAGAAATACTACTGTATAAAGACGGGACTGAGCCATGTCATACCCATATATAAATATATACAAGCATATCGTACCAAGATCAAAAGCAACTCCGGATCAAGTGGAGCATGCCAACTCTCGCCGATCAAGGATCCTAAGAAGGGGGACCGTCAGCATGCCTACCTGCACCTGCGAGCATGAAACGTAGGCCCCGTACAATAGGGGGTCAGTACAAAAGATGTACTGACTATGTAAGGCATGAAAATCAGTACATAAAAAACATAGATTAAACATGGAAATAAGAAATCCATCTGTAAATCTGTATAACTTTGTAAATTCTGAAACATTTATAATGTCATGCACGTGCATATAGATGTCGTATAATGCATGGGTATAGGTGTACATAATATCATCAAGCCTCTAAGGGCATCCCATCATATTGTCTCGGCCACTGTGGGCAACATTATCAACATATACCAACTGATCAGGTGGTGGTGCGTATATAATGCCATAACCTTTTGTTGTATCCCATATAAATATATATACATGTATACACGTATATAACACCGTCTAAGTCATGGGTTAATGTACATATATAATGCATGAAATGCATAAGAAATACGTAAATAAGATTTTCTCGAAATGCCATAAAACTCAATATGCCTTTCTGATAAACTTTATCAAATACTTATTTTTCTGTGACCCATGAACAGACGACGTAACAATATGTCACATGGGGAATCAAGAACATAGAGACCTCTGGTACTTCTAGGAATAGATTCGTTTATGAAAACCGTGCGTTTGCTCGTTTATTCTGTATAACTTGGACCATGCCAAAAAGAAAGAAGGGATAGCCTTAACATACCTGGAGTAGGGAAAACTCCGTATAATATTCTTGGAGAAGATTGCATCATACTCCTTTAGAACCACAAAATTTTACGTTGATACAATTCTAACAATTTTCGTTGGAAGTTTTTTGATGCAAGAATTTTTGTTGGAGAATGGATAGAATTTAGCTACTGTTCTTGAAGTATTTTGAATCTAGGAAGAATGATATGGAAAGTGTATGCGGAGAAATCAGAGGACTTGATTTCTCGCTATCAAGCCACTTCGGAAGAATACCTCAAGACCCCGAGGACGTGGAGCTTCGACCGAGTCCCCTCTCTCGGGGCTCGTCGGGGCACGACTCAAAGAAGACGAAGGTCGGGGCTAGAGCAGAAGGGGAAGTTCCCAAGGCACACGGCTAAGTCTGATAGAGCCGGCCTATCCAGGGCCTATGCCGAAGCGTCAGGTCTAGCCGTCCCATCTCCATACTTTATAATTAACGCATGTTGTACTATATCTGGGTTCCCCTCCTATATAAAGGGAACCCACACTACTTTGTAAGAGGGATGTTGCTCCAACTATTCTCCACAAGATCAATAATATCTCCCTCTCTCTCTTCCCTCTAACTTGCTTGTTCTTATTAGCTCGAGGCCACTCTTAACATTTATTGCTTTCATACTTGTTCTTCGTTTATTGCTAGGTATTGGACATAAAGAGCCTTGCTTGTTCATCTACTTCTCTAACAACTAGCATAAAAATAGATCCATATTTTTAGAATCCCATTTACAAATTTAATTGTTGTTACCTTTTTCACGGTAAATAGTTTGGCGCCCACCGTGGGGCTAAAAATAATACTGATTATTTTCTTGCTAATTTCATTGCACAAACGCAAGTTATCTTTCACACTTTTTCTTGTCCAAGATCTTTTGATTACAGGTCAAAATGCCTGGCTCGATAAATGGGGTTAAGAACGACTACCTCGAAAATCATGAAGAAAACTGTATAGCTGTTCCAGTCGTTGGCGAGCCACCGCAGAACCCCGATAATGCACCTGGACAGATTCCAGTGGAAGCGGTTTCGGAAGACGCGCAGCGGATCGACAAGACCTCGCGCACCAACGGAAGCATACGACATGGCGACCAATAGGAAGCCCAAAAGACCCCAGCCCGGGAAGAACAGGAAGTTAGTCTTCATGTTATTTTTGAAATGTTGCAGGCACAATAGTTGGCCATCGCTCGGTTACAAAGCCATCCGAAGACTCCCAGCACAACAGTGCCGGAAACAGCTCCCCCCCGCTGAACAAGTACCTAAGAGATCAAGCAATAATGGATTTGTAGCCGACCCTACCATAGCAAAGATGCTTGGGGATCTCTCCAAAAGGATCGAATTAGGTTTGTGGAAGTTCGTGCAACGGCCGTTCCCCAAGGAAGCGGCCCCGGAACCCATTTCAAAGAAGCCCAAAATGCCAGAACTCCCTAAGTACAATGGGACCACAGATCCCAACGAACACATCACCGCCTATATGTGAGCGGGAAAGGGTAACGGCCTAAAATATGATGAGATCACCACCTATATGTGCGCGGGAAAGGGCAACAACCCAAAAAATTATGAGATCGAGTCCGTCTTAATGAAGAGGTTCGGGGAAACACGCTTGAAAGAAACCATGATGTGGCATCATAACCTAGCTCCCGACCCCATAAACTCGCTTACCACATCGGCAGATTCCTCCATTAAGACACACACCGATGCCATCGAAGCAACGACGGGAGAGCCCGACACGTCCAGGGCCAAACAAAGGGAGAATGAAATGCCACAGTAATTCGCACCTCATTCCCTGATGGAACGAACGAGATTACCCCCGGTCTCGTATGACTGGGCAATACAAACCTTCACTCAAAGCCTAAAGAAACCAAGCCCGACGATTTCAGGGTAGTTCAAAGAAAACTTGATCAGGTACCCAGCCAAGACCTGGTCGGATGCCTATACCCAACATTAGTCATAAATCAGGGTCGTGGATGACCATTCGGGAGCCTCCTCGAGCTCAGTTTACCCAAACAGGCTCCTGGCAAAGAAACCAATGTTAAACAGAGGGTGGTACCACCCATGCGCCGCAGACAGGAGGAACTCCCCGAGATGTAATCTACCTCGCAACGATCGGAGAATGGCCCGAGAACAATATCCTCCAGGGATTGTTAACAAAGCCAGATTTGACGAGGACGCATGGTCGGTAAGGGAGCCTCACTCATCAGAATGCAATTTCCATATTGCTATACCAAACATCGTGTTCGCCATAGGCGAAACCAGGGACGTCAAATGGCTCGAACCAGTTCGGTCGAATGCCTCTCAAAGGAATCACAGCCTAGCACGAGGACTATATAGCAAGTGCAGCCGAGGGGCCGCAGATAGCAACCAACTCCGAAGGAAAGATGCCAAGCCGCTCGACTAAAATCACCACCAAGAATTGACGATTGACTGAATTCAAGTTCAGTCCCCAGTATAGAAGGCAGCCAGGAGGAATGAAGCAAACAGGCTGCAGTGCATTTCCTTGATAATGGAGGAGCGATGAAACTTTCCAAGAACTTGTAAAAGGGAGAGAAAAATTTCTCATCACCGGAGAAAGGCAGATCTGGGGATATACCCCCAAGGACGCCCTTAGATTCAACAAAGAGGGTACCGAAACCTCGTCTCGACCTCACAATGACGCACTGGTAACCTTCTTCCTCACTTAATCCGTTTTATATAAAACATGTGCACATGTGTGCAGGTGGCTCGATCAGCACTGTCGGGCCGAGGATGATGGGGCAGCTCGGGCCACCGGGTCATAAAACAACCACCTCTCAAATCTTTGACAGATTTCGAATGACGATCGCTATGACAAGGAGAAAGATCATTCTCTCAGTACAACATGACTGGCCCAGACCAAAATGCTACGTTCCAGATCATCAAGGGACGCGCAAGGCACGAACGCCTTATTCATACGACCGCGGGCACATCGCCCGAAGATAGGGCCGCCCCCACTTTGCCAAAAGGATGAAATCCCACGCAAGGGACGGAATTAAAACCGTCGGCAGGAAGCAATACGCGACAAGGGGAAATTTTGCATCACATGATGCATCGCCACCACCAATATCTCCACTCTCGAAAGAGTCGAAAGGTAAGCAAACCTCATTTTTGGCCAAGCCTGATTAAACACAGGGGAGGGCCGTACTAGAGTCCATGCCCCAAAACACCAGGAACATTCCTAACCCCGGAACGTCACCTACACATCCCGCAGTAAAGAAAAACTACCTCGCTCCTTCATTATTTTTCACTAACCTATATGCAGATACCCGACCAGGGTGTTTGGAAAGTTCTAACTCTACTCGGAAACCCTAAGGCCTTAACAAAACCCGCCACGCTCTTTCCCCTCGGCCAAACTTCCGCCCCGAAGAGGGTCTCGCTAGCAAGGTTCTTAGCGGAGCAACGTACCCCCTAAGGAGGATCCGACAAGATCACAGGCCTTCTTCTACAATCAAACGATGAGGGACACCCCCCATTTTGAAGGCGTCGTTTGCTCGGAAGGGCCGAGGAATGACAGACTGAGTTTTAATAGGGAATCGTGTACCAGACTGTTATACCCCACAATATTACGATGATATTACGCTTCACAGTATTAAGTTACGACAATGTTGCACCCTGTAGTATTGTACGTTGAATTGACCGTAAGATAATTGACATCAGTCCAAGTAAAAGATTATTTGGAGATTATAAGGATTAGGCTATTTCACAAGTGATGAGTAAGTTCGTGAAGGTGAGATGGGAAGCAAGTCAAAGAAAATGAATGTTCGTCCACGTTTGGCATGTTGGGATAAAATACGGCCCGAGCTAAAATACCTGGTATTTATGGACTAGTGCCATACAAGGTACTACATGGCCATAATATAAAGGTGTATAAGGTACGTGAAAAGTGAGTAATATTATAAGTAAGCGGCAATAATTCTCAATTTTTTGGGTAATTGGTTAATTACCGGGTAACGGGACATTACCCGATTAACTAATAAGTGGATAAAGATTAAATATTCCACCCCATCCTCATGTGGCAGCTAGCCATGTTATTGAGAGATGACTAAGAGTCATCCTTGATTTGGTGTCACAAGGTAACAATTTCTTTCATTTCCAAGACTTTGAATATCAAAGTCTTTCAATTCAAAAAGGGAAATAACGTTAGCCATCCATATTAGCTCCTTCAAACTTTCCATTCTAAAAGACTTATTAAAGATCAGATTTAACTTAAAGAAACATGAGCTTCATTTCAAAGTGAGTTGTATTTCAATGTAAGCTTCATTTCAACGTGAGCTTCATATTCAATTACGCGAGCTTTCATGGATCTTCAAGAATTCAAAAATGTGAGATTTTATACAAAGTTATACTACGTAATAACAACAGGATTTTACGATTCTAATGGAGTACGGTGCAATTCTTCTCAAGAATATCATACGGATTTTTCCCTACTTCGATCCTCTGTTACGTGTTCGTCACAAAAGACGTGTGTTAGAGGAAATTTCTAGATAATTGATCCAGGTATGTTAAGGCTATCCCTTCTTTCTTTTGGCATGATCCATACGATATGAACGAAACGTGCAAATGCACAAATTCCATGAATGACTCTATTCATAGACATATTAAAGATATCTATGTTCTTGAATTTCCGTGTATCATAATATTTTATCATCTGTTCATGGGTCTCAGAAAAATATGAAAGTTGAAAAGAGTTTACTTTATGATATTACTGAAAGCCAAAATGGTCTTATGAGATTCCGAAAGATTTTATTAACGTACTTTTCATGTATTGTATTCATGTGCATTGACCCATGACCAGATGGCGTTATATACGCGTATATATGTAAATATATGTATATGGGATTTGGGAAAAGGTTACGGTGTTATATATGCACCACCACCTGATCAGCTGGTATATGATGATGATGTTGACCATAGTGGCTGAAATATGATTCAAATGGCGTTATATACATGTATATATGTATGTGTTCAAATGGCGTTATATACGCGTATATATGTATGTATATATATGTATATGGGATATGGGAAAGGTTATGGCGTTATATACGCATCACCACCTGATCAGCTGGTATACAATGATGATTTTGCCCACAGTGGCTGATATGATATGATGGGATGCCCTCAGAGGCTGATGATATTATGAAACATGTACCTATGCACGACATGACATTCATACGCATATGCATGACGCTAAAAGTAATTTATGATTTACAAAGTTATTTAGACTATCAAGTTGAGTCATGTACTCTATATGTCTTCCATGTCTCTTATGTATTTATTTATGTGCCTTACATACTCGGTACATTATTCGTACTGACGTCCCTTGCCTAGGGACACTGCATTTCATGCTCGCAGGTCCCAATAGACAGGTCAAGAGCCCTCCAAGTAGGCTATCAGCTCAGCAAAAGATGTTGGTGCGCTCCATTTGCTTCGAAGTTGCTCGTTTGGTTAGTCTGATTTAGAAGTGTATTGTTTGGTAAGGCGGGACTCTGTCCCCACCTTTATGACATTTATGTATTCTTAGAGGCTTGTAGACATATGACTTGTACGTGAAAGATTGTACGGCCTTGTCGGCCTATGTTTTGAGTTTATAAATGATTATGTTGGCCTATTAGGCCCGTATGTCACGTATATTTGATTATGTAATAAGAAAGATACGTTACGTTGGTACTCGGTTGAGTATGGTACTGGGTGCCCGTCACGGCCTATCGGTTTGGGTCGCCAGAGCTGTCACACCTCCTTTTCCACCTACACCCCGCAAAGGGGCGTAAAAGGGAGTTTTTCCAATTAAAGGACAATCGAAACGGGATTTTATTTAAAGATTCAGAGTCGCCACTTGGGAGATTTATGGTGTCCCAAGTCACCAGTTGAATCCCGAATCGAGGAAAATATTGACTATGTATTACAGTCCGTGAACCAGAAATCCGAGTAAGGAATTCTGTTAACCCGGGAGAAGGTGTTAGGCATTCCCGAGTTCCATGGTTCTAGTAGGGTCGCTCAACTGTCATATTCGGCTTATTTATCTTATTTTTAATATATGTTGAATCTATGTGCAAATTTTAAATGTGTACCGCTCTTATTATTATTATTTTTTACCGAGAATTGCAACATCGTGAAAATACATCTCGAACCACGTCACATCAATGCACCTGTGGTTATTGACACATTTCAACTCAGTTGAGATTTGGATTTGGGTCACATAAATGTGCACCTGAGTTTAAGAAGATAACATTATTAAATACGCGCCTAAAGCGACTAGCGTATCATTATTTTGGGTAGGGCCGTGAAATTTTGCTAAACGACCCATCCCGAAGTCTAAGTAATTTTACCAACACGTATAGAGGGCCCCGCAGCTTGTGCATTTTTGTTTGTCGAGGCTCGTCTCATTCATTATTTAAAACAAAAAGAATTGCAATGTCATGGAAATGCATCTCGAACCACATCACAATCAATGTACCCGTGATTGTCGACATATTTCGACTTCGTTGAGATTTGGATTTGGGTCACATAAATGTGCACCCGGGTTTAAGAAGGTAATGTTATTAAAGTACGCGCCTAAAGAGACTAACGCGTGATTATTTTGGGGAAGACCATGAAGTTCGCTAAACGGCTCGCCCTGAAATATAAGTATTTCTAATATACATTTGATGAGGGCCCCACGACTTATGTGTTCTATTTACCGAGGCTCGTCTCATTTCATTTATTGGTCCATCCTAAAGCGAACTAAGATTTTCTAATCAATTTGTCTCTAAAATATGGAAAAATCCTAATCGATTTTGTCAAGGGCCAAAAGGAATGATTGCAAACCAAATATGTCTCAGGGCTCAAGGATAAGCCCAAAAAAATGTGAATTGGCACAACCAAAAGCCGGCTCGACGTAGTCTTCGGTCGAGGCCCATGCGAGTATGCAAATTAGGTACAACCCGGGCCATTCATTAAAGCGCTAAAGCTCAGGTGGCCTGGAATTAGGCTGACCACCAGACCGATGCAGCTTCAGTGGAATCAAATCGAGTACCCATCGAAATTACTACGTCCTTTTACTCAAATGAACAGAACATGGTTTGAAGATTAGATTATTTTAACCACTAAACTACTGGTCCGTTTTTTACTAAAGGTGAAAGAGCAAATTAAGAGGTAGCTTTGAGTTCGACAACAAGATTGCATATCAAGCCTTCAAGAATTAGACTATTGGTCATACACTTCTACCAATGCTAGTTAACACCTATATATTAAGAACTAATTTGCATGATATGAATTACTGCAATAAAATACATGCTCAACCGGACATCAAACTTGATTTCAAATCCAACTGTTTCCCACTTTTTTTTGAACATAAATGAACGCTAAACTACACATACACCCATTGTACTAAATTGCAGTAGATAATCACAAATTTGAATGGGTTCCAGCAGCTCAAATGTGGTTTATTACAAGCTGTAGATTCAGCCATTCCAAATTACTTAAACAAACAGTCCTAATTACAATTCAAACCATTACATTCAATTATAAGGAAGATATAGTAGCTACTGAAGTTTTCCAATGAAGTTATGTTTCCCTTTCATTTTTATTTCAACCAAATTCTACATGATGTGGAGACTCAGCATGTACCTGGATTGGGAAACAGGACAAGAAGAAGGAGAAGTCAGCAGCAGGTAAGCATCAGTCAATACAACAGCAATGGGATTCAGAACAGCTCCAAAATCAATTTTAAAAACCAGAATAACACTCAACCACAACCCAGAATGAGTTTGTCAACCAACAGCAATACAAACACCCAAAATAGAACAAACTGAGCTCGGATAAGTTCAGAAGCAAAATCAATAGACTGCCAAATGGATTCAACAATCAAAGCGGCAAAAACTAGTGCTTGGAATCTAAATTCTGCCTAGCACTCAATGGAACAATATCTTTTCTTTTAAACTCTCTCTTAGAATTGATTCAAGACTCAAATATTCCTCTCAGATTCACTTTTCCTCTCTTCAGGTCCCTCTCCTCTCTCAAAATTCCAGCCCCTAAATCTGTCCTTAGTGGCTCTATTTATCTGCCCAACCACAGACCCTTCCCCCTCTCAAAAGTAATTAAACTAATACCACCACCATCTTTTTGCCCATGATATTCTTCTCTTACAGCCCATTATCATGTGTCTTGAACCAAAGGCATGGGTAGCTTATAATATTCCATTAATCCCCATGCTATTATGTTTTGTTCCCCACTAATACTAAACAATTGTATTAGTTTAATGGTATTTTAGTACCCTACTGTCAGCCCACTTAAACTAGCCAATTTCTGAACTTTTCAATCCCCAAACTACCCCCTTAGCCCCTGTGTATTATCATACCCCAGCCCCTTTCAATTTGTGCCCATCCCATCAGCTATAACCAATTCAATTCGAACTCAAATGACCGTTCAAACTAGCATTTAAATCAGATCAAATGGCATCAACAGAAGAACCATGATTCAGTCAGAATTGAAGCAGTGCGAATCACATTATTATCAGGTTATTTAATCAGAATTGGAGCATGTAAAACTAATCGACGACACTTATTCAATCGACTACAAGAATTACAACACACAAGGCAAATAAGAATCGAACATGCACACAGGTGATTCGAATCGTATTGATGGAAACATGGATTCATAATAAAACTTGACTAATCGACGACACTCATTCAAATCGATTATATAGTTTTATCACATTCATTAACCATGACCAGAAAAAGTTTGACCAAATAAAGGGTCATTGAAGACGGGCAGAATCAGTCGACAAAAGAAATTGAAAAACCAACAAAACTAAACTAAGTCAATAAACAGAATAAACAAACACAAACTGGAACAAACAAGAAAGGGAAAATACCTCAAGAACACGGAACCTGGATGACCCTGATTCGAACTTAAACTCGAATTGCTTGAGGTCGAACGGACCTTAATCGAGTGTTCTCAACTGAGAAGACTTCGACTAAAGTCGATTAGACCCCAAACCATCCTTCAGTTAGGACAGATTTCAACCTCTAGCTTTCTAGGGTTCTTGGGGGTTTGATTTGGGGTTCTAGTAGTTCTGGTCTGATTCGAACCAAACCAACGGTGGTTTGGTAACGAGGGCGGTCAGGGACATGTCTGGTATGAGTTGGGGACTGGTTGGGGTAGATCTAGTTTTGCTCGAATCTTCGATTGAAGATTCGAGAAGCTGGAGGTACATTCGAGGCAAACGGTTAGCAGATCTGTAACGAGGGTGATCAGATGGCTTAGGGGTGTTAATTTGGTGACCGGCGGCGTTGTTGCCGCCGGGTTTCAGGCGAAGGTATGGGGTGGCGGCTCTAGGGTTTTGGAGGGTTGTCTATGAGAGAGACGACTGAACAGGGGGGTTTGGAAATGAGAGGGGGGTAATGGGTCTGGGGTCTTTTGGTGTATCAAACTGAGAGGATTAATGTGATATGTTGGATCAGTGAAGATAGACAGTCCAGATTAGGTTAGGGGGTCAAACGAGGTCGTTTTGGTTAAGTACCGAGGCGGGTTTGGTTTGGAGTAGACGGGTCGGGGTCGGGTTGGGTCAAGGCTTTAGGACCGTTGATCAAGTTAATTTCAACGGTCCCAATTGAAGTGCCTGAAACGACATCGTTTGGTTGAGCTGGAGACGGGCTGGATTGGGGCGGGCATTGGGCCTGGACTTTTCATTTTCAAAAATGGCCCAGTCCGAAATTTCTCTTGTTTTCTTCTTTTTCTTTTTTAATCCCTAAAACCAAAAATTCCTAAATTGACTTGTAAAACCAAAATTATTTTAAAAAGATATTAATTAACCCTTAACAACAATTAACTCACGAGATCGAAAAATAAAATCGCACAAATTAACAATAAAAATGACAAAACTACCGGAATTCCTATTTTTGTGATTTTCATTCTTTAAAGTAAGACATGGTTTAATTAATTCCAAAAATGCATAATTAACTCCTAAATGCACATGCAACACATATTTTTTGTATTTTTGTTAATTAAAGTAGAAATAAACATGTAGAGACAACAATACAAATAAATCACAAACAACGCCAAACCATTTTATTTTGAATTTTTGGGAGTAGTTCTCATAGGGCAAAAATCATGTGCTCACAACATGGACCAAACGGTCCAAGGAGCCACGCCCATACGGGCCGAGCTCACAATGATGAAACGATATGTATTTACGCCAAGCAATAAAAGAATATCTTTTATCATCTCATACTCCAAAAAAGGAAATTTCAGCATACTCTCGGTAGAGGTCCCTCCACCAAATGCATCCCAAAATACTCGGAGACTTAGCGTCAACTATTTGTCACCCGCACGGTCCCAGGGTCGGAACTCCAGGCTCATAAAGCCCCAACAAGGTATCTTCGAGCTCACAAATAACGACCTTCGAGCCTAAGCAAACTCGATGACTCGAAGACTATTGCCAATCGCCATACATTGGAAAACCCGAGGCCATAAGGCCTCGAGCGGGAAAACCTGGTATAACTAGATCTATTCTATATAACAACAAAAACTATAAGACCTCAACAGGCATGACAAATTGTAAGACCTCAACAGGCATGACAAACTGTAAGACCTTAACAGGCATGAAAATTTTGTAAGACCTTACTATAGGCATAAAACTCAATCCCGAAGTTTAGGCCATACATCGCATTTGTAAGACTCCCGAAAGGGCATACCCTTGGTGTAGACACCTAAACTATCACTCGGGGGATCAAAAATGGCTCCGGCCAAACACATATGACTACGGTCAAAATGGCTGCACCAGCCAAATTAAGGCAACTCAGGAACGTCCGACTGTCTCTAACAAAATCGGAGGCCATTACTTAGAATATACTTCAAAAAGAACCGGTTAAAACAGGCTTTCCTCAACAAGCAAACGAGCTTCGACCATGTCAGCTCCAAATCACAAGGCTTCGAGCTACTCAGCCTACGAGCTAAGAAACTTCCGAGGTGCTCGAACATTGCCGCTAATGACTTGAAATCGAGGTTCTTCCCGAACCAACGATGGGTCAAGCAAAACCATTTCAAAAAAACCTTAACGAGAGTAAAACAAAGCCTACAAAATGCCCACGGGCAAAAGCGTAAGAGCCATTGTCGCCAGCCAAAAGACCCTCCGGGCCGCACACTAAAAGGTCTCAATGACCAAACAACATAAGAGCGACTGTCATTAGCTTGAAAATTGAAAAGTTGAGGATTAAAATGAGCTCGAGTCATAACCCGATTCGGAGATCGGATCCAAAATAATTAACTATAAATGCCTAAGGGCACAACATAAGTGCCATTGTCGCCAGCCAAACAAGCCTCCGGGCCACACTCTTAAAAGGTCGCTTCGACCCGAAGCGCAAGAGCCATCTTCATCCGCCCATGCAGGCACAAAAAAACTTGTGGGTCAATTAAAGCTCGAGTCACAATGCGACTCGGAGACTGGACCCAAAATAGTTAAAACACAAATGCCCAAGGGCAAGGAACAAGAACAATCATCATCCGCCCATGCAGGCACAAGAGATTGAAGGTCAGGCAAGCTCGAGTCAAGCCCTGACTCCGAGACTAGGCCTAAATAGTTGTGCAAAGCACAAAGGCCCTAATGCCTACTCACGTCAAAAATAACACTTAAGAGCCTCCGGGCCTGCTTAGTTAGCTTCGGACCCACGGGACTCCCGCCAAACACCGAAACCAGCCCGCCCGGTCGAAAGCAATGCAGAAAGAGATACAAAAGAGATAAAGCTTCAAGTTTTCTCTTATTTACACATGCAAAGGGCATGCTCTCCATCTACAAACATGCTCTGCAAATATCAAATACAAAATAGAAAAGCGGCAATATCTATGCTCTGCTCTAAAAGGCTATAACCTACCAGCCCCAGATTCGCTCTTCATGACGTCAGCAAGAAGTGACCGAGCATCGCGCTCGTCCGCTCTTGCTCGAGCCAACTCCTCCAAGAGAATGAAGCCCCTAGCACCGATTTCCTCGAGTACCTCTCTTCGGGATCTGCAACGAACATATTCCTCGATCCTCTTCTCACGATCGAGGGCCCGCTTCAACCCGCCTTGGGCATCAGCAGCGTTCTTTATATAAATCTCCATCTCCTGATGAACCTTGGTTCGACTTAATGCTACTTCAGCCCAGGCATCAATTATCTCAGCCCTGACCTTCGAGAGATCGGACTCGAGGTTCACGATCATATCCGCTTAAACTGTAGCATTGTCACGAGCCAAGCAGAGTTGGTCCTTGAAGGCAGGAATCTTGGCCAAGGCGCCCCTCTCCTCTAAAGCTTGAACCTGCACTTGAGCCCTCAGTTCACCGCAAGCATTCCTGACGTGGTCGGCTTCTCCCGTAAGGTACTACAAAGCCTACATCTTTTTCTGCAGTTGAGATAGGCAAAAGGATTAACCTTAAGGGTCAAAAAGAGCGAAGCACGTACTACGAAAGGTTACCTGCTCCATCAAATAACTCTCATAATTTGAGCTCTGATACGCCTCATATCGCTAGTACATCAACTCAACCTCCTTTTCCTCGCTAAGGAGCCTAAGGGACTCACCCTCATCCAGAGCTTTCCGAAGCCTGGCCCCATGACGGAGCAGCTCAAACCAGAGCCTATCAAAGGCCTGCAAAAGAAAGACTCGATACAGAAAGGAAGACACAAAATACAGAAGGACTACGTCGAAACTCACCATAAAGTGAAGCCGACACACTTCCTCGAAGGCGGAGCACACTCCTGTTGGTCCTGCACCTTCGGCCCCGGAAGAACCAACCTCGGGCAAAGCATATTCACTCGAAGGAACAACCATTCTGGAATCGAACTCTCCGAGAATAGCAGGCTAGGGCGGCATCCTCTCCTTGAAGAGACGGGCCCGTTGAGCCCTATTAAAAGCTCCACCACACTGCAGGTGCAAATCTCATTTGTTGCCATCGTCCCTCAGCTCGAAGGCCGACGATTCCTACCCCTCTCCGGAGGAGCACAACCTCGGCCCAAGGAACCGCCCGATACCTGCAACGGCAAAGTCGGTACAAAAGAAAGAGGAAAATGTCATCTCAAGTATATGAAGACCAAGGTAGGAGCAGTGTACGTGCATACCCTGGTATTTCGCTTCCCATCTTTCATGGGACACAACTTTCCACCTACGCTCATCGCAAATCGAATGGGTCACCAACTTCCAGACCTAGCCGGGCAGATCGAGAACTTTACCCGGCATCCATGAAGTCGTTGCAAAAAAGGAAGGAGACATAGTTACTCAACTGGTTTTTGCTATAAGCAAATCTAAGGGAGCACGAGGCACTCAGCTCACACGTGTATTCCATCCCTCGGGAAATAGCATGAGCTCCATGGGGATAACGTCAGTCGTCCGGACCCGAACGAATCGAATGACCAACTCTTGATCCCCATCTTCTTCATCATCAACAAAAAAGGGCGTGGACGAACGACATCGTAAGGTTAACAAGCCTCGGTGATAAAAGGGCCGGTATAGCCTGACGAGGCAGCTGAGCGTGAATTCAAGCTCAACCTTCTCCGCAAAGAACCTCATCATCAGCACCACTCGCCAAAACGATGGATGTATCTGCGCCAAAGTAACCCGATACTTCAAGTAGAAATCAAGCACGACCCTATCAAAGGGGCCAAATGCGAAAGGATATAGGTATACAACCAAGAATCCATCAGCATAGTCCATAATATTCTCCTCCGGGGAAAGCACCTGCAGCATTATCCCCTCACTCCATCCACAGTATCTCCTCACCATCTCCAGATGGGGCCTGATTCAAAGAAGACGAAGGTCGGGGCTAGAGCAGAAAGCGAAGTTCCTAAGGCACACGACTAAGTCTGATAGAGCCGGCCTATCCAGGGCCTATGCTGTCACGACCCAAACTGGAGGGCCATGACTAGCACCCGACCACACTTGCCGAGCACCAACGTACATTTCATCTAACCTTAATTATTATCTTTTAGGGTCGACGAGATCAATATAAATGGTAGACCTGGATCATGGACAACCAACAATAAAATATTACGGCATGAACATACATAGCAGGGGATGACCAGACAATCAAGAAACTACATATAAGGTATGAGCTACCACGCTACTATGAAAGACTATACAACAAAAACTAGCCGACAAGGCATACCAAACTATACATGAGTCGACACCTGTCTATGAGCCTCTAAAGGAACATAAGTGCTGCAACATAGCCGGAACAGGGCCCCGACATACCCATAATGTCTATAACAAAAATGCATACCAAGACCAAGGCAAGTCCGGAGAAGGGATCTCGCCAATCACCGCTGAACTGGACAGCCTACTGTGGTGGGGGAGCTGCACCTGCCTGTCTATCAGGACCTGCAGCACGACATGCAGCGTCCACAAATAAAAGGACGTCAGTACGAATAAAGTACTGAGTATGTAAGGCAGGGAACCATAAATACGATCAGTAATGTAAGCAAGGATAGAGAATATACAACCTGTAACATCTTAGTACCTCTGAGGGCTAATTACATGAAATGCATGATACATATGTATAAATATATAAACCCTTAAAACTTTCGCCTCTGTGGGCATCATCATCATCATATCGTACCCGGCCATAATAGGCTCGGTAAAAAATGTACCCGGCCATCATAAGGCTCGGTAGAATCGTACTCGGCCACGTGGAGCTCGGTAAATCCCAACTGATCAGTGGTTGCACAATAGGTGCCGTACCCGGCCAACTATAGCGTGGCTCGGTAGAGTAAAATAGATACATACATATAATGCATGCTCGACTCATGGAATCACATTCTAAACCTTTCGGAGTGACGTAAGGTCGGTATCCTCTGTACACGTTATTAGGACTAACTCTTCACTATGAACCTTATAAGAATTAGGAAGTACCAACAACATTGATAACATAAGAATAAGAGAAGCAACATTAACATCAATCGTTCCATAAGAGGGAAAACAATGTAAGTACTGCTAGCTTCTAAGAGTAGAGTATCGTGGAAGCTCGTTCATTACATTATGTACAAGCGGAGTCGTGCAAAAGAAGGAAAGGGATAGCCTCACATACCTTGTATATACTGCCCCAATCTCAAGCTATGCAATTGTCAAAACTCCTTAGTCTACAATAAGAGAAACGATACTATCGTTATCATTTAAGCGTCATAACTATTATGTATCGACCACAACCTATTTTATGATGAAACGGAAAACACCTCCCCTATATATATAACCTTACACCATTCAAAACAGTCACCAAACAGCCCAAACAACATCAATAATAAACATATTGAGCCTCCTAAAATAGTCCACACACAGCCTAATCACTTCATACATACGATGACCACCGTAGTCGTGTCAAACAACTTGGAAATGTTACGAATAAATATCAGCCCATAACCCTACATATATATGGTGTTTCTCCACACCCTTCCTCCTCCAAAACTCCACAAAACAGTAGTAAAATACGCAGCCCAATAGCAACGCAAAACAGTCCACAAAACAATAACATTACTACCAAGCCTTTCGATATATATTTCACAAGTTCTAGCTTCAATGGCTTAGCCGTAACTTGGATAATCTTAAATACATATAGAGTAAGAGGTTCCTTACCTTTATACAGAAATAACAACACCAATTTGACCTTAAATTACCATGAAATATCCCTCCAATGCTGCCACAACAACAAAAAAGCGAAACTAGCAATCAATTAGTGTTTTTCGGCACTAGAATAACTTTAGAAAGCTTGAAATCACCTAGGATTGATATTAATAACATGAGGTAGTATTTACAGAACATAAAACCTTTAAAACAACCTCCCACACGAGCTGGAACGACACAAAAATGAGCAACAACAAGAAGAACAAGAGACTTACTAGCGCCACGGAATTCCCGACACTTAATTTGTGTTGTTTGCCCTTTTTTTGGGTCTAGAATCTTGAGAGAACCTTGAGAGGATGTTCCTAGGGTTCTAAGGTCTGAAAATAGTGAGAAGAAATGACTTAAAACGGGTTGGAGGCATCCTATATAGGTCCAAACATCTTAAACCGCCTTAGTGGGCCCCATAGAGAGGTGCTTGGCGCAGTCTCGCGAAAACACAAATATCTCTCTACTACGAGATCGTATCGATGAACGGTTTAATGCTTTGGAAACTAGACTCATAGATTTTTAATTTAGTTGGTAGATCACCCCGTAATTCATTGTAGATTAGGAGAAAAGATTAGAAACATTTGACCTAATGTTTAAGTAAAATTATGAACCTAAGTTGTGACAACTTTTGTCGACTTTTGTTTCATAACTCGTTTGACTTCAAGACTTATGATACGGATATTATATGATTAAAATACCTTAATAAATGAACTCTTGAGTGTATTAAGCACCGCTAGATTACTTGAAAATATGAGTTACAACATCCTTGATTCATTTAACTTCTAATACTTGTTAATCACCCTTATACACTCTTGTATCACTTAAGACCAATAGGATTGACTTCTTATCATCTCAAAGATAATTCCTTCTTGGATTTATGTTAACTAATATATGTCATGAACTAACACATGTGGATATGGGTTGTAACACCCTCCCCCCCTTAGGAACATTCGTCCTCGAATGTAAGGGTTTATGGGGAGTTTAAATCATCGTGGATTCCAATGGAAATTTCCGATCAATTTTCCCCTATAAAATGGTCACTAGAAAAACTTGCAAGTAGTTAAGCCCAACATATGGTTTCACAAGGCTACACAAAGCATTATGCGTATTTACATTATCTACATATCACCATTTTGTATTAAGGAGGAGTATTCTCAAATTATTTCTTACCTCATAGAGCCGTTTCACCTTTCAATGTATCCTGTCTTCCACCAGCATCCTTGTTATCTTCATTCTGGAATAAGTAAGGGTATTTAGACTTCATCTCCTCTTCTGCTTCCCATGTCATTTCTTCCATATTTTTGTTCCTCCACAATACTTTGACGAAAGCTACATCTTTTGTTCTCAGCTTGCGGACTTGCCGATCTAATATCGCCACTGGCACTTCTTCATATGATAGGTCCTCTGTAACTTGTACATCTTTGATAGGGATGATTCGAGAAGGATCTCCAATACATTTTCTCAACATAGATACATGGAATACCGGGTGGACAAATTCCAATTCGGTTGACAATTCTAACTCATAAGCAACCTGTCCAATTCGTCGAAGAATTTTATACGGCCCGATATACCTTGGACTCAGCTTACCTTTCTTCCCAAAACGCATTAGACCCTTCATTGGTGAGATCCTCAGGAAAACCCAATCACCAACCTCAAACTCTAGATCACGACGTCGGACATCAGAATAAGATTTTTGCCTGCTTTGTTCCATCCTCAATCGCTCCTGTATCACTTTCACCTTCTCAATAGCTTGGTGAATCAAATCTGGCCCATATAATTCTGTTTCACCGACTTCGAACCATCCAACTAGTGATCTACATCTCCTCCCATATAGTGCCTCGTATGGGGCCATTTTAATACTGGAATGGTAGCTATTATTGTAGGCGAATTCTATGAGTGGAAGATGATCATCCCAATTCCCCTTAAAATCTAGAACACATGCTCGTAGCATATCTTCCAGTGTCTGAATGGTACGTTCAGCTTGTCCGTCAGTCTGCGGATGAAATGCAGTGCTGAGATTTACTTGTGTGCCTAAACCCTTCTGGAAAGACCTCCAAAAGTTAGCCGTAAATTGAGCTCCTCGGTCTGATATAATAGATATGGGCACACCATGAAGCCTAACAATCTCCTTGATATACAACTTCGCATAATCTTCAGCCGTGTAAGTTGTCTTCACTTGCAGAAAATGGGCACATTCTGTAAGTCGATCAATTATCACCCAGATGGAGTCAAACTTATGATAAGAGCGAGGTAATCCAATAATGAAGTCCATATTAATCACCTCCCACTTCCAGGTCGGAATCTCTATATTTTGAAGCAATCCACCGGGTTTCTGATGTTCTATCTTTACTTGTTGACAATTGGGACACTGGGCTACAAATTCTGCAATAGACTTCTTCATATTATCCCACCAATACTGCTCCTTAACATCATGATACATCTTTGTCGAGCCGGGATGGATGGAATATCGGGATTGATGAATCTCATTCATAATCTTCTCTCGCAACCCTGCCACATTAGGCACACACAATCGGCTCTGGTATCTCAGTGCCCCGTCTTTTCCGATCCCAAAAGCCATACTTTTACACTGTTGAATGCTTTCTCTTAATCGTACTAAGATAGGATCTTCATATTGTCGTGCTTTTACCTCGGCTACCAAAGATGATTCTGATGTATTCTGTACAGTAACACCTCCATCATCAGAGTCTAACAATCTGATTCTCATATTGGCTAGCTGATGAAGCTTTTTAATCAACCCCCATCTACCTGCCTCAATATGTACTAAGCTTCCCATTGATTTACGGCTGAGAGCGTCTGCCACAACATTGGCTTTACCGGGATGATACAATATCTCGACGTCGTAGTCTTTCAATAATTCAAGCCCCCTACGCTGCCTCAAATTCAACTCTTTCTGCTTGAAGATGTATTGTAAACTTTTGTGATCTGTGTAGATGTCAACATGGACGCCGTATAAGTAGTGCCGCCATATCTTCAAAGCATATATTACTGCAGCCAATTCCAAATCATGGGTTGGATAATTCTTTTCATGCTTCTTCAATTGTCTTGATGCATAAACAATCACATTCCCACGCTGCATCAATACGCACCCCAAACCTATACCTGAGGCATCACAATATACCACATAACCTTCTATTCCTTCAGGAAGAGTGAGCACTGGTGCAGATGTCAATCGATTCTTCAGCTCCTGAAAACTACGTTCACAAGTGTCAGACCACTGGAATTTGGTAGCTTTCTGTGTTAACTTCATCAATGGTGATGATATAGAGGAAAATCCTTCTACAAACCGCCTATAATATCCTGCTAGCCCTAGGAAGCTGCGGACTTCTGATGGTGTTGTAGGTCTCGGCCAATTCTTTACTGCATCGATCTTCTGAGTGTCGACACTAATACCCTCATCAGATATCACATGGCCAAGGAATGCTACTGAGTTCAGCCAGAATTCACATTTGGAGAGCTTAGCATATAACTTACGATCCTGAAGCGTCTGTAATACTATCTGCAAGTGGCCGGCATGTTCCGCCTCCGAACGAGAATACACTAGAATGTCATCAATGAATACAATCACAAACACATCAAGATAGGGCCTGAATATAGTATTCATGAGATCCATAAAAGCTGCTGGGGCATTTGTTAGCCCGAACGACATCACCAAGAACTCAAAGTGCCAATATCTTGTTCGGAAGGCCGTCTTTGGAATATCCTTCTCCCTAACCCTCACCTGATGATACCCTGAACGTAAATCAATCTTGGAGAAATACTTGGCACCCTGGAGTTGGTCAAACAGGTCATCAATTCTTGGAAGTGGATACTTGTTCTTTATAGTAGACTTATTCAACTGTCGATAGTCGATACACATCCGTAACGACCCGTCTTTTATCCGCACGAATAGGACTGGTGCACCCCAAGGTGAATTGCTAGGCCTAATAAAGCCCTTATCTAGCAAGTCCTTCAACTGCACCTTCAACTCTCGCAACTCTGCCGGGGCCATTCTGTATGGAGGAATAGAGATCGGTTGAGTGTCAGGCAACACATCAATGCTAAACTCGATCTCCCTTTCAGGAGGAAGGCCTAGGAGTTCATCTGGGAAAACATCTGGGAATTCGTTGACCACAGGGATTGATTGTAAAGTAGGCGGTTTCGCCTCCGCATCCCTAACACAAACGAGATGATAGATGTATCCTTTTGAGATCATTTTCCTTGCCTTAAGATAGGAAATAAACCTACCTTTCGGTGTAGCAATGTTCCCTTTCCATTCAATGACGGGTTCACCCGGAAATTGGAACCTAACCATCTTCGTACGACATTCAACATTTGCATAGCATGAGGCCAACCAGTCTATTCCCATTATCATATCAAATTCAACCATTTCTAACTCAAATAAATTTGCCGAGGTTTGACGACTACAAATCATCACAGTGCAACCTCTATATACCCTTCTAGCAATCACAGAATCTCCTATCGGAGTAGATACCGCAAGGGGTTTACTTATCAATTCAGGTTCAATGCCAAACTTATTAGCCACAAAGGGTGTAACATATGATAATGTAGATCCCGGATCAATCAGCGCATATACATCATAAGAAAACACAGATATAATACCTGTAACAACATCTGGAGACGACTCGAGATCCTGTCAACCTACTATAGCATAGGTTCGATTTTGAGCACCACTCGAACTCGGCAATGCACCTCTACCCCTACCACGACCTGTCGACTGCTGAAAACCCCGTGCTGGAGGTCGAACTGATGAGGAAGAACCAGACACAGATCCAGTCGGCTGAGCCATACCATCACCTCCTCTATTAGGACAATCCCGCATCATATGGCCAGGATGACCGCACGAATAGCATGCATCAGAACCTCAACGACACAGTGCAAAGTGGGCCTTGCCGCACTGATCACAATATGGTGTTGGGGGTCTCATCTGACTAGTATCCCTGTGATGTTGCAAGCCAGATGCCCGCGAACTCTGACCTGGACCAGAATAGGATCGATCATATCGAGGCCTCTGAAACTGTGGAGGAGCACTAGCTACAGGTGGCGCCGAACTCCTCAAAAACTGTGGCCTGATGCTGCCTCTGAAGTCATCAGAATACCCTGCAAATCTCGCCCTCTTATGATGGCCCCTATCCTGCTCCCTAACTGCCCTCTGCTGGCGCTTACGATCCTCTAGGGTCTGGGCATAAGCTTGACTACGGGAAATATCCACGCCCTCCACCAAGGAGGCTGTCGTACACTCATTTATCGGATGTGGTCCCAACCCATTCACGAACATATGCACCCTATCACTCATCTCGGCTACCATATGGGGAGCATACCTTTCCAAAGAATCAAACTGCATACTGTACTCTCGTACACTCATATTACCTTGTCTAAGGTTCAAGAACTTATCAACTCTAGCTCGTCGTATCTCAACTAGCAAGTAGTGACCAAGAAAGGCCTCAAAAAATTCCTTCCACACAGCTGGAGGAGCGTTCAGACCCCTGGATCTCTCCCAACTATCATACCAGAGAACCGCTAAATCCCGTAGCCGATAAGAAGCCAACTCTACTGCCTCTGTATCACTAACATGCATAACCCGAAGTGTATGATGAACCTGGTCAATAAAAGTCCGTGGGTCCTCCTTGGGATCTGATCCGGTAAACACTGGAGGGTCTAAATTAATAAAATCACAAACTCTTGTACTAACTGGTTTCTCAGCAGCACCTGTATTCTGCTCTGAGCCTGAGCAGCTACCAAGCTAGTCAACAACTGCAAAGCACTCCGCATATCCTGGTCTGGAGTGCCAGACGGAGGAACTGGAGGCGCTGGGTGCCTTCTAATGTCCTCTGGAGGAGATGGAGTAGATGAGGTATGTGAGGGCATCTCACTCTGAGGCTCACTTTATCCTGCTCTGACTTGGGGCACCTGACTGGTACCCTCTCCCGCTGCTGTATCAAGCCGTCTACTAATCGTTTGCTTCCTAGTCGAAGGCATCACTGAAAAAAACAAGGTGAATATTAGAGACGAACACTTACGACTCAACTCTACGCACGATCTAGATTCAGGAAGAAGGTAACAACCCTAGATGTCATGTAGCCTCCTGATTATAAATGTGGCGCGCTACACATCCATAATCAAGAATCTACTAGACACGGCTCATAGACAACCCCTAGGACAGACTTGCTCTGATACAAAGTTTGTCACGACCCAAACTGGAGGGCCATGACTAGCACCCGACCACACTTGCCGAGCACCAACGTACATTTCATCTAACCTTCATTATTATCTTTTAGGGCTGACGAGATCAATATAAATGGTAGACTTGGATCATGGACAACCAGCAATAAAATATGACGGCATGAACATACATAGCAGGGGATGACCAGACAATCAAGAAACTACATATAAGGTATGAGCTACCACGCTACTATGAAAGACTATACAACAAAAACTAGCCGACAAGGCATACCAAACTATACATGAGTCGACACCTGTCTATGAGCCTCTAAAGGAACATAAGTGCTGCAACATAGCCGGAACAGGGCCCCGACATACCCATAATGTCTATAACAAAAATGCATACCAAGACCAAGGCAAGTCCGGAGAAGGGATCTCGCCAATCACCGCTGAACTGGACAGCCTACTGTGGTGGGGGAGCTGCACCTGCCTGTCTATCAGGACCTGCAGCACGACATGCAGCGTCCATAAATAAAAGGACGTCAGTACGAATAAAGTACTGAGTATGTAAGGCAGGGAACCATAAATACGATCAGTAATGTAAGCAAGGATAGAGAATATACAACCTGTAACATCTTAGTACCTCTGAGGGCTACTTACATGAAATGCATGATACATATGTATAAATATATAAACCCTTAAAACATTCGCCTCAGTGGGCATCATCATCATCATATCATACCCGGCCATAATAGGCTCGGTAAAAAACGTACCCGGCCATCATAAGGCTCGGTAGAATCATACCCGGCCATGTGGAGCTCGGTAAATCCCAACTGATCAGTGGTTGCAAAATAGGTGCCGTACCCGGCCAACTATAGCGTGGCTCGGTAGAGTAAAATAGATACATATATATAATGCATGCTCGACTCATGGAATCACATTGTAAACCTTTCGGAGTGACGTAAGGTCGATATCCTCTGTACACGTTATTAGGACTAACTCTTCACTATGAACCTTATAAGAATCAGGAAGTACCAACAACATTGGTAACATAAGAATAAGAGAAGCAATATTAACATCAATCGTTCCATAAGAGGGAAAACAATGTAAGTACTGCTAGCTTCTAAGAGTAGAGTATCGTGGAAGCTCGTTCATTACATTATGTACAAGCGGAGTCGTGCAAAAGAAGGAAAGGGATAGCCTCACATACCTTGTATATACTGCCCCAATCTCAAGCTATGCAATTGTCAAAACTCCTTAGTCTACAATAAGAGAAACGATACTATCGTTATCATTTAAGCGTCATAACTATTATGTATCGACCACAACCTATTTTACGATGAAACGGACAGCACCTCCCCTATATATATGACCTCACACCATTCAAAACAGTCACCAAACAGCCCAAACAACATCAATAATAAACATATTGAGCCTCCCAAAATAGTCCACACACAGCCTAATCACTTCATACATACGACGACCACCGTAGTCGTGTCAAACAACTTGGAAATGTTACGAATAACTATCAGCCCATAACCCTACATATATATGGTGTTTCTCCACACCCTTCCTCCTCCAAAACTCCACAAAATAGTAGTAAAATACGCAGCCCAACAGCAACGCAAAACAGTCCACAAAACAATAACATTACTACCAAGCCTTTCGATATATCTTTCACAAGTTCTAGCTTCAATGGCTTAGCCGTAACTTGGATAATCTTAAATACATATAGAGTAAGAGGTTCCTTAACTTTATACAGAAATAAAAACTCCAATTTGACCTTAAATTTCCATGACCGAGCCGGATACCGGCCTCAAGGCTCCTTCATCGACCAGTCCGAGGCTCGGGCTACAAGTCCTTGGGTTCGATTACTGTCCCATTTAAGCTTGAATCTTTTTGTTAAACTTCATACTCTTAGCATCTACTGCTCTAACAACTAGTATAAAAATAGATCACATATTTTTAGAATCTCATTTACAAATTTAATTATTGTTACCTTTTTCACAAGAAACAGAAAGGAAAATGGACGTTATTAATATTATCTCATATTTTAATAATTAACTAGGTAATGTCCCATTAATCGATAAATAACAAATTACCCACATAATTAAGAATTATCACAAATTACCTAAAAATACTACTCATTTTTTTAACAAACTTTATACATCATACTATCATAGCCATATGGTACCTTGTATGGTACTAGTTCATAAATATCGGGTAGTATCGCTCAACCCGTATTTTATCCCAAATCAACAACCTTCAACGAAACTCGTGTTCTGTCATTCGAGTGTCCTTTATCCTTCATGACACTTACTTATCGCTTGTTATAAATAGCATAAATACGTTAACCTCAAAATAATCTTATCCTTGAGTCTACGTCGATTAACTGAAGACAAAACTTTAACGTACGAAAACGCGAGATGTAACATCCTTCCCCCCTTAGAAACATTCGTCCTCGAATGTTTAACTTTCTGGGATCTATATAACCTTGGTAGAGTTGCTTTTGTAAAAACACTACTACCAACTCTTTCTATAGAAACTCAATAATTCAACACCACATCGGACCACATCATCAATAGCGACCAATGACAATAACTCACACAAGAATCCATACACGTACCTTAAGGTTGTGACTCTCAGTCGGACCCTTCTCTGGAGGAGGAAATAAGTAGGGATATCTAGACTTCATGTCCTCCTCGGCCTCCCAAGTCATTTCTTGCACATTGTTGTTTCTCCAATGTACTTTCACCAAAGCTACGTCTTTAGTTCTCAATCTCCGAATATGTCTGTCTAATATAGTAATGGGAGTTTCTTCGTATGATAGTTGCTTTGTGACCTGAACGTCGTCAATCGACACAATTCTAAGGCCCCGTAAACTTTTACCTAAAAACCCAGAATTTCGTCGTGATTACATAATTGGATATTTCGTATATGCTTGTGTTGAAAGATATATGTTCAATATGTATTCCAAACACATTCATCATGTTATCTTATCATTTGAGGATATGTTCAAAACATGGAATATGTGTTAAAAATGTTTAGACTTCAAGTAACGTTCGAATGAAGGTTGTTAGGCAAAATTATATGAAAAGTCTCTATGTGCCTAAGATTCCCAATTGCTCATATATGTATTTAATATCATGAATGGAAAGTCTTATTGTTGTTGATGATAATGATGGTTAAATGTGGAAAAGGGAACTTGAATTATGAAATATGGCCAAATGCCAAGAATAACTTTATAATTGTAGCACTGGTGCCAATGAATTGAAAGATGTGAAAATAGTATGAAGTGAGATGTTTGATAGAAAAAGTTCATGTCTCGGGGGATAATGTGGTGCCAAAGTGTAGGTTTATTTCTTACCTTAATGCCATGAGGATGATTAACAAAGGGTGTATCTATCCATTGGTCAGAGTCACAGACACCGATGATGAGGCACCTATACTTGAGTTTGTGCTTGTATTGAATGAACCTCTGGATGTCTTTCCCGATAAGCTCCCTAGGATCCCACCAGATAGGGAGATTGATTTTAGGATTGATGTGATGCCAGACACGGAGCCTATATTTATTCCACCTTATATAATGGCACCGGTAGAATTGAAGGAGTTAAAGAAGAATTTGAATGATTTGTTACAAAAGGGTTTTATCTGACCGAGTGTGTCACCTTGAGGTTCACCGATTTTCTTTGTAAGAAAGAAAGATGGGTCACTACAGATGTGTATTGACTATTGGCAGCTCAACAAAGTCAAATTCAAGAATAAGTACCCATTGCCAATGATAGACGATTTGTTTGACCAATTGCAGGGTGCTAGGTACTTCTCCAAAATTGATTTACAGTCCGGGTATCACCAATTGAAGATCAGGGAGCAGGATATTCCAAAAAATAGCTTTCAGGACCCGTAAGGGCACTTTGAATTTCTGGTGATGTCTTTTGGGCTAACAAATGCCTCGGTAGTTTTTATGAAGCTTATGGATCGAGTCTTCAAGCCTTTCCTTGACTTCTTTGTAATAGTGGTCATTGACGATATTCTTGTATATTCACGAAGTCAAGAGGACCATGCCGATCATCTCAAGGTAGTTCTGCAGACTCTTCATCAGCACCAATTGTATGTGAAGTTTTTGAAATGTGAATTTTGGCTTGAATCTGTCACATTCTTGGGTGATGTCGTCTCTAGAGAAGGAATTAAGGTTGATCCTCAGAAGAATGCAGTTGTGAAGAAATGGCCTAGACCTACAACTCCAATGGAGATTCGTAGTTTCTTGGGCTTAGCTAGATATTACAGGAAATTTGTATAGGGGTTCTCTACTCTTTCCTCTCCATTGACTAAATTGATGCAGAAAGCAGTTAAGTTCCAATGGTCCGATGCTTGTGAAAGGAGCTTCCAAGAGTTTAAATCCATATTGACTATGGCACTGGTGTTGACCCTACCATAGGGTACAGACAGATTTTTGGTATATTGCGATGCTTCAAGGATCGGGATTGGATGTGTATTAATGCAACATGGCAAGGTTATAGCCTATGCTTCTAGGCAACTCAATAATTATGAAAAGAACTATCCAACACATGACTTAGAACTTGCGACGGTGCTTTTCGCATTGAAGATTTGGCGTCATTATCTGTATGGGGTCCATGTGTATGTATTCAAGGACCACAAGAGACTTCAATATATTTTCAAATAGAAGGAATTGAATTTGAGGTAGAGAAGATGGCTAGAGTTACTCAAAGATTATGACATCGATTCTATATCACCATGGAAAAGCCAATGTTGAGTAGTTTGGCTGACTTGGAGGCATGTCGAAGGCCATTGTCCAGGGAGGTTCATTGGTTGGCTATCTTTGGAGTTCGTCTTGCAGACTCTAGTGAAGGCGGAGTGATTATGCAAAATAGAGCTGAATCATCGCTTGTTGTGGAAGTCAAAGAGAAGCAATACAACGATCTATTGTTGGTACAATTGAAGGAGGGGATTCATAAACATAAGGCCACCACTTTTTCTCTTGGCATGGATGGTGGTACACTACGGTACCAAGGGCGACTATGTGTTCCAAATGTAGATGGCCTCAGGGAAAGAATCATGACCGAGGCCCATCATTCCAGGTATTCCGTGCACCCAGGTTCTACAAAGATGTATGATCTCAAGGAAGTCTATTGGTGGAATGACATGAAGAGGAATGTTAAGACTTTGTGGCAAAATGTCCAAATTGTCATCAAGTGAAGGTCGAGCATCAAAGGCCCGGTGGGTTGGCACAGAACATAGAAATTCCAACGTGGAAGTGGGAAATGATTAACATGGACTTTGTGGTATGACTATCGTGCACTCTGTGCAAGTTTGACTTAATTTGGGTAATTGTGGATCGACTCACGAAGTCAGCACACTTCTTGCTAGTTAAATCTATCGACACAGAAGACCAATATGCTCAGTTGTATATCAAGGAAATAGTTAGGATGCATGACATTCCAGTTTCCAAAATTTTTGATCGAGGGGCACAGTTCACTGCTCACTTTTGGAAGAAATTTCAGCTAGGTTTGGGTACTCAGGTGAATCTTAGTACAGCCTTTCATCCACAGACCGACGGGCAGGCAGAGCAGACTATTCAAGCGCTTGAATATATGTTGTGTTCTTGTGTCTTGACTTCAAGGGTAGCTGGGATGATCATTTTCCACTCATAGAATTTGCTTACAACAACAGCTTTCATGCTAATATCCAGATGGCATTATATGGTAGGAGATGTAGATCTCCCATTAGGTGGTTCAAGATTGGGGAAGCTCAATTGATAGGACAAAACCTCATGCATCAGGCTATTGAGAAGGTCGAGGTCATTAAGGTGTGGTTAAAAACTGCTCAGAGTCATCAGAAGTCCTATTCGGATGTTCGTCGTAGGGATTTGTAGTTCAAAGAAAATGGTTGGGTATTCTTGAATGTCTCCCCCATGAAGGGAATAATGCGGTTTGGAAAGAAAGGGAAGTTGAGTCCAAGGTATGTCGGACCGTATAAAATCATTCAAAGGATTGATCAAGTGGCGTACAAGCTTGAGCTACCACCTGAGATGCCACTAGTGCACCCGGTATTTCATTAGTGTATGTTGAAGAAAGTAGTCAGAGATCCATCGCTTATTGTACTAGTTGAGACTATTAAGCCTAATGAAGAACTATCATATGAAGAAATTCCAGATGCCATTCTTGATAGGAAAGTCCGAAAGTTGGGGAATAAAGAAATTGACTTCGTGAAAGTGCTACGGTGAAACCAGCAGGTTGAAGAGACTACTTGGGAGGCTGAGGAAGAGATGAAGAAGAAGTATCCTTACTTGTTTGAATAGCTATGTAATCTTTTTATGAAATTGTCGCCTATGAATTTTGTATCACTTGTTCAGCTGATGTAAAGGTGTTCCTTCTTGGTTATATGTTGCTTATGAGGCCACAGTTGGTGTTGTTTTGTGTTATGTTACATCATTGGATTATGTATATGTTGTTAGGATATGTTTTTGGGGTTCTCTGGCAGGTGGATAGGCCCAGTTACAAAGGAAGCTCTAGCAAAAGTTTCGGAAATATTGGGAGTTAGTAAAAAATTTGGGACTGTTGGTGTGTAATGTGGCAGTTGAGTTACATTGCATACTAATAGTGAACTTTGACCCTCATTCAAGGACGAATGATCTTAAGTTGGGGGGGACGTAAGGCCCCGTAAACTTTTACCTAAAAACCAAAAATTTTGTGGCGTCGAGATAGGCCTATGTGTTAAATATTGTAGAGATTCTTCGCAGAATCACACTAGAGGCCATAAAATGGCCGCAAAGTGAAGTAGAAACTTGAGCAAAATTGTAGACCAATTCGTGGTCCATTATACGGCCGCACAACGTTTCGCAGGACACACACCGATCATAGATTCAGCTTGGAAATTTTTGGAGGGAGGTCCTATGGTGCATTATGCGGCCGCAGAATAGGTCTGCGGACGACAGACTGGTCGTAGAGTGAAGCAAAAAATGCTAGTTTCGGAGTGCCAATTATGCAGCCCATTTGCGGAGCGCAGAAGCATTATGAGGTTGTATATGCGACTGCAGATATGTGTTGAGGCACCTATTTTTCTAATTTTTAAACCCGACCCCATTCTAAGATAACACCCTTGGGGATCATTTTAGAAAGATAATAAATACACTTCTAGAGAGAGGTAGGGACATAGAGTGAGAAAGGGAGTTCCTAAGCTCACTCCACCAATTCTTTCTCAAACATTGGAACATTACCAAGTAAAACTCACTACGTCTTCATCCTAAAGGTAAGATTCTACACCCTATGTAACGACCCGACCGGTTATTTTGAGAATTTACACTTCGCTCGATAGTTTAAGGCACAAGTAGATCTATATGATGTATTTAGGACTAGTGTGCAAAACTGGAATTCATTCCGAGTTGATTTGATACGTTTCGGCACGAGTTTTTGTAAGTCGAAAGTTCGAAAGATCATTAAGTTTAATTTGAGGTGCATTTCGTTGTTTCGATGTTGTTATACGTAATTTAAGGCCTTGAGTAGGTCCGTGTTTTGTAATCAGACTTGTTGGTATGTTCATACATGGCCTCGAGGGGCTTGAGTGAGTTTTGGATAGGTTTTGGCTATGTTGCGCTCATTTTTCTTATGTTTCGACGTCGTTTCTTCAAGCATAAATGGTACCACATTAAAAAAATGAGCTTCGATTTCTATTTTATTGAAGCATTAGATCCTTATCATAATTAAGGAGTCATATAAAAAAGAATAGTAAAATTTTGATATCGTATGAGGATTTTATGGTCATTTTACTAAGAATTGGGCTGCCATATTTTTCAGATTAATTACGAAATTGCCACTGGCTTTGTATTTAAGAATTTGCACTGTTTCCAAATATTGAAACCGACATATCTCCTTCATTATACAGTCAAATGGAGTGATTCAAAAGCCTAAATTGACTGAAATTTCATAAGGAATCCATTGGAGGCATTAAAAACGAGTTTTAAGATCGTTTGGTACTAAAATTTCATAAGGAATCCATTGGAGGCATTAAAAGCGAGTTTTAGGATCATTTGGTATGCAAAATGAGGCAGAAAATCTGGACAAAAATACTAAATATCGAAAGTTTGTTCATTTGGTCATATTTTGAGTTAGGGAGCTCGGATTTGGACAATTTTTAGAGGTGATTTTCACTATATGGATTGGGGTAAGTGTTGTATACTCGATTTTAGTTATATTTCATAAATTCATCTTCGTTTAGGCATTTGATTGGTGATTTCAAAGTGAAATTTGGGGGTTTTATCTAATATTTC
Source organism: Nicotiana tabacum (assembly GCF_000715075.1). NCBI lineage: Eukaryota > Viridiplantae > Streptophyta > Magnoliopsida > Solanales > Solanaceae > Nicotiana > Nicotiana tabacum. The sequence continues at coordinate 84,029,839 of NC_134080.1, forward strand.
ATAAAGTGAATTTTTGAGTTTTGAATATCGATTCAGAGTCAGATTTGAGCAAAACTAGTATGTTGGACTCGTAATTTAATGGATGTTCGGATTTTGTAAATTTTGTCGGGTTCTGAGGTACGGGCCGCGGGAGTTCACTTTTGTTGACTTTTGGCAAATTGTATAATGATCATAGCTTTGTTAATTGAAATTGTTTTCTCTTGCATTTTTTGATGTATTTATGTCATCTTTGGATATCTTGGGCCGAGCGATGGTGAATAGGTAAAGGAAAAGCTAAATTAAGTATTGAGTTTGCTGAATTGAGGTAAATATCTTGCCTAACCTTGTGGGGGGGGGGGATTTCCCCTTAGTATTTAAGTCTTCTATGTTGATTGTAGTTCGTGTACGCGAGGTGACGAGTGCGTGCTCGGACTTAGTTGTGGAAAGTTGGTCTTTTAGGGTTTTTAGGTCCTTATATTCACTAAGTATGAAGTTGTTATTAATATAACTAAGTTTCATATTTACTAGTTTCACCTCTACATACTTAATTGGAATTAATTGCTTTATGATTCACTCTTATTGCTTATTTGTCTCTTACTTGACTGAACTGAAGATTTTTACCTCTCCTATTGTCATGTTATCTTTTCATTACTGCCTATCTTTATCTGAAATTATTATTATTGTCTCATCCTATATTTGTTTAGTCTTAATTGAGGTTGAGATTATCTTTCCGCCGCTTGTCCTTAAGAATTGTTGAATAACCTTCGTAATTGCCCAACCTTAAAAGGAGTTAGATGTACCATATTTCAGCAAACATAGCATTATTTGGAATTATTTGCATCGTGTTAGATTCCTTGTTGTTGAACTATATACTGTGGGATCGTTGCTACATTTTAGTTTTTCCCTTGTTAAGATGATATCTTTACGCCTAGCATTCTTTACTGTGGTTATTCCTTTTGAATGGGTTCTACCGTTTCTTTGTGATTTAAATCTCTTGAGTTGATTTACTTGCCATACTTTGTATTATTGTCATTCTTGTTGTTGTACTTGTTGTGGTGATGTACGAGGTTTCTGCCATGCTAATGTTTTTATCTCTATTGGTTGTGCTACATATTTACTTTGGGACTACGGAACGGTATTCTAGGAGATCCCCCTGTTCTGCATATTTACTTTGGGACTACTGAACGGTATTTCAAGAGATCCCTCTATCTTGCATATTTACTTTGGGGCTACGGAATGGTATTCCAGGAGATCCCCCTGCATATTTACTTTGGGGCTACTTAACGGTATTTCGGGAGATCCCCCTACAAAAATTCCACGTGTTGTATGTTCTTTTACTTATGCTTACTAACTGGTATGAACTATGTTAGGACACTTGCACAAGCATAAACGTAGCTAAGAACCTTTATCGGATAAGAGGTTTTTCTTGATATTGTTTGGTATAGATGCACACCGTTGTTTACTTGCCTTCTATGTGAGAATAGCTCTATTTGGTACGTGAGTTGTCAGTGCGGTTATGAGGTGTGATGAGCGCACATGATGCCAAGTGTAAGGGTTTCAGGTATTGAGACCGGTGAGTTGTAATTTATCCGAGGTTCGATACTTTGTGAAGGTTGTTGACTAAATTCAAATGCGAAAGCTGTCGTAGTTGTTGAGTTATTATTTTTCCTTGACGTATTTGTGGTTTTAGATTTAGGTTGTGTTTCCGCTCACTCTTCTGTGTCATTAACATGGTATTCCACTCATACTTGTCATTTTACCTCTTTTATTGTAATTACTGTATTGTTAGTCATACTGCATAGTTTTCATGTAGAAATCATGCGCTATTGTTCCTATACTTATACTTGTTCAAGTTATTAGACCAGTAGTTGTCTTGACTATTTCTCTTCACTACTCCACCTAGGTTAGTCTTGATATTTATTGGGCACTGCTGTGATGTGCTCATTCTACACTTCTGTATATTTTTGTACAGATCCAGGTATTGGATCGCTAGTAGCTGTGCGGGCCATTGCTGTGGAGACTCGAGGTAAACATGTTGCTGCATTTGCAGGCTTTAGAGTCACCTTCTTATTTTGTATTTACCCTATTCACTCTTATTTCGAGACAGTTCTATTTTAGAGGTTTTCTAGCAAACTCTATAAAGCTTATCACTTATACTACCAGTTTTGGGAAATTATAAGTTTTTTTGGTAAAGATTTCTATATCGAGACTATTAGATTTTCTTTATTATTGTTGTTATTCAGTAAATGTTAGGCTCACCTAATCTCTAAGACTAGGTGTCATCACGATACCCAACATAGAAGAAATTGGGTCGTGACAATTTGGTATCAGAGCCCTAGGTTCATGGGTGTGACGAGTCATAAGCATGTTTAGTAGAGTCTTACGGATCGGTACAGAGACATATGTACTTATCTTCAAGGGCCTACAGAAACTATTAGGAAATTCAACTTCTTTCATTCCTTGTCGTGCGACATCGATTCAGCTTGAAGCATACATCTTATGTTCCTTTACATCCACCCGTGTATGATATTGTGCTCTCAGTGTCCGCTATGCGCCAGTGGTTCGTGATGCTACAAATGGGCTATGAGGGAGCCAGGGATGCTCAGACATTGTCTCAATTTGTCGTCCAGACTGAAGATGCAGATGTATTGAACTACTATTTAGTTGTTCACATGTGGTGTATCGAGTCCCGGCATCTGATTGACAAGTACGAGCTTGGGAAGGTTTATTTGGTTAACTAGTCGTCGTGATCATGGTAGGGTCACGAGGTGGATGTTGATTGACGATAATTGGTGGTACTGGAGACTATGTGGTTCGTATGAGATTTTTACTCTGTGGAAGGTACATATTGTCATTCAAGGCACTGAAGGAAGATCGTTTGATGGTCACGAGAATGGACATGGGCTTAGTGGATGAACTGGAGTACCTTGTGATTGGTGTCGCACGAACTGTGAAGGTTAGTTTTTTGGAACATCAGATATTGTTTTCTATGGCTTTGTGCCAAGTGGGGGAGTCCACTAGCGGCATTCAGATTGTAGAGTCAGGTGTTACCTTAGTTTTTGCCTAAGAAGTGTATATAGATGGTATTGGAAGGTTCCCAAAATTTGTATATGACTAAGATTTGAGATCTTGCATGGGATGATATTGGGGCTTACGGTGTTTCTTCATCATTAATGTATTTTTATTTCAGTATCAATAGGGGGTCGGAGAAATAAATTGAGATTCAAAGAAGGTATATTCAGTGTGGGCATCTCGGTTGGGGAATCATGGGGTGCTTCAGGGGAAATACGGTAGTTTATAAGTTGATGGGCTATGTGGCTTGTACTAGGATTTTCTGCATTAAGTTTTGGTTGGGATAGTTGTGTATCGACAGGGAGAAGTGTTACCTTAGAGGAAAGACTAGGAGTAACCGAAGAAATGGGTCAGCTCTGTGGTGTTGGTTCAACATAGCTATGGAAGTAATTGGTCCTTTTTGAATGGGAATTCCCTACAGGCATTTGTGGTAGTACACTTGGTTTGGACGGTTTGTATGGCTCAGTTGAGTTGGAAAGATGTGGTCCTAATGGTTTTGTTGCGTGCGGACGGATCTCGGAGAGTTCTCGATGGTTTCGGCAACGGCTTGAGTCGGTTGGCTGCTATGGGCATAAGAAATATATTGTACATTATGGTTTTCTCATGGATGGATATCAGAAGTTAATAGAAGGTTGGTATTATTGGATATCATATGTGAAGAACGTGCATTATAGGCAAGACCCTTGAGTTTTGGTTTGCGGGTGCGTGGCTAATGGCATGGTGATTACTGGGGATTTTGAGGTTTAGGTTTTATTACTTGGCCGGAAAATCTATATGGGTGATTCAATAAGATGATGTGTGTGAGTGATTTATCAACCATTAGATTAGCATATTTGAGTTCGGGTATGGAAATTTTGGTATTCCTAAGGTTTTGGGGCTAGATGTCCCCATATGCGGGCTATTTCTTGTTTGTGGATTGTGAAGGCATGTTGAGAATGGGATAACTGATAACATACATTATTGATAGGTTGATATGGACTTTTGGGAGGATGTTTACCTATTTCGGAATGATCTGGATTTGGGTTGGGAGCTATTTGAAAGCTCAACGAGAATATTTATTTTATATTAGGTCAAGTTTGGTTACTCTTGTTAGATTGTTATCACGGTTATGTTACCAGGCAGAATAGATATTATATTTTCCCCTGGCCTATTTTATGTGCTACCCTCTTATGTCGTGATGGGCTGTGAGGTTGTATGATTATTCTCCATGCATGTTGTAATTCCGTTCAGGCCTTATGGCGATGTAGGCGAAATGGCCCTTGTGATGTTTATTGACTCATTGCACCTTATTTGTGCTTGCTTTCTTCCATGTTTTGTTAATTCTATTCATTTTTCCCACAGTTATACTTGTGCACTCTACCGTGTTTGATATCAGTGTTCATGTGATTAGTGAAACCAAACACCTTGGTTTAATGAGTATCTGGGAGCGGACTGCACGCCGCAGCAGATGTTATGTGGGATACCCTTTAATTGTGTTTATTTGGTGATTTGTTTTCCCTCTATAGGATGATTTAATGAAATTCTACTTTTGTTGTTACACAAGTTGTACTTGTTAGATAATCTTTACACCTTGCTTTCCTTCTATTTTGTAATATATAACTGAGTTCTTGCTGAGTTGGTGTATGAGCTGTGTGGCGTGAGAATGTGTGTGGTTATGTGATGAGTTATTAGTTGGGCTACTTGTAATGTCTGATATGAGGTTTTTAGACCGGAGATTTGCACTACCGTATTAGGGGTGAGGAATGTTTGGAAGTATGAAGTTGTTTCTGCTAAGATTTGGGCAGTGGCCCTTGACGGACGAGAGAGCTTCTTGACTTGTTGACTTCATGGGCGGTTATGAGTTCCCGCATGTTTCTTTATCATGGGCAGCATTGTGGAGGCTTGGAACACCGTTCTATTGAATATGAAGTGTATTGCCGACGTCCATAATGTTATTTGGGCAGTTATGGTGGTCAGAAGTTATTGCTATGGGCATTTGAGTTGTGTGGAACATCGTGTGATTGTACCCTGCGTTGGAATTATGGCTCAATTCATCTTGTTCAGGTTTATACAGTGAGATGATGCTCGATTTGGGTCCAATGATGAATTTCAGATGTTGAGATTTGGGTTCTATCCTAAGGTTATTGACTAAGGATGAAGTGAGATCTTTAGTTAAATTGCGTTGTCAGTCCTACATAGGGTTGGGTGATGAGGAATCACCCCCGGGTGTATGTATGGTAAGCTCATGCAGTGATTTGATGGCTTTGGAACAACTCTTGGCACGTTCGAGGACGAACATATGTTTTAGTGGGGGAGAATGTAACAATCCGACTGATCGTTTTGAGAATTTGCACTTCACTCAATAGTTTGGGGGCACAAGTAGATCCGCATGATGTATTAGGACTTGTGTGCAAAATTTGAGTTCATTCCAAGTTGATTGATATGTTTCGGCACGAGTTTTTGGAAGTCGAAAGTTCGAAAGTTCATTAAGTTTGACTTGAGGCGCGTTTCATCATTTCGATGTTGTTATGCGTGATTTAAGGCCTTGAGTAGGTCCGTGTTTTGTTATGGGACTTGTTGGTATATTCGTACGGGCTCCCGATGGGCTCAGGCGAGTTTCATAAAGGTTTGGGCTGTCTTGCGCTCGTTTTTCTTATGTTTCAATGTCGTTTCTTCAAGCATAAATGACACCATATTAAACAAATAAGCTCCGATTTCTATTTTGATTAAAGAATTAGATGTGTATCATAATTAAGGAGCCATAGCAAAAAGAATCGTCAAATTTGGACATCGTATGAGGGTTTTATGGTTATTTTACTAAGAATTGGGCTGCCAGATTTTTCAGATTAATTACGAAATTGCCACTAGCTTCGTATTTACAAATCTACACTATTTTCAAATAGTTAAACAAATTTATCTTCTTCATTATAAGGTCAAATGGAGTGATTCACAAGCCTAACTTGGCTGAAATTTTACAAGGAATCTATTGGAGGCATCAAAAACTAGTTTTGGAATCGTTTGATACGCAAAACGAGATAGAACAGCTGGGCAAATATACTTAATATTGAAAGTTTTTTTCATTTGGTCATATTTTGATTTGCGGAGCTCGGATTGGACAATTTTTAGAGGTGAGTTTTACTATATTTATTTGGGTAAGTGTTCTATACTCGATTTTGGTTATATTTCATAAATTCATCCTTGTTTTAGGCATTTGATTGATAATTTCAATATGAAATTTGGGGGTTTTGTCTAAAATTTTATAAAGTAAATTTTCTATTTTTGAATATCGATTCAGAGTCGAATTTGAGTGAAACTAGTATGGTTGGACCCATAATTGAATGGGTATTCGGGTTTTGTAAATTTTGTTGACTTTTTGCAAATTTTATAAGGATCATAGCTTTATTAATTAAAAATTTTTTCTCTTGCATTGTTTGATATATTTAAGTCTTCTTTGGCTAGATTGGGTCGAGCGATGGTGAATTGGTAAAGGAAAAGCTAAATTGAGTAATGAGTTGGCCGAATTGAGGTAAGTATCTTGCCTAACCTTGTGTGGAGGATTTCCCCTTAAGGTTTGAGTCTTTTATGTTGATTGTAGTTCTTGTGCGCGAGGTGATGAGTGCATTCTCGGGGCTTAGTTGTGGAAAGTTGGCCTTTTAGGGTTCTTAGGTCCTTATATTCACTTAGTATGAAATTGTTCTTGATATGACTGAGTTTCCGTTTTGCTAGTTTCACCTCTACAAGCTTAATTGGAATTAATTGCTTTATGATTTACTCTTATTGCCTATTTGACTCTTACTTGACTTAGTTGAAAATTTTTACCTCTCCTATTATCATGCTATCTTTTCATAACTACTTATTTTTATCTGAAATTATTATTATTGTCTCATCCTATAATTGTTTAGTCTTAATTGAGGTTGCGATTATCTTTCCGCCGCTTATCCTTAATTGAATTGTTGAATAACCTTCGTAATTGCTCAACCTTAAAAGGAGTTAGATATCCCATATTTCAGCACACATAGCATTATTTGGAAATATTTGACTCGTGTTTGCTTCCTTGTTGTTGAATTGTATATTGTGGGATCATTGCTACATTTTAGTTTTTTCCTTGTTAAGTTGTTCTCTTTATGCCTAACATTCTTAACTATGGTTATTCCTTGTGAATGGGTTCTAGCATTTCTTTGTGATTTAAAGTTCTTGAGTTGATTTACTTGTCGTATTTTGTATTATTGTCATTTTTGTTGTTGTACTTGTTGTGGTGATGCACGAGGTTTTTGCCGTGCTGTAGTTGTTATATCTATTGTTTGCGCGGCATATTTACTTTGGGACTACGGAAAGGTATTCCGGGAGATCCCCTTGTTTTGTATATTTACTTTGTGACTACTGAACGATATTCCGGGAGATCCCCATGTCCTGCATATTTACTTTGGGACTACGGAAGTATTCCGGGAGATCCCCCCTGCATATTTACTTTGGGACTACGGAACGGTATTCCTAGAGATCCCACTAAAAACATTCCACGTGATGTTCGTTCTTTTCCTTATGCTCACTAATTGGTATGAACTATGTTAGGACACTTTCACAAGCATACACATAGCTAAGCACCCTTATCGGATAAGAGGGTTTTCTTGATATTGTTGGGTATAGATGCACACCCTTGTTTACTTGCTTTCTATATGAGAATGGATCTATTTTGCACATGAGTCGTCAGTGTGGTTATGTGGTGTGATAAGGCCACAAGATGCCAAGTGTTAGGGTTTTAGGTATTGAGACCCGTGAGTTGTAATTTATCTGAGGTTTGATACTTCGTGAAGGTTGTTGACTAAAATAAAATGTGAAAGTTGTCGTAGTTGCTGAGTTTTTATTTGTCCTTGTTGTATCTGTGGTTTTGGATTTAGGTTATGTTTTTGCTCACTCTTCTGTGACATTATTATGGTACTCCGCTGATACTTATCATTTTCCCTCTTTTACTGTAACTACTGTATTGTTAGTCTTATTGCGTAGTTTTCTTGTAGAAATCATGCACTGTTGTTCCTATACTTATACTTGTTCAAGTTATTAGACCAGTAGTTGTCTGTACTGTTCCTCGTCACTGCTCCACCAAGATTAGTCTTGAAACATACTTGGCACTGCTGTTGTGTGCTCATTCTACACTTCTGTACATTTTTGTATAGATCCAGTATTGGATCGCTAGTAGTTGTGTGGAGACTCAAGGTAAATCTGCTGCTGCGTTCGCAAGCTTTGAAGTCACCTTCTTATTTTGTATTTACACTGTTCACTCTTATTTCGAGAAAGTTGTATTTTAGAGGTTTTCTAGCAAACATTGTAGAGCTTATGACTTGTACTACCGATTTTGGGAAATTGTAAGTTCTTTTCATAAAGATTTCTATATCGAGACTGTTATATTTTCTTTATTATTGTTGTTATTCAGTAAATGTTAGGCTTACCTAGTCCTTAAGACTAGGTTCAATCACGATACCCAACGGAGGGGAAATTGGGTCATGACACCCTAGCTCTTAATCCTGAAATTTAACTACAAATGGGTAATTAACAAGTTAATTCTTGGGAATGGGAGTTATTTACTTTGCATGCATGTGTTAACACAACGTGTAGGAAGATTATGAGCTACAAATGGTAAAGAATGGGTTGTGGGATTATGGAATCCTCCATAGAAAGGGTCTTGAAACCTTAATGCACAACTATAAAATGCTCAAATGCGCTTGAATCATGATCATCTTCCTAATTTAATTCAAATTGTTATAGTTCTAAACTAGATTGAAGTTGATAAGAATTCCGAAACATTTTAAAGTTTAAGGAAGCTCAAATGTGGTATGTTGGCTAAACCCTTTCTTCTTAGTATTGAATCCCACAGTGTTCATGTAATTGGTGTAAGTCCCAAATCGATCATTATAGAATTGGCTATTCCGGATATGCTTGTGTTGAAAGATATATGTTCAATATGTATTCCAAAGGCTTTCATCATGTTATCTTATCATTTGAGGATGTGTTCAAAATATGGAATATGTGCTAAAAATGTTAAGACTTCAAATCAAGTTCGAATGAAGGTTGTTAGGCCAAATTGCATGAAAAGTCTCTATGTGCCTAAGATTCCCAATTGCTCATATGTGTATTTAACGTCTTGAATGGAAAGTCTTATTGTTGTTGATGATGATAATGATGGTTGAATGTGGAAAATGGAACTTGAATTATGAAATACGACCAAATGCCAAGAATGACTATATAATTATGGCCACTAGTGCCAATGAATTGAAAAGATGTGAAAGAAGTATGAAGTGAGATGTTTGATAGAAAAAGGTAATGTCTCAGGGGAGATGGCCTTGCCGATCGGGCCGTGATTGGATGCCATGCCACACACATTGTGGTGATTGTACTGTAAATTGTAATTGAAATTGTGATTGTGGTTGATGTCTCAAATGAGACTGCCTAGTTGATTGGATCGTGATCAGACTCCATGCAAAAGTGCGGTGGTATTGTGAATGATGGTATATCTGTACCGAAGAAATCCCAACCTAAAAACATGTAAGTTTACTTGAAAACTTATGTGGTTCTTAACTTGATGTTTTGGTATTGTTCGAGGCTTCTATTGATTTCATGATTGTATTTCCTTGTATTATTATTAATTCTATTGTGATGGTGTTTAGTTATACATACTAGCACTATTCGACGGTACTAATGTCCCTTTTGCCCAAGGCGCTGCATCTTTAATAGATGCAGGTGGTTCCACAGCAAACAACATTGATCAATGATAGCAATACATCCTCCTTCCATCAGACTTGGTGAGCCCCACTCCATTCCGGGGTCATGTATCTTTTATTCATTATATTATCACATTTTGAGGTTTTGTCGGAGCCTTGTTGCGGGCACTATCATTGTACTCTTCTGTATATATTAGAGGCTCCATAGACATATTTTGGGTTACATGGTGTTGGGGAAAGTCAAACAATTCATATTATATTTAAATCACTTGTTCCACTTCACACTATGAAAATGCATGTATTTTGAGACATTAAAAATAAAGTAACTAACGAAAATGACATGCTATTATATACATGATCTCCTATTGTCTAATTGATGAAAATATGTCTTCTATTTGTTCATGAGTGAGTTTGGGTAGAAAGTATCTAACAGGCTTGCTCGGCCGGGTTCACTCGGTTGAGCGGCGGTCGCGCTCCCCGAATTCGGGGCATGACACCATTGCTCATCCTTGAGAAATCAAACTACACTTTATATAAACACACCTTTTTAAACAACTCTCTTAACTCATCATACCAAGAATATTTAAAATAGATCAAGCGCAATAACGTGACATCCTCGCATAATTTGACTCACAAGTACCATGCATTTTTCCCAACCCACTAACTTACTCTAACATAAAGGTCTACAACATTACATTTCCTTCGTGTATCAAGTGTCCTCACACAACATTAAAGAGTAGTTCCACACACCATAAAAATTAAGAACAATCCAGAACTCAAGATAGAAAGAATTCACTCACTCTCAGAAACAACATTGATATGCCAAAAAAGATGCACCATAGGCTTGCCCGTAGTGTACTACTCTACTAATTGAGTCCATTCAGTCAAGGATCAAGTAGGACTTTAATTGGTTGTAATGTAGGCCACGGGATGGTTAGGATACATTTAGATAAAAGAGTGACTACATCTCCCTAATCACTTTAATACATATACATTAACCATTCAAAATCTCACACTTGTGTCAAACCATAACTCCACCTTCACCTCAATATACATTAACTCCCTACTTCTTTAAGCACAATTACAGAAAGAGTTACCACTTATTAATGAATATTTTCTTCATAATAGTACAACTACTTTTTCTCTTTTCTTATTCAATTCAAGTGGCTATCACTTTTTTAAAATTATTGTACCTTTCTCCTTATTTCAATAGTTCCACTCAAAAGCCAAACCAACCACCCCATACTTCAACTTTTACAAAGTTCAAAACAAATTCAAGTGCTCACGAGAGGTAGAAGGTTCAAATAGATGGTTAATTCAAACAAATGGGTATGGCTTGTAATATGGTTGCCAAAGAAACAAAATTACAGGCTCAAAGGGGTTAACTAACATACATAACAATTAGGTGGGTAAAACATATATCTGGTTCTCAAAGAAACGCCTATATCACTCCCAAGACTGAATGAAATTACTATTTCGCATTGCAAACACATCGTGCAAGTTATAGACATCAAATGCAATGCACATAATAACACAAAACATCACACACACATGACACATAACTCACTCGGAATTGGACTCATCAAGATACTCTAGTCAAAACAGTTAAGCAAAGTTGAGATTATATAATTTAAGGTACTTATACAAGTCAAAATTTGAGCCCAAGCATTACACTAAAGTACTCACACTATTCTCAAGGTATAATAGAGTCAATAGATATTGCCTTCCATCTAAAACATAACACAAGCTTTCCTACTACTAAAAAATGTAAAAACTAACTACACACGATTCAAGCAAAACTCTTTGAAAAGAACTGCGGCACAAAGTAAACCTAAGGGAGAATTATTATACTACCTACAAAAGAAAATCTTTTTGTCTTTTTCCTTCGACTTCAATCCCTCAACAAACATTTCGATTTTCTGTCCATCATTGGGAAAAGTCAAAAATTTTAAAATATTAATGTTTTTTTCAAAAACAATTCTGTCTAACTACTACAACTAACAAAAAGAACTAAAACTAATATACATACAACATACAAATATCATCCACCCCACACTTTAAGTTATGGCATTTCCCCATGACACACAATTAAAAAAGATAAGGTAAAGGAAAGTTCCCTGAATCTCTAGTCGGGGTTTGAGTTGAAGTCGGGCTCCAATCGTCGCGCCCGAACTAATGCACACATCCATGCAGACAACTTCTTCTCAGCCTTTTTGGGGTACACCCCACACTTGTATTTCTCACTAATTATAGCCTTATCTTACAAGCCCTTCACTTTCCACTCAACATTTACAGCTGGCTTCTCCTTTTTCACCTCGTTTCTACATCCATCTTGAAAGTTATAGTCTCCTCACCCACTCTAAGTATGATTTTCTCTCTTGTATATCTAATATAGCTATGCCCGTCACTAAGAATAGTCTTCCTAGGATGAGGGAGACCTCATTGTTCTCCTCCACCTTCACCATTATAAAATCCACAAGAAATACAAATTTATCCACCTGAAATAATACATCTTCAACTATCCCCTCGGGCATTAGAGTCGTTTAGTCTACCAGCTACAAAGATATGGTTACAGACCTTATCTCTTCAATCTCCTTCTCCATTTTCCTACAGATAGACAGAGGCATTGAATTAATTTAGGCACCAGAATCACATAAAGACTTATCAAAATTGATAGAGCCTAAAGAGCAAGATATAGTAAAACTCCCTAGATCTCCACACTTTTTTGGGAGTTTGTTTTGCAGTATTGCACAGAAATGCTTTGTGAGCTTGACCACTATGGTATCCTATATATTCCTCTTCTTTGTCAAGATCTCTTTCAAGAATTTGGCATAAGCCAGTATTTGTGAGAGCACTTATGTGAATGGTAAATTTATATTAACTTGTTTCAGCATATCTATAAATCTCTCAAATTGCTTGTCTAGCTTCTATCTATATAGCTTTTGAGGAAAAGGTAAAGCAGGCAAATGCCCGCTCACATCATGTTCCTTCCTTCTTGAAGTTTGTCCCTTCTTATTTTTCTCAGCTTCTTTCTTGCCTTTCTTCTTCTTATCAACCTCATTTTTCTGTTTTTCCCCACTTTCTTCTTTTAGGTATCACAAATTTTTGTCTTGGGGTGGGATCTTTCAACACTTTCCCACTTCTCACGGTCACATCATTCACCATTTCTTTAGGATTTCTCTCGGTATCACTAGGGAGAGTTCCTGGAACCCTCTCAGATAATATTGTTGCAATTTGTCCCACTTTCTTCTCTGGAACCCTCTCAGAGAATGAATTCCTTCATTAAATCTTCTAGACCAGGTTGATTGGGCTGTTGAGGCTAAAACTGCTGCCTCGGTTGATTCATAAAACTAGGAGATCCTTGCCCCTGAAACCTGGGGTTATTTTGTTGCCATGCATTTGCAGTACCCCAGGTGAACTCCATGAAAAATCAGGGTGCTTCAGACCTATTGCATTAAAGTTATAATTTTCCACAACATTCACTTCCTCAGTTGAGGCTTCAAACTCATAATTAGGTGTCCTCTTCCACAAATATCACACGCTGCATGAGGTTCACTATGTATTGTAGCTAAGGTCAGCTTCCTTATTTCATTAGCCATAGCATAAAGTTGTACTTGCACAGATGCAAATGGTTTAAGTGTGGGGTGTTGATGGTAGACTATAATCTCATGTTTTAGCTGCATATTGCACTCTAATTCACTATACTTTAATTTTCTTTAAGCTTGAATTGTTAGTGTTTCATACTTATTGTGTATTTTATGACTTGTAGGAATGATTTCGAGTGATGTAGATGTTACAGAGCCAATTCGAGCCATTTAGAGCTTTGAAGTATGAGTAAAAGCCCAAGGGATTAAACTGGGATCATGTTTGGGGGTCGAGGACCAAGTGTGGACGTCAAAAATCGAGCAAAAAGTCGTACTCTGAGAAAACCCTACAGGCGTGGAGCGTGGAGCGGCGCGTGTGGCGCCGTATATGTGCAAATTTCTGCTTCCTGACAAATGTTGAGCTCTATGGATTTCCCCACTAATGCCTCCAATGGTGCATCTGTCACGCCCCGACCTCGGGGAGCACAACCGGCGTTCAACCGAGATAACCCGGCCGAGAAAGCCTGCTAGATTTCCTTCTACCCAACTTACCCATAATTACAGAATGGATACATTTTGTTAATTAGATAATGAGATGGTCATGTGTACCACTCTAGTTCAGTACCATTAGTTGCATCATTTATATGTCCCCAAAATAATGCATTTCACAACCATAGTTTAACAGTGGAAGCATATGATACAATTACGGCATTTTTAGTTTAACCTTCCCAACACCACTACACAACCCACACTATGTCTACAGAACCTCTAATAGATACAAAAGAGTATAATGATATTGCCGGCAACAAGGCTCCGGCTATACCTCTAAACATAGTAATACACACGAAACAAAAAATGCACGACCCTGAAATGAAGTGGGGCTTACCAAGTCAGTTGGGAAGAATATGTACCACTATCACTAGTCAATGCCTTCTATTGTGGAACCACCTGCATCCATTAAAGATGCAGCGCCCTCAGCAAAAGGGATATAAGTACATGTCTAATAATACAAGTATGAAAACAAAACATCTAATCAAGGAATTGGAAATACAACATGAATATGATGGACATGGTAACAATAGAATGGCATAGATAGCCGTTAAACCCAGAGCAAATTGATTCAAAGCTTCCAATAACATGCATAAATTTTATGTCGAGATCCTCTATAACCACCTTTACACAAAGTGGCCCCGCCGCTTCACCCCAATGTATGCGGGTGGAGGTGCAATCACAATTCCACAAACTCTACACAAAGTGGTGTTGATACCCAATTTTTCCCCATATATTTTAAATATCCATAAATACCTTCAAAATAGCATATATATGCATATATACGCATGCACAAGTTTTTTATAAATTTTCCCATAATTTTAAGGGTTTAAGTCGATTCATTTTCTCCCCTTTTATTCATAAAACCCCGAATAAATATTTCCAAAATTATTGTTGTAATGATGTAGTCATTTGATTTCTATACTTATGCCAAAATATGGTTACTATAATGTTTATGCACTTTTACAATTACATTTAGTATTTGTTTAAGCTAAATTGCATATAATTGCAATGTTAGCCCATTTTAATGTATAATTATATTTTATATGCGTAATTGGCCCCTATATTTTTAAAATGATAATTATATATTTTAAATCATTTTGGCACATTAAATTATTTTCCAGAAATTACCTATTATTTATTATAAATTAAAGTAGGGAAAATTGGCTATTTAGTTTATAGCCAGATTTGGCTTTCGATTTTAGCCAAATTGAACCCACTTCCTAGCCTAATTTCCTACCCAATTAACCCGACACAGACCCTATAAACTCCTACCCAAACCCGGAACCCATTTACCCGGTTAAATCCTGACCGTTGATCTCCCAGATCAACGGTCCAAATGAGCCCTTTCCATTTTAATTCCAAATGACCTCTCGCCCTATCTCATTTCAGAGACTGCACCGCCCTCAAATTCTCTCATCTCCTCTCTTCTCTCTCAAACTAACCCTAATCCCCTTTAGCCACCGCTTCTTTCTCCGGTCATCTCCAGCGACCTCCTTTCAACCCCAAGCCTCCAATGGGTCCTCCATCGCCTTGATCATTATCTCTGAAGCCTTCAAGGGTCCTGGGCCATGCCGATTTGGATCTAGGGTTTCTGTTTCTGTTGTTCATGGCTTCTCCGGTGTGATTTTTGGCAAAATCACACCATATATGTTTTGATCCTTGAAGTTTACAACAGGTTCTTTTGTTTCTATTTGGGTTTCCTTTGAAACCCTAACTCTCATTTGAATCTCTTAGATCTGTGCTATTTTTAATGCTTTATGCCTGTTTCTTCCTATGTTTTGCACTATTCTCGAACTTCTTCTGAAAGATCCTCAACTTTAAACTGTTTTGCTTTGTTTAAAATTAGGGTTTCTTGGAGTTTCTTCTACACTTGTTTAACCGATTTTTCTTTGTGTTTAAACCTCTTTCCTCGCATATCTTTACTGATTTTATGTTCTTAATGCCTTTTCAACTAGATTATGTTAAAAGCCGTAATTTCTTAGATCTTCTTTGTTTTGTTCTGTGTGTTAGCCTGACTACTTGATTTTTGTTAAGTTTCTGTTTGTTGCCATGCTTCGAATGGGTTTTATACTTAGTCTTTAGCCTATTTGTATCACCTTTGTGTGATTGTTATTCATCTTGATTTGTTCATCTCTTGATTCTTTTTGTCGATATGGCTTACCTTACCTGTTTGCTGCGTCTTTCGTTCTTCTCTATTTATATGTTGCAATATAGTATCATGACCCTCTCTTGATTTGATTCTGATTTCCATATTTGATGGTTCGATTGAAAGGTTTTCTTTTAAAACCATAAAATTCTACTCGTCTACTTAAACTGACTGATTTCATTACCTTATCTGCTATGGTACTTTATTTTACCGAATCATTCCTTAATTAGGGTTTTTCTGAACCTAGTCCTAATTGACTACCCTATGCTTACTGAACCTTGATTCTTTCCTTATTAGTCCTGTACTGATTTTCTTTTTCTTGCATTATATGTTGTTGTTTCTTACCGTTTGAATTAACTCCCTTAACTTAAGGGAGTACTTCCTTGATTTTCTAATTGATCGATTCTGAGTTCCTCAATTATTATGCTACTATGATTCATACCTTATTTTACTACCTATTTTCAACTATAAAATACTCTAAGTCTTTCATTAACACAGACATGAACACTTGGGTTCAAAAACTGCCTCTCTTACTAAAATCTCTGCTCTCTCTCTCTCTTGTGCTATTTGCTACTGTTAGCCGGCTGCAAGCCAAGGCTAATCATTTGTGCTCTCTTGTTCTCTCATTCTTCTTACTTTTCTTTTCACTGGTATGTCCTTGTTTCAATTTAAAGTTCCAACAACAACATGCTTCTCTTATTGTTTCAGTTTCTCTTATTTCTAGTTTGCTTCTATTTGTGGTTCTATTGTGAAACTTGTAGTTAAGTTACATTATCAGCATGTTATTATGTCTCCCCTTTCCTTTAGGTTAATGTATTACCTTATGTGTGTTTCAAAGTATGCCTTGCCAATTGTCTTTTACTTATTATGTACTTACCATCCTATGAATCCCCAAATCCCTATTACCCCTCTATGTGTTTGTGTTCTTCCTAACTGGTTTGTGACTATGCCAGTGTCTACTATTTCTGAGCATGTCCAAACCAGTCCTAAGACCTTTGCTGTGTTATATGTTTACAGCCAAATGTTCTATGTGCCCCAAACCTCTTGACCCCTATGTAACTACTAAATTCATTTGGATTCTGTAAACTAGCTGTGTGTGATCCTACCCTATTGTGTTTGAGCTTTGTTAACTATTCCAATCCTTTTTCTTCAAAATATCTATTGCTTTACTAATTGCTTTCAAAACAGAATTTCTAATGTAGTCTTTTAATAAACCTCTTTCAACTTGTGTCCAACACTTTCACTTTACTCTTAATCAATAAGTTCTACCCCCTCTAGTATGTGTACTGCCTTTAGATCCTCTAGAGAGCCCTCTGAACTCTGGCATACTGAGGCTGGCCTTCGATACAGCACTGGTTCAATTCGTGGTTGCTAAGTTTAGGTGTAAGCATTGACCGGGGTCCTTGAGACCTTTAGGGAACTTTGATGCACCTAGACTCTGATTTATCTATGGAATTGAGGCTTATGAGACCATTGGAGGCTTTGAGAAACTTGGGACTAATTGAAGGCTCCCTATAGAATTGCTTCTTAATTTTTCTATTTTACTTATGTAATTCATTCATGGGCCTGTAATAATTTGTAAACAAATATTGGGGTATTTAGTAAAAAGGTGGGTAGATGAATACTTTCTAGTGTAATACAGGTAGAGATCCTGCTCTTAGGACATTATTAATAAAGTTTAAGTTCTTGCAAAAATAGAAAACACGCTCATAGGTTTGCTCTTTTGAATCTGATTGCTTTGCCTAAATAGAAATCATGCGATTAGGATGTCACTTTTAAGTTTGTTTGCATCAAGTAGAAATCATGTTCATAAGGTTCTGCATTTTTTCATGTTAGAAACCATGTTTATAGGCTCCAAACAATCATGTCTTAAATCTGTTTAATAATAGATGCCATGCCTATAGGATTCAACTACGATTCAGTTGTAATAAGTCTTTCTGTATGTTGCTGCAAATCGATTAAAATCAGTAATATGCCTAGATATCATGCCTATAGGGAGATCTACCCGTAATTCTGTCTGATAATTTAATTCAGCCCAATAAATCAACTTCATTACGCCTAGTTCATTTTTAAAACTGGTCCTATTAAGGGTTAATCATTTCCTGAAACAAGATATCATGCCTATAGGTATTAAAGGAGTCTATTTCGAAAACGTGTTTGTTTCTGCATTAACATAGACACCAGTATTCTGCATTTAGGCAAGCCTTAGGGTGTTTTCAAAAACTACATTTCCCTGAAGTTGTCTCTGTCGCTTAGCGTTTCTGATTCTAACAGGCTTTTAAAAGAGTCCCTAGGCAATCACTAGGGCATAACTTCTTAGTATAAAATGTTTTGTCTGTTTCTGCATATTCACTTAGATAACCTGCTTTAGGACATTGATTAATAAGACCTTAACTGTGTTTGAGTCGTGCTGCTTGTATGTTTGTTTGAGGAGGAAACTTTGAGCCTCTTAATTTCTCCCATTATGTGTGAAAGTCCTAAATGTTTTGACTGTCGCCTTAGAGTTTTTCCCTTTCTAAACCTTAGGGGTACGTCTAGAACTACCTATAGGTAGGGCCCTAACTCCCTCCGAGACCATTAAGAAGGGACGGGTAGAAGCACGCAATAGGAATCATTGACCAAACACTCTCTTTACATGACCAATAAGGCGATGGGAAGGGTAGACATGGGATATGATGACTACGCGTTAATGTCACGTGTAACCCCTCATTGAGGAGTGTTTATCGGACATTGTGTGGGGTGATCCTATAGGATAACCAACCTAGGACCCTCTTTACCCAAATCTTCTCTTTATCTAAACCTTTGTTGTACAACTTGTTCAAACCTTTATCTTACTACTTGAATTATCCAATGTGCTTTACTAACAACTTATTTGATTCAACCATTTACATGGACTAATTTGTGAATATAAGTTCGGTCGGGACCCATAGTTGTGGACCAAGGGGGGTGCCTAACACGTTCCCCTCGAGGTTACTTCGAGACCTTACCCTATTCTCTGGCAATGCAAACCAACCCAAGAGTTAATTGCTCTAGGTGCCCTAACGCACCATAATCCGTTAGGTGGCGACTCTTCAAATACCCAATTCCCAAAAGTAAAGGAGTCATCACACCCCGTGAATGTCAAAATCCGGACCTCTTATCCCGTCAAAAAAGGAAAGGAATAAAAGGGGGCGCGACAAGCGGCCCTACCGCCTCACCCCAATGCATGCGGGTTGAAGGGTAATTCCAATACAACAACTCTACACAAAGCAGCCTTGCTGGCTCACCCAATATATACGGGTGGAGCTGCAATCACAATACCATGAACTCTACACAAAGCGACCAAGCCGCCTCACCCCGATGTACGCAGGTGGAGGTGTAATCCCATTCACAATCTCTACACAATTTGATATCATTGCTTTCATTTGAAACACGACTCGAAGCTATAACATTTGGATATGCAATCCTTACTTTGAACACATTCTCAAATAGCAATACAACATACCAATAACATTTCGAACAAGTATTGAACAAATATCTTTTATCACAAAGCGTATTCAGAATAATCGATTTATGATGAACAACTCGAAACATACAAGGGTAATGTGGAGTTCAATTCTAAGAGAAGAGTTTAGCCACTATACCTCATTTGAGCTTCCTTAAACTTTGAAATGTTCCGAAAATCTTAGCAACTTTGATGTATTTTAGAAATATAACAAATTGAACCATAAATTAGAAAGATGATTATGGTTCCAGCTCATTTGAGCATTTTATCAAACACTATGTGTGCATTAAGGTTTCAAGGTCCTCCTATAGTGGATTCCATCACCCCACAACCCATTATCTACCATTTCTTCACACCCCAAACTCGGAGAGAACGATCAGCGCTCAACCCAGTGAACCCGGCCGAGTAAGCCTGATAGATTTCCTTCTATCCAAACTCATCCATGAACAAAGAGGAGACATACTCCCTTAATCGGACACAGAAAAGATTTCATTAACAACTCCCATTTCATTTCCATTATCAGCTTCATTCATAATTTCCAAAATATTACAAGTTTATAGATATAATGAAAAACATATTTGCCAAATACCAACATTTCTAGTTTTGACTCCCAACATAAAAAACACCCACAACCTATCTACGGAGCCTCTAAGTACAAATAAGAGTAATATTAAAATGACGACAATAAGGGCCCGACTATTTCTCAAACACAATACAAAGGGAACAAAAGATACATGACCCCAAAATGAAATGAAGCTCACCAAGTCAGCTGGGAAGAGAGTGTACCGCTATCACCGATCAATGCCGCCTGCTGTGGAACCACCTACATCCATTAAAGATGCAACACCCCCGACAAAAAGGACATTAGTACATAAAATAGCACTAGTATGTAGGACTAAATGTCCTCTTTTAAAATAGAATACCAATGTAATAAAAGGAGAAACACAGAAAAAGCAAGTCACAATCAACAATATCCAAATTCCTAGTTAAAACATGACAATTTTCAAAATAGAAAAATAATATATATTTTTTGTTGGGAGATCATTAGCACCGAAATACTGCCATTTTTTATAACGGAGTCCAACCACGCCCAATCGGCTGCGTCATCTCCCCACGAACGATGTAGTTTGACATGTAATGCGAAACAAAGGTGTTACCAAGAGTAGTACCACCATGTGCGCAACATGGCGTCCGATCTCCAGCCCATCATCTAGGCTGCCTTCCCACATATGCCATGTGGGTTGGATTTTCCAATTCCCATATATTATCAGTTTCATCCCAATTAAGTGGAATAATCACTGTTTACCGTGAAAATGGTAACAACAATTAAATTTGTAAATGAGACTCTAAAAATACGTGATCTATTCCCGAGCTAGTTGTTAAAGCAGCTAATGCTAAGAATCCGAAGTGTAATGGTAAAATGAGAGCTAATACGAGGCAGTAATCAAATAAAAGGGGCCTATTGCCCGAGCTCGAAGATGGTTGATAGGACCTCGGGGTCATCGTTGGTATCAATCTCGGACTATCGGGGATGGCCGGGGATGGGATAACAATTAGAGGTATGATTAATCAAAGCTATATATTGCTAATACTAAACGATACGGTGAATAACAAGAAATAAAATAATAAATACGATGGAGGTCTCGAGCCTGCAAGGATGAACCACTTAGAAAAAGAGAGAGAGAGAGAGATATTATTGCACTTGTGGAGAAATGGAGCAGCATCAGCCCCTTACAAGGTAGGGCAAGTACCCTTTATATAGGAGGGGAGACTCGGTTACAAGTACATGGGGATCAGCTACAAAGTATGGTGATGGGATGGTTTGACATGATGCTTCAGAATAGGATCTAGATAGGCCGGGCCTGTCAGATGTAGCCATGTGCTTAGAGGACTCCCCATCTGTCCTGGGTTCGTTCTTCGTTTTCTCCGAGTCGGGCTTCGACGAGTCCCAAGGTCGAGGATTCAGTTGCGACCCCCTGCCCTCGGGGTCCCAGGGCATGCTCCCGAAATGTCTTGTCGGCGAGAAATCAAGTCTTCTGATTTCGCTGCGTACAGATAGTCTCCGCATTTCCCATAATGAAGTGATGGGAAATGATTCTGACACTTGACTCCTCGATCTTCTTTCGGCAACGCCACATCGATGATACGACCCCTGGCTCATGCTTTTCGACCTCTTTCATTGCACTCCTTGACTTTTGATTCCCAGGGTATAGGTACCGCCGCCGGTTCAACTTTTCATAGATGCATTAACTACGCCCGTTAGTCATTTTTCCAAAGCATAGATGACCGTGTCGTAATCCCCTATACATGGGGGATGCCTTGGCTTTGTTTCTTCTATCTCAATGCTTCCGATGGCCTGCTTGATGTTTCCTTCCTCTTATTTTCTTCCACCCTTGAACATCATGTTACAGGCTTATGACTTTAAAAACATTTTGAAGAGTTTCCTTAGACTACATTGTGGATCCCTGCCGGGGTCTCCCTTCGTCAAACATAAGCGTGTTGTCCCACTATTGCTGTGGTCGTCTGTATGCTGGCCCTTGTTGCTGCTACTGGCCCAAGGTGATGGGGGATAGGGAGTCAACTTCCTTTATATGTAGACAGCCATTTGGATTATGCACCACTGCTCAAAAGGGGGCTCGGATTATACACCACTACTCACCTTCATACCCCGTCTCAACGTGGCGCTCTGCTCCGAGTTGGGGGCTTGCATGGCTGGACGTCCCAAGAAGTGGATTCAAAGTAGTCGTGCAAGCTAGATCGAGGATTGTTTGGTCTGCTATCTCTCCGAGGCTTCTTTGGCCAAAGAAGGTCCTCGAGCCTTGGAAAGCTATGGAATTTCTTTATCCCTTCCTAACACTTGCCTTGCCTCTTGGGGATATTAGTGTGGAAAGTTGGGATGAAACTTCCGAGGACAAGTGCCTGGAGGCGCCTGTTGTGAACTTTCGAAGGAGGATCGGTCTTCGGGCATTCATCTAGCGAGCGCATCCCTTTGCCTATTCCTCTAGGGGTGGACTCTTGTAGGCCTTTGTTATTGTATGTAACGACCCCTCCAGGGCTGCTTGTATGCAAATTTTTATGAATAAGAATATACTTTGTCGATATCTGCCTTCCTTACTTTGCTTTGCTTCTGTATGCTCCCATGACCTTCGAAGCCCTTCGAATGCCTTCCTTTGTTTGTTGTCCGCTAATATCTGACTTGAGCGCGGGGGCTCATTATGATCTTGTGCTGATCGACATGACTTTCACCCGACCCATCGTCGTACTTCAGACCAATCTTGGGTTGATTCTGATAGCTCCGGGCTACCGAGGCCCTTCGGGTTGTTTAGAGATCATGCATATAATTCCGGGACCTTTGGGAATATTACCCCAGATGAAGGTCATCTCCGGGTGCCCGGGGGTCCCTATTGACCTTGATGTAGGCGGCCATTTTAGGATGAATATGGTTGACTTCCACTGAGGAGTTTTAATCGTATTTGGGCGCTTCCTCGGACCTTCGTGGAGCTTTCGCGATCGGAGCTTCTCGCGTTTACTCCTCTTTTTAGGAATAGGGGATAACGAGACTAGTGCTTGCCTTGCGTTGAGTGTCAGCGTTTTAAAGTTTACTGAGGTTCGGCTTCTTTGGGCCGGGGGTTTTTGACATAGAGTGCTGCTCCGAGCATAGAGATAATACGTACGACCCCTTTAGTCTTGACTCCTCATTGGGGGATGCTCTCTGGATCGGAAATTGATCGGTCAATTTCTATCGAGGCTATTGGCTTTCCGGGGCTTGCCTCGGGCATGCAAATCGTCGTTGCTTCTCGCATATATGCGGGGCGACTTCCGCTTTCTAGCAAGACTTCACTACTTTTAGATAGCTGCTTTTCTGCTTTGGCATGGGATACTTCATCTCTTTAGGCGCAAAAAATGTCGGCGCATGCCCTTCCCTTGACCGGTTAGTTTCACCATAGTCATGGGAACCACTTCGAGGACGATTCAGCAGTTGACGGGGGGCGCTGCTCCTAGTGCTCAGGAACTGAGGGACTTCGTTCTGGAGACGTCGTCCTTGATAAGAGAGGAACACTTGGAGATGGCGAAGAGATACTGCTCCTAGAGTGAGGGGGTGACACTGCAGGCGCTTGCCCTAGATGAGGGCATCGCGGACTCTACTGATGGGTTCTTGAGCGTATACCTATACCATTTCGCATTTGGCCCCCTTGATAGGGTTGTGCTTGATTTTTGCTTGAAGTATCGGGTCACCCTAGCATAGATGCATTCGTCATTTTGGCGAACAACGTTGATGATGAGATTCTTCGTGGAGAAGGCCGGGCTTGAATTCACGCTTGACCACCTTGTCAGGCTATATTGGCCCTTTCATCATCGAGGACTGCTAACTCTGAGGTGTCGTTCATCCACGCCCTTCGTTGTTGACGACAAGGATGGTGGGGATCGAGAGTGGGTTAGTCGGTTTATCCAGGTCTAGACGACCGATATTATCCCTGTGGAATTTTTGCCATTTCCCGAAGGGTGGAGTTTTGCACGTGAGAGAGGTGTTTTGGCGGTTTTTCAGATTCCGCACATAGCAAAAATTAGGTGAATAATAATGTTGTTTCCCTTGCTGCAGCAACCTCGTGGATGCTGGGTGAGGTTCATGACCTGCTCGGTTGGGTCCGCAGGCTGGTGACCTATTCATGCTTCGATGAGCGTAGATGGCGAGCAGTACTCCGTACTAGATGGGGAGCGCAGTAACAAGGTATGTGTGTATGTTGTCTTCGTCCTACCTTTATATGCCCGAGGTAACCCTTTCCCCTTTTTTTCATGCCATTTACACATATCGGGCGGTTCCCTGGGATGGGGCAATGTTCTTCCGAATAGGGGAATGAGTTATCGGCTTCCGGGCCGAGTGGCAATGGCGATAAGAGAGATCGGCACCTGCGGTGTGATGGAGCCTTAAGTGGCGCTGGTCGGGCTCATTTTTTGAGGGAAAGGGCGTCGCCCAGTTTGCTATTCCCAGAGTGCCTAATTCCCAGCCGGCAGTTTCTTTGAGCGAATATGCTGTGCTCGGGGTCGGTTCTTCTGAGGCCTCAGGGGAAGGACCAACAGGAGTGTGTTCCGACTTCGAGGAAGTCTGTCGACTTCACTTTGTGGTGAGTTTTGTATATAGTTTCCCTGTATCGCTTGTCCTCCTTCCTCTATTGAACCTACCTCATGCAGGCCTAGGATGGGCTCAGGTCTGAGCTGTTCCATCAAGGGGCCAAGCTTCAGAAAATTCTGGGTGAGGGAAAATCTCTCGGGCTCCTCCGCGAGGAAAAGGAAGTTGAGCTGCAGCTTTGGTGATATGAGGCGTAGCAAAGCTCAAATTTTTAGAGCTATTTGATGGAGCAGGTAACTTCCTATAGTGCATGCTTTGCCCCCTTCTAACCTTAAGGCTAATTCCCTTTTGCCGTATCAGTTGCAGAAAATGTCGGAGGCCTTAGAGTACCTCAAAGGCGACGAAAATAGTGTTAGAGTTGCTTGCGAGGAGCTAAGGGCTCAGGTGCAGGCTCGAGCTTTAGAGGAGATGAGCACCTCGGGTAAGGTCCCTGCCTTTGAGGCTCAACTCAGCTTGACTCATGACAACACCAAAGTTCAGGCGGACATGATTGGGAGACTTGAATACGATCTCTCGAAGGTCAGAGCCGAGATAATCGATGCCCTGGCAGAAGCGGCATTAAGCTGAACCAGGGCTAATTGGGAGATGGCAATTCGTATGAAAGATGCTACCGATGCCTAAGCTTAACTGAAGTGAGCCCTCGACCAGGAGAAGAGGATTGAGGAATATGTTCGTTGTAGGCCCCGGAGAAAGGTACTTGAGGAGGTCGGTGCAAGGGGCTTAGTTCTCTCGAAGGAAATGGCTCGAGCAAGGGAGGACGAGCGTGCCGCTCGGTTACTTCTTGTTGACGTTGTGGAGGGCGAATTTGACAAATTGAAGCTCTTTGGCGCAGAGTGTAGATCTTTTTTGTTTTGTTGCTTTGTCTTTGATATACATAGGAAATGCCTGTAGATGGAGAATGCGCCCTTTTTGCGCGTGTAATATATAAGAAAGAATTTGAAGCTTTATTTCTTCTCTCTTTTTCTTTGTTGTTGCTTCTAACCGGTCAGGCCGGTTTTGGTGTTTGGCGAGGTCTTCATAGATTCAGAATGGATAGGACAGACCCGGGGGTCCTTTAGTGTTTTCCTTGACGCGAGCAGGTGCTGGGGCCTCTGTGCCTTGCCTGTCCGCTTACGCTTAGTCCCCAAGTTGCATGGTGACTCGCGCTTCAATCGACCCTCAGGCACTTTCCTGACTTCGTGGGCGAATGATGATGACTTTTGTGCTTTTGGGTCGAAGTGACCTTATGGACACTAGGTTCGGAGGTTTACTCGGCTAGAGATAGTGACATTCATGTCGTGCCCTTAGGCATATTGCAGCTTTCGGGTCGAGTCTTCGAGTCACGTTATGATTCGAGCTGTAATCGACCCGTATATTTCCTTGAGTTTTTAGTTGGCGATAGTGGTGTTCATGCCGTGCCCTTAGGCACGTCGCAGCTTCTGGGTCTAGTCTCTGAGTCACGTTGCGATTCGAGCTGTAATCGACCCATAAATTTCCTTGATTCCCTTGCCGGTGATCGTGGCATTTATGCCGTGCCCTTAGGCATATTGCATCTTTTGGGTCCAGTCTCCGAGTTGCATTGTGATTCGAGCTGTAATCGACCCGTAAAATTCTTTAGTTCCCTGGCCGGTGATAGTAGTATTTATGCCGTTTGGTCGTTTAAGACATTTTAGTATGTGGCCCAAAGGCTTTGCATAGTTAACTATTTTGGATCCGGTCTCCGAATCGGGTTACGATTCGAGCTCATTTTAATCCTCAAGTTGTCAAGATTTTTTAGCTGGCGATAGTGGCTCTTATGTTGTTTGGTTGTAGAGACCTTTCAATATGAGGCCCGTAGGCTTGCTTAGTTGGCGACAATGGCTTTTATGCTGTTTTTGCCCGTGGGCTTTTGTAGGCTTTGATTCCGCACATTAAGGTTTTTTTATAATATTTTTGCCTGACCCGTCGTCGGTTCCAAAGGAACCTCGATTTCAAGTCGTTGTCGGCGATGCTTCGAGCACCTCATAAGGTTCATAGCTTATAGGTCGAGTAGATCGACGCTCTTGCACTTTGGAACCGATGTTGTCGTAGCTCATTTTTGCCTATTGATGGAAGCCTATTTTAACCAGTTCTTTCCGAAGTATATTCGGAGTAGTGGCCTGTGATTTTTTTAGCGACAGTCGAGCGTCCTCGAGTTGCATTATTTTGGCTGTATCAGCCGTTTTGACAGTAGTCATATGCGTTTGGCCGTAGCAATTTTTGATCCCTAGTGATAGTTTAGGCGTCTACATTGAGGGTATGCCTTTTAGGGATTCCTACAAATACGATGTATAGCCTAAACTTCGAGATTTTTCATGCCTGTCGAGGTCTTACATTTTGTCATGCCTATTAAGGTCTTACAGTTTGCCATGCCTATTGAGATCTTACAGTTTGTAGAATATATCTGGTTACGCCGAGGCTGCCTGCTAGGGGTCTTACACTTTCGGGTTTTCTAGTTGTATGGCGATTAATAGCAGTTTCCAAGTCATCGAGTTTGTTTGAGCTTGAAGACAGCTTCTCGTGAG
This sequence comes from Nicotiana tabacum, assembly GCF_000715075.1. Lineage (NCBI taxonomy): Eukaryota > Viridiplantae > Streptophyta > Magnoliopsida > Solanales > Solanaceae > Nicotiana > Nicotiana tabacum. Next base: position 84,056,998 of record NC_134080.1, read on the forward strand.
CTCGGAGTTGCCTTCCAAGGGCTTGATGTGCCCGGAGTTCCGACCCTGAGGTCCCGTTGTCACGAGCTCGGCCCGCATGGGTGCGGCTCCTCTGGTCATCTAATCCATTTACATGGTTCCGTTTTTGGAACTTAGCTTGCCAATTGTTGGCCCTTCCGAGGGGATGGTGCCCTTAAGAGGAGGTCATCACATGTCCTCTGACTGTTGAAGAAAGGACTGCTATCTTGTCGAATCCCTTTATTGGGGCTATGTTGCTTCGCTAATAATCTCACTGGCGAGACCTTTAGGCTGAAAAACCTGGTTGAGGAGAGAGAGCTCGGCGGGTCATGTAGAGGCCTCGGTTCTCCAAGTAGAGTTTAGAATTTCTGAATGCCTTGGCTGACTGCCTGCATGTAGGTTAGTAAAAGGAAATAAACAACAAAGGAGCAGAGTAGTTCTTCCTGCTGCGGGGTGTGTAGGCGACGTTTTTTGAGGTCAAGTATGTTCCTACTGTGTCGAGGCACTAGCCCTAATGCAGCCTTCTGCCGCGTTAAACCAGGCTTGGCACGAAAATGCGGTTCTGCTTACCCTCTGATAGCTTCAAGGGCAGAGTCGTCGATGTAGGCAACGTGTTACATAGTGAGGGATTTCCTCTCGTCACGTGTAGCTTTTAGTCAAATGCCTTAGTCTCACCTTTGTTGGTGAGTTTCACATTTTTGGCGGAGTGGGGTCAAAATCGCCTCTGGGCGATGCGCCCATTATCGTCTGAATAAAAATGTTCGTGCTTCGTGGACTCGGCATTCCAGTCCAAGCTCAAGCGAGCTGTGTAAAGGGAGCAGCCTTCTTGATTGTTGTGGCGATCGGCGTCTGGAATCCATCAAGGATTTGAAGTGTGACAGTGATTTGGTTCGTTAGTCCGAACTGCCTTATTGGCTTTGTCCTGACACCGTCAGTGTAGTTAGTCGGAACACATGCATTCATGAACACATGCTTTACTTGGAATAGGTTAAATGAGGGAGGGGGTTACCAACGCGTGAATACGAGGCCGAGGCGAAGTCTCGACGTCCCTTTCCCTGGATGCAAGGGTATACTTCGGGTATATTCCCCGGACCCGCCTTTTCCTGGCAATGAGTACTTTCTCTCTGCATTTTACGGATCTTTGAAGGGTGCCGCCACCCCTCTACTGTCGTGGAAATAAGCTGTGGATTGTCGGCTTCGCTTTTCCCGATATCCTTCCTCCCTTGGAGTTGGATTCGAGCCTGACTGCTCGATGATACTTGGTGGCGACCTCTATTGAATATCATGGTTGTTATTCTTTTGGGCTGGTGATCCTGCGCGCCCTACGGTTCTTGCGCCGGGCCATAGTTCTCTTGGAGGAGTGTTGGTCGAACAAGTCTAAGCCGCTTGGCATTTCCGGATTCGCTTATGGTGATCACGATGTTCGGCACAACAATGCTGAAATCACGCTCGGCTGGGCGAGGTTTCCCTACCAGCTGTGCCTTATTGAATATGATTCCTTTGGAGGTTCTTCGAGGGTGTTGTCCTCGGACCATCCTCCTGCTGTTGCGAGGTAAGTTGCTTCTCTAGTCGTTCCTTCCATTTGTGGTGCATGGATGATACCTCCATCTGCTTTGTATCAGCTCCTTTATCGATGGTCTGCTTGGATATTCCAAACCCGAGGGGCTTCTTAGAGGGTTGTCCATGGCCCCGATTCGGGACTGGTGCCAGGTGTGGGTATCCAACCAGACCTCGGTTGGGTACCTGATCGGGCTTCGCTCGAAATTCCCCGGAGTCGTTGGGCATGCTTTGCTTAGGCTTTGGGTGAGGGCCTGTGTTAGCCAACAATCTTATTTGTCTTATCAGGGGATAGGGTGCGGCTTCCCGCAACATTTCATTTCTTTTTCATTCGGCCTTAGGTGTATCGGGCCTTCTTGATACTGCTTTGGTGGCATTGGTGCGCGCTTCTGTGGAGGACCCTGCTGGTATGGTAAGAGAGTATGTGAGGTCGGGTGCCAGACAATGGCGTTGCACCATGGTTCTTCTCAAACGAGTTTCTTTGAACTTCCTCAACGAGACAGGTTCAAACCCATCGTCTCGGGTACCGCTTCCTCTGAATGAGCACACGCAAGCGGTGGTGCACCCGTTGGGATCTAAGGTCCTGTCGCACCTAGAGAGTGCTGGCGTTCCGAGTTTCTGCGAAGCGAGTTCCGAGACTGTTTCCTCAGGAGACCGTTGTTGTAGGAGCTTCCACGAACCTGATTCGATCCCTTTAAAGAGATTCCCAAGCATCTTCACTGCGGCGGGGTCGGTTACTGACCCGTCGTTACTTGATCTCTCGGGTACTAGCTCATCGTACGGGGGGTGTCTCCGTCACTATTGCGTTGGGGGTAACCGGGCGGCTTTGCAGCTGAGCGATAGCCAACTATCATGCCTGCAACATTTCAAAAATAACATGAAGATTAACTTCCTGTTCTACCCGGTCCTGGATTTTTTGTGCTTCCTGTTGGCCGTTGCGCTGTACGCTCCTACCGGTGTGAGAAGTTTCATCGGCTCGTTGTGTGCCCTGTGAATCTGCGTTCGCTGGAATTGGTCTGGTAGTGATGTCAGGATCATGCGGTGGTGCTCCAGCGGCTGGGATAGCCATACCATTTTCCCCGCGATTTTCGAGGTTGTCGTTCTCAACTCTGTTTACCGAGCCGGACATTTTGGCCTGAAATCAAAGGATCTTGGACAAGAAAATGAGTAAAAGATAATGAATGTTTGTGTGACGAAACCAGCAAGAAAATAATCACTATTATTTTTATCCCCATGGTGGGCGCCAAACTATTTACCGTGAAAATGGTAACAACAATTAAATTTGTAAATGGGACTCTAAAAATACGTGATTTATTCCCGAGCTAGTTGTTAAAGCAATTAATGCTAAGAACGCGAAGTGTAATGGTAAAATGTGAGCTAATACGAGGAAGTAATCAAACCAAAGGGGCCTGTTGCCCGAGCTCAGAGATGGTCGATGGGACCTCAGGGTCGGCATTTGTATCGATCTCGGACTATCGGGGATGGCCGGGGATGGGATAACAGTTAGAGGTATGATTAAGCAAGGCTCTATATTTCCAATACTAAACGATACGGTGAAGAACAAGTAAAAAAATAATAAATGCGAAGGTGGTCACGAGCCTGCAAGGATGAACCACTTAGAAGAAAAGAGAGAGAGAGATATTATTGCACTTGTGGAGAAATGGAGCAACATAAGCCCCTTACAAAGTGGGGTGATTCCCCTTTATATAGGAGGGGAGACTCGGTTACTAGTACATGGGGACCAGCTACAAAGTACGGTGATGGGATGGCTTGACATGATGCTTTAGCATAGGCTCTGGATAGGCTGAGCCTATCAGATGTAAACATGTGCCTTGGCTCTTTTGGCCATTCACAAGATTCTTTATTCATGGCACGGTGGCCGTATTTCATGTTCCACACTTTCACCTCTTTTATATTCAAGGATTACCATCAAACATGAACATAAAGAATATTTTAGAAATCATAAACCTCAAATTCATTAGTAATGAAAACTTTAAATATAAACATGTTTTTTTCCAAAGAATGGGAAATACTGACCAGCATTAGAAACACACATCAAAATCATAAACAAGCAATACACCATTTATTCTTGAAACACCCTTTCCCAAAAACGACCATGTACAATTTTAACACCTGAGTATATATGAACTCGAATCACGTAAGATATATTTATAAAGCAAAGCATTAGTTATAGCAACCACTTATGGGAATGAATTGAGTAGGGAATTCTATTTTTGAAGTCATTTTAAAGCAGTTGAGTTGAGGATCATTTCATAATATTTCTCACATCCTCTCTTTTCATTGGCATCACTAGCCATAATTATAACTTACATCTCGGCACGTTGGCCACACTCTATACCCCCAATTCACTTATTTCATTTTCAAGTATGTTTATAGATTATCAACAACAAGTCATTTCCCATCAAGACGTTAGGTACACATATGAGAAATTAAGAGTCTTAAGCATATTGAGTTTTTCTCACACAATTTGGCATACTAGCTTTCATTTGAAACACGACTCAAAGCCATAACATTTTAATGTGCAATCCATACTTTGAACATATATCTTTTGACATAAGGTTCATTCGGAATAGTCAAGTTATAAGGGATAACCTGAAACATAGGAATTAGGAATCTTGAGCCAGCCACACTTGAACTTACGGGAACATTATGCAATTCTATTCTGAGAGAGAAATTTTAGCCAACATATCTTGATTCAGCCCTTTAGTGATATTAAAACCACCCACTAATCTTACAACTTCAATCTACGTCAACAAAATTCAACTGGACCAATATTAGTAAAAACCTCCAGTTTTTTGGTCATTTTTGAATTTTATCAAACACTTAGAGTGCTAGCATTCAACTACCTCTAGTAATGGTGTTTCTGCATCCAACAATCACTCCTTCCCACCAATAAGAGACACAACAATCTTCTCTTATCCACTAAATACCTTTTTAGCACCATTAATGAACTCACATCCACCAAATTTCACTAGTTAACTCATTACACAATCTCTACAACACCTAATAATCTAGTTTAAGTATTTATGTGATCCAATCACTATCTCATATGTGCTAGTATTTATTACTTGCTTATATGTTCACTAAAAATTCATGCATGTAGGTTTAAGGGTGAAAGATTACCTTTTGTAAACCAAATCTTTTTTTTATAAATTTACTAGGCATTGTGACTAGGGTTGATTTTCATATATAAAGGAAAAGTACAACAAAGGAGGGGGACATATACCTAACCTCCAAGAATATGGTACATGGGTACCTAGTCATCTATACATGACAACCAACTAGTTCCTGTAAGGCTATGGTGTGTTAAACCTATGGTAGACCAAATCTTGAAAGTCAAATTTTGGGGTATTATTGAGATTTTGAAGAAATCTTATGAAATCCAATCAAAATCTTGTTGTAACTAGTGATTGAGAAGTGGAATCATCATAATAACACACTCAACAACTCACCTTAAGTGTATATTGTAAACCTTGGCCGGATGTGTGATGGAGAGAAAACCCTAGTCTGGAAATCCTTTTATTTTTCTCTCTCCCCGCTCAGGTATTAATAGGCCCAGGTACAGTATATTTTCACAGGTGCTATCCCTGTGCTATAAGGCTTTAGCTCACTGCTTTGCTAAAATCTTCTACTTCCCTCCTATGCTATAGCTGCGCTATGGGAAGATAGCTCACTGTATTTTCTTTAGTCATATTGTTTTGAAATTAACATCCAAGGGTTCCCCATTATTACAACACTCAAAGATTAATAAAATTGTCATGCCCCAAACTCGGGGAGCGTGACCATCGCTCAACTGAGTGAACCCGACTGAGCAAGCCTATTATATACTTCCTACCCAACTCACTCATGAACAAGGAGAAGACATATTTTTATTAATTGGACAAGAGAGAGATCATGTATACAATACCAAGTGACTATCATTAGTTACTTATTTTCAAATTCTTAAAATACACACATCTCCATAGTCTAAAGTGGAACAGTGATTCAAAACATAACACGAATTGTTTGGCTTTCCCCAACACCCACAAACAACCCACACTATGGCTACAGAGTCTGTAATAATTACAATGAGTACAATAGTAGTGCCAGCAACAAGGCTTTGGCTATATCTCAAAACATGATAAGAAAATGAACAAAAGATACTTGACCCCGAGATGAAGTGGGGCTCACCAAGTCTGTTGGGAAGAGGATGCACGACTATCACTGATCAACATCATCTGCTATGGAACCAACTGCATCTATTTAAAGATGTAGTGCCCCTAGCAAAAGGGACGTTAACACTATCGAATAGTACTTGTATGTATAACTAAACACCACCTCAATAGAAAGAACAATAATGCAAGTAAGGACAATCATAATATCTGTTAAAGCATTGAACATTTACCAAACATCAAAAAAGGGATAAGATAAGTTTTCAGTTAAATTTCCATAATTTAAGTCGGGGAAGTATTTGGTACCAATATGCCACAATTCATCTATTTAACGTGAAAATGGTAATAACAATTAAATTTGTTGATGGGACTCTAAAAATATGCGATCTATTTTTATGTTAGTTGTTAAGCAGTTGATGCTAGGTATGTGAAGTTTGAAAAAGCAAAGCGAACTAAAGTAGAGTTATAACTAAACCGAGGGGTTGGATATTCAGGCCTCGGACTGACCAATGAGGGGCCTCAAGGTAGATGCATGGGCTTGGCCTCGAGCTATAGGGGATAATCGGGAAAGGGATAACAGTTGGGATATGATTAAGGGAGGCCCTTTTATGGCTAATTACAAGCGATAAATGAAGAATAAGTATAAAGTCAACAAATGAGAGCAATAATATCGAAGGAACTTGTTGGAGAGAAAGAGAGAGAGAGAGAGAGAGAGTTGTTATTTATCTTTTGTAGAATAGTTGGAGCAACAACAACCCTTTACAAAATGGCAAGGATCCCCTTTATATAGGAGGGGAATCCTAACATAGTACAAAAAGCATTAATTACAAAGATATGGAGATGGGACGGCTAGACGCGACACCCTGATATAGGTTCTGGTCAGGCCGGCTTTGTCAGACGTAGCCACGTGTACTGGACCTTCCCATTTTTATTCTAGCCTCGGTCGATATTCCCTTTAGGCCGGGCTTCAACGAGCTTCGAGGGAGGGAACTTGGTTGTAGCTTCGTGTCCTCGAGGCCTCGAGATGTTCTTCTGAAATGAACTAACAGCAAGAAATCGAACCCTCTGATTTCACCGCGTACAGATAGTCTCCCGTTTCCTAGAGCAAAGCGATGGGAAACGATTCTGATGCCCGATCCTTCGGTCTTCCCGTGATGACATCATACCGATGACGCAACCTATGACGTTAGTCTTCACAATAACCGGGACATCCCATGGACTTGTCTTTTTGATACCATTCAATGCACTTTTGATTCCTGTTCTTCAACGTGATAGTACCGCCGTCAATTCTGCTTTCTAGAACGCATTGATTGCTCCTGTCGATTTGTCTATCAAAGGTATTGATGGCCATGTCATTATCTCCCCCTATAAATGGGGGTATTCTGGTGTTATGTCTCTATCCAAGTTCCTTCCTTTATTCATTCATCCCTTTCTTCTCGCCATCTTTCTTTATTTCTAATCACCATGTTTCGAGTTCACGGCTTTAAGGTTGTTTGGAAGTATTCCCATCTGCTATGTGGTGGCCTTCTGCCTGAACTTCCCTTTATCGAGCGAGATCATACCGTCTTGTCGTTGCTGTTGTTGTTCCTACGATTGCTACTACTGTCGTTGTTGGCTCGAGATGATGATATACGGGGGATCGACTTTCCCCATTTTAGAAAGTTATTAGGCAACTCATGCTCACGGGGGGGGGGGGGGGGGGGGGCGCTCGAATTACACACCGCTGCTCACCTTCATAACCCGGTTCAACGTGGCACTTCGCCCCGGGCTGGTAGCTTGCACGTCTCAATGTCCCAGAAGTGAATTCAAAGTAGCCGTGCAAGCGAGGTCGACGTTCGCTAGGTCTGTTGCCTCTTTGAGGTTCTCTTGGCCAGAGGGGGTCCTCGACCTTTGGCGGGCTATGGCATTTTTCATCCTTTCCTGCTTCTCCTCTTTCCTCTTCTTTGACTTATCCCTTGGGGATATCAGTGTGGAAGACGGGGATAAGGCTCATGAGGAAACAACACTTCGAAAGATATTGTCCTTGAGGACGCATTCCCAAAGAGAGGACGTCCGAAGGCGTTGCTATAGGAGGTGGACCTTCGAGAGTAGAATATGCTCTAGCCTTTCACTACGTGTATCTCTTTGCTTCTTTGTTCCTGTGTAGAGACCCTTTGTAGGCTTTTGTAATCATATGTAAGGACCCCTCGAGGGCCGTTGTAAGCAAATGTTTATGAATATAAAGTACTTACCATATTCTTTTGTATTTGCGGGTATTCTGGATGTATGCATCTTCTAATGATTGTCAACATCTAACTCGGGCGCGAGTATTCTCTCAGGTCTTTGGTTGATAGACATGGCTCTTTTCTGAGCCCACCGTTGTTCCTCGGATCAAGCCTAAATTGGTCTGATATATTCCGACCATCGGGGCCCTCGAGTCACATGAAGATAGCTATCTTACCTCGGGTCCCTGAGGAGGGGTTACCCATATTCAGTTTGTGTCATGAGGTCGAGCCCTCATAGAAGGAGCTCGAAGCACTTATTTTTCTTCTTGATTGAGATCCTCGAGGTTGGGTACCACCTCGGGACTGGAGATGATGTTGTTGGCCTTTTGAAGCCTAACTTCTTTTTGATGGAGGTCCTCGAGGTCGGGTACCACCTCGGGACTGGAGATGATGTTGTTCGCCTTTTAAAGCCTAACATTCTTTTGATGGAGGTCCTCGAGGTCGGGTACCACCTCGAAACTTGTATTGAAGTCATTGGCCTCCCGGTGCCAACTCGGGTAAGGGGACCGCTGCTATTTCCCCACATATATATGGGGATGCTCCCACTTCTTGGAAGATCCCACTATTTTAGATAGCTATCTTTCCGTTTCGGCGTTGAGTCTTTCGTTACCTTAGCACCAAAGTGTTTGTACAGGTTCCCACTTCCGTTCGCTAGTCTCGCCATAGCCATGATTTCTACATCAGGGTCTGCTAGGCAGAGACGGGAGAGTTCCACTACCAGCGCTCAGGATCCACGGGAGTTTACCTTGAAGACTATGTCTTCGATAAGAGGGAGCACATTGAGTTGGTGAGGAGAGACTACGGATGGGGCGAAATGGTAGCATTACAGGTGCTTCCCACAGATGAGGGTATCACAGACCATGCCGATGGATTCCTGAACGTGTACTTGTACCCTTTCACACTGGTCCCCCTTGAAAGGGTCGTACTCGATTTCTGTTTAATGTATCGGGTTACTTTAGCACAGATACATCTGTCATTTTGGAGTATTATGCTGATGATGAGGTTCTTTGCGAAGAAGGTAGGGCTTGAATTCACGCTCAATCATCTGGTCAGGTTATACCGGCCCTATCATTATCGAGGTCTGCTAACCTTACGGTGCTGTTCGTTCATGCCCTTTGTTGTTGACGATGAGGAAGATGGACATCAAGAGTGGATTAGTCGGTTTGTCCAGGTCCGGACAGCTGATGTTATTCCCGTGGAACTTACGCCATTCCCCGAGGAATGGAATTATATGCGTGAGTAGAGCATTTTTGTGCTTTCTCAGATTCGCTCATGGTGGAAGCAAGTTTAGTAAAAGCGTTTCTTCCTTTTCTGCAGTAATTTCATGGGCGCCGGGCGAAGTTCCTGATTTGTCTGGTTGGGTCCGGAAACTGGTGACCTATTCGACTTGTGACGAGCGTAGGTGGCTAGCTGTGTCCCGGGGTAGATGGGAAGAAAAATATCATGGTATGTGTGCATACTACTTTTTCATTGTCCCTCGTACATTTGGGAAGACATTTTTCCCTTTTCATGTATTAATCTTGCCGTCATAGGTATCGGAGGGTCTCCAAGGGCGAGGCTGTGCTCCTCCAGAGAGGGGGAGTGGTTGACATATTTCAAGCTAAAGGACGACAATAATAAATAGGATATGCATTGGCAGTGCGATGGCGCTCACAGCAGGGCGAAACGGGGCCGAGTCTTTGAGAAGAAAACATCGTCCGAGACTGCTGTACCCAAAGTTTCTGGTTCTAGAGAGGTGGTTCCTCCGAGTGATCATGCTTCAATCGGGGTTGATTTTTCCAGGGCCAAGGGGACTAGGTTAACAGAGGTGTGATCGGCCTTTGAGAAAGTCCGCCGACTTCACTTTGTGGTGAGCTTTGGCACAAGCCTTCCGAATCTCGCATCTTCCCTTCTTTATCGAGTTATTCTTATGCATAACTTTTACAGGCTCAGGTCTGAGCTACTCTATCATGGGGCTAAGCTTCGGAAAACTCTGGATGAGGGTAGGTCCCTTGGTCTCCTTTGCGAGGAGAAGGAAGCTGAGTTGGCAGACTGGCGATATGAGGCGTACCGGAGCTTGAATTACGAGAGCTATTTGACGGAGCAGGTAACTTCCCATCTTGGGCGAGTATGCATTTCGCTTTTTAAATTCTCAAGTCAACCCTTTGCCTATCCCAGCTGTAGAAAAAGACGGAGGCCCTAGAACGCCTTAGGGGTGAAGTCGACTGAATTAGGAATTACTATGGCGAGCCAAGAGCTCGAGCGCGGGCTCAAACTTCAGAGGAGGAAGGTGCCTTGGCTAATGTTTCTGCCTTCGAGGTCCAACTACGCTTAGCTCATGATAACGATTCAGGTCAATCGGATATGATCACGAAGCTCAAATCCGAACATTTGAAGGTCAGGGCTGAGATCGTTAATGCTCGGACCGAAGCAGCATTGAGCCAGACTAAGGCTGATCATGAGATGGTGATTTATTTGAAGGATGCTAGTGATGCTCAAGCCGAGTTGAAGAGGGTCCTCGATCGTGAAGAGGGGATCAAAGTAAATGCTCGTTGTAGATCTCGATGAAGGGTTCTGGAAGAGATCAGTGCCAGGGGTTTTGTTCTCCCGGAAGAGTTGGCACGAGCGAGGGTGGGCGAGTATGGTGCTCGGTCACTCCTATCCGATAACAAGGAGAGTGAAGATGAGGCTAATAGGTCGTAGCCCTTAGGGGCGGGGCGTAGACTTTGCCATTTTGTATGCGATATCTTCAGAGCGTGTTTGTAGATGGAGCATGCACTTTTTCACGTATGTAAATAAAAGAAAACTCGAGGCTTTATTTCTTCTATACCCCTTTTTGCTTTGCTTCTGACCGGGTGGACTAGTTTCAGAGTTGGAGTCATTAGATTCATGATATGGCCTTAGGGCTCATTAGGCAGGCTCGGGGGCTCTTTCATGTTCGGTCGATGCGACCTTTAGTATAAGCTGGCGTTAGACATCTTATGCTTTTGCTCAACTATTTTGGGTTTAGTCTCCTAGTCGGGCTTCGACTAGAGCTCATTCGACCCTCAAACTTTTGCGTTTGCATGGACAGGAGACAATGGCTATTACGCTTTGCCCTTGGGCATTTGTATTTTAACTATTTTGGGTTCAGTCTCCGAATCGGGTTTCGCCTCGAGCACAATTGACCCTCAAGCTTTGTATTTGCGTGTGCTGGCGACAACAGCTCTTACGCCTTGGGTCGAAGCGACATTTTATATGCACTGCCCAAAGGCTCATTAAGCTGGCGATAATAGCTCTTACGCTTTGCCCTTAGGCATCTATATTTAACTATTCTAGGTCCAATCTCCGAATCGGGTTAGGACTTGAGCTCATTTTGACCCTCAAGATTTCAAATTTTAAGTTGGCGACAGTGGCTCTTACACTTTTGGTCGTTGCAACCTTTTAGTATGTGTGACCCTGAGGCTTATTAAGCTGGCAACAATTGCTCTTACACTTTCCCCTTAGGCATCTATAGTTAACTATTTTGGGTCCAGTTTCCGAATTGGGTTACGACTCGAGCTCATTTTGACCCTCAAGCTTTCAAATTTTAAGTTGGCGACAATGTCTCTTACGCTTTTGGTCCTTGCGACCTTTTAGTGTGTGTGGCCCTGAGGCTCATTAAGCTGACGATAATGGCTCTTACACTTTTGGTCGATGTGACCTTTTGTGTAGGCTTTATTTTCCTCTTGTTAAGGACTTTTGAAATTATTTTTCCTGACCCGTCGTCAGTTTGGGAAGAACCTCGATTTCAAGTCCTTTGTGTCGATGTTTGAGCACTTCGGAAGGTTTGGCTCGTAGGCTGAGTAGCTCGAAGCCTTATTATTTGGAGCTGACATGTCGAAGCTCTTTTGCCTGTCGAGGGCAGCCTATTTAATCGGTTCTTTTCGAAGTATATTCGAAGTAATGGCCTGTGATTTTGTAGCGACAGTCGTGCGTCCCCGAGTTGCGTTAATTTGGTTGATACAGTCGTATGATCGTAGTCATTTGTGTTTGGCCGGAGACATTTTTTGTCTCGAGTATAGTAGTTTAAGCATTTATATCAAGGGTATGCCCTTTCGAGAGTCCTACAAATGCGATATATAGCCTAAACTTTGGGATTGAGTTTATGTATATAGTAAGGTCTTACAAAATATTCATGCCTTTTGAGGTCTTACAGTTTTATTGATACTTGGTACTAGTATCATTGATACCTTGATTGAGGTCTTACAGTTTTTGTTGTTACCTTATGTAGGCCTTATGATACCGACTCTGCCCGCTCGGGGTCTTATGGCCTCGGGTTTTTTTAATGAATGGCGATTAGAGACAGTCTCCGAGTCATCGAGTTTGTTTAGGCTCGGGAGCCATTACTCTTAAGCTTAGAAGTGGCTCGTTGAGGGCTTACGATTTTGGAGATTCCGACCCTGAGGTCATGACGCCAGTCTCCAAGTGTTTGGGACATTTTTCTTTCCTGGAGATGTTTCATGATTTTTGTGCTGCCTCATTGAGGGCTTATGAGTTTGGGGTTCCGACCCTGAGGTCATACGGGTGCCAAGCTGATAACGCCAATCTTCGAGTATTTTGGGGCGTCCTCGGTAGAGGGATCTTTGCTGTGACAATGCTGAGTTTCCTTTGGAGTACGAAATGCTTTGGCAAAAGACGTTCTTTGATTGCTTGTCACAAGTACATGTCGTTTTGCTGCCGTGGGTCCAGCTTATACGGACACGGTTCATTTGACCGTTTGGCCCACTACATCATTTCCTACTAGAACCTTGCTCGACGTTCCTTGGTTTTTCCGAATGGATGACCTTTCGAGGGGATGCCCTTTAGTGTTCGGGGTTGATTGCAAAATAAACCTTGAATACTTGTTGGATCCCCCTTAGGTAGCATGTAGGTGTTGCCTCGTTAGAAACCTTGTCGGCGAAACCCTCCTCGGGATAAAAACTCGGTCGAAGGAAAAGAGTGCAACGGATGCTTTAAAACCTTAAGGTCTTCGAACTGGGTTAGCATTCTGAGCGCTTCGATTGGGTGCCTGCATAAGGGTTAGTATGAAATATGAAATGAAAAGGGAGATGGTCGTACCTTAATGTGAGACCCGCCGGCGATGTTTTAGGGATCGATATGTTCCAATCACTCGAGATGAGGACACGATACAGCCCTTTATTTTGTTTAATCGGGCTTGATCGAGGGTGTGGCTCAATTACCCTTTGGCTCTTTTGCGGGCGGAGGTGCGAGCATCGGTGCCACGTAGTGCACCGTGAACATTTCCCTTGCCGCATATTGTTCCGCATAGACGGTTTTAATTCCATCCTTTGTTGGGAATTTCATCATTTGGTGAAGAGTAGATAGTAGCGCTCTCATGTAGTGTATCCACGATCTCTCGAATAAGGCATTATATCTCATGTCTCATGTCTCCTTCATGGAATTTGGCATTTTGGGTCGTGCCGGCCACGCTGACTGGGAGAGTGATCTCTCCTTTTGTTGTTTCGATCACCGTGTTGAATCCGTTAAGGACTCGAGAGGCGGGCACGATTTGGACTAGCAGTCCGAGCTGCTCTGTTATCCTCGACCTGATAATGTTTGCCGAGCTACCTAGATCCACGAGCACATGTTTTATTTGAATTGAATTAACGAGGAAAGAGGTTACCAGTGTGTCATTATGAGTTTAGGACAAGGTTTTGGAGTCCTCCTCGCTGAATGTGAGGGCATCTTCGGGTACGTATCCTCGGGTTCGCTTTTCTCTAGTGATGGATATTTTTGTCCTTCTCATCACGGGTTCCTAGGGAGTGTCGACGCACCCAATATCATGTGGATAACATGTTATGGCTCATTTGCTTCTTTCTTCTTGGTCGTGCGTATTATGAGGTTCACATACTAAGTTGTGACTCCTCTAGGAAGGATCCAACTAAATAGGCCTAGGCCATTTGGCGTCCCTGATTTTACTGATGGCGAACATGATGTCCAATACATCAACTTTGGAGTTGCATTCCGACAAGTGAGGTGCACCCGCTGGCCCTGTGTTCCTATCGAGTCTGGCTGTGTTGATGAGTCATCGAGGATCGTATCCTCGATCTATTCTATGGTAATTGCGAGGTGGGTTGCATCTCGGGGCATTCCTCCTATCTTCGATATACGGCTGATATCTTTCTTTGTTTGGTTTTGGTTCCTTTGCTAGGAGCCTTCTTGGGTATACTGCGCCCAAGGGGGCTCCTAGCTAGTCATCCTCGATCCTGATCTTTAACTGACACCTGTTGTGGATGTCCGACCAGGTTACGACAGGATACTCAATCATATACTCTTTCAGCTGCCTTGAGGCCACTAAGCTTCGTTCATTTAGGCCTTGAGTGAAGGCCTGCACTGCCCAGTCGTCAGAGACCAGGGGTAGTACCATTTGTTCCGTTTGGAAGCAAGATACAAATTCTTGCAGTATTTCATTCTCCCTTTGCTTAATCTTGAATACGTCAGACTTCCTTGTTGCTACTTTGATGGCACTGGCGTGTGCCTTTATGAATGAGTCTGCTAGCATGGAAAATGAGTCTATGGAGTTGGGAGCTAGGTTGTGATACCACATCATGGCCCCTTCGAGAGTGTTTCTCTGAACTTCTTCAGTAAGACGGACTCGATCTCGTCATCTTTTATGTCGTTTCCCTTTACTGCGCACGTATAGGCAGTGACATATTCGTTGGGATCTGAGGTCCCATTGTACTTTGGGAGTTCAGGCATTCTGAACTTCTTAGGAATGGGTTTCGGGGCCGTTTCTTCGGGGAACGGCCTTTGTGTGAACTTCTTCGAATCCATACCTTTCAGGACCGAGGGTGAACCTGGGATCTGATTGACCCTAGAGTTGTAGTTATCGACCATATTATCATTGGCTTCTATCATTTTCTCGCCCGATTTGATCCTTTTGGTGAGGTCCTCGAGCATTTTTACGATGGCAGGGTCGGCTATCGATCCGTTATTGCTCGATCTCTCAGGTACCTGTTTTGTTGGGGGAGCTTTCCCCGGTGCTACTGTGCTGGGAGTTTTCTAGTGACTTTGCAGCTAAACAATAGCTAGTTGTTGTGCCTGCAACATTTAGAGAATAACATGAAGACTAACCTCTCATTCCTCCCTAATTGGGGTTTCCCGTACTTCTTGTACCCCTTTGGTGCACGCTCTTGTCAGTGTGGGGGCTTATGTCGATGCGCTGGGCGTCACATGAGACCGCGTCCATGGGGACTGGCTCCGGTGTGTTCCCAGGGTTTTGTGGTGGCACAACAACATCTGGAATAGCAATGCTGTTCTCCCCATGGTCCTCAAGATTGTCACTTTCATCTTTGTTTACCGAGCCAGACATTTTGACCTGAAATCAAAGATCTTGGACAAGAAAAAAGTGTGAAAGATAACTTGCGTTGTGTAATGAAACCAACAAGAAAATAATCACTATTATTTTTAGCCCCACGGTGGGCGCCAAATTGTTTGCCGTGAAAATGGTAATAACAATTAAATTTGTTGATGGACTCTAAAAATATGTTATCTATTTTTATGCTAGTTTTTAAGCAGTTGATGATGGGTATGTGAAGTTTGAAAGACTAAATGTGAACTAAAGTAGAGCTATAACCAAATCGAGGGGTTGTCTATTCGGGTCTCGGACTGACCATTGAGGGGCCTCGAGGTCGATGCCTGGGCTCGGGCTCGGGCTCGAGCTATCGGGGATAATCGGGAAATGGCTAACAGTTAGGATATGATTAAGGGAGGTCCTTTATTGCCAAAGACAAGCGATAAATGAAGAACAAGTATTAAGTCAACAAATGAGAGCAATAATATCGAAGGAACGTGTTGGAGAGAAAAAGAGAGAGAGAGTTGTTATTTATCTTGTGTAGAATAGTTGGAGGAACGTGTTGTACGGCATGGCGTCCGATCACGACCCGATAGGCTAGGCCATCTCATAAGAGACATAAACAACAATTGTAATTTCTACAATTTCCAATAGAGTCACCAACATATGCATGGCATCGCGTCCGATCATGACCCTATCGGCTAGGCCATCTCATAAGATACATCAACCACAATTATATTATTTCACTTGGCACGTTGGCCGTACTTCATATTTCACATTTCATATTTAACTTTAAGTATTTCTCTCTTGTATCTCATATTTTGTATTTTGTGCATGCTTTTATTTTACTTTCAACAATCATCATAGATTTCCAACAATACAGCATGTCTACTCATGGCATTTAAGCACACATATGAACAAATAAGAGTCTTAGACACATTGAGATTTCTTACACAATTATTGTTAGTTTTCATTTGAAAAACAACTTGATGTCAAGGCGTTTGGACATGCAACCCATACTTTGAACTCATTCTTCCAATAAGAGCACAACATAACAAGAGAATTTAAATTACATATTGAACATGGATGTCTTTTGACACAAGCTTATTCGGAATATTCAATTCACAGTGAGCAGCTGGGGACTTACATGGATATTGTGGGGTTCAATTCTAAGAGAAGAGTTTAGCCATACATACCTCAATTGAGCTTCATTAAACTCTAAAGTGCTCTGGGAATATTAGCAGCACGAATATATTTTAGAAATATAACAAGTTGAACTAAAATGAGGGAAGTGATCATGGTTCTAGCTCATTTGAGCATTTTATCAACCATTAGGTGTGCATCAAGGCTTTAAGGTCCTTTTATGAAAGACTTCATCATCCCAAAACTTATTCTTTACCATTTCCTCCTACAATCTTTTATCACTGATGCATGCAAGATAAATAACTCCCCCACCGAAGAATTTTCTTGCTAATTACCTATTTTTAGTTAATTTTTGAAATTAAGGGCTAGGGTATAGATTCTTATCTCTAGGATGAAGACTTAGTGAATCTTCTTTGTAAATCTTCAATGATTTCAGCAAGAATTGATGGATAATTGATTGAAGATCATTTCCCCACTCTAAGCACTCTCTCTCACTTTAAGAGTATCAGACTTTTGCAAAAAATGGTCCACAATGCTTATATAACGAGATTGGGTCGGGTCATAAAACTATAACACTACAAATTAGATTACTACAATTCTTTACAAAAATACTACAATCAGTCGTGCGACTTAAAGATTAGCAAGGTGATTTGTTACAAATTGCTACAACTTTCGTAGAAATTCCTACAAAACACTACAATGTGATTTCTTCAATCAACGAGATTTCTTAGCACATTAACAACGGGATATTTTATGATTCTAAGGGAGTAAAGTGCAGCCTTTTCCAAGAATATCATATAGATTTTTTCCCTACTCCAGGTACGTTAAGTCTATCCCTTCTTTCTCTTTGGCATGATTCGTACGATACAAATGAAATAAGCAAATGCACAACTTTCATAAATGACTCTATTCATAGAAATACTAGAGAAGCTTATGTTCTTGATTCTCCATATGTCATATTATTCTATCATCCGTTTATGGTTCTCAACAAGACATAAGTTGGTAAAGTTTATTTCATGATAATAATTAGAGGCATAATGGTTTTATTAACGTATTTCATATGCATTTATACATGCACATTGACCCATGCCCAGATGGCGTTATATACGCTTATATATATATATGTGTATATATATATATGGGAAAGGTTATGGCATTATATACGCACCACTAGCTGATCAGCTGGTATACGTTGATGATTTTGCCACAGTGGCCGAGATGATATGATCGGATGACCTTAAAGGCTTGATGATGTTATGAACACATGTACCTATGCACGACATGGCATTTATATGCACATGCATGACACTATGAGTATTTCATGATTTACAGAGTTTTCCAGACTTACAGGTTGAGTCATTTACTCTATATTTCTTCCATGTCATTTATGTACTTATTTATGTGCATTACATACTCGGTACATTATTCGTACTGATGTCCCTTTTGCCTGGGGACGCTGCATTTCATGCCCGCAGGTCCCGATAGACAGGTCAAGAGTCCTCCAAGTAGGCTATTAGTTCAGCAGAAGATGTTGGTGCGCTCCATTTCCTCTGGAGTTGCTTGTTTGGTCAGTATGATTTAGATGCGTATTGTTTGGTATTGCATGGCCCTGTCCCGACCTTTATGTTAAGTGTGTACTCTTAGAGGCTTGTAGACAGATTCATTTATATGAATGCTTGTATGGCCTTGCCGGCCTATGTTTTGAGTTTATAAATGATCATGTTGGCCTTATAGGCCCGTATATCACATATATATGTTTTTATATCAGGTTGGGTCATTCTATATTGAGTATTCCTCTATGTTTATTCTGGTTAGCCCATGATGGAACGTTTGTCCCATTTGCCAACGAAAGTACAATAAGAAATATATGTTATGTTGGTACTCGGTTAAGTAAGGTACCTGGTGCTTGTTGCAGCCTATAGGTTTGGGTCGTGACATTCACTTGCAACTTCCTTTCCCTTTTGAGTGTTTCCATTCCTGCTGAGCCAGTTGATGGAGCAAAGGGCAGCTAAAAGCAAAACAATATCATGTTGAAGTTTTCAGAATAAAGTGATAGACAGAAATGTTAGCAAGAAATAAGAGGAGAGCTAATGAAGTAATAAGAGTAAGATGTGATATATGGATGACAACGGTAGGTCAAAAATATGATAGTATTACAAAGTTGTATACGACTAAAATTGGGGAGTTCGACTTTGGGGTTACTATGCCGCTCCATGCCTAACCTCAAAGAAGCCCGAAATAGAGCGCGAGGTACGACACCGAGGTGTGTCCCTCGAGGGAACATATTGAAGGCTCACTATGGTCAACCTCGGGGCAGTACAACCGATGATCATCATGGAAAGGCGGGAAAATTTCCAAATACACGTGGTTAGAGCTGACCAGGTCTGCAAGAATAGTATAAATCCGTACTGAGCCATTATACAGCTGTACTAGTAGCATTTATTTGTCATTTATTAGATATGTACTATGTTAGGATTCACCCCTCTTATATAAAGGAAACCCTTGTCATCTTATAGGGGATTCAGATTATTGCACAACACACTGAATACAATACTATATTCTCTGCTCTTTGCTTAAACAATTGTTCTACACATTTATTGCTTATTATTTCATTGTTCTTCATCTATTGCTCATTATTAACCACAAAAGGCCATCTTTGGGGCTCTCATTATCATTGATTCTTCATCAATCGTTCATTACTATTAGCTTCATCTAGACCTCAAGGCCCTCCTCCAGCTAGCTCAAGGCCTAGTCTTGTAACCCTGTTGGTTGACATTTCTTATTTTCATTACTTACACTTAGTATCTATTGCCCTACAACTAGTATTAAAGTAGATCACGTATTTTTAGAACCACAAAATCAAATATAACTGTACTTAAAAAATTTCAAGGTAAACAGTTTCGCACTCATCGTGGGGCTAAGAATAATAGTGATTGTTTTGGTGCTAGTTTTCTGAAAACACAAATTATTCTTCACACTTTTTCTTGTCCAAGAATCTCTGATTTCAGGTAAAAAAATGTCTAACTCAGCAAATGCACGTGAAAACAATGATATTGGGCTTCAGGGAGAAAACGGTGCAGATGTCGATGTACCACCATCAAACACAGGGGAGGCACCAGCACAAATCCCCATCGATGTGAGCTCGCAGAACGTTGTGCCTGTTGAGGTAAGCTCTCCTACCAACGAAAGTGTGCGCGGTGAGGAAAGAGACATTAGTCTCTAAATCATTTTTGAAATGTTGCAAGCGCAACAAGTGGCTATTGCTCAGCTACAAAGTCGCCAAAAATCCCAAAGCATAGTAGCACCGGAAACGGCTACTCGAGTCGAGCAGGTACCGGAGAGATCGAGCAATAACGGGTCAGCAACAGACCCCGCTATTATGAAGATGCTTGAGGAACTCACCAAAAGGATTGAATCAGGAGAAAAGAAGATCGAAGATAATGATAAAAGGGTGGAGACTTATAACTCTAGGGTCGATCAGATCCCTGGGCCACCCCTAATTCTGGAGGGAGTAGATTCAAAGAAATTCGTGTAGAGGCCATTCCCATCAAGTGCGGATTTGAATCCCATCCCGAAGAAATTCAGAATGCCCGATGTCCTGAAGTATAACGGGACCACAGACCCTAATGAGCACATCATACTTGTGTTGTAAAAGGAAATGACTTAAAGGATGATGAGATAGAGTTTGTCCTATTGAAGAAATTTGGAGAAACACTGCCGAAAGGGGCTATGATGTTGTATCACAACCTGCCCCCAAATTCAATAGACTCATTTGCCATGTTGGCGGATTCTTTAGTGAGAGCACACGCTGGTGCCATCAAGGTCGCCACCAGGAAGTCCGATGTCTTCAAAATCAACAGCGAGAGAACGCGATGCTAAGGGAATTCGTATCTCATTTTTAGATGGAGCGAATGGAATTACCACCAGTCTCTGACGACGAGGCAATACAGGCCTTCACTCAAGGCTGAAACGAACGAAGGTTGGTAGCTTCAAGGCAGTTAAAACAAAATTTGATTGAATATCGCACGTTGACCTGGGCGGATGTGACCAACAGGTACCAATCAAAGATCAGGGTCAAAGACGATCAACTAGGAGCCCCCTCGGGCTTAGTATATTCCAGCAGGCTCTTTATAAAGGAGCAAAGGTTTACAGAAAGGGAGCCAAGATCAAACAAATAAAGATACCAGCCGTATGTAGAAGATCAAAGAAACGCCCCAAGGCGTAACATGCCTCTAGGCGATCGAAGGGCAGTTGGAGGAAAATATTCTCGGGGACTTATGAGTAAAGCAGGGTTCGATAGGCACACTGGGCTGGTAGAGGCACCCCATTATCTAAGTACAACTTCAACGTCGATGTCTCGGGCATTGTATCGACCATAGGGAAAATCAAAGATGCCAGGTGGCCAAAACCCGTACTATCAGACCCTTCACAAAGGAACCCTAACTTGGTGTGTCAATATCAAGACACTCATGGTTATAGGACCGATGAATGCAGGCAGTTTCGAGAAGAGGTAGCCCGACTGATCAGTGAGGGGCATCTTCACGAATTCTTCAGCGACCGAGCAAAATTCCAATTTCGGGAAAGAGAGGCAAACGGAAAAAATGATTTAGAAGAACCATAACATGTCATCCACATCATTGTTGGAGGGGTCGACGCCCTATATGAACCCATTTTCAAACGAACAAAAATATCCATTACCAGGGAAAGGAGAACTCGGAGTTACATACCAGAGGATGCTCTCACGTTCAGCGAGGAGGACAACAATACCTTGTCTCAGCCTCATAATGACGCACTGGTAATTTCTTTCCTTTTGAATAAAATTCAGATTAAATGTGTGCTCATGGATCTAGGTAGCTCGGCCAACATAATTCGATCGAGGGTGGTGGAGAAGCTTGGACTACTCGACCAGATCGTACCCGCCTCTCTAGATCTCAATGGATTCAACATGGCAAGCGAGACAACAAAAGGGGAAATCATCCTCCCGGTCAATGTAGCTAGAACAATCCAAGATACCAAGTTTCATGTCATCGAAGGTGACATGAGATACAATGCCTTACTTGGAAGGCCGTGGATACACAGTATGAGGGCATTACCTTTGACCCTTCATCAAATGATGATGTTTCCAACCAAGGATGGAGAAAAACCAGTGTACGGGGAGCAGCACGCAGCAAGAGAGATGTTCGCGATGCACGACACAACGCCGACATCTATGCCCTCTACATCGAAGAAACCAAAAGACAAGCAAACAGACAAATAGCAACCATAACCTACATTCTCGGTTCCACCCGAATGAGTAAATAAAGGACCGTGCCGCGTCCTCAGAGCAAGCAATAAAAAACGGATCGAAGCTCTAATTCTATCAATGCTGAGGTACAACCTTCTCCCTTTTCATTTATGTTTTGTACTAACTTATTGCAGGTGTCCGATTAAGAGGAATCGAAGTGCCCTCCAGCTCGAAGACCTTGGGGTTTAAACCATGCATTGCGCTCTTTTTTCCTTAGATAGGATTTTATCCCGAATGAGTTTTACTGGCGAGGTTTTTAACAAGGAAACACCTATATGCTACTTAAGGAGAACTCCTCAAGTATTCAAGGCTTCCCTTCGATCTACCTCAAATACTGGGGGGCATCACCCCGGGAGTTTAAAGAACTCAAACTATGCCTAGGAGGACCTCGATAGGAGAATGATGTATTGGGCAAAATGGTCGAATGAACCATGTCCATGTAGAATAATTGGGCCTTCAAAGGCAAAAAACATGTACACATACATCACATAATTGAAGAAACCTTTTTGCTTATCAAAACACTCGAAGAAATTCAATACTTTCATGCAAAATGGCTCAAGGTCCAAAAGTCCTCGAACATTTGAGGACTGTCATCGATAGTCAGCTCATCGAAGCCATCAAAAACTCAAATCCATAAGACCTCAATAAGGCAATTACGAGCTCGCGGGACCTTAGTGAGGCAACATCAAATTTGTAAGACCTCAATAAGGCATGCCTAAACTTATAAGACCTCAATGAGGCATATTCAAATTTATAAGACGTTAATGAGGCAATATCGAGCTTATAAGACCTCAACGAGGCATAGTCAAATTTATAAGACCTTAAAAAGGCATAACCCCAATATGAAGGCCGAGGCTATATATTTGAACTTGTAAGACCCCTAAAAAGGCATACCCTCGATAGGGACGCCAAGGTCACCGTACCCGGGGATTAAAATGCTATTGCCGAACAAAAGACTATGGTCATATCAAAAGGCTCCGGCCAAAATAACGCGGCTCGGAGACGTCCGATCGACGCCATAAATTAAAGGCCTCCAAATACTTTGAAAATACTTCGAAAAGAACTGGTTAATCAGGGTACCCTCATCATAAGCATAGGACCTTCGATGATATTAGCTTCGAACAATAAAAAGGCTTCGAAAACAATCAGTCTTCGATGAAAAGGTTTTGAAAACTCAACCTTCGAGCGAGCCTCCAGAGGTACTCGACTATCATCACATATTGACTCATAATCGAGGTTCTCATTTGAATTGTTGAAGAGTCAGACGAACATAAAACATGCCAAGGCATAATCAGAACTTCAAAAGTCTTTAGCCAAAATGAGGGATAACTATAGCCATATTAGATGTTGGGTCGACCCAACCTAAAAAGAGCCTAAAGGCCAATGTGTAAGATTCTAAGGGCAAGCCTAATGGGCCAGTGCGTAAGAGCCTAAGGGCCAGCCTAAACAGCCTAAGGGACAATTGTAAGAGCCTAGGTGCCAGCCTAAAAGAGCCTAAGGGCCCATATGTTGAAAACCAAAGGGTCGATGAACCCGAGTAAAAATTTGACTTGAGGATCAAACACCGAATGGTAAACTATTATTAATCAATCATCGAGCATGAAAACCTGACGAGTTTATATCATAAGTATGACACACCAAACTGGTTGTCACCAAGCATCAAAATTTATTACAAAAAGGCAAAGGAAAACAAGAAATAACGAAAAGCAAGAATCCATATATATACATGATAAGGTTTCACAAAGTCATATTTTCAAGGCTCACACTTGGAGCCCTTACACAAAACAAAGAACAAATGAAAACCTAATCTATCACCGGGGTTGCTTAACCGGACGGAGCCCCCTTAGCAGTTGTGCCTTCAACGGCCTAGCCCTTGACCCCTAGAACATCGACAGCCTCCTCCCCCTCGGGGACTTCACCTTCATCTTCATCAACCTCCAAGCCACTGGTCGAATCACTGGCTGAACCATCATTGGAAGAAATCAGAGAGCCAATTCTTTCTCTAGGGCCTTCACCCTCTCGATCTCAGCAGGCAAATCGATGCCCCCTGCATATACAACCTTGAGAGCTTGTCTCCTTGATCTTAATCGGGCATGTTCTAAAGTTCGGGACAATTTAAGCTCGGCCTCTTCGGATACCTTCTTGGCTCAAGCATTTGCCGCATCAACATCTTTTCTATTTGAGGACATTAGCTCAACGACCTTGGACTTAGTTGTAGATAGCTCAGCAACCAGTTCAGAATGGAGATCTTTGTACTTGAGGCATTCTCCCCTCGCCCCTTGAAGTTGGCACTCAACCAAGGTCAGCTTCTCTCGAAGAGTTTCCTTATCGGAAGATACCTCATCCATGCACTGCTTCAGCCCAATGATTTCGGTATCATTGACTCTAAGATCCTCTCGCATTAAATAATATTTTTGCTTGAGCTGAAAAAGTCAAATTAAGGTATCAAATTCTCAATTGACTGAAGAACAAAAGTAAAGGTCGTACTACCCGCTCATCAAGATCAGCCCGCTCTCGAGATATCCTTTACAAATGAGCTCAGGGGTCAACTAGCTCCCCCTCCTTTTGGGCATGAAGGGCCTTAAGTTTGTCGAATTCAAAGACGAGCTTCCTAAATTCATCCTCACAACGAGCCAACTCTGCTTTTTACTTGGAAAATGCTTGGTTGGAGAGCTTTAAGGCCTGAAAACATAGAAGGAGAGAGTTGGAAAAGCAAAAATCGAAAGTGAAAACACAACGGTCAAATTAAAATTACCTATTGTCGAAGCTTCTCGCCTCTTCAAAGATCAATGAGGCGTCAATACTGGGCCCTTCCCTAACCCCAGCAAAATATCCTTCAAACTATTCTCCCCCGGGGGATGCCCCCACGACGGGAGTTTTCAAATCTTGGGCATCCCGTATTTGCCCAAGAGAGAATGATGGGACCAGTAGAGGCTCATCTATTTTCATCACCTCGGTTGGGTCGACGGGGGCCCTCTCATTCCTTCGAGGGGCTTCATCATTTGTTTTTTCTAGTTCATCAACCAGGTGCCCCTTGGAACCAGATGTGTTTTGGTCAATGGTCGATCCGGGGATTTCGTCTAAGCCCCCTTAACAATTCCCTCAGGTCAGGTCGGGAGCCTCTTGGTGGCCTCAGTTCCAGCAACCTCCGACTTAGTCACCTTCAGCTTAGTAGATTTCGAGGCAACAACATTTCTTCGGATGAGAGCACTAGTGAGATACATCTTCTCTAAAGAGCTCGAGTATGAACAAAGATAAAAACTCACCATGATTTTTTGCCTCCCAACAGGTCTTAGCCGAATCGCGCCACATGCGCTTAGCATTTGGGCAGATCGAATCAACTCGCCGTACCCAGCCTGAAAGATTGTTGATAGCACCGGGGTACCACTCGACAGTTGTATCATCGAAGAAAGTTGATTCAAAGTCAAGAAAAGTTATCTAATCAGCAGAACATTTTTACTTATGGTTCATATTCCATTTCTTAGGGAATGAAATTCTTTCAGCAGGGATCAGGTCCGAGGTCCTGACTCGAACAAAGTGGCTCATCCACTTGCGGTTTTTGTCTTCATCAATACTAGCAAAGAAGGTCTTCAGGGATCGACATTTTAGCTTAATTCGGCCATCTCGATAGAGTCGAGGGCTATATAGTCTGATTAGATGGTCGAGGGTAAAAGGCATCCCCTCAACCATGTTTGAGATACACCTAATCATATAAACGATGAGCCAGAATGATGGATAGATTTTTCCAAGCATCACATGATATTGGCTGCAAAAATCAAGGATCACCGGATCTATCGATGGTGAAGAGGATTCTACCGAGCCTAAGGTGAAAGGATATGTATATACACTAAGGAAACCGGCCTTGTGCTTGGTTATGTCTTCTCCTTGCGAAGGAATCACTACTTGCACCGCCTTCCCCATTGACAGTCAGCCTTCACCTTCTCGATTTCAGTTATTTAACTGATATATTAGGACATGGGTTCACATCGTCCCGGAACAGAGAAGAGGTTTTCAACCTGGAAATCAGAAGATATATCACAAGGCCCGGGAGTACACTCCTCGATACTAGGAGGAACTACCAATTTATCATTAGTTGTTCGAAAAGACGATGAAGCTTTTTCCTTTTGAGGAACAATTTTAGAGGATTTTGCCATTTCTAAAGTGAAGGATCCGAGAAAATGGAAAATGTCGTTAGAAAAGAAAAGGGAGAGTTAAAGGAAATTTAAAGGGGGTAAATGAAATCTTGAAATCACTAAGGAAGTAATATCGGCAATTTGTGATGATTTGCCTATTTGTAAAGGTCGTTTGAACGTGCTGAGGAAGCCAAAAGGCCGACCATTGGCTGCCTGCAGTTAATGATTTTGAGAACCATACCAAATCAACCCTTCAGTCACTTCAACCACTTACATCATGATGTTGGCATCAGAACCAAAGCATCAGGAATCGAATTGTCGGAAATTATTAAGAACAATCTACGAGTTGGGATTGAGTAGTCATCCACTCGACTATTAAGCCCAAAGACTACCTGAGTTCGAGCCAGTTCTTGCTCGGGGACTATTTATAAAGCCTCAGGGCTATCTTCATCTCTCGCGTTTGAGAGAACGCTCACTTGATCATTTAACCCATCGGCTACCCAAGTTTGAGCAGGTTCTCACTCGGGGACTATTTATAAAGCCTCAAGGCTACTTTCATCTCTCGAGTTCGAGCGAACCCTTACTCGATCATTCAGCCCACGGGCTACCCAAGTTCGTGCAGGTTCTCACTCGAGGACTATTCATAAACCTTAGGGTTATCTTCATCTCTCGAGTTCGAGCGAACACTCACTCGATCATTTAGCCAGTAGGCTACCCAAGTTCAAGTAGATTCTCACTCAGGGACTATTTATAAAGCCTCATGGCTACTTTCAACTCTCGAGTTCGAGCGAATGCTCACTTGATTATTCAGCCCATGGGCTACCCAAGTTCAAGCAGGTT
This sequence comes from Nicotiana tabacum, assembly GCF_000715075.1. NCBI lineage: Eukaryota > Viridiplantae > Streptophyta > Magnoliopsida > Solanales > Solanaceae > Nicotiana > Nicotiana tabacum. The sequence continues at coordinate 84,083,682 of NC_134080.1, forward strand.
CTCACTCGGGGACTATTTATAAAGCCTCATGGCAATCTTCATCTCAAGTTCTAGCAAATTCTCACTCAATTATTTAGCCCACGGGCTACCCAAGTTCGAGCAGGTTCTCACTCGGGGAGTATTTATAAGTCCTCAAGGCTATAGTTATCTTAAGTTTGAACAAATTTTTCTCAATTACGGGCTGCCCGAGTTCGAGAAAACTCTAGCTCAAGGATTATTTGTAAAAGCCTAAGGGCTATCTTTATTTTCAGATGATCGAGCAAACACCCACCGGGTTGTGAAACCTAAAACCTGCTTTAGTTCGAGAAATGTACCGCTCGAGGACAATTAGCGAGGCCTAAAAACGCTGGGTTTTACTCCAAAAATTTGAGACCCTGCTCTCACTCAATTCGGACCTCGAAGTCCCCGCGACCTAAGTTTGCATAAAATAAATCTAGGCTTAGTCTAAGGATAGAAGAGAGCCCCAAGGAATGCCATATTAACCAATTAAAAACCTACAGGTTTATTATGACCGGTTCCAGTATTCGGACCGATCGATAAAGTCATACACTTGGAGTTCTCACAAACGAAGGCAAAATGGAGTTCAGCACAAGTTGAAGGCAAAATAAAGAAACTCTTATATTGATGAAAGACGATTACAAAGACCCATAAGGGGTTCTTACACAGAAACAAAAAAGCAAAAAACAACAACTAAAAGGCCTAGTTTACTTTCAAAGGTATATCCTCGGGAGAGACTTCTTCGAGAACCGTTTCCTCGGGGACCCCATTTCAATCTTCAGAGCGTTGTCTTAGAGAACCTCCTCTGAAGCAGCAATAGATGAGGAAAAGGCTATAGCCTATCAAAGAGCAAAGCTTTCAACCAACAAGGAGAATTGTGGCCTGGTGAAAAACCTAGCGAGTATGGGTCTCGTCAGCATTACTATTGTGAAGCCACTTCTTGAGTCATTTCACCGGTGTGGGATACAAAAGTTAGTAGATAATGCTACCTCACTCCATGGAAAGCAAAAGGAGTAAAGTACCACACCAGGTTGAAGTGATGAGAGATGAGCAGCAGTTTGCGGTACATATATCTTCCGATAAGGGAAGAATTTGATGCCCTTCTCTCATTATTTCGAGCCAACAACAACAACAATAACAATAACAACTTAGTGTAACCCCACTATGTGGGGAAAGCCTTTGAAAAAGAGCCATGGGGTAACTGGTAAAGTTGCTGCCGTATGACCTTATGGTCACAAGTTTGAACCATAAAAATAGGAGTTTGGAGGAAGATGTAAAAAATGGAAAGGGCTAAAAGGCTGTTGAAGAAAGACTGAGTGAAGTCTTGGTTCAAGCAATCCCCCATTTATAAAGGAACATAAACGTAATTGACGGCGCAATCAATACCTTTAGGGAAACGTATAAACGATACAATCAATGCCTTTGGGAAATGTATCAATGTTTTTGGGAAAACAAACCGGCGGTATATTCAATGATTCTAGGGAGATGAACTGATGGGATGTTTTAGTCACTTCGAACGCTTACGTCACGAGCATGACATCATCACAAGAGGTTCGAGAAAGTCGAGGTCAAGATCATTTCTTATCTTTTCATTCTAAAAAATAAGGGACTATCTATATACGGCCAAAATTGGGGAGTTTGAATTTGGGGCTACTATGCCGCTCCACACCTAACATCGAAGAAGCCCGAAGTAGAGCGTGAGGTATGACCTCGAGGTGTGTCCCTCGAGGGAACATATAGAAGGCTCACTATTGCCGACCTCAGGGCAGTACAACTGATGATCATCATGAAAATGCGGTATAATTCCCAAATACACGTGGTTAGAGCTGACCAGGTCTGCAAGAATAGTACAAATCCGTACTGAGCCATTATACAGCTGTAATAGTAGCATTTCTTCGTCATTTATTAAATATGTACTATTTTGGGATTCGCCCCTCCTATATAAAGGGGGACCCTTGTCATCTTATAGGGGATTTAGATTATTGCACAACACATTGAATACAATACTACATTCTCTGCTTTTTGCTTAAACAATTGTTCTACACATTTATTGCTTATTATTTCATTGTTCATTTATTGTTCATCATTTATTGCTCATTATTAACCGCAAAAGGCCATCTTTGAGGCCCTCATTATCATTGATTCTTCATAAATTGTTCATTACTATTAGCCTCATCTATACCTTGAGGCCCTCCTCCAGCTAGCTCGAGGCCCAGCCTTGTAACCCTGTTGGTTCGCATTTCTTATTCTCTTTACACTTGGAATCTATTGCCCTACAACTAGTATTAAAGTAAATCATGTATTCTTAGAACCATAAAATAAAATTTAATTGTAGTTACCATTTTCAAGGTATTCTTAGATGAGAAGTGACATGCCTTGAGACAACAAAAGAGTATAGGCCACAAAGTCATATCCTCACTTTGAGAAATAAGTTCGTGACTCCAATGCAACTACCGGAAGGAAAAGTTAGACCACAAAGTAATAGAAATTAGTATGGGATGGTGAAAAAGATAAACTAAATGCGAATTAGGGACAAAGTGTATTTTCCTTGAAAATGGTAATTACAATTAAATTTGATTTTGTGGTTCTAAAAATATGCGATTTATTTTAATACTAGTTGTTAAGATATAGATGCGAAGTGTAAGTCAGGAAAATTAGATAAGATCTTGAGGACAGTATGTTATGCAAACCAAATGGCTGTGAATCGAGGTTTCGAGCTTGCCTACGCTGGGCCTCGAGGTCGAGATAAAGTGCTTAACTAGGGGTGGTCGATGAAGAACTAACAATTATAAGGGCCTTGATGATGGCTCTTTATGATCAATGATAAGTAATAAATGAAGAACATTCAATAATACACAATAAATGTAAGCAATAAATTCAAGGGAGAGACAATAGAATATGTTTAAGTTGAAGAGCAGAGATTGTTCTTGTTCTTGTGTTGAATATCATGTGTGCAAGAAATAACAAGGGTCCTTTTTATATAGGAGGGGGAATTCCAACATGGTACATATGTAATTATTACAAAGGAACGTATCTGGTATAACTACACATGGTCTGGTACGGACTTGTACTATTCTTGCAGGCGTTGTTAGCTTTGACCTCTTGCCTTGGGAATTTCCCGCTTGTCCATGATAGTAACCGATTTACGCTACCCCGAGATCGAGCATAGGGAACCCTTGGGGTCGAACCTCGAGCGGTTCCTCAAGCCTTCTGGAGACGGGCTATGGAATGTCATAATGATCATAAAATCAGACTCTCCGATTTTAGTCGTATACAGATAGTCCCCGCGTTTCATAGAGTGAAAATGATAAGAAACGATCTTAAATTCTTGCTTCTTCGATGCTTCCATCATAACATCAGCTACACTATATCAATCGATTGATGTGACCGAAAATGTGTCAAAAGGTCGCGTCTACACAGCCCTTGAAAATCATTTGAATTGATTACAGCGGTTGGCTATCTTTTGACATGCTCCAACGTACATGATTGGCCTCTATAAATACTTCTTCCTTCGCCCCTTATTTTCCATTGTATTATCAAGCCTTCGAAAGAGTTCTCTTTACTTCTCTCTTGTGTTCTTTCTCTGATTACAATTTTTTCTCTTCTCTAAAGTCTTTTAACAAGAATGACAAAGACTTCCACCTCTGTCCCTTAGGAAGATGTACCTTCCTCTCCATCAGGCTCATTTAAGGGCAAAATAATAGTACCCCTTCATCTTGAGGACTGCACCCCAAGATCCTTCGAAGAGACCTCCGATTTCAACGTCGACAAGCCTTCATCGAAGTCGGGACGATGTGAACCCATGTCCCGATATATTAGTTTAGTAGCAGACGTCGAGAAGGTAAAGACTGACTGCCACTGGGGGGACACGGTGCTGGTGGAGATTCCTTTTTAGGGAGAGGACATAACTACATACAAGGCCGGATTCATTAGTGTGTATACCTATCCATTTACTCTTGGCCTAGTGGAGCCATCCTCGACTTGAATAGACCCCGTGATCCTCGACTTTTGTGAACAATATTTTGCAAACATAATTAAGGGGATGCCCTTCACCATCGACGACTTGATTAGAATGTGCGGTCCCCGACTCTTTCGTGGGGGCTTGATTAAGCTCCAATGTCGGGCCTTGAAATCCCTTTTTGCTTGAACTATAACGAGGTTAGGGATAGAGGGTGGATGAGACATTTTTTCCGAGTTAGGACCTAGGACCTAATTCTAGTGGAGAAGATGTCGTTCCCTGAAAGGTGGAACACGAAACGTAAGTGGATACGCTAATTAAGTATTTTCTTTTCCCTTTGGATCAATTTCCCCATGGACTAACTTTTTCCGCTGATCCAGCTGCCACGACGTACCCTGAAGCGGTTAAGGATCTCTCGGGCTAGGTTAGCCGGCTAGATTCGAATTGCCCATATGTTGAGCGCATGTGGCGCGACCTGTCTAAGGCTCGATGGGAGGCCAAAAATCACGGTGAGCCCTTACTTCTGCTATAATTGAATCTTTCATAAGAACTATCACCAATTACGCCCTCATTCCCTATATTTATATTTTGTATTTGCGCAGGTCTGAAAGAAATCGTCGACTCAACCTTCGAAATCCAAGAATGCCAAAGTGGAAGGACCTAAGGCTGATTCAACAACTTTAACTCCAGAAGTATTGGGGAGTCCACAAGCTGAAGGTGAGGATAAAGATGATTCCTCGGTAGCACCCGAGGGAGGAGAAAACCTGAACGTCCCACATATTGCTTAGTCGACGACTTCTAAATTGGAACTTGACGATGTTTTGTCCTACCTCGGGCTGAAGATTCCTTCAAGGGTGTATCAGGTAATATCCCCGAGCCAGCTGATGGCCAAAATACTCCTCGAGTTGAGGTGCATTCGGTAGGCATTCCGGAGTAACCTAATTCTGAAGCTCTCTAGAAACAAGGGACGACCCCGATTTATCTAGTCGGGGTTATTAAAGTGAGCGATTCCTCTCCTGGACCGACTTTACCTATGAGAGAGATGTAGGATGCCCAAAATAAAGAATCTTCTGATATGGGGGCGCCCATCGGAGATAAAGATGTGTTTGAAAGGCTTTTTGCTGCGCCCGAGAAAAGCGATGAGCTCGATGCCTCACTTATTTTCAGTGAGATCGATAGGCTCTGTGAGCAGGTAATTTTTTGTAATTTTTCTTGGTGCCCTGATCTTCATTTTCCTAAATTTTTTTCTTTCATGATTCCAGGCCAAGGTGCTTTATAATCAGAACTTTGCTAGGTTTGAAGCCGAGTTGACTCGCTACGAGGGTGAGCGCAGGAAACTCACCTCAGAAGCCGATGAGCTTAGAGCTCTTTTTACCAAGAAGGAGGAGGAATTCCATGGCGTTCAGGATTAATTGGAGGCGGCGTCCCGAGAGAAGACTCATCTCACTGAGTAGGTTATATAGTTTTTGTTTGATTTTGTCCACATGCTTACCTGACTTTAATGTTTTAATACTGTTGGGCCGATCTTTGCAGCTTGAGAAGAAAGATGTCCTAATGAGAGAGGAGCTCTAAACTAGAGACCTTGAAATTCTCAAACTCAAACGGCACGTGAGTGAGATCACCTCTGAGAGAGATACCCTCCAGGGGAAGGTGGTCTCAATCGGACATCAAATTCATGATGTGAGACCAGAGAATAATAAATATAAATATCTTTACACTGAGTTGGTTGCTGTGCTATATGAGGCCAGGGCTGAAGTCGAGGCGCTCATATCCTCATACAAAGAGGATGATGTTACTACAAATGCTCAGGCCAGGAAAGTGTCCGAGGAGGCTGAGCTGCAATTGACCAGAGCCGTGGAGCATGCCCGGTTAGAATCTCGAAGGTAGGCTCTCGAGGATATACATGTAGGGGGCATCGATTTGTCTATCGAGATAGAGAGGGTGAAGACCCTAGAAGTGGAGGTTGTGGCTCTGCTTGCTTCTGAATTGGAGACAAGTAGTGGCCTGGAAGATGATGAAGATGAAGGTGAAATCCCCGAAGGGCAAGAGGCCGTTGAAGACCCGGGGGCCATGGCCAGAGCTGTTGAAGACAAAACCTCCGAGGGAGCCGTCGAAGGAACAACCCTGGTGGTAGATTAGGGTTTTATTTTCTTTCTCCCTTGTAAGGGCTTTAGGAATATGCCTAGTAAATGCACCCTTGTGAACTTTCAATATATAAGTAAAAAGCCTTTCATTTTTCATCATTTCTCATTTTTCCTTTACTTTTAGTAATAAACTATGACGCTTGATGACAATTGGTTCGAAATTTTGGACTTCAAATTAAACCCTTAGGTTCTTGCTATAGCTGAGCGATTTGTAACGGTCAAAAGTTGACTGTTCAGGGCTTAGTACCCGAGTCAAGTTTTGACTTGAGTTCATCGACCTTTAGGTCTAAAAATCGGCCCTGAGGCTATTTGAGCAGGCCCTTAGGCTCTTATGCGTTGGGTCGACGCGACCTCTAATTGGCCCTGAGGCTCTTTTAAACTGGCCCTTAGGCTCTTACGCGTTGGGTCGATACAACCTCTGATTAGGCTTGAGGATCTTTTAAACTGGCCCTTAGGCTCTTACACATTGGGTCAGTAGGACCTCTAATATAGGCTGGCACTTAGGCTCTTATGCGTTAGGTTGGTAAGACCTCTAACATATGCTGGCGCTTAGGCACTTACGCGTTGGGTCAGTACAACCTCTAATATGGCTATGTTTTTCCCTCGTTAAAGACCTTTTGAAGTTTTTTGAGTTTGTCCGACTCTTCGATGGTTTGATAAGAATCTCGATTGTGAGCCTCATGTAACGATAAATGAGCACCTTGAGTGGTTTTGCTCGATGGCTGAATTGTTTCGAAGCCTTTTCATTGTTTGGAGCTGACATGATCGAAGCTCTTTTGCTTATGCAGAGGGTAGCCTGATTAACCGGTTCTTTTCAAAGTAATTTAAGGCTTGTTATTTTATGGCGATGGTCGAGCGTCCCTGAGTCGCATTAGTTTGGCTGGAGCCTTGTGACCGTTGTCATTGTGTTTGCCATAGCCTTTTATTCCTCAAGTGAGGTATCCTCGGCGTCTACATCGAGGGTATGCCTTTTAAGGGTCTTACAAGTTCGAATATATAGCCTTGACTTTAAGATCGGGATTATGCCTTTTGTAAGGTCTTATAAATTTTAACATGTCTTTCTTGAGGTCTTACAGATAGGGCTTGGCACAGGTATAATTCATACCTTGCTTGAGGTCTTACAGATTTGGTATTGCCTTATGGAGGTCTTATGAGCTCAAGGTTGCCTTATGAAGGTATTACACTATTGATAATGCCTCATAGAGGTCTTGCATTTTCTAGAATTGCCACATGGAGGGCTTTCGGGCTCGAAGTTGCCCGCTTGGGGTCTTATGGTCTTGAGTTTTTAATAGCTCGATAAGGTGATAGTCCCCGAGACATCAAAAGCTTTTGGCTCTGGAGTCGTTCCTTGTAAGCTTGATGTTGCCTCATTGAGGCTTGTGAGCTCGATGTTTCCGGCCCAGAGTTCTTATGGCTTCAAGTTATTGATGTCAGTTCCCGAGTGTTTGGGAAATTTCTGTCCCTGGAGTCGTTTATTGTGAAAATAGCAAACTTCTTTGAAGTGCAAAGTGTTTTCATAGTAAAAAAAATATTCCTTGATTACTTGGCACAACTATACATAGTTTTTGCCATCGAGGGTTCGATTGTTCTGCGAGGACACGGTTCTTTCGGCCATTTGGCCTGATATATCATCTTCGTATCGAGACCCTCTTTGGCTTATTTTGATATCTCTAATGGGGCGATCTCTCAGGGATGCCCCTTGTATTCGAGGGTAATTGGAGAAAAGCCTTGAATACTTGCTGAGTCCTCCTTAGGTAGCATATAGATGTAGCCTCGTTAAAAACCTTGCCGGTAAAGCCCTTTTTGGGAAAAAATCCGATTGAAGAAAAAGAGTGCAATGCATGATTTAAAACACAAGGTCTTTGATTCGGAGGATGTTTCGATGTCTTCCATCGGACACCTTAGCAGTGATAGCATTTGATCATCGATATGTTCCAATTGCTTGGAAATTTTTCGCCTTCCATGGTACCGAGCTTGTAAGACCCTTTTCCGATCACTCCGAGGACGCGGTATGGTCCTTCCTAGCTCGGGCCTAGCTTCCCTTCATTAGGGTTTCGGGTGTTTAGGGTAACTTTTCTTAGGACCAAGTCCCCGACTCCGAAATGTCAGAGATTTGTTCTCCTGTTATAATACCTTTCGATTCTTTGTTTTTGGGCGGCTATTCGTACCATTGATGCTTCTCGCTTTTCATCTAATAGTTCGAGAGCTACAGCCATGGCCTCGTAGTTTGAGCTCTCATTGGCATGTCTAAATCTGGCGCTTGATTCTCCGACCTCGACAAAGCCTCGGAGCCATACACCAGAGAGAAAGGCATCTCTCCTGTGCTCAATTTTGGAGTTGTTCGATATGCCCATAGCATCTCGGGCAACTTTTCTCTCCATTTTCCTTTCACATTTTCTAACTTCTTTTTCAAGTATTGAATGATGGTCTTGTTTGTTGACTCGGCCTTAGCATTTGCACATGGGTGGTAGGGTGTTGACAGGATCTTTTTGATTTTATGGTCCTTGAGGAAGTTTATTACTTTGCTTCCGATGAACTGCTTCCCATTATCACATGTTATCTCGTAGGGAATCCCGAATCGACACATGATATGGTCCCAGATGAAGTTAATGTCTTATTTTTCTCTTATCTTCTGGAAGGCCTTAGCTTCCACCCATTTTGAGAAGTAGTCAGTCATAAATAAAATAAATCTAGCTTTACCTAGTGCCGTTGGTAGGGTTCCGACGATGTCCATCCCCCACTTCATGAACGTTTATGGTGACAAGACTGAATGTAGCTGTTCACTGGGTTGGTGAATCATTGGTGCAAATCTCTGGCATTTGTCGCGTTTTCGGATGAATTCTTTGATGTCCTTCTCCATGGTGTCCCAATAGTATCCTGCTCTGATCACCTTTAGGACCAAGGAATCGGCATCAGAGTGATTTTTGTAGGTTCCCTCGTGGATTTCTCGGAGCACGTAATCTGTGTCCCCTGGTCGAAATCATACTGCTAGGGGCCCGTCAAAGGTTCTTCTGTATATAGTTCCATTCTCATCGAGCGAGAATCAGGTTGATTTGGTTCGCGGGGCCCTCAACTCTTTTGGGTCCGCGGGTAGATTCCCACTTTCCAAATAATCGTTGTATTTATTTCTCCAATCACATGTCAGGCTAGTGGAGTTGAACTCGACATGGCATTTTTCGATCACTGATTTGGATTGTTGAAAAACATCCTTGGGGAGTATGTCATATTCCTCGATAGATGATCCCAGGTTTGCGAGGGTATTGGCCTTGCTATTCCGCTCTCGAGGTATGTGGACCAGAGTCCATTCTTTGAAGCAGTGTAGTGTGACTTGAATTTTGTCTAATTATCTTTGCATCCTATCTTCTCGAACCTCGAAGCTCCCATTTACCTGATTTACCACCAGAAGGGAATCACATTTTGCTTCGATGACTTCTACTCCTAGGCCTTTGGCCAATTCCAGACCTGCAATTATAGCATCATACTCGGCTTCATTGTTAGTCAACCTTGTAGTTTTTACAGATTGCCTAATTATGCCGCCCGTAGGTGGATTCAGAACTATGCCGAGCCCAAACCCTTTCACATTCGAGGCACCGTTAGTGAATAAGGTCCATACCCCCGAAGATGTGCTCGTTTTTAGTAGATGTTCTTTCTCTACCTTGGGCGCGAGGGCGGGCGTAAAGTCAGCCACAAAATCTACCAGAATTTGGGACTTGATAGTCGTTTGGGGTTGATACTCGATATCGTAACCCCCGAGTTTGATGGCCCATTTGGAAAGGCGGCCCGATAATTCGGGCTTATGCAATATGCTTTGAAGAGGATATGTTGTTAAAACACAAATATGATGGCATTGAAAATAAGGCTTTAATTTTCGAGATGTGTTTATCAATGCAAGAGAAATTTTTTGTATGTGCTGATATCTGGTTCGGCATCTCCCAGGGTCTGACTTCCATAATAGATAGGGAATTGCGTACCTTGTTCTTCTCATACTATCACACCACTTACTGCTACCTCTGATACGGCCAAGTACAAATACAACGTTTCATCCTCCTTCGGGGTGTGGAGTAAAAGTGGGCTTGTCAGATATCGCCTCAACTCCTCTAAGGCACATTGACATTCCGGAGTCCATTCGAAGCTATTCTTCTTTTTGAGTAAGGAGAATAAATGATGACACCTGTCTGATGACCTCGATATGAATCGGCCCAAGGTTGTTATCCACCCGTTCAGCCGTTGCACGGCCTTCACATTGTTTACCACCGTGATTTCTTCAGTGGATTTGATTTTGTTGGGTTTGATCTCAATCCCCCTGTTTGACACCTTGAAGCTTAAGAATTTGCCCGAACCCACTTTGAAGACACATTTCTCAAGATTGAGTTTCATGTTGTAGCTTCTGATCATGTCAAATTTATCCTGCAAATGAGTCAAATGGTCCTCGGTGCGCAGGGGCTTAACTAGCATATCATCAATGTAAACTTCTGTGGATTTGCCTATTTGATGATCGAATATCTTATTAACTAGGCGTTGGTATGTGGATCCCGCATTTTTTTAGCCTGAAGGGCATCACATTGTAGCAGTACATACCGTACTTCGTGATGAACGAAGTCTTTTCCCTATCCTCGGGGTTCATCAGAATTTGATTATACCTCGAGTAAGCATCGAGAAAGGTGAGAATCTCGTGGACGACCGTGACATCAATCAAGTGGTCGATGTTGGGCAACGGGAATGAATCTTTGGGGCACACTCTATTTAGGTTTTTATAATCTACGCACATTCTTAACTTATTCCCCTTTTTAGGAACTACCACCACATTGGCCAACCATTCGGGATATTTTACCTCCCCAATAGACCCTATTTTGAAGCGTTTTGTTACCTCGTCCTTGATGAAAGCGTGTTTTACCTCGAACTAAGGTCTTCTTTTTTCCTTCTCCGATTTGAACCTGGGGTCGACACTTAGTCGATGGGTGGTTATTTCGGCGGGATCCCTGTCATATCTAAATAGGACCAAGCAAAGCAATCGATGTTATTAATAAAAAATTGAATGAGTTTTTTCTTGAGTTCGGGGATTAATCCCGTTCCCATGTATACCTTCCTATCTGGAGATGCTCAATCAAAATAGATTGCTCCAGTTCTTCATGTTACGCCCCACAATATTACGTCGATATTACGTCCCGCAATATTATATTACGATGATGTTATGCTTCGCAGTATTAAATTACGACGATGTCGCACCCTGTAGTATTGTACGTTGAATTTGTCGTAAGGTAATTGATATCAATCCAAGTTAAAGTTAATTTGGAGATTATAATAATTATGCTATTTCACAAGTGATGAGTAAATTCGTGAAGGTGAAAGAGGAAGCAAGCCAAAGGAAATGAATTTTCGTCAAAGTTTGACATTTTGGGATAAAATATGGCCCGAGCTAAAATACTTGGTATTTATGGACTATTGTCATACAAGGTACTACATAACCATGCTAGTAAGGTGTACAAGGTATGTTAAAAGAGAGTAATATTTTAAGTAAATTGAGGTAATTCTTAATTATGCGGGTAATTGGTTAATTACCGGGCAATGGGACATTACGTAATTAATTGGGGATATATTGGATAACTATTAAAAAGCATGAGGTGGCATCCCCTCATGCAATTGGAATGACTCATATCTCAATATTAAAGGTGGCAAATTTTGGAAGGGGTCTTTGCTAAGTCATCAACTAGTGGGGCCCACACCCACTAAGGTAAGACTTCCTAAAATTCAACTAAATTCATTCAAGAATATGATCATTATCAAAAAGAATATGTACTACAATCTCACAAGAATGATTAAGTCACCATCTTCAAATCTAATTCACAAGAAACGTGAATTAAAGCTAAGGTGCAATTTCACAAGAATGATTAGGTCACAATCTTCAAATCTAATTCACAAGAAACGTGAAATAAAGCTAAGGTGATGGATTTTGGGCAAAATTTTCATTCAAAGTTATGCTTCGTAATAGCAACGAGCTTTGCAGTTCTAAGAGAGCACGATACAATATTTCTTAAGAACAACATACGGTTTTCTCCTACTTCGATCCGATGTTACAATCAACGGGTGTTAAAGGGATTGTTAAGAGAATCAGTTCAGGTATGTTAAGGTTATCCCTTCTTTCTTTTTGGCATGCTCTATACAACACGAATGAAATGAGCAAATACACAACTTTCATAAATTACTCTATTTATAGAAATGCTAGAGATGCTTATGTTCTTGATTCTCCATGTGTCATACTATTCTATCATCTGTTCATGGGTCTCAGAAAAATACGTAAGTTGAAAATTCTTTACTTCATGATATTAATCAAAGTCATAATGGTCTTATGATATTCTAAGATATTTTATTGACGTACTTCTCATGCATTGCATTCATGTACATTGACCCATGACCATATGACGTTATATACGCGTATATATATATAGGATATGGGAAAAAGGTTATGGCGTTATATACGCACCACCAACTGATCAACTGGTATACGTTGATGATTTTGCCACAGTGGTCGAGATGATATGATGGGATGCCCTCATAGGCTGATGATGTTATGAAATATGTACCTATGCACAACATGGCATTCATACGCATATGCATGACACTATAATTATTTCATGAATTACAGAATTATGCAGACTTACGGGTTGAGTCATTTACTCTATATTTCTTCCATGTCTGTTATGTACTTATTTATGTGCTTTACATACTCGGTACATTATTCGTACTGACTTTCCTTTTGCCTGGGGACGCTGCATTTCATGCTCACATGTCCCGGTAGACAGGTTGAAAGCCCTCCAAGTAGGCTATCAACTAAGCAAAAGATGTTGGTGCGCTCCATTTGCTTCGGAGTTTCTTGTTTGGTTAGTATGATTTAGACATGTATTGTTTGGTAAGGTGGGACTCGGTCCCGACCTTTATGAAAATTAAGTATACTTAAAGTCTTGTAAATAGATTCCATGTACGTTATAGATTGTATGTCCTTGTCAGCCTATATTTAGTATACAAGTGGTAATTTCGAGGTTATAGGCTCGTATATATTATGTATAGATTGGTATCACATGTTGTATTCTACCTATTTCACGGCAGCCTCTCCGGCTCAGGTATCTATGATAGTATGATATGAAAAGATACGTTATTTTGGTACTCGGTTGAGTAAGGTACTGGGTGCCTATCGCGGCCCATCGGTTTGGGTCGTGACACTTTTATTGTTGATTTTGTTGCATCCAATTATTCGGGGGAAATGAAGGTTTGGGAAGCGAGGAAGTTTTCTTCATCGTCCTCGGGGGTCTGTTTGCCCTCCGACTCCTCCGAGGTGGAGGGTATGGAAGTTGGCGCCTCACTGTGAACCACGAACATCACCTTAGCCGCATGTTGTTCTCCATATACTATTTTTATACCGTCTTTTGTTTGAAACTTCATCATCTGATGAAGCATTGACGGTACTGCCCTCATGTTGTGTATACATGGCCTTCCAAGCAATGCATTGTACCTCATGTCACCTTCGATGACATGAAATTTGGAATTTCAAACTGTACCGAACATGTTGACCGGGAGGGTAATTTCCCCTTCGTTGCTTCACCGGCCATGTTGGAGCCGTTGAGGACTTAGGAGGTAGGTATGATTTGATTGAGCAGTCCGAACTGTTCTACCACCTTCGACCTGATTACATTGGCCAAGCTACCTGGATCCACGAGTACGCATTTAATTTGAATGTTATTCAAGAGAAATGAAATTACCAGCACATCGTTATGTGGATGATACAAGGTCCCGAAGTCCTCTTCACTGAATGCAAGGATGTCCTCGGGCATGCGGCCCAGAATTTACCCTTCTGTTGCAGCAGAGACTTTTTTCCGCTTGATCATGAGTACTTGAGGAACGTGGTCCCCCCAATGATCATATGAATGATGCGCTAAGGTTTTCCCATTCCGTTCCTCCTGTCTGCCTCCATTTCCTCCCGGGATGGAGTTTTCTGAGCTCCTTATTGGTTTTCTTGGCGTATACTCCCGTTAGTGTGGGAGCTTATATCGACATGTTAGGCGTTGTATGAGCCTACACCCTCAAGGATTGGCTCTGTTGCATCCTTAGGGTTTCATAGTGGTGCACCGACGCCTGAAACAGCCATACCATTCTCTCCATGATCCTTTGGACCGTTGTTTTCATGTGCATTCACTTAGTAAGACATTTTGACCCGAATTCAAAGATTCTTGGACAAGAAAAAATATGAAGAATAACTGGTGTTTTTAATAAACCAGCACTAAAACAATCACTATTATTTTTAGCCCTACAGTGGGTGCCAAACTGTTTACCTTGAAAATGGTAATTACAATTAAATTTGATTTTGTGGTTCTAAAAATACGCAATTTATTTTAATACTAGTTGTTAAGCAATAGATGCTAAGTGTAAGTCAGGAAAATGAGATAAGAGCTTGAGGACAGTATGTTATTCAAACCGAATGGCCGTGAATCGGGGTCGCGAGTTGGCCTATGTTGGGGCTCGAGGTCGAGCTAAAGTGCCAAACTGGTGTGGTCGATGAAGAACTATCAGTTCTAAGGGCCATATGATGGCTCTTTATTATCAATGATGAGTACTAAATGAAGAACAATCAATAAAACACAATAAATGTAAGCAATAAAATCAATGGAGCGACAGTAGAATATGTTTAAGTTGAAGAGTGGAGAATGTTCTTGTTCTTGTATTGAATATCATGTGTGCAAGAAATAACAAGGGTCCCCTTTATATAGGAGGGGGAATCCCAACATGGTACGTGTATAATTATTACAAAGAAACGTAGCTCATACAACTACTTAATGGTCCGGTACGGATTTGTACTATTCTTGCAGGCATTGTCAGCTTTGACCACGTGCCTTGGGAATTTCCCGCTTGTCCATGATAGCAACCGATTTGCGCTACCCAAGATCGAGCATAGGGAACCATTGGGGTCGAACCTCGAGCGATGCCTCGAGCTTTCTGGAGACGGGCTATGGAATGTCATATTGATCATAAAATTGGACTCTCCGATTTTAGCCATATACAGAGTGATTGCATGATACTCGACATCATGCGAGTTTCAGATTTAATTCTAGCGATAATACAATGTACAACAGAAGAAGATTCATGAGAAATTTAGAGAATAGTCGTTCAGGAAGACGCTTCCCTAACACAAGCAATGTGAGCAAAGTTAGGCTTAAGGGACTATGTGTGCCAGTTACACTAAGTGCCACCCTTACGAGTAAGGAATTTCATTATCCTCGGTACAAAGGATTACCGCAAGGCGAGTAAGGGTCATCGATAATGTGAGAAGACGCCAATGATAAAGAGGTAAAATATCTATAGGTAGATCGTTCTAGCGCTAAATATTAGTACTTCCCTAAAGGGGGGAATGTGGAGTGAGGTGGCATTAAGTCAGAATTAAGTGGTTCTTGTAATTATGGAATGGTAAAGGAAGGATGCGATAAAATAAAAAAGGGATGAGATTCCACTTATTCAAAGCCTACAGATATGCTACGATACCAGAGCATTATGCAAACACGACGTCAAGGAGAGGAAATAAGGGTTCCAGCCCGAGATGTTATTGATTAATAAGGAGCAAGTGCAAGAGATAAGTTAAGACAAAGGAAATAACCCAAGTGTTTACCATGAAAATGGTAATAACAACTAAATTTATTGATGAGACTCTAAAAATACGTGATCTATTTTTATGCTAGTTAGTAAGCAGTTGATGCTAGGTATGTGAAGATAAAAGATAAAATGCGATCTAAAGTAGAGTTATAACCAAACCGAGGGGTTACCTATTCGGGCCTCGGACTGACCGATGAGGGGCCTCGAGGTTGATGCCTGGGCTTGGGCTCGAGCTATCGGGGGTAATAGGGAAGGGGCTAATAGTTAGGATATGATTAAGGGAGGCTCTTTATGGCCAATGACAAGTGATAAATGAATGTTACACCCCAAGTTTTCATACGTGAATGTACCTCGTAAGTCGTTGATGTAAGCTCAGAAATGAGATTATATTTGGAAGAAAATAAAGTAAGTTAATCATGTTACCTTGGAGGTTACAAATATTTAAGATCATGAATAACGAGTACCAAGAGGGTTGGAAATCTTAGAAGCTAAACCAATTGAAGAAAATAAGTTTCGTCAAAAGTCGACAAGTTTGGAATGTTATAACATGTACTTTGGGGTGAGACTAGGGTTCTTAACATGATAAGGAGGTTATTCTATGAGTTATTTTAGTCGTATGATATTCATTTTCTACATTTTGAAGGCAAGCAAGTTGTGGAACAAGAGTTGGCAAAGGTCATCACAAGTTACATTCATAAATTTGTTGAAATATAGGTCAAATGTATCTGAGCATTTCTCCATATATTGTGTTCTTACTTGTTCCTAAGGTTATCTTGATATTGATTAAGTTAAATGGATGGGCTAGACATTAACTAGTGAATAAAGTTGCTAATTGAGGATAGTTGAAGTTGTGGATTATTTTTGTTGTTATAAATATATGGTATAAGGTTGGAATCATTGATTAATGACTTCATTATCATGTTAATGATACCTTTATGTTGAAGTAAGAAGTCTATAAGGATTGATAAGGGGCATACGGATTCTAATCGGAGCTTGCCGCTCGTCGTAATGTAGTTGTGACTTGTTGTTGTTATATGGTGTCTTGATATTATTGATGGATTGCTCTGGTCATTGTTGTTGGTATATGGTATTGGAGGAGGCCCTTGTTACAAGGGAGATGCTGCCCAAATTTACGTAAACGAGCTACTAGCTTAAGTTATAGACTTAACCTTTGCTCAGCACTGATTTTGAATCTCCTTATACTATGATAGATTGAGTTGACTTGTTTGAAGAGTTTCTTGGAAGGGATTAAGGACTCAACGGGTTTAAGGTATGTTAAGGCACTTCCTTCTTTCTTTTGACATGATCTAAAGTGAAATGAATACGCTACTTCATAACGGATCTACTCCAAGCAACTAAGGTTGTCCATGTTGTTCTTTCCTTACAAAATTATCCTAAGCAAGTACGTATGATCCTTGAATCTTACTAAGGTTTATATTGAAGGGATGGATGTCTATAATGTTCTTAAGTCACTCCAAAAGGTTTAGAAGGTGATTCCATGAGTCTAGCATGCATTATATATAGTATTTATTTTACTCTATCGAGTCGCGCTATAGTCGGCCGAGTACGACACCTATTGTGCAAGCGCTGATCAGTTGGGTTTACCTACCTCCACGTGGCTGGGTACGATTCTACCGAGCCTTATGATGGTTGGGTACGCTTTTCCGAGTCCTCTTTGAGGCCGGGTACGATATGATGATGATGATGCCTACAGAGGTGAATGTTTTAAAAAGTTTATGTATATATATGTATTATGCATTTCATATCAGTAGCCCCAGAGGCACTCAGATGTTACAGGTTGTATCTCCTCTATCTATCTCTTTACATTACTGTTCTTATTTATGCTTTCCTGCCTTACATACTCGGTAGTTTATTTGTACTGACATCCCTTTTGCCTGGGGACGCTGCATTTCATGCCCGCAAGTCACGATTGATAGGTTGATAGTCCTCCAAGTAGGCTATCAGCTCAGCGAAGGTATTGGTACACTCCACTTGCTCCGGAGTTGCCTATTTGGTCAGTATGCTTTGGATATATATTGATTGGTATGGCGGGGCCCTGTCCCGACCTTTATGAATTTATATACTCTTAGAGGCTTGTAGACAGATGTCAGGTATATGGATACTTGTATGGCCTTGTCGGCCTATGTTTTGAGTTTACAAATGGACATGTCGGCCTTATAGTCCCGTATGTCATATATATAAGTTTTTATATCATGTTGGGTCTTCATATGTTGAGTATTCCCTTATATTTTATTCTTTTTATCTCATGACGGGTTTTCTGGCTCATTTACTCATGATAAAATGTTAAGAAAGATATGTTACTTTGGTACTCGGTTGAGTAAGGCACCGGGTGCCCGTCGCGGCCCTTCGGTTTGGGTCGTGACACGGCCTTATCCCCGGAAATTGCCCAAACACCTTCAGGACTAGGAGGAATAAGAAGAGCCCAGTTATGGATAGACAAGAGGTCACAAATAAATCAATAGATCATGCAAGATAAATGTAGTGAACCGCAACATAGTGAATTCAGTCTCGCAGATACGAGATCGCAATCATTTGACAAAAAAATTCAGATAGGAGTTGAGGCAGTTAAAGGTACCGTTTTTAAGGTTTATGAAAATAAGAGAGAGTGCCACTAAGGAGACAATAAAAATTTGAGCTTAGAAGTAACCCTAAGAAAGCAAAGGCATAAATTTATGTAACTAAGGATTATTATAGGCGAGTAAGAATAACGAAAATTACCTTCGAGTGTACGATATATCAAGCTCGCAACTTTACAAGAGCTAGAAGGTGTCCCTAAGTACTACAATGAAAGACTAGCTGAGGAAATAAGGAACAAGGTTTCTACCTAAGCATAGTGAGCTAAAGAGTAAATGATCGTGTAACAATAGTCTCACTACAATATTGTATACACTCCATAACAAAGTGTCACCTATCATGGTTAATGAATGGTAAAAAAAGCCATCAAAGGTGATGTTTGAGATCATATGAGGTACAGGAAATTATAGTATTCGTGGTCAAAAAGACAAGCCAAGTATTCTTGCAACAAGTGATAGAACGACCAGCAAAATTAATTGCTTACATTTAAGGACAACTGAGAAGGCACGAAAGGAAATTTATGGTGCTAGCAAGTTAAAGGAAGGTTGCGAGTAGTATAAATAGATCGGTGTAGGTACTAAAGTAAAGTATTGTAGAGCAACATGGTTTTAGGTAGATAGGAGTAAGGATATGAAAAGGTGAGAGAGAAGGTGACGAGAATATGTATGTCCTCGCGATTAAACCCATCAAAACAAGGGAGTTGATGATTTCCATATGTAATAAAAAGCGTCGGTACAGCCTGAATGAACACAGAGGAGTCTGAGACTAGGTACATTTAGAAGAGATGGAATGCTGCCCTCGCAGTAGAATAAGGGTGTAATTATGATAGATAAGAGGATGATGCTTAGTCCTTTGATTGAGTAACGATTTAACGAGAAAGGGATTTCATTAATTGCACGGGATTAGAATACCCCCATAATATGAATCGCGTTGGGATGTAATGAAATACGGTTATTGAAGTATAGCATTATCCCTAGGTGGATTAGGAAAATCACCTCAGATGTTCCCTGATAAGATGTGAGCTCTAGTGACAGTGTATTACGTAAGAGGTTGCAAGTTATCAGTGATAGATTATAGATCAACATTAAGGTGAATAAACAATAGATGGTACAAGTTCCAAGTACGAGATGAGATTTGTTTGTTATTCTTAAGATGAATAATAATGAGGAAGCACTAAAGGACTTAGATTTATACATATAGGATAAGCAGCGAGAGAGTAACCTGGAGTTAGGTAGCAAACCTCGGTAATAATCAACCGAAGTAAGTTTTATGGTATAGTATAACCTACCTAGACATAGTAAATCCATAAGGATAGATATACAAGGCTATCAAACAAGAGATAGAAATAGTCTTAAGTTCGATAAAGTACCAAGCGAAAGACATCTGTACACCTATAGATGCCTAGAGGGACAGCTTGTCATAATTTTGTATATATTCATAAAGTGAGGCTTAGAGATTGGCTAAAAGATGGAGGAAAAAGAGAAGACGAGTTGCTAGGCGCTCATACAAGGACACAGTCGTACATACTGCATGACATAAGGTATCAAATGTTACGATGTTGGAAGAATTCCGACCACATGTCATGGCGTGACAAAGAGGCCTAAAAGGGGGGAATGCCCAAGCGTTTGGATTTATTCACAAAACAGTTGCTTAGATGGAAAGATGAGTATTAAAAAATTTGTAAGAGCCATAGTTTATGAAACCGATAAGCGCATCAATCAACATTCGAGGATGAATGTTCCAAAGGGGGGAATAATGTTACACCCCAAGTTTTCATACGTGAGAGTAAGTCGTAAGTCATTGATGTAAGATCGTAAATAAGATTGTATTTGGTAGAAAATAAAGTAAGTTAATCATGTTACCTTGGAGGTTACAAATATTTAAGATCATGAATAACGAGTACCAAGAGGGTTGGAAATCTTAAAAGCTAAACCAATTGAAGAAAATAAGTTTCGTCAAAAGTCGACAAGTTTGGAATGTTATAACATGTACTTTGGGGTGAGACTAGGTTTTTTAACATGATAAGGAGGTTATTCTATGAGCTATTTTTGTCGTATGATATTCATTTTCTACATTTTAAAGGCAACCAAGTTGTGGAACAAGAGTTGGCAAAGGTCATCACAAGTTACATTCATAAATTTGCTGAAATTTAGGTCAAATGTATCTGAGAATTTATCCAAATATACTTGGAATCATGGGATTTTCTACCTACAAAATTGAAGATCTACGAGTCTAGTTTCTAACGAATTAAACGGTTTGTCAATACTACATCGGAGTAGAGAGATATTCGTGTTTTCGCGAGACCGCGCAAGCAGCTCCCAATGGGACCCACTTAGGCGGTGGTTGACCTACTTCAATTTATAAACGATTTGGACTCCTATTTTTGCTCATTTTCCAACTACAATTCGTCTCCAAACTTCTCCTAACCCTCCTAAACATATACCACAAGGGTTTGAAGTGATTCCAAAGTGATTACACCATATTTCAACATCAAAACTTAGTTCTAGTGAAGAACAACACCTCTTTGAGGTTGTGTTGTCATTGAGGATTGTTGTGGACTGTATTTGGATGAAATTCCAAGTTTTTGCTGCTGTCTAAGGTGAGTATAACAGCCTACTATTTTTTCTTAAGCTTGCTTGTATGATGGTTATGTTTTTTGGATGATAAACTACAAGATAATACTTGGATTAGCTTAAGTCGCTTCTATGGTGTTGTATTGCTATTGAGGGTTGTTGTAAACATAATATAACTTGGATTTTGACTTGAAGTTACTGTAGTAGGTATGTATATTGTGTTCTTACTTGTTCCTAAGGTTATCTTGATATTGATTAAGGTAAATGGATGGGCTAGTCATGAACTAGTGAAAAACGTTGGTAACTGAGGATAGTTGAAGTTGTGGATTATTTTCGTTGTTATAAATATATGGTATAAGTCTGGAATCATTGATTAATGACTTCATTATCATGTTAATGATACTTTTATGTTGAAGTAAGAAGTCTATAAGGATTGATAAGGGGTGTACGGATTCCAATCGGAGCTTGCCGCTCGTCGTAATGTAGTTGGGACTTGTTGTTGTTATATGGTGTCTTGATATTGATAATTATATATTGATGGATTGATCTGGTCATTGTTGTTGGTATATGGTATTGGAGGAGGCCCTTGTTACAAGGGAGATGCTGCCCAAATTTACGTAAACGAGCTACTAGCTTAAGTTATAGACTTAGCCTTTGCTCAGCACTGATTTTTAATCTCCTTATACTATGATAGATTGAGTTGACTTGTTTGAAGAATTGCTTGGAAGGGATTAAGGACCCAACGGGTTTATGGTATGGTAAGGCACTTTCTTCTTTCTTTTGGCATGATCTAAAGTGACATGAATGTGCTACTTCATAACGGATCTACTCCTAGCAACTAAGGTTGTCCATGTTGTTCTTTCCTTATAAAATTATCATAAGAAAGTGTGTATGATCCTTGAATCCCACTAAGGTTCATATTGAGGGTATGGATGTCCATAATGTTCTTAAGTCACTCCAAAAGGTTTAGAAGGTGATTCCATGAGTCTAGCATGCATTATATATAGTATCTATTTTACTCTAGCGAGCCGCGCTATAGTCGGCCGGGTACGACACCTATTGTGCAACCACTGATCAGTTAGGTTTACCGAGCTCCACATGGCCGGATTCGATTCTACCGAGGCTTATGATGGTCGGGTACGCTTTTACCAAGTCCTCTTTGAGGCTGGGTACGATATGATGATGCCCACAGAGGCGAATGTTTTAAAAAGTTTATGTATATATATGTATTATGCATTTCATATCAGTAGCCCCGGAGGCACTCAGAAGTTACAGGTTGTATCTCCTCTATCTCTCTCTTTACATTACTGTTCTTGTTTATGCTTTCCTGCCTTACATACACGGTACTTTATTCGTATTGACGTCCCTTTTGCCTGGGGACGCTGCGTTTCATGCCCGCAGGTCCCGATTGATAGGTTGATAGTCCTCCTAGTAGGCTATCAGCTCAGTGAAGGTGTTGGTACACTCCACTTGCTCCGGAGTTGCTTATTTGGTCAGTATGCTTTGGAGATGTATTGATTGGTATGGCGGGGCCATGTCCCGACCTTTATGATTTTATGTACTCTTAGAGGCTTGTAGACAGATGTCAGGCGTATGGATACTTGTATGGCCTTGTCGGCCTATGTTTTGAGTTTACAAATGGTCATGTCGGCCTTATAGGCCCGTATGTCACATATATAAGTTTGTATATCATGTTGGGTCTTCATATGTTGAGTATTCCCTTATATTTTATTCTTGTTATCTCATGACGTGTTTTCTGGCTCATTTACTTATGATAGTATGATAAGAAAGGTATGTTACATTGATACTCGGTTGAGTAAGGCACTGACTGCCCGTCGCGGCCCTTCGGTTTGTGTCGTGACAATGAAGAACAAGTATGAAGGCAATAAATATGAGCAATAGTGCCGGGAGAATATGTTAGAGAGAAAAGAGAGAGAGAGAGAATTATTATTTATCTCGTGTAGAATAGTTGGAGCAATAACATGTGGGCTTTACAAAATGGCAAGGATCCCCTTTATATAGGAGGGGAATCTCAACATAGTACAAAATGCATTAATGGTAAAGGTATGGAGATGGGGCGGCTAGATGGGACACCGGGCTCTGTCAGTTCTATATGCTCGCCTTGGGAACTCCCCATCCCCGACATCATCGTTGGGTCAGGCGTAAATGGACTTTGAGGGAGAGAACTCAACCACAACCCTGCATCCTCGAGATCTCGAGATGGCTTCCCGAAACACCTTAATGACGGGGAATCAGACTCTCCAATTTCACCGTATATAGATAGTCTCCGCGTTTCCTAGAACGAAGTAGTAGGAAACGATTTTGAGCCGCTGTTCTAAGGGAAACATTGCCACGTTGACAACCTGTAAGATCATTAAATTCCATGACAAAGAAAACCGTGCAAGGGTCACCATCAAATGCGATTATCGAGGAACCCACGAACCGCTATTGGCTCGTCCTTTCCGCTGCCCAAGCGGTTTCTATAAATAAATCGACTATTTGATAATCCTTATCTTCGTAGCATCTTCAAATTCACGAGTCCATACCCATATTCTTTTACACTCTTCTATCTTGCTTTATGAGAGAGAATTTTACCATTGCTAGGCCAGGACTTCTAGAATGGTTCCTCAGTAGAATGAGGCTGCATCTTTATCTCTGTCGTCTAAGGAGAGAGCCAAAGCAATACCCACTTTGGAACAGAGCACTCCCTCCAGGCTTGATATGTCAAAAGATTTTACCATCAATACCACTTCATCCACACCAGGCCGATGTGAACATGTGTCCCGATACATTAATATTGTGACCAACATAGAAGCGGTGAGGACAAACTGCCAATGGAGAGAGGCAGTAGAGGTGGAGATTCCTGGCCCTGATGAAAATATAATGGACTACAAGGCTGGCTTCCTTCATGTGTATACCTACCCGTTCACCTTGGGCCCTGCTGATTCCTCTGAATCCCCCTGGAAATAGATCCGGTTATACTTGATTTTTGTGACAAATATCAAGTGATGCTCGGTCAGATCTATCCTTCTATCTGGAGGATAGTATTGATGCCCCGTCATTTTACTAAAGGGGTTGTGGGCAAGACTTTTACCCTCAGCCATTTGATTAGGTTGTACAACCCTCGATTTTATCGAGGTTTGATCATGCTCCATAATCGATCCAAAAAATCATTTTTCTCGATCACCGATTAGGGGAAGGATCGAGGATGGATGAGCAGGTTCATCCGGGTAGGGACCTCGTACATCATTCCAGCCCGGAGGATGCCTTTCCCGGAGAGATGGAACACACAGCGTAAGCGGTTTTCCCTTAACCATGTTTTGTAATTTTCTTCCCTTTCCCCAAGAATGATGACATCTTTGTCATTTTACGCAGTCGTCGCTTGCTACCCCGAGGCAGTTACAGATTTGCCGAGGTGGATTAAATGGTTGGATACCGTGTTCCCATATCATGTTCGATCTTGGACCGACCTGGGCATGGAGCTATGGGTGGCCAAGAATCATGGTAGAGCTCCTTTGCTATCTATGTCTTAGAGTTGCATTTCTCCCTGCGTCTTTTGTGCTGACAAATTATGGTTATCATGCTTGTGCAGGCCTTGGTGAGAATATGTAGATAAGGCCGCCCTCTAGTAGTAAAACGGAGGCTTCGGAGCCTTGCAAGGGCAAGAAGAGGGAAAGTTAGGCGGCTATTGAGCCTTCTATGGCAAAGAAACCCAGGTCACTCGAGTATCAGGTTGCTACTAGGACCTCTGCTTCAACTTCAGGGGAAAATCCTGGTGCTGAGGATGAGGATAATGATGAGTGCCAGTTAGTACGAAGGACGAGGTCGAGTGCAGGAGCCTCATAGGTGCCTCGATCGGAGGCTGCTTAGTTTGGAACGTCTGACTCAGGTTGGTCCCGTAGACCGGAGACCCTTGAGAAGGGTGTTAATTTGGCCTCAGATCGCATGAACGGGTTTGGTGCAGTATTCGTTGGGGGAACCGCTGCCATCAATCCTGAAGGGTCGAGGCCCAGAGCTTTTTAGGAGCAGGGGTTTCCTCTTGGGGAAATCGGTGACATGAATGATTTCATCTAATGTTTTCAGGTTTCGTCAGGGAACTGAGGGACACTCAAAAAGCAAACACCATTAAAGTAGGGAGTCGTCTCAAAGGGGGAGGCTCCCTTGCTAACATCATTGACGGTGTTAGCGATAGAGTCGGTCATGACGTTCCTGGCTCCGTCAAGGCAGAGGAGAGATTCATGCAACAGGTGATAACTATCTTTCATATATTTCTTTTAGTCTTGGACATCATTCTTCGTTTTTTCTAGCTCTTCTACTATGCCACAGTGCAAGGATATGTATAATATGCCCTCTTTCGGCTCCGCGAGGAGATTTCTTACCAT
The DNA here is from genome assembly GCF_000715075.1 of Nicotiana tabacum. Classification (NCBI taxonomy): domain Eukaryota; kingdom Viridiplantae; phylum Streptophyta; class Magnoliopsida; order Solanales; family Solanaceae; genus Nicotiana; species Nicotiana tabacum. The sequence continues at coordinate 84,108,967 of NC_134080.1, forward strand.
GAAAAGGAGTGTAAGAAGCTTACCTCGATGCTACAGGATTCGGAGGCTCACTCTGCCTAAGGAGAGAAAGAACTAGGAGAGCTCCGAGATGCTTTGGATAGAGCATTCCGGGAAAAGGCTAATCTCGTTGCGCAGGTATTTTGCCCTACTTGTACCCGACTTTTGCTCCCATATTTTGATACAGGTTGGATTACCTCTGTTTTGTAGGTCGAGCAAAATGGTTCGCAGATTAGTTGACTAAACGTGGAGATCATCTAGCTGAGGAAGCAAAGTGAGGTAGCGACTGAGGAGTTGGTGTCATCCCATGATCTTCTCAAGAATGCACGCAAGGAGGTTGTTGTCTTGGCCGCGACCAAGTCCGAGATTGAAAGAAATGCAGCCACCTATCCAGATGATGTAGCCATGGCGCATAAAATGGCTTGTGACGTATCAATAGCAGTTGAGCAGAAGCTAGTTCGGGCTATTAAACATGCTAAGGCGGAGGCGAGGAGAGAAACCCTGGAGGATATTGGAGCCAGGGGCGTCGATCTGTCAGTTGATCTCGAGGAAGCCCGCGAATTCAAGAGAGAATTGGTGCTTTTGATTGTCCCAGACAAGGGCGAAGATAGTGATGATAAAGAGTAGTCCCCACGTCATTTTACATCCTTTCTTTTTCCTTTTGTATGCAATCCCCAGAGGGATGGATTTTGTAAAGATGCCTCTTGTGGATACATTTTTGGAAATGTAAAAAGAGGGACTTTTTTTTCTTTCAGTTTTTTCGTTCCTTTGCTTTCACAGATTTTACCTTTCGACTTTTGACATTAGCCTTTAAAAATCCGTTCTTGGAGGCCCCACAGTTTCTCGAACTCTTTGGGGTAGCAACATTTGCTCAATCTGGTAAACTAGTCCCAGAACGATTCTATCAGTATGTTTCCCTAGGAGAGGGGGATGTTAACGCGGCCAGAATTAATTGACCTTTTGGGTAGGCAGGCAGTTGTTGCTTTGCCCATATATATTCATTCACTTGCCTTTCCAATGGTGATTCAGCTGCTTTGAGGAACTACCTCTTCCACAGAGCCTGGATTTTGTGCTAGTTCTTATGTTACTTCACCTCAAAACTTTTTCTCAGATCCACATCTTTCTCCTCTTATTCTATCGTCGCCATGACTGCTACATCGACGTCCAACTGCCAATGAGAGGGGAGTTCTTCCTACGCTCCCATTTGGTTGGTGATAGTGATGCATCGCTAGTGCTCGATGATCGGGCCTCGAGATGCCTTGCCTCGAGGAGAGCCATCAAGCCGGGGAGGCCTCCCAATGTTCTAGGTTGCAGGAAGCATGTGTCGAGGATCATCTCATCAGTGGGAGAGGAAAACCTCGAAATAATCAGAAAAGATTGCGGATGGGGAGAAGGTGCGGTATTTCAAGTACCTTCTTCCGATGAGAGCATCATGACATATGTTGAGGGGGTTTTGAGCGTATACACGTATATTTTTGCATTGGGTCCCCCCAACCGGGTCATGCTTGAATTCTGTCAGGGATATCAGGTTACCTTGGCGTAGGCTCACCCCTTCCTTTGGAAAATAGTGCACACAATGAGATATTTCGCCAATAAGGTCGGGATAGAGTTTACCCTCAGTCATCTCATGAGGTTATATCAGCCACTACATTATCGGGGTTTGATCACTTTACAATGTCGACCCATCCGAGCTCCTATCATCGGTAGTGAAGTGGACGAGGACTGCGGATGGATGGATCGGTTCGTTCAAATCCGAACAACCGATGTCATCCCTAGAGAACTTTTTCCATTTCCTGAGAAATTTAACTTCACACGTAAGTATCTCACCTGAACTATCATCGTTTTGACCGGAGGTAGGCTCTGTAATGATATCTTTCCGTTCCATATTTGTAGCAACTTATTGGTCACCGAAGGAGGTTCCCGATTTAGCCGAGTGGTCTTGTAAGCTGGCAGCTTGCTCAATTTATTATAGGCACCGGTTGCGAGATCTGTCCAAAGGGAGATGGGAGGAGAACCATCGTGGTAGGTTTTCGGTGTTTTGTTTCCAAAAAATGGCACTTTTCTTATCGGCTTATTAACTCAGCTGTTGCAGGTATTAGAGATTTTTCCGAATTGAGGCCGTGTCCTCTAGGAGAGGAGGAGAGATTGTTGGCCTCGGGATCGAGGATTGATAACAAATGAAAGGGTGCTCTAGGGTGTGAAGGGGCTTGTAGTGGGGCGACTCCTTCTCAACCGTTAATAAGAAGAAGATATTCTATCAGTCAGCTATCTTCTGAAGGTAGTAAGCCATCGGATATTGGCTCAGCCTTTGGCGAGGCTTAGCGGCTCGACCACATGGTGAGTTTTTGATCGTTGTAAGATTATTCCAGTCCTGTGCCTTTCTTTTTTCATTTAGTTTTCTTTCACAGTACTTTGACATGCTCAAATTCGAGTTGTTTTGTTGTGAGGCCCCGTTGCGGGAGGCTTTGGATAGGGAAAAATCCCTTAAGCTTCTTTGTGTGGAAAAGGAAAGCGAGTTGGTTTCCCTACAGCGCGAGATGGATCGGGGCTGAAGTCGGAGCCGTGAGAGCTGCCTGGAAAAATATGTACCCTGCATTCCATGCTGGCTTGCACTCCCCTTTTAATCTCGGCGGATTAATGTTTTGATATTTCAGTTGGAGAACAAGGTGGAGGAGTTGGGGATGCTCTAGGGTGAGGTTGGTCAAGCCAAACGCGAATTCAACGAGCTACAAGCACATGTAAGTTCCAGGGCGGGATAGAAAGCGGCGACCTATTCGAAGAGTGTTACCGTTGCTAAAGCTAAACTGAAGAGAGCCCTCGATCGTACAAGCAGTAGCAAGGAGTATGCGAAATGCAAATCTCGGAGGGAAATTCTCGAGGAGATTCACGCCAGGAGCTTTGATCTCTTGGAAGAGATCAAGAAAGCCACGGGCGAGGAGTATGATGCCAAGTTCCTTCTGTCTAATGCTGAAGATGGCGAGGAAGGGGCCGCCGGTCCATAGTCACTGAGGGGGTATGTTTATTTCCTGCCTTGTTCCTGTGTATATAGCTTTCACAGTATGTTGTAAACGGAGCTTGCATTTTATCACCTGTATGTATAAGGGGGGAAACCCTGCAATTCGTGTCTTTTGTTTGTCAAGATTTTCACCAGGTCGAGTCGACCTTTGAGGTAGTAGAAATATTTAGATTTGTGATACAGCCCTAAGGCTCGTTAGGTTGGCAACAACGGCTCTTATGCTTTGCCCTTGGGCATACGCATTTTAACTATTTTGGGCTCCAAATCGGGTTTTGCCTCAAGCTCATTCGACCCTCAAGTTTTGTATTTGTGTGGGATGGCGACAAAGGCTATTATGCTTTGGGTCGAAGCGACTTTTTATGTGTATGGCCATAAGGCTCGTTAAGCTGGAAAAAACGGCTCTTAGGCTTGTATAGTAAACTATTCGGGTCCAGTCTACGAATCGGGTTACGACTCGAGCTCATTTTTACCCTCTAGCTTTCAAATTTTAAATTGGCGATAGTGGCTCTTACGCTTTCGATCATTGCAACCTTTTACTGTGTGTGGCCCTGGGGCTCATTAGGCTGGCGACAATAGCTCTTACGCGCTTGGTCGATGTGACCTTTTATGTAGGCTTTATTTTTCTCTCGTTAATGACTTTTGAAATAATTTTGCCTGACCCGTCGTCGGTTCTGGAAGAACCTTGATTTCAAGTTGTTTGCGGTGATGTTCGAGCATCTCAGAAGGTTTGGCTAGTACGTTGAGTAGCTCGAAGCCTTATGATTAGGAGCTGGCATGGTTGAAGCTCTTTTTTTTGTCGGGGTAGCCTATTTAACTAGTTCTTTTCGAAGTTGATTCTAAGTAATGGCCTATTATTTTGTAGCGACGGTCGGGCGTCCCCGAGTTGCGTTAATTCAACTGGTATAGCTGTATGCCCGTAGTTATTTGTGTTTGGCCGGAGCCATTTTTGGTCCCGAGTATAGTAGTTTAGGCATCTATATCGAGGGTACGCCCTTTAGGTATGCCTATAGTAAAGTCTTACAAAATTTTCATGCCTTTTGAGGTCTTATAGTTTTATTGATACTTGATACAAGTACGATTCATGCCTTGTTTAAGGTCTTACAGTTTTGTTGATACTTGTATAGGCCTTACAATACCGAGCCTGCCTGCTTGGGGTCTTATGACCTTGGATTTTCTAACGAATGGCGATTGGCAACAATCTCCGAGTCATCGAGTTTGTTAAGGATCGGGAGCCATTAATTGTAAGCTCGGAATTGCCTCGTTGAGGGCTTACAATTTTGGAGATTCTGACCCTGAGGTCATGATGCCAGTCTCCAAGTGTTCGGGACGTTTTTTTTTCCTGGAGATGTTTCGTAATTTCTGTGCTGCCTCATTGAAGGCTTGTGAGTTTGGAGTTCCGACCCTGAGGTTATGTGGGTATCGAGTTGCTGAAGCCACTCTCCGAGTATTTCGGGGCATTTTCGGTGGATGGATCTTTGTTGTGGAAATGATGCATTTCCTTTGGAGTACGATATGCTTTGGTGAAAGATATACATTGATTGCCTGGCATAAGTATATGTTGTTTTGTTGCCGTGGGTCTGGCTTATGCGGACACGGTTCATTTGACCGTTTGGCCCGTACATCATTTCCTATTAGAACCTTGTTTAGCGCTACTTGGTTTTTCCAAGTGGATGAACTTTTGAGGGGATGCTCTCCAGTGTTCGGGGTCGATTGCAAAAGAATCCTTGTATGCTTGTTGGATCTTCCTTAGGTAGTGCGTAGATGTTGCCTCATTAAAAACCTTGCCAGTAAAAACCCATTTTGGGGTAAAAACTCGATCGAAGGAAAATAGTGCAATGGACGCTTCAAAACCTCTAGGTCCTCGGGCCGGATCAACATCTCGACTACTTTGGTCAATGACCTGCACAAAAGTTATCGCAAAGTAAAAAAATAGAAAAGAGGAAGTTGATTATACCTTAGTGGCAATGGCACTCTTGGATTTCGGTGTTTGTTTGGCGGACGCGATGTGGTCCTTTATTTGAATACAACCGAGGGGATTTCTTAAAAGATCGTATGGATGATGTGTTGGGATTCATCTTCTTTGTTCTTTTCGGTTGTTTCTCTTTCTTATGATCGGTTCTTAGCTCGGTCGTTGAGGAATTCCCAAAGGTGTCCATTATCGAGTAGCCGGGCCACTTCCTCCCGGAGTTGTCGGCAATCCTCGGTTCTGTGTCCATGTGAGTTGTGAAACTCGCATATCAAGTTATATTTCCTTTCTGATGGATCCGACTGTATCGGCCTGGGATATTTGGCGTCCCTGATTTTGCTAATGGCGAACATGATGCCCAATACATCGACGTTGAAGTTGTATTTTGATAGGCGGGGTGCCCCCATTGGCCCCGTGTCCCCGTCAAATCTACCTCTGTTGATGAATCCCTGAAGGTTCTGTCCTCTGTTCACCAATCGATTGTTGTGAGGCGGATTGCGTCTCGGGGTATTCTTCCTATCTTCGTAGTACGGTTGATACCTCTCTCTGTTTGGTTTTGACTCCTTCACAAGGAGTCTGCTCGGATATACTGAGCTCGAGGTGGCTCCCAGCTGGTCATCCTCGACCCTGATCTTTGACTGATACCGGTTGTGGATGTCTGACCAGGTTACGGCGGGATACTCGATCAGATTCTCTTTCAGTTGCCTCGAGGCCACTAAGCTTCGTTCATTCAGGTCTTGAGTTTAGGCTTGCACCGCCCAGTCATCGACGACTAGGGGTAGTTCCATTCGTTCCGTTTGGAAGCAAGATACGAATTCTCGTAGCATTTCATTCTCCCTTTGCTTTATCTTGAATACGTCGGACTTCCTTGTTGCTACTTTGATGGCACCGGCGTGTGCCTTTATGAAGGAGTATGCTAGCATGGAAAATGAGTATATGGAGTTGGGAGATAGGTTGTGATACCACATCATGTCCCCCTTTGAGAGTGTTTCTCCAAACATCTTTAGTATGACGGACTCGATCTCGTCGTCTTTTATGTCATTGCCCTTTACTGCGCACGTATAGGCAGTGACGTGTTCATTGGGATCTGAGGTCCCATTGTATTTTGGGAGTTCTGGCATTCTGAACTTCTTTGGAATGGGTTTCGGAGCTGTTTCCTTTGGGAACGACCGGTGCATGAACTTCTTCGAATCTACACCTTTCAAGACCGGGGTGAGCCCGGGATTTGGTCGACCCTGAAGTTTTAGGTTTCGACCTTCTTGTCATTGGCTGCTATCATTTTCTCGCCTGACTCGATCCTTTTGGTGAGGTCCTCGAGCATTTTTACGATGGCAAGATCCGCTACCTATCCGTTGTTGCTCGATCTCTCTGGTACCAGTTCGGCCGGGGAAGTAGCTTCTGGTGCTATTGTGCTATGAGTCTTCGGGTGGCTTTGTAGCTAAGCGATAGCTAGCTGTTGTGCCTGCAACATTTCAAAAATAACATAAAGACTAACTTCACGTTCTTCCCAGGCTGGGGTTTCTTGGGCTTTCTATTGGTCGTCATGTTGTATGCTCTTGTTAGTGTGTGAGGTTTCACGACCTGCTGTGTAGAATCGGTCCAGGTGCGTTATCGGGGTACTGCGGTGGCCCGCCAACAATTGGAACAGCCACACCGTTTTCTCCATGGTTTTCCAGGTTGTTGTTCTCAACTCTATTTACTGAGCCAGATATTTTGACTTGAAATCGAAAATCTTGGACAAGAAAAAGTGTGAAAGATAACTTGCATTGTGTAACGAAACCGGCAAGAAAATAATCACTATTATTTTTATCCCCACGGTGGGTGCCAAACTGTTTACCGTGAAAATGGTAATAACAATTAAATTTGTTGATGGGACTCTAAAAATACGTGATCTATTTTTATCCTAGTTGTTAAGCTGTTGATGCTAGATATGTGAAGATAAAAGATAAAGTGCGAGATAAAGTAGAGTTATAACCAAACCGAGGGGTTAGCTATTTGGGCCTCGGACTGACCGATGAGGGGACTTGAGGTCAATGCCTGGGCTCGGTCTCGAGCTATCGGGGGTAATCGGGAAGGGGCTAACAATTAGGATATAATTAAGGGAAGCTCTTTGTGGCCAATTCCGTGCCCCTTTTTCTCGCAAAATCGGGTTTATGACATTTGGGAGGACAACTCGTTCCCCTTCGGGAATTGGGTTTGAATTGGAGAGTTGTCACCTAATGATTAAAGTGCATTAGGACACTAATAAGGATTTGTTTTGAGTAACCAGAGATTGGATAAGGGCTTGAAATTATCCCAAGGGGAAGGTGTTAGGCACCCCTCAGGATCCACTAGTGTGGTTCCCGGCCAGACAATTATTGTGACTTTAAGTGCAAACAACACGTAGGCAAATAAAACTTCAAGTAAGAGGGGGTTTTCACATAATGGTTACAAATAAACAAAGTTGGGAAGAACTAAAAGAAGGCTGAGAGAAATAGTTTGAAATTTCAAAGAAACAAAGAAACGAAAAAGAAAACAAACGAAAGAGGGTCCTAGGTTCATAAATAATATGGATCACCCCACGCAATGTCCGGTAATCACTCCTCGATGAGGGGATACACGTGACATTATTGCGTGGTCATCATATCCATATCTACCCTTTCCCACCTCGTTAAGGTATTAAACGTGGAACGGTCTGGTTTACTTATTGTGTGCTATTACCCGCCCCAATCCTATCAGTCCCGGAGGTATTTGGGACTACTAATCCTAAAAGGGAAGGGGTATGAGGTTTTTACGCTTTTTAAAGGACAAAATTCTAAGGCGACAATCAAAACATATATATAGCAAGCATTGGGAAAGTACATAAACAGGTACAGCTCAAATAGACCTCCTTAAACCAAAGAAAAGCATATGGTTTAGCATGTCTTGCACATACTGATTAGGGCCCGATTAAAACCTAAGAAGTTAAAGCAGGCTGATTTATCACATATTTTCATATAAGAAGCACGAATTAGACCTGCCTGCTGGTTGTAATTAATAAAGATTGGTACAGTTAAAAACGTTTACCCTAATGCTTGCCTAAGTGTTAGACGAAACCTATAGGCATGATGTCTACTGGTTTTAGAAACAAGGAGGTAAACTAATTAAAGAAAGGTCGCCAGTTTTAACATAATAAAACAAGTTCTACGATTGATGAGGCATTACTACTGACAGATTAAACTTAAAACGAGTGAGGCAATTCAGATTTTGATTAGAACCCCTATAGGCATGCTTTCTAAGTGTTTGTTAACTTAAAACACTATTATAGAGAAGTGCAGAAACATGTTGTCTAGGTGTTGTATTTTATTAAGAACGTGATATCTACTTACACTGATTATTAAGGCCTATATTTATGTTTGCCTAATGAGAGAGGAGTATGCAAGAATCAGAAAGGTCCTATAAGCATATTATCTATATGCATGTGCATCCTATAGCTATGGTATCTATGCAGAAATTCTTATAGACATGTTATCTAAAGATGAGAATGCAGAAGTTCTTATAGTCCCGGTGTCAATATGCGAATGCAGAATTCTATAGGCATGATTTCTATATGTGAGTGCATAGATTCAGAAAGAAACTCTTATAGGCAAGATGTTTACATGATATGCAGAAATTCATAAGTAAACTGTAGACATGATGTAAATGCAGAATTTATAAACCTATATGCAGGATATCTATGTGAATGTAGAAATTAGTAAACCTATAGGCAAGTTATCTACCCTTTGCATACATTTATTCCCTCCCCTTTTCACTAGCCGTCCCAAATTGTTTATTACAAGTTATTACAGCCCCAAATGAATAATAAAAGCAAAATTACATCAGCAATTAAAGTACAACCAAAGGGAGATTAATTCATACTCCATGTCTGAAGTATGAGATGAACCAACTTCAAGAGATCATAAACCAAAGACTTTCTCTCATTTGGATGTGTCAGAGTTCCCTAAGATCCTCATAGGGACTCCGGGCAGTGCTCACACCTAAATGTGTAACCAAATTAGGATATAGTGCAGTGTGGAAGGGCCAGCCCTCAAGTGTCCAAGTTCAGAGGGAACTCAAGGTCCCAAGGCAAGGCTCACAAGAGGGGGCAAAACTTAGAAGCTAAGAAAGAGTGCGAGTGCAGGAGTGAAATTCTGGAAAAGAAAAAGGGAAAGGGAAGAGGGGAATAACTTGAAATCAGTGCCTAGAGGGGTATAGGGGAGTAGGGAATTTGCAAGAACACAAGAAAAACAGACTGATGGGCATACTCAGCAATGGGATATGCTGGCACACCCTCCAACCTGTTAGAGGTTAGGACCTCACGGATTTAGAACATAGGTCATGGGCAACAACTTGTGTTGCCATGCCCTAAGTCACCACTTACAAACACATAGGGGCAATGGGGTAGGGAGCAAAGATTCACAGTAGAAACAGGCTGTAGAACATAGGCATGTTAAGTGAAATATTGAACTCTACATAAGCAGTAAAGTAACCATGGATATAAAAACATTAAGTAAACACATTGGGGATGCTAAAACTAAAATTAGGACATACCAGTTTCAGAGAAAATAAACAAAGAGAAAGCAGTAGTCTTGTAAAGCCAAAGTGTAAACGAGCAATCAGAATGCTCTGAGTTTAGAAGAGAATTGTGAGGTCTGAAGTGTAAAAGTACTGAATTGAAGGTGTCCCAAAGTGCAGAAGGGTTGTGCCCTTTTATACTGCAGAAAGCAAGTAGAAATAGTAAGAAAATAGTTTGGAAATCAATAACACAAGGTCTCCCTTTAATTAAGGGATTCTAATTTCAAACGGGCCAAATAATTAAGGAAAGAGGTCAATCAAAACTTTTCTAGAGCAGTACAAGAGGGGTAAATACATAGAGGTTTATTTAAGGACAAAGTCTTGATAGTACATGGTTTGTGCAAATAAGGAAAGGAAATCAGTTAACAGCTAGTAAATCAGAAATTGAGGATTTCGTATGAATGAACCAGGTCAGAAAGATGGGAAGGATTTCGACATAAGGAAAATTAGTACCAATCAATTAAACTTATTAAAAGGAATTCTGAATCAATCACAAGTTGGAAAACCATTTTGAAGAAATATTCCTCATATATAAAAGCACACAAACACGTTAAACATGATGAAATTTGTCATGTTATTCAATAGAAGAGTCTTCTGTAGGAGAATCAGAATTGTGTGCAAACAAAAGAAGTTCACACTTAGTTCATAGACCTAGAAATAAGTCTGAAAGAGTCAAGGGTCCTCAAACAGAACCCTAGTTTGATCATATGACCAAACTCGGAGGAAACCCCCAAATTCTAGGGCTTCCGACTCGAGTCGAATATAGAGATGAGGAGGCAACATGCTCAAAGATTTCTTTTTCAGAATATCATGAGAAGATAAGCAAATAGAAATAACATTCAAAGCAGACAGAGTGTAGGAGCATAATGAGAGAATAGTCACGACAGTAAAAGAAACGTGTTTAAGAAAACCTTTTAGAAGGGACTTAAACAGGGTTCAGTAGAAGAAAAAAGCAACACTTAGGAACACAATAGGAGATATAGTAGAAGAAAGTACTTTTTAGAAGGAACATAGCCAAGGTTCAGAAGAGAAAAGAAATGGTATAACACTTAAGAAAACCGTAGAAGAAACATGTTTAAAGAGGTCTTTTAGAAGAACTCAGACAAAGTTCAGTAGAAGGCAAACAAAACTTAAGAACTCAGTAGGAAATCCATACAGTAGAAGAACACAAAAATACAGGAAAAGCATAGCAAAAGATCATATAGGAAAATACAGCAAGATAAACATTCGAGCATGGTACAAAACACAGTAGAAAAACAAAGCACAGAAGAACATGTATAGCATAAGAAAGCAGTAGAAGCACATGTGTGACAAATATACACAAAGAAAGGAAAAGAAGAGCCGGAGAAACATTTTAAGCTTTTTCAAAAACCAAAAATCGGAAAGAAGTAATTTTTGAAAGAAAAATTGGGGAAAACTTTTAAAAACTCAAGTAGAGTACAGATATAGAATAGATCTAAGAAAAAATCAGAGAAAACCTCGACGGGTTAGGGTTTCAGAAGAACCCTAGAATGAGAAAGGCTTTGAAAAGGTCTCCGATTTGAGTCGGAAAAGTCAGAAACAGGCTCATAAGACCAGGATACGCCGGAGCAAAGCCAGAGATGGCCGTAGAACCTTGAATCGGCGGAGATCTGGACGAAAACCTTCGAGGTCAGACCTCGAATCTTCAAGGACCAAGTGTATAAGAGCAAAGGGAGGTGAGTATAAGGTTTCCATGGCATGAGAAGACATGGATTCCGGTGGGTTTTGAGGTGAGGATGATGAGAGGCTGCTAGGGTTAGGGGAAGGTTCGAGAGAGTTTGAGAGATGAGAGGATTCAGATGCGGTGGTTGGTGAGAAATGGGATAGGGTTGGGGGTGTTTGGGAATTAAAAAAGGAAAGGGGAAATTTTGGTCGTTGATCAAAATGATCAACGGCCTGGATCAAAAGGGGAAACAGGGCGGGTTGGATAAGCGGGTTAGGGGAGGGTTATTTTAGGAACTGGGCTAGCCCGTTTGAATTTGAAATAGGGGTTAATTGGGGCTGATTTTAGGCTAAAATTGAAATAAAATAGGGCTAGTATTTAAATAGCCATTTTCTCCCTTTTATTTTATAAACCATAGTAAAATGATTTCTGAAAACAAATTGAAAGTACTAAATTAATTAATAATGTATAAATATTAAATTAAAAATACTAGAATCAAATTTGTAATTATAAATGTAATTAAATCTTAAGATAGGCTAAAATTGCAATTATATGCAATTTAGCCTTAAAAATACTAAATAAATTTGTAAAACTGCGTAAAAATTACCTTAGTTATGTTTTGGTATAAATATGAGAATAAAATAAATTATTCAGCAAAATGATATTTGGGAATAATTATTAATTTTTGTACTGCTAAAATAGGGCAATAAATTGATTTTAAAATATTTTAAAATTAGGAAAAATACTAAAACGTTTGAATATACCTATGTATGCATACATAGGATATTTTGAAAGTGTTTTGCATATATAAAATATACAGGGAAAAAATTGGGTATCAACACCAACGACAAGCGATAAATGAAGAACAAGTATGAAGGCAATAAATATGAGCAATAATGCCGAGAGAATATGCTAGAGAGAAGAGAGGGAGAGAGAGAGAGAGAGAGAGAACTATTATTTATCTCGTGTATAATAGTTGGAGCAACAACATTAGGGCTTTATAAAATGGCAAGGATCCCCTTTATATAGGAGGAAATCTCAACATAGTACGAAATGCATTAATTGTAAAGGTATGGAGATGGGACGGCTAGACGGGACACCGAGCTCTGTCAGTGCTATCTGCTCGCCCTGGGAACTCCCTGTCCCCGGCGTCATCGTTGGGTCGGGTGTAAATGGACGTCAAGGGAGAGAACTCGACCGCAACCCTGCAGCCTCGAGATCTCGAGATGGCTTCCCGAAGCACTTTAATGACAAGGAATTGGACTCTTCGATTTCACCGTATACACCAAGAAAGATTACCTAGAATATTGATACGGGAATGTGCCAACCAGTAGTTAGTAATTGATTTCGGAAGAGCCTAGCTATAGCTAGACAAGAGGATACAGATAAATCAATAGATCATGCAAGATAAACATAGGGAACCCCAATACGTGGAATTCAGCCTCACAGTTATGACATCGTGATCCTTGACAAATATTCGGATAGGAGTTTAGGTAGATAAAGATACTGTATGAGTGTTATGGACATAAAAGAGAGTACCACAGGAAAGTATGTCGAAATAATAGTTTAGAAGTAACCTACTAGCAAAAGGCGTGGAAATAAGTAACTACGGGTAATTATAGGCGAGGAAGAACATCAAATATTCTATCAGGCACACAATGTGATAAGCTTGCAGCCTTACAAGAGTCACAAGAGTCAAGGGTTCCCTCTAAGTACTACAATGAAAGACTAGTTGAGGAAATAAGTAAGAAGGCTTCAACCAAAGCACAGTAACCTAAAGAGGAAATGGTTGTGTAAACACAATCTAAATACAAAATTGTATGCACTACAAAAGAAAGTTGCACCTACCATGGCTAATGAGTGGGGAGTAAAATCAAAAGTAATATTCGAGACCATATGAGTTGCACAAAAACTTCGGCATGCACAAGAACTTAGATAAGCTAGGTATGCATGCAAAAAGGGGAAAAGGGCCAGGAAAAGCAATTGCTTACGTTTAAAAAAAGTTGAAATGGAACGAAAGGAACTATTAGATTAATGATCATCCGTAGAAGACTTCGGTATAAGTTAAAAGAAGGAACTGGGTCCAGGTCATAGACAAAGTATTAAATCATTAGAAGATTGTATCATGGTTTTCCATAGAATCCATAAAAGGCTAAAGTAATAACTAAATACCATGAGCCACAGGATCAGAAGATAGCTTAAGCCTACATAAATTCTAGTCAGAAGGAAGAGGAAACTAAAGAGCTACATCCACTAAGTAAATTAGGAGTCTTCTTATTGGGCCCAGAAAGTTATAGACATCATGATTGAGAACATTGCAGAATCACTCTTAATATCAGAGGTACAAGAGAAATAGTAGAGTAGCCATATTCTATAACGGCTCTACGATAAAACAAGTTAGAAGTGTCCTAACCTCATAAAATGTTAGTATTAAGCTCTCACGAGATTGTGTAAAAAGGTGCATGCATTATAATAAATGTTCAAGACATGGATGTGAATTATACCTAAGTGGAGGGGAGGTCATGAAAGATATAGAATATGTGATGTGAAACTTTAAGGCAAGTAAGGTAAAGGTGAACAACATACGAGATACTCAAAAGCAGAAGGTTGACAATAGTCCATACTTCGAATAGAGGGCTACAAGTGCTGATATAGAATGATAGCAGCGTCGTCAGTGGCATATCTTCCAGACTATGCTTTCTAGGTACTGAGAGATCTAGCCAAGAGAGTGAAGAAGATTTAGAGACAATGTGATGTCTCTCTTGATGTTCTAGAATAACATAAGGAAATCAATGGTCCAAGAAAGTTGAAGGAAGGTTTTGAATAGTATAACTAGATACCTAGAGGTCGCAAGCTAAAGTATAGTAAAGAGTCGAGGTTTTATGACATGAGTAAAAATGAGAAAGGGCGAGTAAGAAGGTGATAATAATGGATAAGTTCTCGGGATTAAGCCCATGAAAACAAGAGAGCCGATGGGTTCTCAAAGTTATAAAAGGCTCAGTATAGCCTGGATGAAATCAAAGGAGTCTAATACTAGTAGCATTTAGAAGAGATGGAATGCTGCCTTAGTAGTGAAATGAAGGTATAATTCTAATAGATAAAAGATAACGTTTGGGCCTTGGACTGAAAAATGATTTGAAGAACAAAAAGGGAGAATGAGAAATGATTTTGTGGACGACACGAGATCAAAATACCCCCAAAAGGTGAATCACATCGAGATACTATGAAATACGATTACGGATATTACTTCAAATATTCCTCGATGCAACATAAGCCCCAATGGCAAGGTTTTACGTAAGAAGTTTCAAATTATCAGTGATATATTGTAGATCAATATTAAGGCAAATCATAATGGATGGACAAAAGTCACAAAGTATAAGATGAGATTAGGTCATCATTCTTAAGATGAACAGTAATGAGGAAGCACTAAAGGACTTAGATTTATACATATGGGATAAACAACAAGAGTAAGTTGGAATTTTATAGCACACCTCCGCAATGATAAATCGAAGTAAGAATTATGATGTAGTATGGCTTAAAGCTAATGACGCCCAGAGGGACAGCTTGACATAATTTTGTATATGTTCACAAAGTGAAGCCTAGAGATTGGCTAAAAGCTAGAGGAAAGAGAAGAAAAGAGTCGCATAGGCGTACATACAAAGTTAGAGTCGTAAAGGCTACATGATAGAAGGTAGTAACAGTTACGAGATTAGAAGGATTCCGAATAGAAGTTGTGGTGTAAGAAAGAGGCTTAAAAGGAGGAATGCCTTGGCCTTTGGGATTCATTCACAAAGTAGTCGCCATGATGGTAAGAGGAGTACTAAATTATTCACAAGAGCTATAGGTTATGAGAATGATAAGTGCATCCATCAACATTCAAGGACGAAATTTCCAAAGGGGGAATGATGTTACACCCCATGTTTTCATACGTTGAAGTACGCCATAAGTAAATTGATATAAGATCGTAAATGAGATGTTACGTCCCGCATTTTTGTACGTTGAAGTTTCGTCGTAAGTTAATCAACGTATGCTCGGGAATGAGATTATTTTAAGGTTATAAGAATTATGATATTTTAAACAAGGGAAAAATAATTTCATGAAGGTGAGAGGGTAAGCAAGTCGAAGAAAATGATTTTTCATCGAAGTTTGACGTTTTTGGATAAAATATGGCTCGAGCTAAAATACCCTATATTTATGGACTAGTGCCATATAAGGTACCCCATGACCATGATGGTATGATATATAAAGTGTGTTAAAATGAGTAGTATTTTAAGTAATTTGACATAATTTTTAATTATGCGAGTAATTAGTTGATTATTGGGTAGTGTGATATTACCCAACTAATTAAAGAATTATTTCGATAAAGATGGAAAAGACCAACGTGGCAGCAAGCCACTCTTTAACCAAATGACTCTTGATAAATTTTTATTAGGTGGCAACCTAGTATATTAATCACAAGACACTTCATTTCTAGGATTTGGACTACAAACAACACTTCATTCTTAAACACTACAAATTAGATTCCTATAATTCTTTACAAAATACTACAATCAAACATGCGACTTAGAGATTAGCAAGGTGATTTGTTACAAATTGCTACAAAATTCGTAGAAATTCCTACAAAACACTACAACATGATTTCTTCAATCAACGAGATTTCTTAGCACATTAACAACGTGAGATTTTGTGATTCTAAGGGAGTACAGTGCAACCTTTTTCAAGAATATCATATGGATTTTTTCCCTACTCCAGGTATGTTAAGGCTATCCCTTCTTTCTCTTTGGCATGATCCATACGAGACAAATGAAACTAGCAAATGCACAACTTCCATAATGACTCTATTCATAGAAATACTAGAGATGCTTATGTTCTTGATTCTCTTTGTGTCATATATTTTATTATCTTTTCATGGGTCTCAAAAAGACGTAAGTTGATAAAGTTTATTTCATAATATTAATTAGAGGAATAATAGTCTTATGACGTACTGAGAGATTTCATTAACATATTTCATAGGCATTTCATGCATTTATATATGCACATTGACCCATGACCAGATGGCATTATATACACGTATATATATATATATATATATATATATATATATATATATATATATATATATATATATATATATATATGTATGATATATGTATATGGGATATGGGAAAGGTTATGGCATTATATACGTACCACCACCTGATCAGCTGGTATACGTTGATGATTTTGCCTACAGTGGCCGAGATGATATAATGGGATGCTCTCCAATGCTTGATGATGTTATGAACACATGTACCTATACACAACATGGTATTCATACGCATATGCATGACACTATAAGTATTACATGATTGACAGAGTTATCCAAACTTACATGTTGAGTCATTTACTCTATATTTCTTCCATGTCATTTATACTTATTTATGTGACTTACATACTAAGTACATTAATCATACTGACGTCCTTTTTGCCTGGGGATGCTGTGTTTCATGTTCGCAGGTCCCGATTGTCAAACCCCAACCTGGGGAGGCTTGGCTGGCACCTGGTGCCGTACTAGCCTGAGCGAAACATTCTGTAACTCATTTCTTTCTTCTACAACTGTCATGGGCCAATATGGCCACAATTCGTAATGTACAATTGTAAGTGGAAAATACTGTACCACTGAACCATTTTTCTTAAAACATGAATACATATAGGTCGTCAAGGCCTCTGACATACTATACAAAATTAACCTCTGTCTACAAAGCCTTTAAGACTATTCGACATTAAATGGGACATGATACCGGCCTACCCATAAGTCTATAGAAAAACTTTAACATGATGTCTCATAGACTCGGCTGCACTCTGAATGAGGTGGAGTCTTACCGATCCTTCGCTGAATGGTAACCTCGTCTACTATGAGGGCTTGTCAAACTGATTATTTATACCTGTAGGCATGAATGCAGAATCTCTAACAAAAGGATGTCTGTACGAATAATGTACCGAGTATGTAAGGCATGTAAATTAGTGTATAAAGGACATGGAAGAAACATGGAGTAAAGGACTCAACCTGTAAGTCTGAATAGCTCTCTAAATCATGAAATATTTTAATGTCATGCATATGCATATAAATGTCATGTAATGCATATGTTTGTATGTACATAACATCATCAAGCCTCTAAGGGCATCCCATCATATCATCTCGGCCACTGCGGGCAAATCAGCAAAATATACTAGCTAATCAGGTGGTGGTGCGTATATAATGCCATAACCTTTTTCCCATATCCCATATACATATATTTACATATATACGTGTATATAACGACATTTGGTGTCACTGTGGGCAAAATCATCAACGTATACCAGATGATCAGGTGGTGGTGCATATATAATACCGTAACCTATTTTCATATCCCATATACATATATATACATATATACGCATATATAACGCCGTCTGAGTCATGGGTAAATGCGCATGTAAATGAATGCAATGCATGAGAAATACACTAATAAAACTTCTCGGAACGTTAAAAGACCATTCTACCTCTGATTAATATTATTTTACAGGAATAAATACATAAACATCCTTCAAAATAATAATCATGATTTAAAGAGAAGTAGGCCCCATTAATTTAAAGAGAAAAAATTATTTATTTTACTGAACCTAGGTAACTAAATTACATACTAATCAATTGTTGAAGCATGTTTAGACAAGTATTGATACAAACAATTCATAGTTGATAATAGCCATGTATTTGGATTAAGCCATAATCCACTAGAGCAACTTATTCTGATGATAAGTTTCTTAATATACACTAGTTAATACACTTAATCGTCATAACTCATCATTTTGCTGACAAATTATCTTCCACTCAATTACTACAAGAAGAATGGATAAAGAGAAGTTGCACTAAACATAAACAAAATATTTAATAAAACCAGATACGGAATTATTTGTGAAGCAAATATAACACAACTTGGACGATGTAAAGAGTCGAACTACAATTTCAGGAACACTGTCACTGTAACCTAGTGCTTAATAAAAGATTCAAGTACGATGAAATATCAACTCAGAAAACTTTTCAATAATTTTTCATAGTTATTAAGCAAAGATAAGGTTAAAGTGAATAGTCTAACAAACTCCTTTGAATTAGTACCGGAATTTGCATATCAATTCAAAATTTACGTATTTTTCTGACACCCATGAATAGATGATAAAATAATAGGAGACATAGAAATTCAAGAATATAGGCACCCGTAATACTTCTATGAATAGAGTAATTTAAGAAAGTTGTCCATTTGCTTGTTTCTTCTGTATAACTTGGATCATGCCAAAAAGAAATAAAGGATGACCTTAACATACCTGAGCCGATTTTCTAGAGAAAGATTACACCGTACTCCTTAAAATTTGCAAAAACGCATGCTATATTTTATTGTGAAGTTTCAAATGAGCTATGGAGCTCCATCCGTTAGCAAAAGAACGGGAAGTATGGTGTTATTTTCTTACTAGCAAAGGATACATCGCATTTCGGAACATCCCTATGAAGTATTTGTAGAATAGAATTTAACATTGGTAAAATTGATTATTTATCCCCCTAAAACGCAACATAACAGATATTCCATCTTGGGCAATCTGCACGTCAACTTTTCGCTACTTTGTGCAACCTTTCCATGTATTTCAGCTAAAAGAACAAACATAAATATTGTTTAGCATGACTTATGCCAAAAGTCAATGGCAACTAATATGAATTTGTGCCCATTTAAAGCTTTTGGCTTGATTGGCCCAATGACATCCGTACCCTAAGCAACGAATGGTCACAGTGCTGACATAGGATGTAATTCTGAAGGTGGTGTGTGAATCAGGTCACCGTGTACCTGACACTGATTACACTTTCGGACAAAACTGAAGCAATCTTTTTCCATAGTCATCCAGTAATAACCTGCTCGAAGGATTTTCCTTGCAAGGACGTATCCATTCATATGGGGTCTACACACTCCTGCGTGCACTTCATTCATGATTCTTCTGGCCTCTTGGGCATCCACACATCTTAAAAGGTTTAGATCTGGAGTCCTTTTGAACAAGACCTCTCCACTTAAGAAGAAGCCAGTAGCAAACCTTCTAATGGTTCTCTTTTGGTCTCCACTAGCTTGCTCGGGATATTCTTTTATTTTCAAGAATCTTTTGATATCATAATACCATGGCTGAACATCAGGCTCTATTTCAATTGAACTACAAAAACCATGTCTTTCTTGAATTTGGATTTCCAATAGGTCAATGTGGACATTTCCTGGATATGGCAGCATCGAGGCCAAAGTAGCTAGTGCATTGGCTAACTGATTGTGAAACTAAGGAACGTACCTGAACTCGACAGACTTGAACCGCTTGCTAAGATCTTCCACGTGTTGCCTATATGGAATAAGCTTGACATCCTAAATTTCCCATTCACCCTGAGCTTTTCAGATAATCAAGTTTGAATCTCCCATGATTAACAATTCTTCCACATCCTGATCGATTTCCATGTTCATGCCCATAATGTAGACTTCATACTCGGCAGTGTTGTTCGTGCATAAAAACCGAAGTCGGGTTGTGGCCGGATAGTGCTGACCGGTGGGTGAGATCAAAATTGCCATAATCCCGACACCTTTTACATTCACAACTTCATCGAAGAACATTTTCCAAGCGTTGTTGTCTTCTGAGATTACCTCAACTAAATTTACTTCCTCGTCCGAAAAGTAAGTACTCAAAGGATGATATTCATCATCAACAGGATTCTCTTCTAGGTGATCCGCTAAAGCTTGAGCTTTCATTGCCGTGCGGGTGACATAGACTATGTCAAACTCGGTGAGCAGGATTTGCCATTTTTCTAACCTCCCTGTGGGCATTGGCTTTTGGAATATGTATTTCAAAGGATCCAATCTGGTGATGATATAGGTAGTGTAGGCCAACATGTAATGCCTAAGCTTCTGAGCGACCCAAGTTAAAGCGTAGCAAGTCCTTTCCAATAAAGTGTATTTGACTTCATAACTAGTGAACTTCTTGCTCAAATAGTATGGCCTATTCTTTCTTTCCGGTCACATCATGTTTCCCAAGAGCGCATCCAAAGGAATTCTCCAAGACTGTCAAATAAAAAAACAAAGGCCTTCCAGGTTCGGGCGGGACCAAGACTAGCGGGTTTGACAGATATTCTTTGATTTTGTCGAAAGCTTCCTGACACTCATCTGTCCATCTAATTGCCACATCTTTCTTCAGCAGCTTAAATATGGTTTTGCATATGGAAGTTAACTGAGCAATGAATCTGCTAATGTAATTCAACCTTTCCAACAGACTCATAACCACTTTCTTGGTTCTCGGAGGAAAATCCCGAATAGAATTTATCTTTGTTGGATCTAGCTTGATGCCCCTCCGACTGACTATAAACCCCAAACGTTTCCCAGACGGAACTCCAAATGCACATTTAGCTGGATTTAACTTCAGGCCATACTTACGCAAGCGCTCAAAGAACATTCTTAGATCTCACACATGGTCGTCCTGTGTAATTGATTTAATGATCACATCATCCACATACACCTCAACTTCTTTGTGCATCATGTCGTGAAAGATGGAAATCATAGCTCTCATGTAAGTTGCCCCGGCATTCTTCAAACCAAAAGGCATGACCATGTAATAGTAAGTACCCCAAGGGGTGGTGAAAGTCGTCTTTTCTACATCATCCTCATTCATCAAGACCTGATGATACCCAGCATAACAATCCACAAGAGACTGTATCTCATATTTGGCACAGTTGTCAATAAGGATGTGGATGTTTGTTAATGAGAAATTGTCCTTGGGGCTTGCTTTGTTCAGATCCCGATAGTCAACACACACTCGGGTTTTCCCATCTTTCTTTGGCACTGGGACCAAATTAGCCAACCATGTGGTGTATCGGACCACTCAGATCACACCTGCTTTTATTTGTTTGGTGACTTATTCTTTGATCTTGTCACCGATGTCGTTTTTGAACTTTCTCTATTTTTGTTGTACTGGGGGATAATCGGGGTAAGTTGGCAACTTGTGCACCACTAAATCAACACTCAGTCGTGGCATATCATCATAGGATCAGGCAAAGACGTCTTTGAATTTGAACAAAAGATGGATCAATGCATCCCTAGTTCTTTCATTAGTGTGAATTATTATTATGGTTTCCTGGACCTCTTCTGAACTACCCAAATTAACTGGCTCAGTTTCATTTAAGTTTGGCTTAGGCTTATTCTCAAATTGTTCCAGTTCTGGGTTTATTTTCCTAAAAGCCTCTACTTCATCGTATTATGGTTATTGATTCATTATTTCACAGTTAGATAATGCACTAAGATCTGGGCATGAAGTCCGCAAGCATGTCATGTTATTTAAGTCCTCATTATTAGAACTGAAAAGAAGAAATAAGATAAGTAACAAAAATCAGAATGAATAAAGAAAGAGATTCATAGAAAATGAAATATTGATTTCATTTCATTGAATTCGAAGATAGAAGGGTTTACATTAGAATTGTAAAGACAATAACTAAAAGAAACATTCGAGTTACACCCTGGAATAACTCAGAATGCAGGAAAGATGGCAAGACTAAACTACCGGGATTCCCTCCTGATTCGGAACAGAGTAGCCTTCCAATTTTGAAGCTTGGCATCGGGCCCCATATATTGCACCTTAGCAGTGCTTGAGCCTTCACCCGGCTGGACCATGTGAGCTTCATATAACATTTGCCTCATGGCTCCACATATGTCCTCAATTTGTTCAGCAGTGAAGGCCTCATCTTCTTCTTCTTCTGTGTACTTTAGCTTAGCAAATGTTCTGGCAAGATGCAGGACTGGCTGAGGTAGAACCCACCCATCGTTCTTACGTTCTTTTGCCCATTTTTATGTCGGCTTTTGTAGCTTGGAAACTGACACCAAATAAGTTCTCACTGGCAGTTAAGGTGATGGGCTACGTAATGCCTTGCAAAGATGCCCCGAGCCCTTTCCTGGGCTTGTAGCCATGCCTGATCATCTTACTGGCAACCATGATTGATGCGTTGGAAAAGAAGGGTTTAGGACACGGGGTTCCTTCACATTGGTCTACGACCACAATCTCAAAAGCTTGGTAGACTATATGCTCGCTACCTTCTTTAGCCTCCAGACATGGGACTGATGGGTCCCTGTAAATTGATTGTTGATTTTCTCCATGAAAAACAATTTCTTGGTCTTCATGCTCAAACTTAACCATCTAGTGGAGAGTAGAAGGTACGACCTCAGCCTCATGGATCCAAGGCCTTCCTAGGAGAAAATTGTAGGAGGTGTCCATGTCCAAAACCTGAAATGTCACTTCAAAATCCACTGGGCCGATGGTTAGGATCAAATCAATCTCCCTTATCGTGTCCCTTTTGATGCCGTTAAATGCACTTATGCAAACATTTTTGGGCCTGGTCCTTTCAGTCCCAATTTCCATTCTTTGTAGGGTCGAGAGAAGGTAGATGCCAATCCCAGATCCACCATCCAACATAACTCATTTTACGTAGTACCCTTCACACTTAACAGTTAGATGAAGAGCTTTGTTGTAGGCAGTCCCTTCTGGTGGTATGTCATTTCGACTAAAGGAGATCAGATTGACTTCAAAAAATCGTTCCGCTATTCTTTCCAATTGCTCAACAGTGGTTTCAATCATCACATATGCTTTATTGAGGGTCTTTATCAACACTTTCTGATGCTCATTCGAACTTATCAGTAGAGACAAAAGTGAGACCTGGGAGGAAGACTTTCGGAGTTGGTCAATTACATTGTAGTCCAAGGTTTTCATCTTTCAGTGGAATTCTTCGGCCTCTTCCGCACTGATGGGCTTTTTAAGCAGAAAATGCTTATGTTTGGTTTTGTTCAACTCATCCAAGTTGAGGTATTTCCCCGACGGGTTAGTTTCATTCACTTCCCCTATGATTTCTTTCCCCTTGTACGTCACCATTGCTTTGTTGTAGTCCCAGGGGACAATAGTGGGATCCTTCATGGGCTTCTATGGTGCACGACTGATAACCACGGGCTCAGTCAGCCTGGGTGAAATTACTGTCCCCTACGCCACATAAATCCCCTTTGGTACGTACATCTTTGGTACCGTCAGCGTGACTTTATTTTGCTCAAACCTTTTGGGGGGACTCAACACAAAGTGTTCTTTCCTGGGTGCCCTGGGAACATATAGAATGGCATATTTAGGAGGTACTGCCCCTGTTTTGGTTTCCACAACCTTTTATACGTTTAGAGGAATGGGATTGTTTTTTTTCTCATTCTTAGCATGCTTTGCTGCCGTTTGGGGCTTCTTTTCATAATCGGCAATAACAATGATAGCTTTCAAAGTTGGGTCAAACTCTTTATCTTTACAAATCATCCCAATAACCAGCCCGTTGTTGTGAGCCGGCAATGGGTTATTGGTCACATTGGGGACCTCTTCATCTCTCAGCACTACCTGTTTTTGCTCTATTAGATTTTTGACTGCCCTTTTAAGAGTCCAACAATCCTCAGTGTCGTGCCCTTCTACCCCTAAATGATAAGCACATCGGCTACCGGGTCGGTAGGAGGGCGGCTCTAGGTTTTGCCTGTACGGAGGTACGGGCTGCAACAAACTCATTTGGACCAACTTAGGGAAAAGGCTAGAGTATGATTCACCGATGGGCGTGAAGTTAGTTCTTCTGGGTGGCTCACGGGCACGGGAATTGTATGGAAAATTATTTTTTGGGGGACGGAATTATATGGAGCTTGGTGAGGAGGGTTATTTATAGGAGGTGGAGCTCGGTTTTGGTTAAACTGTTGTTGTGGCCGAGCGTATGGCTTGGCATTCATCACTGTATAAGGATGAGGAGTCATGGCATAAGCCGCATCCTAGTAAGAATAATACTTTCTTCTTTCGGTTTTGTACACCCCCTGACACACTATGGATTGCTTGGGACATAGCTTTTATAGCGGACTGGCTCAATATGCGACCCATTTTCAAACCATTTTCGACCATCTCCCCAATTTTGATTGCCTCAGCAAATGGCTTCCCCATAGCAGACATTATATTTTGGAAGTAGTCAGCCTCTTGGGCTTGCAGGAAGACACTAACCATCTCGGTCTCATCCATCGGGGCTTTCACCCTGGCAGCTTGTTCGCGCCATTTGACAGCATATTCTAGGAATCTCTCTGAGGGCTTCTTTTTGAAATTGGATAGAGAATTTCTGTCTTGAGCTATGTCCACGTTATACTAGAATTGCCTGACAAAGTCTCGAGACAAATCATCCCATATGTGCCAGTGAGACACGTCTTGATCCATATACTACTCGGATGCAATTCCGACTAAACTCTCTCTGAAATAAGCCATTAGGAGTTCTTCTTTTCCGCCCGCTCCTGTTAAATAATTGCAATACCTCTTGAGGTGGGTTATAGGGTCCCCGTATCCGTTATACTTTTCGAACTTGGGAGTCTTGAAACTGATGGGCAAATGAACATGCGGGAACATACACAAATCAGCGTAGGATACACTCTTCGGGCCACTTAAGCCTTGTATATTCTTGAGGATTTGTTCCATGCTTTTCATTTACCGAGTGATTTCCTCTTGCTCGGGATTCTTTGTAGATCTCTCTTGTCCCGCGGTAAACTCATACCGAGGTTGTTGAGGGTAAGAATTGGTGGTGAAATGAGCTATGTCTGATGGAAAAGGTGGTACTTGGAAAGTAAAGGATGGTGGCTCAAAGCTTGGCCTGGGCAAAGTTGGTTGTGCCTTAGCCGAGGTTGGTGGTGTAGTGAATATGTTAGAAGCCACTCCTGAAATTAATGCCTGGGGCGAATCTCAGAAGGCGTTCTGGCGAAATAGGCTGAGATGGTGGGATATCCGAGTGGGGTGTTCGGGTAAATTATTGGGATATTGGAAGTTCCACTTGCTCTAAGAAGTAGCTCGGGGAAACTAGGTATTTCACTAGGTGGCACTCTACCGTTGGACCAAGCGTCCCACATTTCCAACTTGAAGAGGTGGAGTGCCCTATTCTCTTCAGTAGCCGCCGACTCTGATGTTGGGATAACCAATATCGGGCTATCATCTGGGATGGGAATTGTTGGTAGATGACTTTCTGACAACATTTTGACACTTCCCTTGGATTTTGTAAAGTAAGGGTTCAAAGCCGGGTTACCACAAACCAACCACCTTAAAATAGAACCTAATCTCAACATCAGACACAACAAACTGGTTAGTTTGAGGCAATTAACACATAGGGAATTGCACATTGGGGATGTGATGCACCTATAGAGTTAAATGTGTTTCTACATGTTTTGCAACAATTGCGTGTCTCATCCAGGCTTTTCATTTATCTCCCCGATATTTCTTTTCTTTCGGAGCTTTTTATTATTTGCTCCCTTTTCTTTGTACTCACTCATTGTTTTCTCTCTTAGTCTTGTTTTCTCTCTTATTTTTGTTTCCTCTCTTTTTCTTGTTTCCAATTTTATTTGAGTTATCTAAAACCATAACCGGATCCGATAGGGATTGCCTACGTATCACCCCACCACTTGAATCAGATCATGATGTAGTTCAAGGGATAAATGCAGAATAAATAAACATTTTTTTTTGTTTTTCTTCAAATTTTCATTTAAAATAAAAACTCCTAATCTTCTCTATTACAACGATTCCATCGTACCCACCTAAGAATTGAAAAACTAAAACAGACTCAAGGAATAAAAATACAGACTCGGAAAATAGAAAAGAAAACAATTAGGTGTACATAAGTGCCTCCAATCCTGCCCGAGAGACACCAGTTGGTCTTGCCGCGGGCCTACGCGCCATGTCTTCTTGGAGGCGATAAAGGTCGTCCATTATCTGGAAAACAAATATCATTACTGTGGCGAAGAACATGGACCTGGTCATGTACTCGCATTCATTGCACTTCATCACAATATAGTCGGCGATTCTTCTAACCTTTCCCTGATGATGCCCTTATCTTGTAACAACTGCCCAATTTGCTGAGATCTGGCCTCCAAAACCTGGGTGGCCATATGATTCTGCTCTTGCAAATGATGTAGGTCTTCCTCTTATTGTGCCATCAAAGCGTTGCAGTGTTCTCTTTTGGCTTTGAAGCTCTTGGCTTGTTTAGTCATTTTACCCTCAAGGCTATTAAGCTCCTTTTTCCAGCCCATGACTCCTCTGTCATATTTTTCCTTCAACTTTCGAACGAAACTTGCCTATTCTTCTGCATTTCTAGCCAACTTTGTTCGAGCTTTTGCTAGCACAGCCTCAGTCTTTTGCAAATCATCCTCATAGTCACATACTTTCTGCGTATGGCTGTAGATGAGCCTTTCATCTTTTCTACTTCTGACCGGGTTCTCAACTGCTATTTTCATCTTCCAAATTTGGGCTTGGAGAACTTCATTTTCTTGGGCCAACCTTCTCCTTTCACCTTCAGCTTCTTGCGCCTGTATATCGTTATTGATTATGACGTTTCTCAAATTTTCTTCCAAAGTGTGAATGGTGACTTGATATTTTTTCTCCTTCTCTCCCCAAGCCAACCTTTCCCGGAATTTTTCATCAAAAGCCTGAACATGAGGTCTTCTGGTGGGCCTTTCACGCTCGAGTTCGAGCTCTAGCTCATTATTCGCATAAGACCTTCGCAGCATAATCTGGATCCACTTCTCCTCTCGCAAAATCTGGTACCTAGGTGTCCCTTTTCCGACATCGGCAACCATTCCAATCTCGTTGGACTAAAGCCTCAAGTAGCATTGCTTCAGGGTGTAGCTCAATGACTTGTGTACTCAAATCTACATCTTCGGGTACCACTTGATATCTACCTAGTTGCCTTAGAACTCTTTGCGATGCGTATGGTTGGATACTCCTTAGACCCATCATCATTAGGTAGTCTTTTGAAGCCGTCATGTGTATGACTTCCGCTACTAGAAGTAATCCTAGGGTCCATTCAATCTGACTTTCCTTTAGAGTTCTTAAGTGGGATCCCCAAGCCTCAAACCCTTCTAGAGAATTGTAGTCTTTCACCCTTTCCTCATAATTCTTGATGAAGTTGTTCCCGCTCGAACCATAACTCATGAACTTGGGGTGACGGCGGAGATGCTCGATCAACCACATTTGAAGAAGAACATTACAACATTCAAAAAATTGAGCCCCGGATTTACACAAGGTTAATGCTCGATAAATGTCTGCCAGAACTAACGGAACAAGTGTGTGATCCTTTTTAGCAGTGAGGATTTGTGCAATTCTGGCCATACGAGTATCTATTGTCCCTTCTGCATTCGGAATGACCATAATTCCCAAAAATGCCATAATGAAAGAGAAACGACGATGAATTTGCTACGTGCTCTTATCTTGTTTGTTGTTTAATCCGTTTTCATGCGTTTCAAACCCAACTGAGTGCCCGAACTGGAATTTGAAGAAGTAGAAAGAGCAATATCCTTTGCTTACATAGGCCTTCTTCATTTGCTTACTGATATTCAGGAGATCAAAGAACTTGTACACAGAAGGAGCCCATGGGAATAAAAGTTGTTGTGTCCTCAAGTCCCGGTCAAAGATAATATATCCGGCCATTTCCTCCAGAGTAGGGGTGAGCTCAAAATCTGAAAAATGGAATACATTGTGGACAGGATCCCAAAATGTTACCAAAGTCTTGATTAGATCCTCCCGGGGTTTGATTTTCATAATGTCTACAAGGGCACCCAACTGCTCTTTTACCCAATCCTGACCATCTTTATCTAAATCATTCCACCACATGTGAAGCTGCAGCTGAGCCTGTTCTATGACCAATTGTGACGGGTCCTGAACAGTGATCATTTGTACCTGTGGAGGGTTAAGTTTAGGGTAGACTTCGGTGGACTCTTCTGTAAAACAAGTTTTCAATTTTCTAAAAGAAAAAAAATTAACGGAAAATGACCCTTTATGCTACTTTAGCAAAAATTGGTTGTTTTTGTAAATGTGGCCCCTTCACAATTCCAAATAAATTTTGAGGCCATGGGAAGGTATTTTATGGAAAAAAGACACCTTACTCACAGCCTTGCCCATTCTTAAAGAAAATAACCTTTCAACAATTGAAAGATAATCTAAGGCCATCCCGGCAAAAATGGCTTACGACATAACCGAAGCTGGGTCGGCTTATACTTATGACCAAAGCCCTAAACTACATTTTATTTGATTCAACACCGGAGTGTTCGAGATGTTTTCGGCGAAGATGCCGAGCTTCTTTTGGAGTGTGAGATGCTTTGTTAAAAAATATTCCTCAATTATTTGGTACAAGTGTACATGTTTTCGCCGCCGAGGGCCCGGCTATACGGACACAGTTCGTTCGACCGTTTGGCCCGGTATATCATTTTCCTATTGGGATCCCATTTGGCATTTCTTGGCTTTTCCGAGCTGATGTCCTTCCAGGGGGGATGCCCACCAGTGTTCAAGGTTGATTGCGAAAGAAACCTTGAATACTTGTTGAGTCTTCCTTAGGTAGAATATGGATGTTGCCTCGTTAAAAACCTTGCCGGTAAAACCCTTTTCGGGATAAAAACTCGGCCGACGGAAAAGAGTGCAATAGATGCTTTAAAACCTTAAGGTGTTCGAGCTGGATTAGTGCTTCGACTGCTTGGGTCAGGCCCCTGCATAAGGTTAGTATGAAATATAAAATTAAAAGGGAGATGGTTATACCTTAGTGCGGGATGTGTCGGCGATGTTTTGAGGTTCGATATGTCCCAGCTACTTTGAGATGAGGATGAGGTACGGTCCTTTGCTTTGTTTAATCGTGCTTAACCGAAGATGTAATTTGATTACACTTTGGCTCTTTTGTGAGTGGAGGTATTAGTGTCGGTGCCACGTCGTGCACCGCAAACATCTCTCTCGCCGCATGTTGTTCTCTGTAGATGGTTTTAATCTCATCTTTTGTCGGTGATTTCATTATTTGGTGGAGGGTGTATGGTACTGCTCTCATGCAATGTATCCACGGTCACCCGAACAAGGCGTTGTACCTCATGTCCCCTTCGATGACATGGAATTTGGCGTTTTGGATTGTGTCGGCCACGTTGACTGGGAGGGTGATTTCTCCTTTCGTTGTTTCACTTGCCATGTTGAATTCGTTGAGGATTCGAGTGGAATGCATGATTTAGTCAAGCAGTCCGAGTTGCTCTATTACCCTCGACCTGATAATGTTGGTCGAGCTACCTAGATCCACGAGTACATGTAATATTTGAAATGTATTTACAAGGAAAGAGATTACCAGTGCGTCATTGTGGGGTTGAGGCAAGGTCTCAGTGTCCTCTTCGCTGAACGTGAGGGCATCCTCGGGTATGTACCCCCGGGTTCGCTTTTCTCTAGTGATGGATATTTTCGTCCTTATCATCACAAGTTCGTATGTGGCATCGATGCCTCCCAAGATCATGTGGATGACATGTTGCGGCTCATTAGTTTCGTTCTTCTTGGTCGCCTCTCTTTTGTTGAACTGATTTTTGGCCCGATCGCTAAAGAATTCTCGGCGGTGACCTTTATTGAGTATTCTGGCTACTTCTTCTCGGAGTTGGTGACAATCCTCGGTCCTGTGGTCGTGCATGTTGTGAAATTCACATACTAAGTTATGATTCCTTTGTGAAGGATCCGATTTTACAGGCCTGGGCCACCTGGTGTCTCTGATTTTAGTGATGGCAAACACGATTTCCGATACATCGATGTTGAAGTTGTATTCTGATAAGTGAGGTGCCTCCGCTGGCCCTGCATTTCTACCGAATCCAGCTCTGTTAATGAGTGTCACACCTCCTTTTTTTCTAGCCCGAAGGGGTATATAAGGGAGTTTTTCCAATTAAAGTGATATTATTCGAAATGAGATTATTTATTTATTTTTTCAGAGTCGCCACTTGTGATATTTATTATGGTGTCCCAAGTCACCAGTTTATTTTTAAAATCATGAGTCGAGGAAATTCTTTTGACTTTATTTAAAATTATATGAACCAGAAATTCTAGATAAGGAATTCTATTAACCCAGGAGAAGGTGTTAGGCATTCCCAGGTTCTGTGGTTCTAGCTGGTCGCTTACTGATTTATACCTGGCTTAAGTTGTCTAATTACTTATTTTAGAACCTATGTGCATTTACTTTTTACTGCTTTTAATTGCTTGAATATTCGTAATTAAAGAATTGAGTCACGCTTTCGTGTACTCATTTCGTTTGGCACGTCAAAAATCATGTCACACGAACGTGTCCACAATTAATAACGCTTTGTTATTCTTAAGAAAGTTTGGTCGAAGTTGTGAGAACGCATAGTCCGATTTTATTTTTAGAATCATAATTATGTCACGCGAACATGTACACAACCACGATGATAAATTTATTAATACGTGCATAAAGCAAATTACGAACATTCATTTTTAGTATCTAAGTTATAAAAGTAATATGAGGGGCATTGGTGATTCAATTACGGATGGCACACCCCAATCTATTTTTAAAAGAAGTGTATTTGACTAAAGCAACCTAAAGATGTTCGGGTTTTAATATATATTAAAGTTCAATCTAAACCTACTCATTACAAATATGCATTGGATAATATACCAAGTATCTAATTATAAAAAATTTTGGCCAGTAGTAGGCCCAATATTCTCTAAAGGTTTCGAGAGGAAACAAGACAATACTGGGCTTGACATCAAGCCCAGCAATGGAGACCAAGGCAAGAGACCACCATAGCCGAATAGCTAGGTATTTAACCTACAGTTATTTAACAGAAAGAACTATTTCTATTGTATAACATATAGAAAAACTCAACAAAGTGGAACTGCTGGACCTGAAGGGCTTGGGATCAAGCACAAAAAAATGAGAAAGACAATGAAACAACACTTTGAGTCTGGCTCCAAACGGACCAGCCTGATATGGGCCAAAGTCCGGCCCAATAGCCTCTAATGAAGATGGCCTTCAACATTAAGGTCCTTTAGGCTTAAACCCTCTAAATCACTTTCGACCAAATACAACAATTTTGAATATTAAGTACATGGATGCCTAATTATAAACTTATCTTTTAATGAGTTGTTGTTAATAGTAACATTATGGGTCATTTACATGTACCAACTAATTTTAACCAAACATAAAAATGATTCCACATCTATTAAATATTAATATGAAATTATCATACATTAACTTAACCTTAGATAACATTAACACTTATCATGACTTGACTAGAGGTATTTATCCATCACAAGCATATACAAATAATAGGGAATCACAAGTATAATACAGTCATTAAATATTACAGTTCTCAAATAGTGACAAAATTATTCAAACACACGTGAAACACTAAATCAACTCTAACTTTCGACCTAAACATTATGACTGAATTAATAGAAGTAAACGTCAAGTTTAAATGAAAAAACAGCTTAGACAAATGGGAAAAAACTACAAACAAAGAAAGAGAAGTAGAGAAAACATTAAACAAGAAATGGATCTGGAGTTTTCACTTTCCAGCCAACATATTATAGCTTCATGTTTTGCATTTCATAGTCTGTGAAGGTACCTGGATACAGCAACAAAGAAAGGAAAATCCTGAAATCAGCCAAGATGAAATAACAACAGAAAACCAGCAACAAAGAGCAGCAGTGATAATCAACACCACAACTTCAATAACCACCCCTACTTCAGCTTAGAAAACCAGAAATTCCCATGACAACTTTTTAGTTCATAATCGAAGAGAAATCAAAGAACAATTCGAGTCCAATTTCAGTGAGTGTAATGCAGAAACTTTTATGAATTTTTCTAGGGTTCTGATCTCTAATCAATGTGTTTTCAGAACCTTTTTATGCTAAAATGCCGATGATTGTGTGTGTGAGAATGAGTGAATGTTGTTCCTTTTATAGAGTGTACAAAAAATGGCATCAAAATGGAATATCCTACCCTAAATTCTGAAATTTCTGAATAGTACAACATCTTTTTACAGTTGTCTGTCCTTTTTCCCACTCAATATCAGCATCTTTTGCAACAGCTAGGACAGTTGTACATTTTCTAGAAACTTCCTCTTTCCTAGATATTTATTTTTAGGCTTTGAAGTTCCCTTAAGTTTTATTTTAGCTCAATTAGGTCCCTGCAAGTTTCTATTGATTTACAACCTAAGGAAACAACATCAAACAAGAATCAAATGGAAATAAAAATCAAATGGCACAAATCTTAATTCAATTAAACCTTTAAATAAACCTAAATTCTCTTAGCATGAACTAAAACCAAAAATGAGACAAAAACAACAGAAATATTTAAACCTAACACTAACATGAGTCTAGAAGGAAAATTATTAAAACCGAATAATAGATTACTAAGAGGGGAACTTGACAAACATCTAATTAAGTATTGAACATAAGCACTGCAATTAGCCTAACTAACTCATGCAAACTAAACAAAAAAACATGTATGAAAACTAAAAATCAACCAGAAAGCAAACAAAACTTTCATGAATTACCCTAGCCAAATCACTTAAACATTCTGACCATAATTAACTAAACATGAAATCCAAATAAAACTGACCTAACAATGGCGGATTCCTTAATAGAAACAGAGATGAATGAAAGCCCCGATAACATATTTTTTTTGTTTTCATGGGTATGAATCAGCACAAACAAACAGAAAGAGTAACTCAAGACAAAGAATCAAGAAAACAAAGAGAGGGAATACCTACTGAAAAAACGTAGAAGAAACCAACAGACTTGTGTTTGGCTTTGATACTAGTCAAAATCGAGTCCAAATGGTTATCCTTATCAAGAAAAACCATTTGGGGTGAATCTTAACACTATCAAGTCTGAGAAAAGGACGAGACATAGACATGCACGACCCGGTGCTCTTAGGGCTCTTAGATCCAGAACCTACCGATTTGTAAGGGTTTTTGACGGGGTGTACTTGGTGATTAGTGGTGAGGGGAAGAAAAGGGTTGTAAGGAGTGAATTTAAGGCGATTTGGGTAAATTAGGGTATTGGGACTTAGATCTGAAATTTTAGGAACTTGAGGGTGTTTTGGGGAAATTGATGATGGATTTAGGAAGAGGAGGGGACAAGGGTTGTATGGTATCTAGTTGGGGAGGTTTGGAGTATCGCCGCCGCCGTGGGGCGATTTCTGGAGGTGGCCAGTGGTGGTGGTTCAGAGGGGTAAGAGAGAGAGTGAGAGAGACGAGTGAGGGGGGTCTTTAGGGTTGGGGGGTATTTCGGACGGTTTTATATTAAAGGGGATGTTACTTCCAAGCCGTTGGATCACTAGGATCCAACGGCTATGACCAGCGACGGGCAAAAACGGGGTCGTTTGGTTTAGTGAGGGGTTGGACCGGGTAAGGGATTTTGGGCCTAGGTTTGGGGCGGATTTGGGGCAAAATATTTGGGCCCAATTCGAGTTTTAAAGACAAGCTTTTCCCTTTTTTTTCCAATTTCCTTTTCTTTTGTTTTCTTTTTCTTTTCTTAAAATAAATAAAATCCTAAATTAAATTCCTAAATTAATCTAACTTGTAGAAAAATAAGCTAATTATCCAACTATAAAATTTGTAACAATTAACTGACCCTATATTAAAAGAGAAAAACTACTAATCTAAAATTAAAAGGTAAAAATGCAAAAAATGAAACATTTTTGTGATTATCATTTTAGTAAAACAATTAATTGACTAATTAATCCTAAAAACATGGAAACAAAATCTAAATGCAATGCATGATATTTTTTGTATTTTTTTATGATTTTAATAAAAGTAAACATGCTTAGAAATGCAAACAATTAACACAAATTCCTAAAAATCCTATAAAATTGCAAACAATTGGAAAAAATCTATTTTATTTGATTTTATAGGAGTATTTCATATAAGGCAAAAATCACATGCTCACAATGCGTCCCGACGATTCCGTCCTCGGTCTATCCTTTGATCAATGTGAGGTGGGTTACGCCTCGGGACATTTCTTCTGTCTTCGGTATACGGCCGATATCTTTCTTTGTTTGGCCTTGGCTCCTTCGCCGGAAGCCTGCTTGGCTATACTGAGCCTGAGGGGGCTCCTAGCTGGTCATCTTCGACCATGATCTTTGGCTGGTATCGGTTGTGGATGTCCAACCAGGTCGCAGCGGGTTACTCGACCAAGTTCTATTTCAACTGATTTGAAGCCACCGAGTTTCGTTCATTTAGTCATTGGGTGAAGGCCTACACCGCCCAGTCGTCAGAGACCGGTGGTAGTTCCATTCATTCCGTTTGAAAGCGAGATACAAATTCCTGCAGCATCTCATTCTCCCTTTGCTTGATCTTAAAGACGTCGGATTTCCTCGTTGCTACTTTGATAGCACCGGTATGTGCTTTTATTAAGGAGTCTACTAGCATGGCGAATGAGTCTGTGGAGTTAGGATCTAGGTTGTGATGCCACATCATGGCCCCCTTCGAGAGTGTTTTCCCGAACTTCTTCAGTAAGACGGACTCGACCTCGTCGTCCTTTACGTCATTGCCCTTTACTATGCAAGTGTAAGCAGTAACGTGCTGATTGGGGTCTGAGGTCCCATTGTATTTTAGGAGTTCTGGAATTCTGAAATTCTTTGGGATGGGTTTTGGGGCCGCTTCCTCTGGGAACGGTCTTTGTATGAACTTCTTCGAATCCACACCTTTTAGGATCGGGGGTGCGCCCGGAATTTGACCGACCCTGGAGTTGTAGGTTTCGACCTTTTTGTTGTTGGCTTCTATCATTTTTTCACCCGATTCGATCCTCCTGGTGAGTCCTCGATCATTTTTACGATGACAGGGTCAGCTATCGACCCATTATTGCTCGATCTCTCTGGTACCTACTCGGCTGGGGGAGCTATCCCCGGTGCTACCATGCTAGGAATCTTTTGGTGACTTTGCAGCTGAGCAAAAGCTAGCTATTTTGCCTACGACATTTCAAAAATAACATGAAGGCTAACCTCACGTACTTCCCTAGTTGGGTTTTTCTGAGCTTCTTATGGATCTCCTTGATACACGCTCCTATCAGTGTGTGAGCTTATATCGACCTGTTGGGCATCGTGCGAGACCACGTCCACATGGATCGGTTCTGGCGCATTCTCAGGGTTTCGTGGTGGTACGCTAGAACCTGGAACATCTACGCCATTTTCTCCGTGGTTCTCCAGATTGTTATTTACTGAGTCGGACATTTTGACCTGAAATCAAAGATCTTTGGACAAGAAAAAGCGTGAAAGATAACTTGCGTTGTGTAGCTAAACCAGCAAGAAAATAATCACTATTATTTTTAGCCCCACGGTGGGCATCAAACTGTTTACCGTGAAAATGGTAATAACAATTAAATTTGATTATGGGACCCTAAAAATACGTGATCTATTTTTATGCTAGTTGTTAAGCAGTTGATGTTATGTATATGAGACTTAGAAACGAAATGAGAGTTAAGGATAGGTAGATAATCAAACCGTTAGGCCAATTATCAAAGCATTGAGCTTGTTGATTCGGGGGCATCGACGTCAATTTCGGAGCTCGATTGGGAGCTATCGAGGGGGATTGGAATATGTCTAATAGTTATAATAAAATTAACGGAGGCTCTTTGTGCCCAATGATAACCAATAAATGACTGTTACACCCCGCAGTATTATGTCGATATTACGCCCTGTAGTAATATACATGAAATTGTCGTAAGATAATTGACCTCAGTTCAAGGACGAGATTATTTGGAGATTATAAGCATTATGCTATTTCAAACAAGTGAGGAGTAAATCCGTGAAGGTGAGAGGATAAGGAAATCGAAGAAAATGAATTTTTGTCAAAATTTGATATTTTGGGATAAAATATGGCCCGAGCTAAAATACCCGGTATTTATGAACTAGTGCCATATAAGTTACCATATGACCATGATGGTATTATTTAAAAAGTGTGTTAAGATGAGTAGTATTACAAATAATTTTTATTTATGCGGGTAATTGGTTAATTATTAGGTAATGGGGTATTACTCAATTAATTAAAGAATTTATTGGATAAGGATGGGTAAAACCCACATAGCATCAAGTAGGGGGGAGTCTAATGACTCTTGCTTTAGGTTCAAAACTAGCAAGACACATGGACTATACATTAGCCCTCAAAAACATGGAAAGATTTAGTCATCTTTATAATTGTTTCCAATTGATATCCAATATAAAAGTTCCTAATCAATTTAAGCCAACAACATTCTCTTTCATCAATGTCTTAGAAAGCATTTATATCCAAAGTTAACAATTACCACTGGATTAAATATTTTATACGGGAAAGCTGCCCAGCATGTAAGCATGCAAACTTATAAATCATGAGACATGCATAATGCAGATTCAACAACCGAATGAAATGAAAGAATTGAACATTGATATCAAAAATCCATTATTGGAGGAGATTTTGTAGTTCATATGGGACTTCATGTTAAAATAGCAACGACAGTTTTTAAAATTGTGAGGAAATTCATACGAATTTTCTCCTACATCGATTTTCCATTACGTGTTGTCGCAATCAACGTGTGTTAAAGGAATTGTCAATAGAATCGGTTCAGGTATGTTAAGGCTAAGCTCTTCTTTCATTTGGCATGATCTCGTCAAAACATTCATATCCCGTAATTTACGTATATTTTGCTAGTCTCGCAAATTGCGTATATTTTCTAGTGTTGTAAGTTATAATATTCTCCTTATCGGGATTTCATATTCAGATGAGTACTTCCTTCTTCCAGTCAAGAGAGCAGAGAAGTTATATATATATAGTATTAAAAGTATTTTCATTACCATCGAGCTATAATCGATGGGCAGGCCCCTATTGGGCAACCTCTGATCAGATGGTAAGTTATATGACGATCCTACCGTGGCCAGGCACATATGAGCGAGCCCGGTTAGTCGAGATACAGAGCCTAGTATGGCCGAGCGCTTATGAGAGAGCCTACTACGACAGAGCAGATATATATGTATACCGAGCCTTATAGGGTTGGACAGCTATTTTACTTACTATATTGAGAGAATTGAGTCAGTATCAGCAGGTAAGCTTATCTTCAGATTATTTTTGACTTCCAACTACTTGCAGTTATTATATTATCAGTTCAGTTTCATCTTTCAGTATATTTCCTTACATACTCAGTACATTATTTCGTATTGACGTCCCTTATCTGGGGGCTCTGCATTTCATGCATGCAGGTCAGACAGACAGACGAGTAGGCCTCTTCAATAAGTGTTGCCCGAGTTTAGCTTGATCGGTAAGCTCCATGCCTTTCGGAGTTTCCGGGTCTAGAGCCTTATGTATATCTTGTATATATACGTATATATGTCATGAGTAGGTCGGAGAGCCGTTCCGATCACAGTATATTCATCACTAGAGGCTTGTAGACATATCTTGTCAGTTAGTGCAGTATGTTGGGCTTTCAGGCCTTGTATGTATATTTGGTTGGTTTGTTAGCTGTAATAAATATGATGGCCTTGTCGGCCAATTTTTATATTGATATTTAGTCAGCATTTGTTGTCGTCTTACAATGTGGCCCATGGCCAAAAGTATAACATCATATGTTCAGAGTACCTTAGTTGCAAGTTGGTATGCAAGGATAGGTGAGGCAATAGGTGTCGGTCTCGCCCCCCAAGTTCGGAGCGTGACAATGACGAACAGATATAAAGATAGCAAATAGAAGCAATGATATCAAGAAAATATGTTGGAAAGCAAAGAGAATGTTCTTGTATATTTCATGTGGAGCAACTGAGGTAATAGCACCCTACAAAGCGATAAGTATCCCCTTTATATAGGAAGGGAATCCCATCATAGTACAGCAAGCACTAATGATGAAGATATAGTGATGTGACAACTAGATGACACCCTGATTCGGGTCTTAGAGTAGTCCACTAGGCTCTGTCAGTCCTAGCCGTACGCCTAGGTAGCTTCCTATTTCCACCATTGCTGAGGTCGTCGTTATCCTGAGTTTGAGTGTTGACGACCCTCGAGGGAGGGTACTCGGTTCGTGGTCTCGAGCCTTGTAGGTGATCTTCTGATATGCCTCAACAACGAGAAATTGGCCCCTCCGATTTTGCCATATACACTTCCTAAATGGCTACCTAAAGGAAGAAGTGTTTGTCAAACAACTTCCAGGGTTTGAGAGCAAGGAGTGTCCAGAACATGTGTACAAATTCCTAGAGCATCGTATGAACGACGGTCCAAATTCCTGCTTGAACATGGCTACAAGAGAGGTAAAATTGACAGTACTTTATTCCTGAGGGAAAAAGGTAAGATTTTCTTGTAGTATAAATAAATGTTGATGACATAATTTTTGTGGCAACCACTGACAAACTGAGTAAGGAATTTGCCAAATTATTGGGAATGAGTTTGAAATGAGTATGATGGGTGAGCTTAACTTTTTCTTAGGTTTACAGATCAAACAAAACCCAAATGGAACCATGATCCATCAACAAAAATATGCAAAAAAGTTGATTAAGAAGTTTAAAATGGATGAATCAAAAGAAATAGACATACCCATTGCAACAACTACTAAATTAGACATAGATGAACCTGGTTCATCTGTTGATCAGAAGTTGTATAGGGGTATGATTGGTTCACTTTTGTATCTTACTACTAGCAGACCTGACATAATTTCAGTGTAGGGCTTCGTGCTTGTTTTAAGGCAAATCCTGAGGAATCTCAATTGACTGCTGTCAAGAGGATACTGATATATTTGAAAGGCAATACTGATCTTTGCCTTTAGTACCCTACAGACAGTAACTTTAATCTAGTGGGATATGCTGATGCTGACTATGAAGGTTTCCTTGTGGATAGGAAAAGCACCTCTGGTATGGCTCATTTTCTTTGTTCATGTCTGGTATCCTAAGCCACTAAGAAGCAGAATTCAGTGGCTTTATCCACTGTTGAGGCTGAATATGTTGTTGCTCCCTTTTGTTGTTCTCAAATGTTGTGGATCAACTAGCAGCTGATAGATTTTGGCATTGAAGTTGGTTGCATCCCTATCTTTTGTTATAACACTAGTGCTATAAGTATGACAAAGAACCCAGTTCATCATAAGAGCACTAAGCACATAGATGTTAGACATCACTTCTTAAGGGACAACTATGAGAAAGGATTGATTACCATAAAATTCCGTGCTACTGATAAACAAATTACTGACATCATTACTAAAGCACTGAGTAAAGGAAGCTTTGATAGGAACAGGTTAGAATTAGGGATGATTAAGATCACCTAATGGGACCAGCTCAGAATGAACAATGAAAACAAATTGAAA
This sequence comes from Nicotiana tabacum, assembly GCF_000715075.1. Taxonomy (NCBI): domain Eukaryota; kingdom Viridiplantae; phylum Streptophyta; class Magnoliopsida; order Solanales; family Solanaceae; genus Nicotiana; species Nicotiana tabacum. Next base: position 84,148,354 of record NC_134080.1, read on the forward strand.
AAATGAATGAAAAAATTTTTTGCTAGGAAATCTGAAACTTGTGTAAATGCCTAGATTAATTTTTACTCAGTTTCATACTGTAAATAGTATACTCCTGTGACATGTGTTGATATGACTCACTGATTTATAACAAAATTTTCTCTATTATGGTAATTTGAGGCATGATCAACAAAATTCTAAAAAAAGAACCTGGTTCATCAGTATTGGTCATCTGAAAAATGAGGTATGTTTTCTATACTCTGCACAATTAGAAATATAAATATTTAAATAATGAGTAGAGTCCTACCTATGTTCAAAAATATCAGTAAATCCTATCCATTTATTTTTTGAACTAGTTTCATCTCTACTAGAGTTCTAACCACATAAAATGCCTAAAATCTATAGGGAAGCTTAACCATTCATTCAATCTGAAATTTTAGGTTAATTAGACCTCTAATTGACTGCTAAAAGCAACCATTAGTCATTAAATAGATCTCTTTCTTGAAATACCTATCATCACCTTCTGCCACCCTCACTATTCCAAACCGTCAAAAATCTATTTCACTCTCAATTGTTCTCTCTTCCAAAAGCCTAACTCACAAACTCTCTCAAGAAGTCAGTTAAAATGTCGAACCCTCAAGATAATCCAGGCACTCCTCCACCACCCTCCCCTTATGGTTCCTCCACACTACCTCCACCCAACACAACCACTCAACCTAGGAAACGGCGAGTAAAAATGCTTGCTCGGAAAACGGTGGCAACTGGTGCTCTTTCAAACAAATTGAACGAGAAATTGAAGTCAAGCCAAGCCAAAGAATTTGAGAACTCAGACGATTCATTCAAATCTGCGAGTGAGGGGGAAGGAACTAGGTCTTTTGACTCCGAGAAGGCTCAAACTCCCTTTCTAAGGTATGTTCTGCTTTGGTTGAAAATTTAGAAAATTGGTTTGTTTTGGTTGGGTCTGTTAGGAATGTGGAATTGCCTGAAAGTAAGAAGAAGAGGATGGATAAAGGAAAAGGTAAGGTTGCAGAGTCCTCTGACGCTGTTTATGTTGATGAGATGGAACAGATCTATCAGAAGGACCATACAACAATGGAGGTTCAGACCCCCAAGCCCAAAAAGACCAAGACTTCCTCCAAGAAGTCTTCATCTGTGTCTAAGGCTGATGAACCTTCATTGGCCAATAGGACAAGGTCTGCAGTGAAGAACAAAAAAGTTAGAGTTTCTGAAGATGAGGAATGGAGTGGTGAAGAAGAAAGTGAGTCTAATGGTGAACAAGACAAGCTGGCCAAGTCTGGCAAAAAAATATTTTTGAAGGGAAGATTGCTGAAAGACTTAGTGGAACCAGGAATGGTTCGTTTGGTTGATGCCCTAGCTGTTCAGGGCTGGAAGGACATGGTCCTTCCGATGGATGGAAGGCTAGCCAGGAATGAGATCATTGAATTCATGGCAAATGCTGAAGTCAAAGATGGCAGAGTCGCTAGCCAAGTAAAGGAGTTCAAGTGACCTTCAATGTAGAGAAGGTGGGAGAGATTCTTGACATCCTTGTAGAGGGATATGATGACTACACCAGGCAAAGATGGCCAAGTCTGGATTCCCTTCCTCCTGCCCTTGAAATCACTAGAAGATTATGTGATGTTGAAGAAATGAATGAGGCCAAGTTTGTGCATAAGAGCAAAATGAAGCCACAACACAAAGTCCTCTTTGAGTTTGTCAACAAGTGCCTAATGCCCAGGCAGGAAAGAAGGCATATTGCTAACTATATGGACTTAGTTCTGATGGAGTGCCTTGAAAGTGGAAAGCAAATCAACTGGCTTGCATTCATCATCAAGCTACTGGACAGGGTTATCAATGGCTCCAAGGCCCATGCCACCCCTATGGATTTGTTCTGACTACTGCTTTGGATCGATGTAAGGTGCCTCTGAAGAAGTGGGAAATGGCCACAAACAAGGACTACTTTAGCATTAATACTCTGATTGCTTGTGACTATCCAGTCAATGCCTTTCAAAATAAACCTGGTTCATCCAAGAAGACACCTATCAATAGTAAAGTCAGGAATCTAGTTTAGGAAAGTGAGGCCAAGGATGCTGAGATAGCTAGGCTGAAGGCTCGCTTAGATGAGGTTGAATCTAAGAGGGATGCTCTCAAAACTGAGCTTACCAAGGAAAAAGAGAAGAATGATGGGATTCTTCACAATATGCTGAAACTTCTCCAAGCCCAAAACCAACCCTCTAGCTCCCCCAAGCCTTAGGTATTCTAGCCTTTATCTCTTGAACCTATCTAGTACCATCAGTGACCCAGATTAGGGATTTCTCTTTCTTTTTGCTCATGTTTTGAATATTTTTGCTTTCTGTTTGTGGATTGTGGTAGAAACATATCTTCTATCAATGATATCTACTGTTTTTTCTCTTGTTGGCTGTTACTATTTCCTTGGTAGTTTAAATATGTTTTCCTGATTACTGATGATTAATCCATGATTGCACTTGCAGTTGCCCTAGTGGCCATGAGTACTTATTAAAATTTTGGACCCATATTTTGTTTATGCAACTTTTCGATGATGCCAAAAGGGGGAAGAGATATTGTGCTTTACATATTCTGAATATGTGATGTTTATAACCTAATTAACTTGGTCCTTGATGATAAGTGAATTTTTCTAAACTTTGTATTGATGAATAAGCTGAGTTCTTACAGTGCCTAAGTGAGTGAAAAGCAAAGAGTTTGTCATCATCCAAAAGGGGGAATTTGTTGGACCAAGTAAATATGAAGTTTTGAAGACTGAAAAAAGAACTCAGACATGGACCAGGTCCATCTTGTAAAGCACAGTCGTGATGAGCGCAAACATGTGAGATGCACGTGAAGGAGATAAATCTAACTTATCAGAAGTAATATATCCTGATCATGATAGAAAAGTTTGCATATTGGATAAGGAGAAAGACTCCTTACACAAAGAGAACATGGTTTAGGAAAAGGATAGAGTTAGAGTATGAGATCAACCAGAACTCTTCCACCATGGAAGAGTAGCACTTGTATCCTAATGAGCCTCAGGGCCACACGTAAAAGGTCGCCTTGGCCAAGTACATAAAAGCCTAGGGCCAGCCTAATGAGCCTTAGGGCCCTGTCACGAATCTAAGGATTCCCATCGACCCAAAGACCAATTCACATGGCCAAATTGGAGACAGAGAGAGATACGGAAGAAGTAAAGCCGCAAGGTTTTCTTTTATACACATGTACGAAAAAACAAAATATCCATCTACAAACATACTTTTAAAATGTTGTATACAGATGGAAAAATCTATGCCCCCGTGGGGGATACGGCCTAACGGCCTCATCTTCGCTTTCTTCGGTGTCGGACAGAAGTAACCGAGTAACACGCTCGTCCACCCTCGCTCGCGCCAACTCTTGCGAGAGGACGAAACCCCTAGAATAGATCTCCATGAGAATGTTTCTTCGAGACTAGCAACGAGCATATTCTTTGATCCTCTTTTCGGGGTCGAGGATCCTTCTCAACTCAGCTTGAGCATCAGTACCGTCCTTTAAATAGATGGCCATATTCTGGTCAGCCTTAGTTCGGCTCATTACAACTTCAACCCGGGCATCAATGATCTTAGCCTTGACCCTCCAAAGATCACACTTGAGCTTTGTAGTCATATCTGTTTGAACCAAAGCTTTATCACAAGTTAAGCGAAGCTGAGCCTTAAAAGCGAGAACTTTAGCCAGATCACCCTTCCCATATAAAGCCTGAGCCTTCGCTTGAGCTTTTAGCTCATTATGCTCATGCTTGGCTCAGCTAGCTTAATCCTGAAGGAGCTCCAGGTTCTCTGTCTTTTTTTGCAACTGAAATAAATGAAGTGTTAGCCTTAGAAGCTAGAAGGTAGAATGCACGCTCACCCGGGACAGAAAAGTGCCTGTACTTTCAAGTAGTTCTCATAATTCAAGCTACGGCTCACCTCATACCACAAGTGTAGCAACTCATCTTCCTTTACATCGCAACTGAGCCTAAGGGATCTCTCCTCATCTAGAGCTTTCCGCATCCTGGCTTCACAATGAAGCAATCCGAACTTAAGCTTGTCGAAGGCCTGCAAAAGAAAATCCAATAAGGAAGGGAAGGCACGGAGCTTGAAAGGCTTGTGCCGAAACCCACCAGAAAGTGAAGTCACTGGTCTTCCTCGAAGTCCCAGCGCACATCTTCCAACCTAGCTCCCTCATCTCCGAAAGGGTCTATTTCGGTCGAGGAACGGTCTCTCGGTGTATGCGACCCCGGGTTTTGAGTATCCCTCAAAGTATTTTCGACAGAAAAAGAAGACGACAGCAATGGAGAAACCACCTTTCCAAAACCAGGAACCACGGGCACGGCAGGCCCCGATAATAATTACGCTCTGGAGGCCCGGTCCGGTTTTGCCTTACTTTGAGTGCCATCGCCTCGTAGAGGCATCTCTCGCTTATTATTGCCGTTCTTTAGTCCAGAAGATAGCAATCCTTCCACCTCTCCAAAGGGGCATGGCCTCGCCTCGGAAGTCTCTCTGATGCCTACAACAACAAGATTATTACGTAGAAAGGGAAAATACCTCTCTAAATGAAGGAAGGGAAAGGAAAAAATAGCACAACACGCACCATGACGTTTTGCTTCCTATCTGCCCCGGAACGAAGCTCGCCACTTGCTCTCATCACAAGTCGAGTGGGTCGCCAACATCCAAACCCAATCTAGCAGATCAGGAACACCGCTCGGCGCCTATGAAACTACTGCAGAAAAAGAAAAGAAGGCACGTCTACAAAACTAGCCTTCGCCATAAACAAAACTGAGAAGGCACGTAATGTACCACTTACGTGTATAATTCCATTCCTCAGGGAATGGCATAAGCTCCACGGGGATAATGTCAGCGATCTGCACTCGGATAAAGTGACTCATCTACTCCCGATCTCCATCTTTCTCATCATTAACAATGAAGGGCATGGTTGAATGGCACTGCAAGGTTAGTAGACCTCGATGGTGAAAGGGCCGGTACAACCTGATAAGATGACTGAGCATAAGTTCAAGCCCCGCCTTCTCCGCAAAAAATCTCATCATCAACACTATTCGCCAAAATGACGGGTGGATCTGCGCCAAGGTAACCCGATACTTTAAACAAAAGTCGAGCACAACCCAATTAAGGGGGCCCAGTGTGAAAGGATATGTGTACACGTTAAAAAATCCATCGGCACGATCGGTGATGCCCTCATCTGGGAAAGTATCTGTAATGCTACCTTTTCCCCCCATCCATAGTCTTTTCTCACTAACCCAAGATGTTCTTCTCCTATCAAAGAAATAATCTTCAAGGTATACTTTCATTGGTCCTGAATACTAGAGGGGGAACTGTCCCCTCTTTGTCGGACAGACCCCGATGTAGCAGCCATGGCTATGGAAAAATTAGAGAACTAAAGCAGGAATCTGTGCAAGTGTGTTAGTACTAAAATAATGAAAGACATAATGCAGAAAAATAAAGGCAACTACCTAGAATGGTGGGATCTCTAAAAAGGCTGAAACAACCCTATATATAGAAAAAAGAACATCATCGCAAGTCTCGAGGTGGTACCCAACCTCGAGGACCTCCATCAAAGAGAAGTTAGGCTCTAAGAAGCCAGCGACATCGTTGCAAGTTCCGAGGTGGTAGCCGACCTCGAGGACCTCCATCAAAAAGAAGTTAGGCTCCAAGAAGCTATTGGCATCATTACAAAACTCAAGAAGAAAATAAGCTCTTGAACTCCACCGGTATGGGCTTGGCCCCGGGTTACTATCTGAATTCAGGTAAACCCTCTTCCAGGATCTATCTACATCGCATTAAGTCTATCTACGCTAAGTTCAAAGCAAGTTTCCAGATGGTCCGGGCTTGAACAAACCTCCACTTAGGGACTGATCTCAAAAAGCTCAAAGGCAGTCCCTATTCTTTAGCCTTTGAGCAAATTTCCCCTCAAAGATTACCACAGGATCAAAGTGATAAATCACGCTCTCAAGGCTCGAAGCGTTACTTTCATTCAACTCGATGTAAGGGTCCCGACGACCCGAGTTTATCGGTCCAATCCAGGCTCGATCCAAGGAACAGCGAAGGGTTCCACGAGAGGTCGTATTAGTCAATCTGTGTATGGCAAAATCAGGAGAATCTGTCTCCCGCCATTAAGGCCTACTCGAAATATCGAGACGGCACCTCGAGGATGTGGGATCAGGATCGGGCTCTCTATCTCGAGGATCATCCACGGTCCTGCAGTGGCCCCGAAGTTCATCGGTTTGCCCGCGACCCAGCAAAATTATGAAGATAGGAGATTCCCGAGGTGAGCAGCTAGAGTTAATAGGCTCTGGCACCATTCCATGCCAAGCCGTCCCATCCCCGTGTCTTTACATTTAACACATCTTTTAACATGACGTGTTCCCCCACCTATATAAAGGGAACCCATACCACTTTGTAAGGGGCTGATGTTGCTCCATTTGTCCACAAATGCAATAATATATCTCTCTCTCTCTCTTTCTTCTATGTCATTTGTTCTCCTTGGACCGAGGCCACCTCGCATTTATTGTTTTCTTATTTGTTCTTCGGTCGTCAAGCTGTGTAATGGCCATAAAGAGCCTTACTTAATCGCATCTCTATTTGTTATCCCTTTCCCGACTGTCCCAGATAGCTCGATCTCAACTCAAGCTTCGACCCCGAGGCCTCCATCGACCTGCTCTACGCTCGGGCAACAGGCCCTTTGGTTTGCTTACTGCGTCGATTTAGCTCATATTCTATCAACATACTTAGAATTTTTAGCATCAACTAATCTAACAACTAGCTCTAGAATAGATCATGTATTTTTAGAATCCCATTTACAAATTTTATTGTTGTTACCATTTTCACGGTAAACAGTTTGGTGCCTAAAATAATAGTGATTATTTTCTTGCTTGTTTCGTCACACAAACATATGTTATCTTTTCACACTTTTCTTGCCCAAGATCTTTTTATTTCAGGTTAATTTCTGGCTCGGTAAGCAAAATCGAGAAAGACTACCCCGAGAACCATCGCAAAAGCAGTATGGTTGTTCCAATGGTTGACGCGACACCACAGGACCCTGATGACACATCTGGGTCGATTCAAGTGAACTCGGGCTTGCGAGGCCCGCAACAAGTCGGCGAAGCCTTGCGCAACGATGATAGCATACAACTCGCTGACCAACGAAAAGCTCAAAAAATCCCAGCCCACGAAGAACAGGAAGTCAATCTTCATGTTATCTTTCAAATGTTGCAGACACGACAATCGGCTATCGCTCAGCTACGGAGTCGCCCGGGGACTCCCAACGTAATAGCAACGGAGACACCTCCTAATGATGAGCCAATACCCGAGAGGTCAAGTAATGATGAGTCGGTGACCGACCCCATCACAACGAAGATGCTTGGGAATCTCCTCAATAAGATTGAATCAGGCTCGTTGAAGCTCCTACAACAACCAACTTCTAGGGGAACAGCCCTAGAACTCACTTTACGGAAACCCGGAACGCCAAAACTCCCTAGGTGCGATAGGACCTTGGATCCCTACGGGCACACCACTACTCGCGCATGCCTATTCAGAGACAGCGATGCTCGAGACGATAGGTTCGAGCCCGGCTTGGACCGTTCGGATGCCCACACCCGGCATCGGTCCTAAAACGGGACCACGGACAACCCCCAAGGATCCCCCTCAGGTTTGGTATACCCAAGAGGATCCCCGGCAAAAAAACTGGTACAAAGCAGATAGATATATCATCCATGCGCGACGAATGGAAAGAGTGACCTAAGATGTAGCCTGCCTCGCAACAGTAGGAAGATAGACTGGGGACAGCATCCTCGAGGAACCTCCGATGGAACCGGGTTCAACAAGGCACACCTGGTAAGGATATCCCGCCCAGCCGGATGCAATTTCGGCATTGCTATGCCTAACATCCTGATGACAATAAGCGAGTCCGGAAGCACCAGGCAGCTCAGACCTATTCGACCAAGACCATTGCAAAAGAAATATGGCTCGGCGCAGGAACCGTAGGGCGCACGAGGTCGCCAACTCGAAGGAACGACGACCGCGCTATTAAACAAAGATCGGCACCAAGTATCATCGAGCGGTCAAGCTCGAATCCGGCTCCAAGGGAGGAATGATATCAGAAAAAATGAGGCTAACAAGCCACAACATATTGCCGTGACAGCAGAAGGGTAGCGACACCTTTCAAAGACCGTAGAATTCAGAGAGAAAGTGCTCATCGCCAGGAAAAGGCATATCCGGGGAATATACGCGAAGGGTACCCTTACATCCAGGGAAAGGGATGTCGAGACTTTGCCTCGACCTCATATTCACGCGCTGGTAACCCCTTCCCTCATTTAACCTATTCCAAGCAAAGCATGTGTTCATAAGTGCAGGTGTTTCGACCAATTACACCAACGGCGTCGGGACAAGGACAATAGGGCAGTTCGGAGCATCGAACCAAATCACTCCTACACTTCAAACATTTGATGGACTCCAGACACCGGGTGTCACAACAAATCAGGATAGCATCTCCCTCTATACAGCTCGCTTGAGCTCGGACTAGAGTGCTAAGCCTGCGAAGTGCGGACATGTTATTCGAATGACAACGGGTACACCACCCAGAGGCAATTTAGACCCTTCCCCGCCAAAAAGGATGGAACCCCCTGACAAGGGTGGAACTTAGGCATTCAATAAAAAGCTACACGCGACGGGAGCAAATCCATCACCGTACAACCAGCCGCCAACACCAGTGCCAAACCTCAAAACATCGCCTATGTATCCCGCAGTAAGGAAGAACTACTCTACTCCTTTGATTGTCTTTTCTTCTTTTACTAACCTACATGCAGGCAATCAGCCAAGACATTCATAAATCCCGAACTCCACTCGGAAATACGAGGCCCCTACAGGATCCGCTGAGCTCTCTTTCCTCGACCGGGTTTTTCAACCTAAAGGTCTCGCCAGCAAGATTATTAGCAGAGCAGCATACCCCCCAGAAAGGGCTACGACGATATCGCTGGCTTTCCTTCTATAGTCGGGCGACGTGCAACAGTTTTCTCTTAAAGAGCAACATCTCCTCAAAAGGGCCAATAAATGGCGGGCTAGGTCAAAAAACAGAACCATACAAGCAGATCAGATGATCGTAGGAGCCAAGCCCGTGCGGGCCGAGCTCGTGACAACGAGACAACATGTACTTACAACCTATATCTATGCCGAGCAGTAAAGAATATATTTTCAGCATTTTATCACAACCTATATTTACGCCGAGCAGTAAAGAATATCTTTTCAGCATTTCATGTTTTGAGAAAGATTAGTTCGACATATTTGTGGCAAATGCTTCTCCATCAAATGGGCCTCGATATACTCGGAGACTTAATATAAGCAATTAGACAACTTACGCGACCCCAGTGCCGGAACTCCGGTCTCATCAAGCCCTTGGAAGGAAACTCCGAGCTCACGAGAAGCTGTCTTCAAGCTTAAACGAACACGATGACTCGGAGACTGCTATCAATCGCCATACAACTGGAAAAATCTGAAACTGTATGACCTCAATAGGCATGACAAAACTTTAAGACCTCAACAGGCATGAAAATCCCGATATTTAGGCTATACGTCGCATTTGTAAGAATCCCTAAAGGGCATACCCTCGATGTAGAGGCCTAAACTATCACTAGGGATCAAAAAAAGGGCTACGGCCAAACGCATACGACTACGGTCGAAACGGCTGATACAACCCAAAAAACGTGACTCGGGGACACCCGACTATTGCTAAAAAATCGCAGGCCATTACTCCGATATACTTTGGAAAGAAGCGGTTAAAACAGGTTTCCCTCCACTGGCAAAAAACGAGCTCCGACAATGTTGGCTCCAAAATGCAAGAGCATCGATCTACTCGACCTATGAGCTATGAACCTTACGAGGTGCTCGAAACACCGCCGACACCGACTTGAAATCGAGGTTCCCTTTGAACCGACGACGGGTCAGGAAAAACACTACAAAAAGACCTTAATGAGCGGATACAAAGCCTACACAAACAATCCTACGGGCAAAAACAGCATAAGAGCCATTGTTGCCAGCTAAGCAAGCCCACAGGCAAAAAATAGCCTAAGAGCCATCGTCGCCAGCTAAAAAAAACTTGACAACTTGAGGATTAAAATGAGCTTGAATGGTAACCTGATTCAGAGACCGGATCCAAAACAGCTAACTATTCAAGCCTACGGGCCACATATTAAAAGGTCTCTACAACGAAATGACATAAGTGCTACTGTCGCCATGATCTCCATGAAATTTAAGGGTCGATTACAGCTCGAATCTCAATGCGACTCCGAGACTGGACCCGGAAAATGCAACGTGCCTAAGGGTGCAGCACAAGCGCCATTGTCGTTGTCCGGAGATTCAATAACATCTAAGGGTCGATTACAGCTCGAATCGCAACGCGATTCGGAGACTGGACCAGAGAAGTGCAACATGCCTAAGGACACAACGTAAGTACCACCATCGTCGGAAACTCAATAAAATCTAAGGGTCAATTACAGCTCGAATCGCAACGCGACTCGAATACTGGGCCCGAAGGTTGCAATACGCCTACGGGCACGGCACAAATACTATTGTCGCCAGGATCTCCATGAAATGTAAGGGCCAATTACAGCTCGAATCATAATGCGACTCAGAGACTGAGCCCGTAGAAAGTTGAAGTGCACGAGCCCAAGGGCAAATCAAAGATCAAATTGACCTAGTAGGAACACCAACAAGCGGAAAAATAGAAGATATAAGTTTCAGGGTTCCCCCTCTTATTATTGTATATTGATGGCGAGGCGCAATCTCAGCCCGCGTGGTATAACGAAAGCTAAATATACACAACAAAGAAGGCAGGGAATATTTTTTCCCCTTTTTCTAGCAGCTATGGCCTGGCGGTCTCCTCCTCATCATCCTCATCATCGGATATCAGGAACTTGGCATCGAACTCCTCTCCTTTAGCTTGTCTGATCTCCTCCGATAGATTAAAGCCTCTGACATGAATATCATCGAGGGTCTCCCTCCGGGACCTGTACGTCTCGTACTCCCTGCTATTGTTTGCACGATCCAAGGCCTTCTTCAGCTTAGCCCTAGCGGCAGTAGCACTACTTAAATGAGCCGCCATATCTTGCCCCGCCCTGGTATTATTTATTACAACCTCGGCCCGGATGTTCACCACCTCGGTTTTTTCCCTTGATAGCTCGGATGAGAGCCTCGCGATCATCTTTGCCCGAGCAAAATCACTCGCGCGAGCGGCCTGAATTTGCACCTCGAGAGCGGATATCGCGGCCCGAGCCCTCTCTTTGGCCTCGGAATGGGTAGTAACACGCGCTTGCAGCTTAGCAAAGTCACGTTTGGTCATGCCGACCTCACCCTAGAGTTGTTCCAGCTCATCCGCCTTGTCCTTCAACTAAAATAGCAACACATCAGAGATGGCATGACAAAAAAGGGGAATACAGGCCAACAAGGAATGCAGAATACCTGTTTCTCTAGGGGGGCCTCCCGGGCGCGGCTTCAGTCTACCCCATGCCGTAAAGAGACGAGCTCATCTTCCTTTGCCGCACAAAGAATTTTGAGGGATCTTTCCCTTTCTCGGGCCTCCCACAACAGAGCCTCGCAATGAAGCAGCGCGGTTTTGAGCCTATCAAAAGCCTGAAGAAGAAGAGCCAGGTGAATAAAGGGAAGAGAAAGGAGCATGGGGCCAGAACATCCCTACCACGATCGAAAACTCACCACGAGGCCAAGGCGATGAGCCTCACTGAGGGACGAAGTGACTCCGGATGATGCATCAATCTCGGAAGCTTGTCGGCCAGCCAAATCACTTCCCCTCATCCACTGCGGAGAGGGAACCTCACTGCAAGCCTTTTCACACCGAGGAACATCTTTCATTTTGCCAACGCTCCTTGACACTTGGACCAGAAATATCTCCTCCCCCTTCGGGGAATCCAATCTCTCCTCAAATGAACTCTCGGCACCTGCAATAGAGAAATCGAGCGAGTCGGCAAAGGGGAAACCATTCCCAAAAATGAAGGGGAACGCCGGGCACATACCATAATGCTTCACCTCCAATCTCCCTTTCGAAAGATCTCGCCATCGGCGCTTATCATGAGCCCAGCTAGTTGCTAGCCTACGAGACCATTTGGCTAAATTGGGAACCTCGTCGGTCGACCAATGAGTTGTTGTAAGCAAAGGACAGGAAGATATCATTATGGGGCCAACCTCTTATGAAGAGAAAGATAGTTCGAACAAAGTACTTACGTGCGGAGTTCCATTTCTCGGGAAATGGTAAAAATTCTCTAGGGATAATGTCAGTCGTCCGAACTCGGATGAACCAATTCATCCACTCGCGGTCCTCATTATCCTCGCTGCGGATAGTAGGAGCTCAAGTGGAGCTACGCTGAAGAGCAACTAGGCCCGATAACGCAACAGCCGGTATAACCTTATGAGGTGATTAAGGCTGAACTCTATCCCGGCCTTATGAGCAAAATATCTCATCGACTGCAATATCCTCCAGAAGAAGGGATGAACCTGTACCAACGTCACTTGATACCTTCTACAGAAATCAAGCACAACCCATTCTGGGGGACCCAGCACGAGAACGTGGGAATACACGCTCAAAAAACCTTCAGCATACGTCTTGGCACTCTCCTCAGGGGAAGGTACTTGCAGAATCACGCCTTCCCCCCATCCACACTCTCTCCTGATCGCTCCAAGGTTTTCCTCCTTCACCGATGAGACAATCCTCGACACGTGCTCTCGATGGTCCGGAACATTGGGAGGATTCCCCGGTGTGGCGACCTTCTTCAAAGTAGCACACTCCGGGTTTCGTTCCCCGGCATCGGGAAAGGGCCGCTAGCGCCAACCAAAGGAAGAACACAGGAAGGGGTCCCCTTCGTTCGAGGATCAAATGTCAAAGCAGCGGCCATGGCCACGACAGAATAAGCAGAATAAGGGGAGGATCCAGGCAAAAACTCCCTGAAGCAAAGAAATGGAGAGACTTGCACAAAGCGCCAGGCTCTACAAAGGAGACAGTCTTAACAAACAAATGCAAAATCGCCGCTTGAAGGGCGGATAGATAAATATATAGAGGTCAGGCAACAAAATGCTTAGTTTCCCAAAGAAGGCGAATTAATTGTGGTCGCGTTAAACGTCATCTTCTCCTTGGGGAGTGCACCAACAGAACCATCTCGGGCTCCCACGCGACTCATGAAAACAAAGGACCTCGGGAAACCCTCGACATCAAAAGTATCGGTTTGGAGGAGCCATCGACTCAACCTCGGGGCATGGCTAGTCTCGGGACCCCCGTCCGTCCCGCAAGAATGCACCATAGGGCCGACGTCCGATGCTTGGAAGAAAAACAAAAAAAAAAGGGAAAGGAGGAGGGAAAGCGGCAAGAAGACCTAGCAGAATAAAAGTTCCTTTCATGCATTAACAAAAAGGGAAAACGCCTTTTTTACACTATTGGTCTCCCTGGAGAGAAAGCACATAAAACAAAAAAGAAGGAATACAAAAAAGGGGCTTGGAAACTACTCCTCGCTACTATCATCTTCACCCTTCAGATCAGCAGATAGCTCGAAGCCTCTGGCCTCGAGTTCTTCCAAGACCTCCTTCTTTGCCTTTGCTTTTTCATGCTCGACAGCTCGGACCAACTTCTACTCAGCTGCCAGAGATATGTCGTGAACCATTGTATGTGTCGAGGCCGCATCCTCCTTATAGGCAGCGTCATCTCTCTCGGCCCCAGACTTAGCCGCAGTCAAAGTAGTAATCTCCTGGCGAGTGTCCAAAAGAAGGCCCTAGGAGGTCGCCAATTCACCGTCCACAGCCTCGCTCCGCTCCGTCAGCCTAAAGATCTCCGCCTCCAACTGACTAATCTGTGAGCTGCTCTGCTCAACCTACAACGAAAGGCAAGACGATGAATATGAGAATAACGGAACATGTGTGTATTTTGAGTAAAAAAGCATGTGCAAGCAAGGCATAGTACCTGAGCATAAGAGTGGCCTTCTCCCGAAGAGCCACCTCCAAAGAAACCCCAAGCTCCCCTAACTCTTTATCTCCCCGTGCACCACGAGCCTCCGAGTCTTAAAGTTTCGAAGCAATGATATTGCACTCCTTCTCCCGGCCAAAAAGCTCCCCACGAAGTCGAAGGATGGTGTGATCATACGTTTCTTTACATTGCGACACAACAAACAAAATTAAGAGAGATGACAAATGATGCTCGAGAACAAAAAGGAATACATAAGGAAAAACTATCACCTGCTACAGGGACTTCTCTGCCTCTTTACAGCACCAGAAACGTTGAGGTCAGCCCTGTTGGTTACGCCATGAAAGATGTTGGAAATAAACCCCCCCCCCCCCGAAAGGAGAACCATCCGGGGAACCGATCATCCCTTCGGCATCCCTCAACTCTCCCAATTAGACCAGGTAGTTCTGAATAAGATCGTTCGTGCTACTAATCTCTCGGAATAGCATCCCATGTCCTTGGAAAGTCCCAAACCCTGAATCATCGGGACCAACAGTCCTGCTAGTAGAAGTCACATCAAGTACGGCCGCATGACTCGGAGTCAGAGCATCATTCCCCTCGAGAACCCCCGACTCTTTAGCCCTACCGGACCTGGTCGTCCTAGATTCAACAGCCTCCGACTGAGGCACGTGTAAATTTCTCACACTGGACCTCGTCCTTCTCCTCAACGGGCTTCTATCCTCATTCTTCCCCTCGGCATTAGGGTTCAACTCGGATGTTGGGGCAGTGGCTTCATCAGGACATACAGTGGCCACCCTATCTTTCCTTTTCTTGTCTATATCAGGCCCCAAGGCCTCTACTTCACCTTCAGCGGGCGGCCTTATCCGCATATTCTCTCCAAGGCCTGCACCAGCACAAGAGACACAACACGTTGCTGCTTAGAGTTCGGAAAGAAACACAAAGAGTGAAGCACAAGCAGTGAAGAAGCCTCACCATGATTTTTAGCCACCCAGCGCTTCTTGGACATGACGGTCCAAACCAGAGACGATACGGGAACCTTGCATCAAAATGCCTGATCCATCCTGCCAAATCTGGGACCGCCTCGGGATACCAAGTGACCACTGGGGAGAGTACAAAAAGGATTATTGTGACAAATGGAAAAATAATTGAGAAGTGGCTAAAGAGAAGTTCACTCACGCTGATCGTTCCATCGCTCCGGAAAGGGCATCATCTAGGCCGGGATGATACCCGAGGTCCTCACTCGAACGAACCTGCTCATCCATCCCCAGTTCTTCCCTCATCAACACTTGTGAAGAAAGATTTTTTGGACCGATGTCAAAGCTTGATTAGGCCTCGATACAGCAGTGGATGGTACAACCTAATCAAATGGATGAGGGTAAAGACCTCACCCATAACCCCTTCTATAAAATGTCTGAGCATTAGCATGATCCTCCAAAAGGACGGGTAGATCTGACCAAGGGTCACCCGATATTGAGTGAAAAAGTCAAGGATAACCGGATCGATTTCCAAAGGAGGAGATCCGGCTGATTTACCAGGACCCAAGGTGAATGGGTAAGTGTATATATAGAGAAATCCATCCTTAAAGTTAGTAATGTTGTTGTTGTAGTCAGGAATGTCCACCTCCACTGCCTCACTCCATCAGCAGTCCTCCTTCACCTTGTCAACATTAGTCACGACGCTGACATATCGAGATACGTGCTCACATCGACCCGGTGTGGACGAGGGAGTTTCTATGTTGAAATCATCCGGCGTATCAGTATCGGGAGGGGTCCATTGCTCCAAAGTGGGAACCAATTTATTTTCCCCCTCAGACGGTCGGGACAACGATGCAGTATTACCCCGTCGAGGGACTATTCTAGAAATCCTGGCCATAGCAGATGGTAAAACCTTTTCCGTAAATAGAAAGAAAAATGTAAAGGTGTCAAATTGTGAAATTCTAGTTTGAAATCCTGAGGAAAGGATGGAGATGGGGAGTATCTAGTGATCAGAGCATTTATACCAACCACTGGGGAAGCAGAAGAGGCAAACCTATGGCAGTTCATGGGTTTCTCGATTACCAAATTTGATGACTGCCCTGCACGTTTCCCTGGGACATGGCATTTAATGCTCTTAAACGGTTGATGTCATGGAAATGATGGACTCGAGACGACGATTCAACATCGTTTCCTATCACTCCGTTCTAGGAAACGCGAAGATTATCTATGTATGGCGAAATCAGGAGAATCCATCTCCTGCCATTAAGGCCTACTCAAAATATCGAGACGGCACCTCGAGGCTGTGGGATCAGGATCTAGCTCTCTATCTCGAGGATCATCCGTGGTCCTGTAGTGGCCCTGAAGTTCAGGGGTCCGCCCGCAACCCAGCAAAATTACGAAGATGGGGGACTCCGAAGGCGAGCATCTAGAGTCAATAGGCTATGGAACCATGCCATGCCTAGCCTTCCCATCCCCGTGTCTTTACATTTAATGCATCTTGTACCATGCCGTGTTCTCCCGCCTATATAAGGGAACCCATACCACTTTATAAGGGGCTGATGTTGCACCATTTCTCCTCAAGTGCAGTAATATCTCTCTCCCTTTCTCTTTCTTTTAAGTCATTTGTTCTCATTGGCCCGAGGCCACCTCGCATTTATCGTTTTCTTACTTGTTCTTCACCCGTCTAGCTGTGCAATGGCCATAAAGAGCCTTACATAATTGCATATTTGTTTGTTATCCCTTTCTCGACTATCCCATATAGCTCAATCTCGGCTCAATCCTCGACCATGAGGCCTCCATCGACCTGCTCCGCGCTCGGGAAACAGGCCCTTTCGGTTTGCTTACTGCCTCGATTTAGCTCATATTCTATCACCATACTTAGAATTTTTAGCATCAACTGCTCCAATAAATAGCTTGAGAATAGATCACGTATTTTTAGAATCACATTTACAAATTTAATTGTTGTTACCATTTTCACGGTAAACACAATCAAAGGTCAGCAAAAATACTCACACTTGAGCTCGATATTGGCAGCAACTAATAGAATCATGCATTCAAAATCTCCATAAATGCAAATAAAAGGGAATATAGTAAACATCGAAGACAAAATTGAAGAAACATCTTTACATTCATAAAAATTTGATTACAAAAGACCACGAGGGGTCCTTACATATAATTACAAAAGCCCTCGAGGGGTCCTTATATAGAAACAAAGAAGCGAAAAGGTACACATGTAGTAAAAGATTAGAGCCTAGCCTATTCTCAAGGGTTCATCCCCAGAGGCAGCATCTTCAAGGACCATCTCCTCGGGCATGCATCCTCGGTGGCAATATCTTCGACCACCACCTCCTCTAGGGTCTCATCTCGGTCCTCCAAAATAACATCTCCGAGGGCGAAGATGAAAAAGAGGAAAATGGGAAGATGAAGAAGAGGTAAGTGATGCAGAAGAAGCAGAAAAAAGAGACATAGCCTGCCAAAGCCAAAGATAAAGGATTCGGCGAGCACCAACCCTACTTGCACGGCTGCTTCAAGTCCGCCTTCTAGCACATTGTGCCATACAAGTTTAGCGACCGGTTGTGCCATTTTATCCCTTAGAAAGCTAAGGGAATGAAGTGCCACACTAGGCCAGGGTAGGAGAGTGAGTAGCGGAGTATAGCCCCAACGCTCTCTCGAGCAGCGGTGTAGAGTCCAAACACCCTCCTAAGTCAGGAGAAGTTGGCCCCCTTGTCCCATCACCTCGAGCCAATGACGACAACAGTAACAACCATGATAATAACAACAATAATAGCAACAAAACAGTATAACCTCGCTCGGTAAGGGAAAGCCCAGGCAAAGGGCCATGGCGTGGTTGATGAGAACGCCGCCATGTAACCTTAAGTCTGTGGACCCCAAACATAGTGGTAGCAATAGAAGAGGATGGTGAGAAGAGAGGTATGGAAAGATTTTTAAAGGCACTTGAATAAAAAGATGGTACCATAAGGCCCCCATTTATAGGGGGTTATAGTACGACCGACAATGTCATCAATGCCTTTGAAAGATGGATCGGTAGGCGCAATCAATGCATTATTAAAAACTGAATCGACAACGATATTGTCTCTTTGTGAATGGGAATCGTCAGTGCATTGAATGGCGCTGAAAACATAAGTCCATGGGATGCCCCGGTTATCGCTAAGGCTTATGTCACAAGTGTGGTATCATCAATATGACATCATCACGGGACGTCCGAAGAGTTGGATGTCGAAATCGTTTCTTATCTCTCCTCTCTAAGAAACGCGGGGACTATCTATATACGGTGAAATCGGAGGGTCCAATTTCTCGTCATTAAGGCACTTCGGAAGATCACCTCGAAGGCTCGAGGACACGACCGAGTATCCTCCCTTAAAGGTCGTTGATACTCGACCTCGGTGCAGTAATGATCACGGTAATGGTAGAAATGGGGAGTTCCCAAGGTACACGACTAGGACTGACAGAGCTTAGTGGACTACTATAAACCCGAATCAGGGCGTCATCTAGCTGTCCCATCTCCATATCTTTGTAATTAATGCATTTCTATACTATGTTGGGATTTCCCTCAAATATAAAGGGGATCCTTGTCATTTTAGATACACTTGATACTTCACACGAAATACACAAGATCATTCTCTATGCTCTCTAGTACATTCTCTTGATATTATTGCTTCAATTTATTATCTTCATTATTGTTCATCATTTATTGCTTATCATAGACCATAAAGAGACTTCGTTGGTTTTATAATAACTGTTAGTCATACTCCGATCACCTCCGATAGCTCACAGTCGAGCTCCGAAATTGACCTCGAGACCCTTGAATCAACAAGCTTAAGGCCCCGATTGTTAACCGATCGGTTTGGTTATCACCTTACTCCTTACTCTTATCTCGTTTATAAACCTCACACATAGCATCATCTGCTTAACAACTAGCATAAAAATAGATCACGTATTTTTAGAGTCCCATAATCAAATTTAATTATTATTATCATTTTCGCGGTAAACAACCTTAAAAATTCAATAAATTTTCTGCTCAACTCCCTGATGGGTATGCGGCCCGCAGAACTATTCTTCCATCATGAACATGACCGCAGAATCACCTTCTTCTGCAAAAAATTTCCATCAACTCCTCTGTGCATTCTTCAGCCCAAAAAGTTTGTAAGAAACTCTATAATCATCAAACACATAAGCCTACCTTGGCATCACGAAATCGCAGGTTCTATGTGAAATTTTACGGAGCTTTTCACCTGGCAAAAGGAACGTTAGTACATATGGAATAATACAAGTATGTAAGAACACCCTCGAAATAGAACGAGTTACATTACAACGAGAAAAAATTATAGGATCAGTGGAAGCCTCAAGCAATACGAAAACATGAAGTTAGGAGCAAGATAAGTTTTCAAGTAAATAACATTATTTTAGCTTGGGAGATCGTTAGTAACGATATATATACCATTATATTTTAGCACGGAGTCCGATCACGATCCGATCGGCTAGGCCTCCTCACCCAAAGACATCCAATCACTATCACATTCACAATCTCAATCACAATCACCACCATGTGTGCGGCATGGCGTCAGATCTCGACCCGATCGGCTAGGCCGTCTAACCACAATGCAGTGTGGATCGATATCACATTCCGCTAGCTATCATCTCATCCCAATTAAGGGGAATAATCTCAATACATCAATCGAATCCCGTTTAAGGGGAATATTCTGAAAACATCCAATGGGGGATTTACCCCTCAATCACTACTACAACGGCACATATAATTTTAGGGTAAGGTTATTTCAACCTACCATTCCTCGATGACTAACGACACTCAAAAAATGTTTAATATATACAAAGAGGTTATTCAGCTCATTTCATAATCTTTTACACCTATTTTCATTTCATTGGCACTAGTGGCCACAAATGTAATATCATTCTTAGCACGTTGACCACATTTCATAATTTATGTTTACCCTTTTCACTTTTAATCATCATTATGTATTATCAACAACAAGTCATTTCTAATCAAGACTTTAGGTATTCACGTGAGCAAATAAGGGTCTTAAGCACATTGATTTTTCTATTACACTTTGCCATAATAACTTTCATTTGATGTTACATCCCTTACCTTTCTATAGATGATTTGTGACCATAAGACCCCGTAAGTTCAACAACCTTGATATTGTTAGATACATTTTTATATGGTATTTATATTGAGTGGAACGTTTTTGTAAAAAGTTTGAAAATTGTGATTTTATATTCTTATTAATATTACTACTTTCGAATATATTTAAAATTATATACATAATATGAGGAAGTTCATGAAATTTTATTTATTGTAAAGATAGAAATTATTTTCTCACAAGAAAAGAAGGTTATCTTTTTTACCATTTTATGAATTAAGCGTACGAGAATTTGTACTCTTGTATGAGATTAGCAAAATTAAAAGTTGTAACTGAGTACTAATCTTTGATCCAAATTGGATGTTCATATTTTATAGAGTATGTCTTAATTGTTATTATGATTTTAACAGTAATTTTCTTTTAAAAATGACATGTGAGTATAAAATTTACCTTTTGATTGTTTTAAGAATAGAAATGAGTTATAATGAAATTGACATTTGATCACATATAATTAAAGGGAAATATTCAATTTAGCATTGATGAAGAGTATTGCTTTTCTTGGTATAGTTATGTAAAGATTCAATTTTGCACTATATCACTTTTCTTGGTGTAGTATGTATTGTTGTTTTGAATAAAAGCCAAATGACATTAGCCTTTCAAGTCGTTAGGCAGTGAGAGTATTGGAAGCAATCCAAAAGTTTTATGTTTTGTTGTGCTCTTTTAATTGATACTTCATAATCCTTCAATTTGTTGCTTGTCTTTGTTTAAGTTGGCATGATTTAGGTTGAGACATAAGTTTGGAGTTTGTTCTTTGATTGTGAAGGTAAAGGCAGGCAGTGAGACAACCCAAATTATGGATTCTTCGGATGTCAATAAGTTTAAAATTAAATCAAAATAGAGGAAGAAATTACTAAAGGATGCTTTAATATTGTCTTGAGAAGATGGATCCTTGTAAAAAAAAATATTGTCCTGAGAAGATGGATGTTTTAACGAAATAATAGTATATGTATTGATTTTATATCGTACCACGATTTATTATTTTAAGATTGTAATAATATTACTTTAAGATGAGGACAAGACTATTTTTTGAGGTTATAAATATTTTTGATATTTATAACAAGTGATAAGTCAAGTCGTGAAAGTGAGAGGGTAAACGGGTTGAAGAAAATTATGTTGGCCGAAATTTGTTATTTTGTGATAAAATACGGTTCGAACTAAAATACCTGAAATTGATGGACTAGTACCATATAAGGTACCATATGATCATGATAATGGGATGTATAAAATATATTAAAAATAAGTAGAATTTTAAGTAATTTGAGGTAATTCTTAATCATGTGGGTAATTGATTAATTACCGGATAACAGGACACTAACTAATTACCTAATAAATGTATAATGATTAAAACTTTCCCACCCCATACCCACGTGGCAGAAAGCCACACCCTAAAAAATGACTCTTAGTCATTTCTATTAGGTGACATGATCAAAATAGGGAGCTGACAGTGTGATGGGTCTAATTGCGACGCCATTGTATCTTATCGTATTTTCTGAGTGTGAGTATATTTGTTTGTCATTTCTTTGAGGGCTTGGGGCGGCTTATTGATCCTTCCTGTCAAGATTCTGTTGTCCTATTTATACAACAAACATCTTCTTTCCATAAATAGATGGTCTTAAGGGTTGTTGTTGAAGTCCTTTTTCTTTATTTCTCCTCCATGTCTTGATCTCATGTGCTTCATAATGACTCACTGAGAGACTAATGTTTACTTTCTTTCTTAAAACAAAGAAGTCAGCTAGGCTATATGAGTGATTTGAGTTATACCCGTTTATGGGATCTTGCCATTTTTCCAGTTTAACTTATAAGAACTTGGCGTTTAGTGGAAACATATCTATGTAATTTCAAGTAGAATCGGAGATTGATAGAGCCAACTGTTTTCTTGAATACATGTTATAGAATTCCATTATACCGGAACCCTTTTTTCGAATGTTATAAATCTTTCTCAAGAATATCATACAGATTTTTCCCTACTTCGATCTGCCATTACGTGTTTTTCGCAAAAGACGTGTGTTAGAGGGATTGTCAAGAGATTCAACTCAGGTATGTTAAGGCTAATCCTTTCTTCTTTTGGCATGATCCAAGTTACGATACGTAAATGTAATGCTATTCCACAAGTGGTTCTACTCCTAGCAGTTAAGGATGTCTATGTTATTCATTCCCGTAAAGTGATATTCAAGCATGTCTAAGTATGTTTCTGATTCCCCATATGTCCTACTACCATATTGTCTATTCATGGGTCTCATAACATTCTAAGAGATCATATTGTCTTACTTCATTATGCATTGTATTGTCACGACCCGGATTTCCTACCCTGAGGAGTCGTGATGGCGCCTACTCGTAGAAGCTAGGCAAGCCGTGATATAAAAAATCACAAACTCTTTCATTTTAGACCTTTTTAACAATTTGAATTAACAGGTGATCAACATTGAAATTTTAACGATGAATAAAATCAAGCGGAAGACTTAATCTGATAAAATAACCCAAGTCAGTACTACAATGCCAACATACGTCTCTACTCGGAATCCGGTGTCAAAATATCACGGACTGTCTATGATTACTACAACAAAAGTCTGAAAAGAAAGTACAATCTATCTCGGAAACAATGAAAACAAAATACATAATAAGATAGAAGGCAGCCACCCAAATGCTATGGTCCAAGAGCTGCTCCGGGATCTGCACATAGTGCAGAGTGTAGCATCAGCACAACCGACCCCATGTGTTGGTAAGTGCCTAGCCTAACCTCGGCGAAGTAGTGATGAGGCTAGGACTAGACTACCAAATAAACCTGTGCAGTTATATAATATACAGCGGAATATAAAACAGAAATAAACAAGTAAATATGGGAAGGGGTACATGCTGCGGGGGTATATCAATATCAACAGTAAATCAAGAAAAAGGCATAAGAACAACTTAGAATTCACAACAAAATAACAGGGAACTTGTAACCAATCTATAACACTTTGTGTCATCAATTTTTGCGGAGCACAACCCGATCCCAACACATAACAACACTGTTGCGGGCTGCAACCCGATCCATATCATTTATCACTATTGCGGCGTGCAACCCGATTCGATTATATTATTGTTGCAGCGTGCAACCCGATCCATTTATATTATTGTTGCGGCGTGCAACCTGGTCCATTTATATCATTGTTGTGGCGTGGAACCCGATCCATTTATATCATTGTTGCGGTGCGCAACCCGATCCACATATACAATCAACAACAATCATAACAAGAGTCCCGGCAAGGGACGAATAAAGAACTACACTATCCCGACAAGGGAATCGACAGTATCATTAAATACATACCGGCAAGGGAGAAACGGCTATAACCAAACTTGTTCCAACATCTAACTACCTCAGCTAACACCAATACTCAATCATAAGTAATTCCCACGAGAACAATCATAATCCTTGCTGAATACAGTGAATCATCAATTTAAGCATCTGTAGTATTATTCAAGAACACAATAAATCACAATTTAAGACTCACGGTCATGCTCGATACCAACGTATAGATACTCGGCACCATGCGTATATGTCGTTCTCAACAAGAAACAAGTAGCAAATAGGACACAACTCCTAATCCCTCAAGCTATGGTTAGATCAAACACTTACCTCGATGCCACGAACACAATTCAAGCCTCTACTATCACTTTACCTCGTGATTCCACCACCAATTTTCTCGTATCTAGACCCAAGTAACTCAATTACATCAATAAACGCTAAATGAATCAATTCTAATGCATGAAAATGAGTTTTCCGAAGTTTTGCCGAAAAATTTAAAAATCGCCCTCGGGCCCACATGGTTAAAACTCAAGGTTCGAACCAAAACCCGATTACTCATTCCCTCACGAATCCAAATATATAATTTATTTTGAAATCAGACCTCAAATCGAGGTCCAAATCCTAAATTTGAAAAACCTAGGTTCTACCCAAAACACCCAATTTCCCCCATGAAAATCCTTAATTTTGAGTTGAAATCATGTGAAAAGATGTTAATGATTGAAAAAAACGAGTTAAAATTGACTTGCAATCGATTTGGAAGAAGAGTTGTCTTTAAAAAATCGCCCAATAGTGTTCTGGTTTTGAAAGAGTGAAAAATGGTTGATTTTCGGCTAAGTATAAAAATTGCAGGTTGCAGATATGGGAATTGCGAACAGGGTTCGCAACCGACCTCTGTTATGTTCGCATTTTCGAAGGGGTTCTCACATTTGCGAGATGGGAATTGCGACTACTGTGTTGCATTTGCGACTGCTTGCTGAAGCTGGGGAAAATCGCATTTGCGATCAAAAACCTCGCAATTGCGAGATGGGATGACCTGGGCTTCTTTCGCAATTGCGACAAGGCCCTCGTATTTGCTATATCACATTTGTGAGCCAGGCTTTGCAAATGCGAAGCCTGCAGGCCTGAATATATCAGCTAAAAACCTGCAATTCACCTAGTCCAAAATCCACCCGTGGCCTATCCAAAACTCACCCGAGTCCTCGGGGCTCCAAACCAAACATGCACACCAACCTAAAAAATCATACGTACTCGCTCGTGCATTCAAATCACTAAAATAACATCAACAACTATGAATTTAGCATCAAAATCATGAAATTTTCTTAAGAACTTCAAATTTCCAATTTTCTCAAAAACGATCCATTTCACGTCGTTTAAAGTCCATTTCTAACCAAATTTCACAGACTTATCTTAAATCACATATAAGACCTGTACCGTGCGCCGGAACCAAAATAAGGGCCCGATACCATCGAGTTCTAATCACAATTCATTAACATATCTCATAAATAATTTTAGAAAATAATTTTCTTTAATAATTCTTTTCTCGGGCTTGGGACCTCGAAATTAGATTTTGGTTATACGCCCAAGTCCCATATTTTCCTACGGACCCTAAGGGACCGTCAAATCATGGGTCCAGGTCCGTTTACCCAAAATGTTGACCAAAGTCAACTTAATCCATTTTATAGTCAAAATTTATCATTTTTCACAGATTTTCACATATTGTCTTTCCGGCCACGCGCCCAAACTATGCACGCAAATCGAGATGAGACTAAAAGAGGTTTTTAAGGCCTCAAAACGTAGAATTCATTTTGGGTCATCACATTCTCCACCTCTAAAACAACTGTTCGTCCTCAAACAGACATAAGAAGGAAGTACCTAGGTCAGGGAAAGGATGGGGATAACGGCTCCGTATATCGGACTCCCAGGTCGATGCCTCAGCGGGTTGACCTCTCCACTGAACACTAACAGAAGGAAAACTCTTCGATCTCAACTGACGAACCTGCTGGTCTAGAATAGCTACCGGCTCCTCCTCATAACACAAGTCCTTGTACAACAGGACAGTGCTGAAATCTAACACGTGGGATGGATCGTAGTGATATTTCCGAAGCATGGACACATGAAACACTGGATGCATGACTGATAAGCTCGACGGCAATGCAAGTCTATAAGCCACCTCTCCCACTCTATCAAGAATCTCAAACGGGCCAATGAACCTAGGGCAAAGCTTGCCCTTCTTCCCAAATCTCATCACGCCATTCATAGGCGACACTCGAAGCAATGCACGCTCACCGACCATGAAAGCAAAATCTCGAACTTTGCGGTCAGCATAGCTCTTTTGCCTGGACTGAGCTATATAAGGCCTATCCTGAATAATCCTGACCTTGTCTAAGGCATCCTGAACCTGATCCGTACTCAACAACCGAGCCTCCCCGGGCTCAAACCACCCAATTGATGACTGACACCGCCTACCATACAAAGCCTCACACAGAGCCATCTGGATACTCGACTGGTAGCTTTTATTGTAGGTAAACTCTGCTAGAGGCAAAAACTGATCCCACAAGCCTCCAAAGTCAATGACACAAGCTCGGAGCATATCCTCCAAAATCTGAATAGTCCGCTCGGACTGCCCGTCCGTCTAAGGATGAAATGCTATGCTCAACTCATCCCGTATGCCCAACTCTCGCTGAACTGCTCTCTAGAAATGCGAGGTAAACTGCATACCTCAGTCCGAAATGATAGACTTGGGCACACCATGAAGACGAACAATCTCCCGGATATAGATCTCAGCTAACCTCTCGGAAGAATAGGAGACTTCCACAAGAATGAAATGCGCTAACTTGGTCAGCCTATCAACAATAACCCACATTGCATCAAACTTCCTCTATGTCCGTGGGAGTCCAAAAACGAAGTCTATAGTGATTCGCTGCTATTTCCACTCAGGAATCTCAATCTTTTGGAACAAACCACCAGGCTTTTGATGCTCATACTTAACCTGCTGGCAATTCAAACACTGAGCCACTTATGCAACAATATCCTTCTTCATTCTCTGCCACCAATAATGATGCTGCAAATCCTGATACATTTTCATGGCGCCCGAATGATAGAGTACCGGGAGATATGGGCCTCCTCTAAAATCAACTCTTGGAGTCCATCCACATTAGGCACACAAAATAGACCCTGTAATCTCAAAACTCCATCATCACCTAAGGTAACATGCTTGGCACCTCTGTGTTGCACCGTGTCTCTAAGGACACACAAATGGGGGTCATCATACTGTCGATCATGGATACGCTCCAATAAAGAAGAACGAGCGACCATGCAAGCTAACACACGACTAGGCTCAGAAATATCCAACCTCACGAACTGATTGGCCAAAGCCTGAACATCCAAAGCAAGCGGCCTCTCACCGACCGGAATATAAGCAAGACTACCCACACTGGCTGACTTCCTACTCAAAGCATTTCCACCACTTTGGCCTTTCCCGGATGATATAAGATGGTGATATCATAGTCCTTTAATATCTCCAACCACCTCCTCTTCCTCAAATTTAGCTCCTTCTACTTGAACAAATACTACAAACTCTTGTGATCCGTGAATACCTCACATGCCACATCATACAGATAATGTGTTTACCGTAAAAAATGGTAACAACAATTAAATTTGTAAATGGGATTCTAAAAATACGTGATCTATTCCTGAGCTAGTTGCTAGAGCAGTTGATGCTAATAATATGAAGTTTAATGATGGAACACAAGCTAAAATGAGATAGTAATCCAACCGAAGGGCCTGCTGCCCGGGTGTAGGTCTGGTCGATAGGGGACCTCGGGGTCGATGACATGGTCGAGTTCGAGCTATCGGGGATAATTTGGAATGGGATAACAACTAGGTATATAATCAAACAAGGCTTTTTACGGCCAATACTAAGGTATATAATGAAGAGCAAGTAAGAGAACGATAGATATAAGGTGGCCTCGGTCCAGTGAGAACAAACAAGTTAGAAAGAAAAGAGAAAGAGAGAGAGATATTATTGCATTCGTGGAGAAATGGAGCAACATCCGCCCTTTACAAAGTGGCATGGATTCCCCTTATATAGGAGGGCGAATACCATATAGTACAAAGTGTATTGAATGTAAAGACATGGGGATGGGACGACTAGGCATGGTACTAGTGTCTATTAACTTTAGTCGCTTGCCTCAGGAATCCCCCGTCTTCGGAACCTCCGTTGGGTCGCGGACAGATTCCTTATCCTCGTAGTCTCTGTTGGGTCGCAGATGATCCTCGATGGAGGAGCTCAATCGTAATCCTATAGCCTCGAGATGCGGACATGACTTCCCCAATGTACCTTAACGGCAGGAAATGGACCCCCCTGATTTCACTGCATACAGATAGTCTCAGCATTTACTAGAACGAAGTAATAGGAAACTATACTGAATCGTCGTCTTGAGGCCATTATTGCCATGACGTCAACCATGAGAGAGAATTAAATGCCATGCCCCAAAAAACCATGCAGGGCTGCCGTTAGATGCGGTAATCGATAAACCCACGAACTACCACCAGCTCATCTCTTTTGCTTCCCCAGCGATTCCTATAAATGCACCAGTTGCTGGATACTTCCCATCTTCACCCTTTTTACAAGCCTGTGAGTCAGAATTTCGTTATTTGACACCCTTTACTCTTTTCATAGAAGGGTTTTTACCATTTTACATGGCTAGGACTTCAAGGACGATTCCCCAAAGGAACGATACTGCATCGTCATCCCGATTACCTAAAGGAGAAAACAGATCAGTTCCCACTTTAGAACAATGTACCCCACCCGTTCTTGATACGTCGAAGGATTTTGAAATCGAGACTCTCTCGTCTACGCCAGGCTGGTGTGAGCATGTATCTCAATGCATGAGAATAATGACCGATGTTAACAAAGTGAAGGAGGACTGCCGATGGAGCAAGGCAGTGGAGGTAGACATTCCCGGCCCCAACGATAATATTACTGACTTCAAGGCTGGCTTCCTTTGTATATATACTTACCCATTCACCCTAGGCCCTAATAAATCCGTTGAGTCTCCTCCCTTGGAAGTCGACCCGGTTATTTTTAACTTCTGCGCCTGATACCAGGTGACACTTGGTCAGATATACCCATCCTTTTGGAGGATAGTGTTAATGCTTAGACATTTCACTGAAGGGTTTGAAGGTGAGGGTTTTACCCTTAACCATCTGATCAGACTGTACCGCCCTCGGCTATATTGAGGCTTAATCAAGCTCCGCCACCGATCCAAAAAATCTTTTTTCACGAGCGTTGATGAGGGGAAAGACCGAGGATGGATAAGCAGGTTTATCCACGTGAGGACCTCGGACATCATCCAGGTACGGAGAATGCCCTTTCCGAAGTAGTGGAATGTCCGACGTAAGTGAATTTCCTTTTAACCGCTTCTTGACTACTCTTTTGTTCGTTATAATAACCTCTTTGTGCTTTCTGCAACTGTTGCTTGACATCCGGAGGTGGTACCAGATTTATCAGGATGGATCAGGCATTTGAGTGAGAAGTTCCCATACCTCATTCAGTCTTGGACCATCCTGGCTAAGGAGTGTTGGGTGGCCAAGAATCACGGTGAGGTTCCTTTACCGCCTACACTTCACATTTTGTGTTTTTTTCCAAGCCCTTAGCGAAACCATATCGCAGTTATTGTGATGTTGCATGTCTTGGCAAGAATACGCAGATGAGGTCGCCCCCTGATGGTGAAGTAGAGGCCTTGAAGCCTGGTATGAACAATAAAAGGAAAAGCAAGGCAGACGTTGCCCGACCTGACGGGACTACTGCTCTAACCTCCGGGTCGAATCCTGATGTCGAAAGGGAGGATTGTTTACCGTGAAAATGGTAAAACAATTAAATTTGTAAATGGGATTCTAAAAATACGTGATATATTCCCGAGCTAGTTGCTAGAGCAGTTGATGCTAATAATATGAAGTTTAATGATGGAACGCAAGCTAAAATGAGATAGTAATCGAATCGAAGGGCCTGCTGCTCGGGTGTAGGTCTGGTCGATAGGGGACCTCGGGGTCGATGACATGTTCGAGTTCGAGCTATCGGGGATAATTTGGAATGGGATAACAACTAAGTATATAATCAAACAAGGCTTTTTACGGCCAATACTAAGCTATATAATGAAGAGCAAGTAAGAGAACGATAGATATAAGGTTGCCCCGGGCCAGTGAGAACAAACAAGTTAGAAAGAAAAGAGAAAGAGAGAGAGATATTATTGCATTCGTGGAGAAATGGAGCAACATCCGCCCTTTACAAAGTGGCATAGATTCCCCTTATATAGGAGGGCGAATACCATATAGTACAAAGTGTATTGAATGTAAAGACATGGGGATGGGACGGCTAGTCATGGTACTAGTGTCTATTAACTTTAGCCGCTTGCCTCAGGAATCCCCCGTCTTCGGAACCTCCGTTGGGTCGCGGATAGATTCCTTATCCTCGGAGTCTCTGCTGGGTCGTAGATGATCCTCGACGGAGGGAGCTCAATCGTAATCCTATAGCCTCGAGATGATGACATGACTTCCCCAATGTACCTTAACGACAGGAAATGGACCCCCCTGATTTCACTGCATACAGATAGTCTCAGCATTTACTAGAACGAAGTAATAGGAAACGATACTGAATCGTCGTCTTGAGGCCATTATTGCCATGACTTCAACCATGAGAGAGAATTAAATGCCATGCCCCAGAAAACCATGCAGGGCTGCCGTTAGATGCGGTAATCGATAAACCCACGAACTGCCATCAGCTCATCTCTTTTGCTTCCCCAGCGATTCCTATAAATGCACTAGTTGCTGGATACTTCCCATCTTCACCCTTTTTACAAGCCTGTGAGTCAGAATTTCGTTATTTGACACCCTTTACTCTTTTCATAGAAGGGTTTTTACCATTTTACATGGCTAGGACTTCAAGGACGATTCCCCAAAGGAATGATACTGCATCGTCATCCCGATTACCTAAAGGAGAAAACAGATCAGTTCCTGCTTTAGAACAATGTACCCCACCCGTTCTTGATACATCGAAGGATTTTGAAATCGAGACTCCCTCGTCTACGCCGGGCTGGTGTGAGCATGTATCTCAATACATGAGAATCATGACCGATGTTAACAAAGTGAAGGAGGACTGCCGATAGAGCAAGGCAGTGGAGGTAGAGATTCCCGGCCCCAACGATAATATTACTGACTTCAAGGCTGCTTCCTTTGTATATACACTTACCCATTCACCCTAGGCCCTAATAAATCCGTTGAGTCTCCTCCCTTGGAAGTCGACCCGGTTATTTTTAACTTCTGCGCCTGATACCAGGTGACACTTGGTCAGATATACCCATCCTTTTGGAGGATAGTGTTAATGCTTAGACATTTCACCGAAGGGTTCGAAGGTGAGGGTTTTACCCTTAACCATCTGATCAGACTGTACCGCCCTCGGCTATATTGAGGCTTAATCAAGCTCCGCCACCGATCCAAAAAATCTTTTTTCACGAGCGTTGATGAGGGGAAAGACCGAGGATAGATAAGCAGGTTTATCCATGTGAGGACCTCGGACATCATCCCGGCCCGGAGAATGCCCTTTCCGAAGTAGTGGAATGCCCGACGTAAGTGAATTTCCTTTTAACCGCTTCTTGACTACTCTTTTGTTCATTATAATAACCTCTTTGTGCTTTCTGCAACTGTTGCTTGGCATCCGGAGGTGGTCCCAGATTTATCAGGATGGATCAGGCGTTTGAGTGAGAAGTTCCCATACCTCATTCAGTCTTGGACCATCCTGGCTAAGGAGTGTTGGGGGGCCAAGAATCACGGTGAGGTTCCTTTACCGCCTACACTTCACATTTTGTGTTTCCTTCCGAGCCCTTAGCGAAACCATATCGCAGTTATTGTGATGTTGCAGGTCTTGGCGAGAATACGCAGATGAGGTCGCCCCCTGATGGTGAAGTAGAGGCCTTGGAGCCTGGTATGAACAAGAAAAGGAAAAGCGGGGCAGACGTTGCCCGACCTGACGGGACTGCTGCTCTAACCTCCGGGTCGAATCATGATGTCGAAAGGGAGGATTGTTTACCGTGAAAATGGTAAAACAATTAAATTTGTAAATGGGATTCTAAAAATACGTGATCTATTCCCGAGCTAGTTGTTAGAGCAATTGATGCTAAGAACGTGAAGCTTAACGATGAAATGCGAGCTAAAACAAGACAGTATCAAACCGAAGGGGCCTGTTTCCCGGATGTAAAGCCAGTCGATAAGGACCTCGGGGTCAGGACTCGAATCGAGCTCGAGCTATTGGGGGAAACCGAAAATAGGATAACAATTAAGGATATGATCAAGCAAGGCTCTTTATGGCCAAAGTTGCGCAATATAGCATGAAATGAGTAAGAAGACAATAGATGTTAAAGCGGCCTCGAGCTAGTGAGAACGAACAAAATATGAGAAAGAGAGAGAGTTATTATTGCTTTAGTGGAGAAATAGAGCAACATCAGCCCTTTAAGAAGTGGTATGGGTTACCCTGATATAGGCGAGGGAACACGGTATGGTACAAATATTTGGAGATTAAACACAAAGTACAGAGATGGAATGGTTTGACGTAATGCCTCAGTATCGGCTCTGGATAGGCCAGGACTGTTAGACGTAGCCATGTGCCTTGGGAGCTTCCCCCTCTGTCCTGGCTTCAGTCTTCATTTCCTCCGAGTCGGGCTCCAACGAGCCCCGAGGTCAGGAACTTGATCGTGGCCTCCCGTCCTCGGGGTCTCGAGGCATGCTTCCGAAATGTTCCGATAGCGAGAAATCAAGTCTTCTGATTTTGCCGCATACCGATAGTCTCCGCATTTCCCATAATGAAGAGATGGGAAATGATTCTGACACTTAACTACTTGAGCTTCTTTCGACGACGATGTATCGATGATGCGACTCCTGGACTGAGCTTCACGATGATTGGACATCCACGAGCTCATGCTTTTTAACTTCATTCATTGCACTCCTGATTCTTGTTTTTCAAGGTGAAGGTACTTACGTCAGCTCATTTTTCATGGATGCATTAACTGTGTCCGTCAGTCAGGCTTCCAAAGCCTAGATGACTGTGTCGTATTCTCCTGTAAATAAGGGTGTCTTGGCTTTGCTTTTCCTATCCCAGTGCTTCTGTTGGCTCGCTTGCCTTTCCCTTCTTATCATCTTCTCTGAAGGGGATCCCTCAGGGGATTGAGCTGGGAACCTATGGGAGGTAGAGATCGAAGGAGTCACCCTTGAGAATACGTGCTCGAGGGTGTGGCATCCGAGGATGCTGATACTGGAGATGGATTCTTGAGTACTGATCGGGCACCGGGTTTTGTCGTGTGTATATCCTTCCATTCCTCCTCTTTGGGCGTAGACTCCTGTAGGCTTTTGCAAGTTGTATGTAACGACCCCTCGAGGGCTTCTTGTACACAAACTTTTATGAATAAGAATATACCCCCATTGATTTTTGCTTTCGAACTTTGCTTTGTTTTTGTATGCTCTCATTCCCTTCGAGGCCTTTTAAATGCTTCTTTTGTTTGCTGGCTGCTGATATCGGGCTTGGGCACGGGCGTCCATCCCGGTCTTCTATTGATCGACGTAGCTCTCATCTGGTCCCATCATCGTACTTCAGACCAATCTTGGATTTATCTGATAGGTCCGGGCTATTGTGGCCCTCCGAGTTGTATGGAGATCATGCGTCGAATTCTTGGGCCTTCAGGAATGTTACCCTAGATAAAGGTCATCTTCGGGTACCCCGGGGACCCTATTGATCTTGATGTATATAGCCCCTTTAGAATGTATAGGATAGACTTCTGCTGAGGAGTTTGCCTGTATTCGGGCGCTTCCTCGGACCTTCGTGGAGCTTTTGCGATCGGATCTTCCTGTGTTTATTCCTCTTTTTAGAAAGTGGGGATCACAAGACCAGGTACTTGCCTTGCGTCAAGTGTTGGTGTTTAAAGCTTCCCGAAGTCTGACTTCTTTGGGCCGGGGGTTCTTGATGTAGAGTGCTATCTTGAGCTCGGAGATAATACGAATGGCCCCTCGAGTCATGACTCCTCGTTGAAGGATGCTTTCTGGATCGGGTATTGACCCGTCGATCTGTATCGAGGCTGTTGGCTTCCCGGGGCCTACCTCGGGTAGGCGAATCGTTGCTGCTTCTCGCATATATGTGGGGCGGCTTCGGCTTTTTCGCAAGACACCACTATTTTTAGATAGCCGCCTTTCTTCTTTGGCACAGGGAACTTCATCTCTTTAGGCGCAGTGTTGGTGCGCGTTCTTGCTTTGACCTGTTAGTTTTACCATAGTCATGAAAACCACTTCGGGGCTTATCCGGTAGGGGACGGGGGGTGCTGCTCCCTGTGCTCAGGAACCGAGGGAGTTCGCTCTGGAGATGGTGTCCTTGATAAGAGAGGAACACCTGGAGATGGTGAGGAGATACTGCGGGTGGAGCGAGGGGATAATACTGTAGGTGCTTTCCCCAGATGAGGGCATTGCAGACTCCACCGATAGATTTTTGAGCGTATACCTATACCCTTTTGCATTTGACCCCCCTGATATGGTCGTGCTTGATTTTTTCTTGAAGTATCGGGTTACCCTGGCACAGATTCATCTATCATTTTGGCGAACGGCGTTGATGATGAGGTTGTTTGCGGATAAGGCCGGGCTTGAATTCACGCTTGATCACCTTGTCAGGCTATGTCGACCCTTTCATCGTCGAGTCCTGCTAACTTTGAGATGTCGCTCATCAACGCCCTTTGTTATTAATGATGAGGAAAGCGGGGATCAAGAGTGGATCAGTTGGTTTATCCATTTCCGGATGACCAACATTATCCCTGTGAAGTTTTTGCCATTTCCCGAAGGGTGAAATTATGCACGTGAGTGAGGCGTTTGGCGCTTCTTAAGATTTCGCCTATAGAAAAAATTAGCTGAGTAATAATGTTGTCTCCCTTGTTGCAGCAACTTCATGGACGTCGGGTGAAGTCCATGATCTACTCGGCTGGGTCCGGAAGTTGGTGACCCATTCGTCCTGTGACGAGCGCAGGTGGCGAACTGTACTTTGTACCGGATGGGGAGCGTAGTACCAAGGTATGTGCGTATGATGCCTTTGCCTTGCCTTCATATACCCGAGGTAATATTTTCCCCTTCCATTTTTGATGGATTCGCCGTTTGCAGATATCGGGCGGTTCTTTGGGATGGAGCACCCGCGGTGTGATGGAGACTTTAGTGGTGCTGGTCGGGCTCACATTTCTAAGGAAGGGGTGTCACCCGAGTCCGCTGCTACCGGAGCGCTTGATTCCCGACCGGCGGTTCCTTTGAGCGATTATGACGTGCTTGAGGTCGGTTCTTCTGGGGCCGCAGGGGCAAGATCAATAGGAGTGTGTTCCGACTTCGAGAAAGTCTGTCGGCTTCAGTTTGTGGTGAGTTCATGTACAGTTTCCCTGTGCCCCGTGCCCTCCTCCCTCTATTGATCCTTCCTTGTGCAGCCTGTGATAGGCTTAGGTCTGAGCTACTCCGTCAAGGGGCCAAGCTTCAGAAAATTTTGGATGAGGGCGAATCCCTTAGGCTCCTTAGAGAGGAGAAGGAAGCTGAGCTGCAGCATTGGCGATATGAGGCATACCGGAGCTCAAACTATGAGAGTTATTTGATGGAGCAGGTAACTTTCTGTAGTACATGCTTCGCTCCTTTCTAACCTTAAGGCTAACCCTTTTTGCTGTATCAGTTGCAGAGAATGGCGGAGGCCTTGGAGTACCTCAAAGGCGACGTCAACCGTGTTTAGAGTTGCTTGCGGGGAGCTAAAACCTCAAGTGCAGGCTCAAACTTTGGAGGAGATGAGTGCCTCGGCTAAGGTTCCTGCCTTCGAGGTCCAACTCCGTTTGACTCATGGCAATGCCAAAGTTCAAGCGAATATGATTGGGAAACTTGAATCTGATCTCTCGAATGTCAGAGCTGAGATAATTGATGCTCGGGCAGAAGTGTCACTAAGCCGAACCAAGGCTGATCGTGAGATGGTGATTCGTATAAAGGATGCTACTGATGCCCAAGCCGAGCTGAAGCGAGCCCTCGACCGGGGGAAGAGGATCGAGGAATATGTTTGCTGTAGATCCCGAAGACAGGTACTCGAGGAGGTTGGTGCAAGGGGTTTTGCCCTCTCGGAGGAATTGGCTAGAGCAAGGGCGGATGAGCGTGATGCTCGGTCATTTCTTATTAACGTTGCGGAGGGCAAACTCAGCAAGTTGTAGCCCTTTAGTGCAGAGTGTAGACGTTGCCATTTTGTTGCTCCAGACTTTGCCATTTTGTCACTTTAGACTTTGCCATTTTGTCGCTTTGAACTTTGCCATTTTGTCTCTTTGTCTCTGATATACGTAGGGCATGCCTATAGATGGAGAATGCGCTTTTTCGTGCATGTAATATTTAAGAAGAATATTGAAGCTTTATTTCTTCTGTACCATTTTTCTGTTGTTGCTTTTGATCGGGCTGGCTGGTTTTGGTGTTTGGCGAGGTCCTCATAGGCCTAGAATGGATTGGACAGACCCGAAAGCTCTTAAGTGCGATCCTTGGCGCGAGCAGGTACTAGGGCCTCCGTGCTTGGCCCAGATGTTTAGGCTTAGTCTATGAGTTGGGCTCCGGCTCGAGCCTTCTTGTCCTTAAATTTTTTGTGCTCGTGCGGGCAGGTAGCAATCGTTTTTATCTCTTGCCCTTGGGCATTTGCCGTTCCAACTGTTTTGGGTCCAGCCTTCGAGTCGCATTATGACTCGAGCTTCAATTGACCCTCAAGCTCTTTCCTGCCTCCATGGGTGGATAATGATGGCCCTTTGTGCTCTGGGTCGAAGTGACCTTACGGGTGCGTGGCCCGAAGGTTTACTCGGCCGGTGATAGTGGTACTTATGTCATGCCCTTAGGCGTATTGCAGTTTTTGGGTCTAGTTTCTGAGTTGAGTTGCGATTCGAGTTGTGATCGACCCTTAAATTTCCTTGATTTCCCAGCCGGCGACAGTGGTTCTTATGCCGTGCCCTTAGGCATATTGCAGTTTTCGGGTACAGTCTCCAAGTGGCATTGCGATTCGAGCTCTAATCGACCCTTAAATTTCCTTGATTTTCTGGCCGGCGATAGTGGCACTTATGTCATTTGCCTATTGAGATCTTTCAGTAAGTGGCCTGGAGGCTTGCATAGTTAACTATTTTGGATCTGGTCTCTGAATCGGGTTATGATTCGAAAGATATCACTCTACTAGGAACATAATCAGTTACACCACGCCACTCGATCTGCGGTACACCCGGTATAGCCAAGGTGACTGTCTTAGCATGACAGTCTAGAATAGCATGACACAGATATAACCAATCCATGCCCAAAATGACATTAAAATCCACCATGCTCAATATCAATAGATCCACTCGGGTCTCTAGACCCCTAATAGTCACCACACATGATCGGTACACACGGTCTACAACAACAGTATCGCCCACCGGGGTAGATACATGAAAAGGTAAAGCAAGAAACTCACGGGGCGTACCCAAATAACGAGCAAAGTATGATGACACATAGGAATAGGTGGAACCGAGATCAAATAATACAGAGGCATCTTTGTGGCAGACTGAGACAATACATGTAATGACAGTATCTGAAGCAATAGCATCGAGTCTAGCTGGAAGCGCATAGAAACGAGCCTGGCCACTGCCTAATCGAACTCCCTCTCTAGGGCGACCCCTGGCTGCCTGACCTCCACCCCTAGATGGCTAGGCAGGTGGTGAAGTAACTGGAGCAGAAGTCGAGGGCTGACCCTTTTGCTGGGGCGAACTAGCAACAGGATGAGGACACTTCCTCTACACATGCCCTAACTCTCCACACTCATAATAAGTCCCAGGTGCTGGAGAAGGGGACTAAAGGGAACCCCTCGCACCGGAGTGACTAGCTGATGCACTCGGCATAGAAGAACCCTGAGTCGATGGGGCACTAGATGAACTCTAAGCTGGGAGGGAGCTAAGTGAAGACTGGTCCTGCTGAGACCCATGATAACCATGACCTGAACAAGCCCCGTGATACTCTGGACGGGTCGTCTGAGTAGGCCTGAAAGAACGACCTCTACCATGATGTAACTGGCTCCTCGAAGGAGCACC
Source organism: Nicotiana tabacum (assembly GCF_000715075.1). Lineage (NCBI taxonomy): Eukaryota > Viridiplantae > Streptophyta > Magnoliopsida > Solanales > Solanaceae > Nicotiana > Nicotiana tabacum. Next base: position 84,185,885 of record NC_134080.1, read on the forward strand.
ACCATAACTACCCGATCCTTGAGGCCTCTTGGCCTCTCTCTCCTCTCGATACTGACGGCAAACCATCTCAATCTCGCGAGCGATATCAACCACCTCCTCGAACATAGCACCCAACACCCTCTCTCGGGTCATAAGAATACGAAGATGATAGTTAAGGCCACCAACAAATCTCCTGATCCTCTCACGATCTATCGAAACCATCCAAATGGCATGACGAGCCAACTCAGAAAACCTTGACTCATACTGTGACACAGTCATATCCTCCTGTCGCAACCACTCAAACTGTCTACGCAGCTCCTCTTTGAGAGACTGCGGTACATACTTCTCCAAGAAGAGAGTGGAGAACTCCTACCAAGTGATAGGCTCTTCTCCCACAGGCCTATGCCTCTCATACGCCTCCCACCAAGTGAAGGTGGCCCCAAAAAACTGAAAAGTAGTAAATGACACTCTACTAGACTCAAAAATCCCTGTTGTACGGAGCATCCGCTGACACTTATCCAAAAATCCCTGGATATCCTCGCCCTCAGCACTACTGAATGACGGAGGTTGGAGTCTACCAAATCTCTCAAGATGACACTACTCATCATCCGGCATAACTGGCACAACAAACTCCTGAGCTGGTGCAACCGGCTAGGCTAGAGGTGCCCTCAGTGTCTAAAGTCCCTGCACTACCTGCTTAGGCGTGCGAATAGCGGGGGTCTAATTGCCTCTCCTGGCCTATGATGTAGCTGCTGTTGTAGTGGCTGAAACTGCCTGAGCCAGGCCAGTGCAAACTGATAAGGTCTATGCCAAGGCCTCCTAAAGACCCGGAATCACGATGGGCACAGCTGGTGCCTAAATTGGTGTTGCTGGAGCATCCATAGCTGGAGCCTGATCTGTAGCTAGGGCAGTTGTTGGATCCACAGGTGCTTCCCTCGCTTCTCTGCGACGACCATGACCACGACCGCATCCACGGCCTCTGGTGGGCTTAGCTGGTGGCACTGGTGGTCGTCCACCTCATCCTGTAGCTTGCGTCCTCACCATGTGTGAGAGAATGGAATATCAGAAGTTTAGTACTCGGACAACAAGTTCGCCCGACAATAATTTCAAGAATATGAAGTTTTTCCTAAGGGTTCTGCAGCCTCTCGAGGATAAATACAGACGTCTCTGTACCGATCCTCGAGACTCTACTAAAATTGCTCATGACTCGTGAGACCTAAGTAACCTAGGCTCTAATACTAACTTGTCACGACCCTGACCCCGAATTCGGTCGTGATGGCGCCTCTCGTGAAGACAAGGCCAGCCAGACCAAAAGAGAACACCTCATTTAAACAATTAATACCATAAATAGTTCTAAAACATGATATAATAGCCATAATTTGCAGAAATAACCATAACTATTGTTTCGAATCTAAGAGCTGTAATTTCATTTGCAAAAGATTCAAAATGTTTTTAATTTGTTTTTTTTTTGAAATTATATAGCTATTATAAAGATTAAAGGAGTTTTATTAGTTTCATTTGGTAATTAAATAAATTATTGGACTACGACTCATTGATTAGCCCATCTTGAATCAGCTAATCCCAGTTAGGGCCATGAGAGATCGAGGAAGCAGTAGAGGCTGGGGATGCATGAGAGACCGAGGTGCAACTAGTACATTAGCTAGAGCAGCACCTACTGATCCACCCGTTGCTCCAGTTCAGGAGCAGGTGTCACGACCCAAATCCAATAATCCTCAAGTTGTCAAAATTTTTGCTGGCGACAATGGCTCTAACATTGTTTGGCTGTAGAGACCTTTCAATATGAGGCCCGCAGGCTTGCTTAGTTGGCGACAATGGCTCTTACACTGGTTTTGCCTGTGGCCTTTTTGTAGGCTTTGTTTCTGCTCGATAAGGTCTTTTAGAGTATTTTTACCTAACCCGTCGTCGGTTCCAGAGGAACCTCGATTTCAAGTCATTGTCGGCGATGTTTTGAGCACCTCGTAAGGTTCATAGCTCATAGGTTGAGTAGATCGACGCTCTTGCGATTTGGAGCCGACGCGATCGGAGCTCGTTTTTGCCTGTTGAGGGAAGCCTGTTTTAACCAGTTCTTTCTGAAGTATATTCAAAGTAGTGGTCTGTGATTTTTAGCGATAGTCGGACATCCCCGAGTTGCGTTATTTTGGCTGTATCAGCCGTTTGACCGTAGTCATGTGCGTTTAGCCGTAGCCATTTTTGATCCCAAGTGATAGTTTAGGCGTCTACACCGAGGGTATGCCCTTTAGGAATTCTTATAAATGCGATGTATAGCCTAAACTTCGGGGTTTTCATGCCTGTTGAGGTCTTACAGTTTGTCATGCCTATTGAGGTCTTACAGTTTGTCATGCCTATTGAGGTCTTATAATTTGTATGATGTAGAATAGATCTAGTTATGCCGAGTTTGCCCGCTAAGGGTCTTACAGTTTCGGATTTTCCAGTGCTCGGCGATTGGCGACAATCTCCGAGTCAGCAAGTTTGTTTAAGCTTGAAGATCGCTTCTCGTGAACTCGGAGTTGCATTCTGAGGGATTTGTGAGCCCGAGGTTCCGACCCTGGGGCCGTGTAGGTGTTGAACCATTTAAGTCTCCGAGTATCTCGGGACGTATTCAGCAGAGAGGCATTTGCTGCGAATATGCCAAAATAGCCTTTTTCGAAGTACGAAATGCCGAAAAGATATTCTTTATTGCTTGGCGTAATATAGGCTATAAATACATGTCGTCTCGTTGATGTGAGCTCGACCCACGTGGGTACAGCTCCTTTGATCATTTGATCCATTTACATGATTCCGTTTTGAAACTTAGCCTGTCATTTATTGGCCCTTCCGAGGGGACGGTGTCCTTAAGAGAAGGCCATCGCACGTCATCTGACAATAGAAGAAAGGCCCACGATTTCATCGGATCCTCTTCTGGGGGTTGTGGTGCTCTACTAATAATCTTGTTGGCGGGACCCTCTTTAGGTTGGAAGTCTGGTTGAGGGAAGAGAGCACGGCGGGCCTCGCAGAGGACTCAGATCTCCTAGTGGAGTTAGAACTTATGTATGCCTCGGCTGACTGCCTGCATGTAGGATAGCAAAAGAAAAGAAACAACAAGGGAGCAGAGTAGTTCTTCCCTGCTATGGGATGTGTAGGCGACGTTTCAAGGTCTTGTATGTTTCTAGCATTTCGAGGTGTGAGCCCTTAATACAGCCTTCTACTATGTTCAACTAAGCTTGGCCGAAGATGTGGTTCTGCTCACCCTTTTATCCCTTCGAGGGTGGAGGCATTGATGTCGGCGATGGGTCATATGGTGAGGGATTTCCTCTCGTCGCATGTAGCTCCTTGTCGAATACTTTAGTCCCACCTCTGTCATGAAGTTTCATCCCTTTGGCGGGGTGTGGTTGAAGTTACCTCCGGGCAGTGTGCCCGCTGTCATTTGAATGAAACGTCCATATTTCGCAGGCTCGGCATTCCAGCCCGAGCTCAGGAGGGCTATATAGAGGGAGCACCCTTCCTGATTATTGTGGCGATCGGCATCTGGAATCCATCAAAGATTCGAGGTATGGGAGTGATTTGGTTCGTTAATCCGGACTGCCCTATTAGCTTTGGCCTGACATCGTCGGTATAATTGATCGAACCATCTGCACTCATGAACAAATGTTTTATTTGAGATAGGTCAAATGAGGGAGGGGGTTACCAATCGTGTTAATACGAGGCCGAGGTGAAGTCTTGGCATCCCTTTCCTTGGATGCAAGGGTGTTCTTTGGGTATATTCCCCGGACCTGTCTTTCCCCAGCGATAAGCCCTTTCACTCTCTATTTTATGGATCTTTGAAGGGTGTCGTCGCCCCTCTACTATCGTGGCAATACGTCGTGGCTTGTCAGCTTCATTTTTCCCGATCTCCTTCCTCCATTGGAGCTGGATCCGAGCCTGGACGCTCGATGATACTTGGTGACAATCTCTATTGAATAGCATAGTTGTCGTTCTTTTGAGCTGGTGATCGTTCGTGCCATGCGGTTCCTGCACTGGCCATAGTTCCCTTAAAGGGGTCTTGGTCTAATAGGTCTGAGCCGCCTGGCATTCCCGGTTTTGCTTATGGTGATCATGATGTTTGGTATAGCAATGCTGAAATCGTACTTGGCTAGGCGGGGTTTCCCTGCTAGCTGTGCCATTGGAGGTTCCTCGAGGGTGTTGTCCTCGGGCTATTTCCCTATTGTTGCGAGGTAGGTTGTATCCCGAGTCGTTCCTTCCATTCGCAGCGCATGGATGATACCTCCATCTGTTTGGCATTAGCTTCTTTGTGGGGAGTCTGCTTGGATATACCGAACCCGAGGAGGTCACAGACGGTTGTCCACGGCCCCGATTCGTGGCTGCTGCTGGGTGTGGGCATCCAACCAGACCTCGGTAGGGTATCTGATCAATCTTCACTTGAAATGTCCTGAAGTCATCGGGCATGCTTCGTTTAGGCTTCGGGTGAAGGCCTATGTTGCCCGATCGTCCAAAATCGGGAGCGATCTCATTCGTCCTATCAAGGAATGGGGTGCGGCCTCCTGTGGTATTTCATTTCTTCTTCGTTTGGCCTCAGGTGTATTGCGCCCTCTCGGTACTACTTTGATGGCATTGGCATGTGCTTCCGCAGAGGAACACGCTGGCATAGTAAGCGAGTTTGTGAGGTCAGGTGTGAGGCAGTGGCGCTGCATCATGGTTTCTTTCGACAGAGTTTCTTCGAAATTCCTCAATGAGACAGACTCGAACTCATCATCTTGAGGTCGTTTCCTTAGAATGAGCTCGCATAAGTGGTGGTGCGCCCATACGGATCTGATGTCCTGTCGCACTTAGGGAGTTTCGGCGTTCCGGATATTTGTGAAGCGAGTTCCAGGACCGTTTCCTCGAGAGACGGTTGCTGTAAGAGCTTCCACGAACCTAATTCGATCCATTCGAAAAGATTCCCAAGCATCCTCACCGTGGCGGGGTCGGTTACCGATCTGTCGTTACTTGATCTCTCGGGTACCAGCTCGGCTTAAGGAGGTGTCTCTGGTGCTACTACGTTGGGAGTCTCCAGGCGACTTTGTAGCTGAGTGATAGCCAACTGTCGTTCCTGTAACATTTCAAAAATAACATGAAGATTAACTTCCTGTTCTACCCGGGCCGGGGTTTTTTGAGCTTCATGTAGGTCAATGCGTTGTATTATATCATTGGTGTGCGAGGCTTCATCGGCCTTAACAGTCTTTGGGTTTAGTCTCCGAGTCGGGATCCAACTCGAGCTTAATTTACCCTCGAGTTTTGCGTTTGTTTGGGCCGGCGATGACGGTTTTTATTTCTTTCCCTTGGGTGTTTGTTGTTTCGACTTTTTTAGGTCCAGTCTCCAAGTCGCGTTGCGATTCGAGCATTAATTGACCCTTAAATTTTTTCGATCTTCAAACCGGCGATAGTGCCTCTTACATTGTTTTGGTCATGTGACCTTTTAATATGTGGCCCGGAGGCTTGCATAGTTAACTATTTTGGATCCGGTCTCCAAATCGGGTTACGATTCGAGCTCATTTTAATCCTCAAGTTGTCAATTTTCAAGCTGGCGACAATGGCTCTTATGTTGTTTTCGATCGTAGGGACCTTTTAGTGTGCGACCCGTAGGCTTGCTTGGATGGTGACAATAGCTCTTATGCTGTTTTCCCCTTGGGCTATTTGTAGGCTTCTTTTCCGCTCGTTATGGTCTTTTGAAATAGTTTTACCTGACCCGTCATTGGTTCCGGAGAACCTCGATTTCAAGTCATTATCAGCGATGTATAAGCACCTCGAAAGGTTTTTAGCTCATAGGTCGAGTAGACCGATGCCTTGTGATTTGGAGCTGACATGATCGAAGCTCGTTTTTGCCTATTGAGGGAAGCCTGTTTTAACCCGTTCTTTCCGAAGTATATTCGAAGTAGTGACCTGCGATTTTTGTTAAGCGAAAGTCAGGCGTCCCCGAGTTGCGTTAATTTGGCTGTATCATCCATTTTGACCGTAGTCATATGTGTTTGGCCGGAGTCGTTTTTGATCCCGAAAGATAGATTAGGCGTCTACACTGAGGGTATGCGCTTTAGGGATTCTTACAAATGCGACGTATAACTTAAACTTCGGGATTCATGCTTGTTGAGGTCTTACAGTTTGTCATGCCTGTTGAGGTATTACAGTTTGTCATGCCTGTTGAGGTCTTACAGTTTTTGTTGTAATGTAGAATAGATCCGGTTCCGCCGACTCCGCCCGCTTGGGGTCTTACAGTTTCGGATTTTTCAGCTCATGTCGATTAATGGTAGTCTCTATTCATCGAGTTTGTTTAAGCTTGAAGACCGCTTCTCGTGAGCTCAGAGTTGCCTTGTAGGGGCTTTATGAGCCCGAAGTTCCGACCCTGGGGTTGTGCGGGTGCTGAGTTGCTGATGCTAAGTCTCTGAGTATCTTAGGATGTGTTTGGTGGAGAAGCCTTTGCTGTGAGCATGTTGAAATAGCCCTTTCTGGAGTATGAGATGCTGAAAGATATTAATTATTTCTTGCCGTAGATGTATGCTGTAAATACATGTCGTTTTGTTGTTTCGATCTCAGCCCGCGCGGGCGCAGCTCCTTGGACCATTCGGTCCGGTGTATTATTCCTTATAGGGGCTTCGTTCATCATTTTCCGGTGTGGGGCCAGTTGTAAAGAAAGTCCCGTAGGCTTAACTGAATCCTTCTTGGGAAGTGCATCGATGTTGCCTCGTTAAAAACCCTTGCAGGTAAAAAACCTGTTTCGGGATAAAAAATCCGATCAAAGGAAAAGAGTGCAACGGACGTTCTGAGGCCTCGAAATCTTCGAGCCGGGGTGTCGTCCTGATTACCTTGGTTGTTGTCCTACATAAGAGTAACCGTGAAGTAGAAGATGGGAAGAGGGATGGGTGCTTATACCTTGGTGGCGACAACGCTTCTCGAGTTCTGGCGCCTATTTGGCAGTTGCTAAGTGGTCCTTTGTTTGAACGTGTTCGGGGCGATCGTTAAAAAATCGTGTGGACGGCGTCTTGAGGATTGTCTATTTTGTTTCCTTTTTCCATTTTTTCCTTCTTGTGATTGATTTTTAGCCCGGCACTAAGAAGTTCCCAAAGGTGCCCGTTGTTGAGCAATTGGGCCACTTCCTCTCGGAGCTGCCTGCAATCCTCGGTTCGGTGCCCGCGCGAGTTGTGAAACTCGCAAATAAAATTATATTGTCTGTGGGAAGGATCCGAATGTAACGGTTTGGGCCATCTGGCATCTCCGATCTTGCTAATGGCGAACACAATGTCTAACACATCGATGTTGAAGCTATACTCGGATAGGCGGGGCTCCCCCATCGGCCTTGCGTATCTGTTGAAGCCACCCCGATTGAAGTTTCCTCGAGGGTTTTGTCCTTGGTTCACTGGTCGGCCGTTGCGGGGTGGATTACGCTTTGGAGCGTTTCTCCTATCATCGGGGTATGGCTGGTACCTTTCTTTATTCGATCTTGACTCCTTCGCCAGAAGCCTACTCGGGTATACTGAACCCGAAGGGGCTCCCAGTTGGTCGTCCTCGACCCTGATCTTTGACTGGTATCGGTTGTGGACATCGGACCAGGTTACGGTGGGATACTCGATCAAATTCTCTTTTAGTTGTCTCGATGCCACCGAGACTTATTCATTTAGGACTTGAGTAAAGGCCTGCACTAACCAGTCATCGTAGACAGGGGGGAGCTCCATTCGTTCTATCTTAAAACGAGACACAAATTCACGCAGCATTTCGTTCTCCCTTTGCTTAATCTTGAACACATAGGACTGCCTTGTTGCTACCTTGATGGCGCTAGTGTGTGCTCTCACGAAGGAGTCTGCCAGCGTGGCGAACGAATCTACGGAATTGGGAGCTAGGTTGTGGTACCACATCATGGCCCCCTTCGAAAGCGTTTCTCTGAATTTTTTCAGTAACACGGACTCGATCTCGTCATTCTTTATATCGTTGCCTTTTACTGTGCGGGTATAGGAAATAACGTGTTCGTTAAGGTCAGTGGTACTGTTGTACTTAGGGAGTTCCGGCATTCTGAACTTTTTAGGCTTCGGGTATGCTTCCTCGGGGAACGGCCTCTGTATGAACTTCTTCAAATCCAAACCTTTCAGGACTGGGGGAGCTCCCGGGATCTGATACACCCTAGAGTTGTACGTCTCGACCTTTTTATCATTGGCTGCAATCATTCTCTCACCTGATTTGATCCTTTTGGTGAGGTCCTCGAGCATTTTTACTATGGCAGGGTCGGCCACTGACCCGTTATTGCTTGATCTTTCTGGTACTTGCTCGGCGAGGAGAGCTGCCTCTAGTGCCGCTGTGCTGCGAGTTTTTGGATGGCTTTGCAACTGCGCAATGGCCAGTTGTTGCGCCTGCAACATTTCAAACATAACGTGAAGACTAACTTCCTATTCTTCCCGGGCCGGGGTTTTTTGAGCTTCATGTTGGTCGCTGTGCTATGTGCTCTTGTCGGTGTGAGACGTTTCATCGACCTGTTGTGCATTCTGTGAATCCGCGTCCATTAGAATCGGTCCGGGCACGTTATCAGGATTCTGTAGTGGTGCTCTGGTAGCCGGGATAGTCACGCCATTTTCCCCTTGATTTTTGAGGTTGTCGTTCTCGACTCCGTGTACCGAGCCATACATTTTGACCTGAAATCAAAGTATCTTTGGACAAGAAAAAGTGTGAAAGATAATGTGCGCTTGTGCAATGAAACCAACAAGAAAATAATCATTATTATTTTTAGCCCCACGGTGGGCGCCAAACTGTTTAACAATAAAATGGTACAACAATTAAATTTATAAATGGTATTCTATAAATGCGCGATCTATTCCCGAGCTAGTTGCTAGAGTAGTTGATGCTAATAATGTGAAGTTTAATGATGGAACGCAAGCTAAAACAAGATAGTAATCGAACCGAAGGGCTTGCTGCCCGGGTGCAGGTCTGGTCGATGGGGAACCTCGGGGTCGATGATAGGGTCGAGTTCGAGCTATCGGGGATAATCGGGAATGGGATAACAACTAAGTATATAATCAAACAAGGCTTTATATGGCAAATACTAAGCTATATAATGAAGAGAAGTAAGAGAACGATAGATATAAGGTAGCCTCGGGCCAGTGAGAACAAACAAGTTAGAAAGAAAATAGAAAGAGAGAGATATTATTGCATTCGTGGAGAAAATGGAGCAACATCCGCCCTTTACAAAGTGGCATGGATTCCCCTTATATAGGAGAGGGAATACCATATAGTACAAAGTGTATTGAATGTAAAGACATGGGGATGGGACGGCTAGGCATGGTACTAGTGTCTATTGACTTTAGCCACTTGCCTCGGGAATCCCCTGTCTTCGGAACCTCCATTGGGTCATGGATAGATTCCTTATCCTTGGAGTCTCTACTGGGTCGCAGACAATCCTCGAGGGAGGGAGCTCGATCATAATCCTACAGCCTCAAGATGCTGACATGAATTCCTGAATGTACCTTAACGGTTGGAAATAGACCCCCCTGATTTCACTGCATACATAATGCCTCCAAATCTTCCACGCCTGAACAATGGCTTCCAACTCCAAATCATGAACCGGACAGTTCTTCTCATGAATCTGTAACTGCCGCGAAGCATAGGCAATGAACTTTCCATCCTGCATCAACACCGCACCAAGCCCAATACGAGATGCATCACAATAAACTGTATATGGCCCTGAACCTGTGGGCAAAACCAACACTGGTGTCGTAGTCAAAGCTGTTTTGAGCATCTGAAAGCTCGCCTCACACTCGTCCGGCCACCTGAACTGAGCACCCTTCTGGGTAAACCTAGTCATCGGGGCTGCGATAGATGAAAACCCATCCACAAACCGACGATAGCAGCCTGTCAGTGCCCAGAGCCAAATCAATGCAAAAGTCAATATCCCTATTGGGTAGCATACCCGGCAGGTCTGAAGGAAATACCTTAGGGAACTCATGAACAACAGGCACAGAATCAATGGAAGGAACCTCGACAATAGAATTACGAACATATGCGAAATAGGCCAAACACCCCTTCTCGACCATACGTCGAGCCTTCACATAAGAGATAACACTACGGGTAGAATGACCAAAAGTCTCTCTCCACTCTAAACGAGGTAACCCCGGTAAGGCTAAGGTCACAGTCTTGGCATGACAATCCAAGATAGCATGATAAGGTGATAACCAATTCATCCCCAATATGACATCGAAATCAACCATGTCCAGAAGAAACATATCTACACGAGTCTCAAGACCCCCAATCACAACTATACAAGAGAGATGGACTCGATCTACCACAATAGAATCACCCACCGGTGTAGACACATGTACAGGGGAACTCAAGGAATCACTAGGAATCACAGTGCAAAATAAGATGACACATAGGAGTATGTAGACCCTGGATCAAATAAAACTGAGGCATCTCTGCCACAGACCAGAACAGTACCTGTGATAACTCCAATGGAAGCCTTAGCCTCAAGCCTGGCTGGAAGAGCATAACATCGGGGCTGGGCCTCACCACCTTGGACTACATCTCTGGTACGGCCTGCAGCTTGCTGGCCTCCACCTCTAGTAGTCTGATCTCCACCTCTAATATCTCTACCTCCCCTTCTAGCACCTCTACCCCAACCCCTAGCTAGCGGAGCTGGCGGTGAAACACCTGGTGCCTGAACCATAGCACGGGAACCCTGTTGCTGCGACTGAGTACCCACTAACCTCGTACAAGCCCTCCGAATATGACCATACTCACCACACTCAAAGCATGCACCTATATGCTACGGCTAAGAAAACTAAGACTGACCCTGGCGACCTGAATGACCACCCCGAAAACTCTAGAGCGGCAGTGCACTGATAGGAGCTGGTGGTGCACTGTAGGGCTACTGATTAGAATACTGCATATGAGAATCACGGCCACCTGAAGCACTGTGAGATACCTGAAGTGTTGTTTGAAAGGGCCTAGGAGGATGGCCTCTACCATACGAATCCCTGCTTCCAAACGAGGCACCACTGAATCTACCTGAATGACGAGGCCTCTTGTCCGACCCATGACCACCTCCCTACGACAGAACCATCTCCACTCTCCTGGCCACATTGGCCGCCTCCTGGAAGAAAATCTCACTCCTTGTCTCCCTATCCATCTGAAGACGAATCGGCTGAATAATTCCATTAATGAACCTCCTCACCCTCTCTCTCTCTCTCTCTCTCTCTCTCTCTCTCTCTCTCTCAGTGGGAAGTATGATAAGAGCATAACGAGCCAAGTCGAAGAATCTGGTCTCATACTGGGTAACAGTCATAGAACCCTACTAGAGACGTTCAAACTGCCTCCGATCGGCCTCTCTTTGAGTGATGGGGAGAAACTTCTCCAAAAATAGTTGAGTAAACTGCTCCCAAGTCAAGGCTGGTGATCCGGCTGGTCTAGCCAAACAATAGACTCTCTACCAAGTCTTGGCGGATCCAGACAAGCAAAAAGTAGCAAAATCGATCCCATTAGTCTCTACTATCCCCATCTTCCTGAGAACCTCATGAAAGCTGTCTAGATAATCCTGGGGATCCTTTGAAGATGCACCACTGAAGGTAGTAGTGAAGAGCTTGGTGAACCTGTCCAATCTCCACAAAGTATCAGCAGACATAGCAGGAGTCTAAGCTACCACACCCGGCTGAACTGCTCCAACTAGCTGAATTGCTGGAGTCTAAAACTGGGGAGCTACCTGCTCCAGAGTGCGAGTAGTAGGAGTCTGGGCTCCTCCTCCAGCCTGAGAGACGGCTGGTGCTACAGGAAGTAAGCTTGCCCGGGTGACACTCTCCATAAGGCCCATTAGACGGACCAGAGCATCTTGGAGTACTAGGGTAGAAATAAACCCCTCTGGGACCTGAGTTGGGCCCACCGGAACTGCTGGGGCTGGAACCTTATCATCAAAGTCAACTTGAGGCTCCGCCGCTGGTGCTGCTGCTCTCGGCTGAGCTCTGCCCCTACCTCGGCCTCTAGCACGGCCTCGCCCTCTTCCCCTCGTGGGAGCTACTGCTAGGGGCTCGGGCTGTTGATCGGTGGATGAGGAAGCGCGTGTTCTCGCCATCTGCGAAAGAACATAGTATAAATATAATTAGCATTGAGAAACCAAACCGCACGACAAGAAGGAATAAATGTGAAGTTCTTCCTAACTTTGTAGCCTCTAGGGGATAAATACAGACATCTCCATATCGATCCCTCAGACTCTACTAAGCTTGTCCGTGAATTGTGAGACCTGTGTAACCTAGAGCTCTGATACCAAATTGTCACTACCCGGATTTTCCACCCTCGGGAGTCGTGATGGCGCCTACTCGTAGAAGCTAGGCAAGCCGCGATATAAAGAATCAAAAACTCTTTCAGTTTAGCATTTTTTAATAATTTGAATTAACAGGTGAACAACATTTAAATTTTAACAATGAATAAAATCAAGCGAAAGACTTAATCTGATAAAATAACCCAAGCCAGTACTAAAATGCCAACATATGTCTCTACCCGGAATCCGGTGTCACAATATCACGGATTGTCTATGATTACTACAACAAAAGTCTGAAAAGAAAGTATAATCTATCTCGGAAACAATGAAAACAGAATACATAATAAGATAGAAGAGAACGCTGGGCCTGCGGACGCCTGCAAAACTACCTCGGGATCTCTGGCTGGACTGAAAGAAGCCACCCAAATACTATGGTCCAAGAGCTTCTCCGGGATCTGTAAATAGTGCAGAGTGTAGCATCAGCACAACCGACCCCATGTGATGGTAAGTGCCTAGCCTAACCTCGGCGAAGTAGTGACAAGGCTAGAACTAGACTACCAAATAAACTTGTCGAGTTATATAATATACAGCGGAATATAAAATAGAAATAAACAAGTAAATATGGGAAGGGGTACATCCTACGGGGGTATATCAATATCAATAGTAAATTAAGAAAAAGCATAAGGAAAACTTAGAATTCACAGCAAAGCAACAAGGAACTTGTAACCAATCTATAACACTTTGTGTCATCAATTGTTGCGGCGCGCAACCCGATCCCAACACATAACAACACTGTTGCGGTGTGCAACCCGATCCATATCATTTATCACTATTGCGGCGTGCAACCAGATCCCATTATATTATTGTTGCAGCGTGCAACCCGATTCATTTATATCATTATTGCAGCGTGCAACCCAATCCATTTATATCATTGTTGCGGCGTGCAACTCGATCTATTTATATCATTGTTGCGGCATGCAACTTGATCCACATATACAATCAACAACAATCATAACAAGAGTCCCGGCAAGGGATCAATAAAGAACTACACTATCCCGGCAAGGGAATTGACAGTTTAGTAAATATGTCCCGGCAAGGGAGAAACAACTATAACCAAACTTGTTCCAACATCTAACTACCTCAGCTAATACCAATACTCAATCATAAGTAATTCCCACGAGAACAATCATAATCCTTGCTCAATATAGAGAATTATCAATTTAAGCATCCGTAGTATTATTCAAGAACACAATAAATCACAATTTAAGACTCACGGTCATGCTCAACACCAATGTATAGATACTCATCACCATGCCTATACGTCGTTCTCAACAAGAAATAAGTAGCAAATAGGACACAACTCCTAATCTCTCAAGCTAAGTTTAGACCAAACACTTACCTCGATGCCACGAACACAATACAAGCCTCTACTATCACTTTACCTCGTGATTCCACCTCCAATTCACTCGTATCTAGACACAAGTTACTTAATTACTTCAATAAATGCTAAATGAATCAATTCTAATGCATGAAAATGAGTTTTCCAAAGTTTTGCCCAAAAAGTCAAAAATTGCCCCCGGACCCACATGGTCTAAACCCGAGGTTCGAACCAAAACACGATTACCCGTTCCCCTACGAACCCAAATATATAATTTGTTTTGAAATCGTACCTCAAATCGAGGTCAAAATCCCCATTTTTTGAAAAACCTAGGTTCTACCCAAAACACCCAATTTCCCCGATGAAAATCATTGATTTTGAGTTGAAATCAGGTGAAAAGATGTTAATGATTTAAGAAAACAAGTTAAAATTGACTTACAATCGATTTAGAAGAAGAGTTGTCTTTGAAAATCGCCCAAGAGTGTTTTGGTTTTAAAAGAGTATGAAAAATGGTTGATTTTTGGCTAAGTATAAAAATTACAGGTTGCAGATATGGGAATTGCGAACAGGGTTCGCAATTGCGAAACCCCGGCCTCTGTTATCTTCGCATTTGCAAAGGGGTTCTCGCATTTGCGAGATGGGAATTGCGACTATTATGTCGCATTTGCGACTACTGGCTGAAGCTGGGGAAAATCGCATTTGCGATCAAAAACCTCGCAATTGCGAGATGGGATGGCTTGGGCTGCTTTCGCAATTGCGACAAGGCCCACGCATTTGCGATATCGTATTTGCGAGCCAGGCAGGCATGAATACACCAGCTACAAACCTGCAATTCACCAAGTCCAAAATCCACCCTGTGGCCTATCCAAAACTCACCCGAGCCCTCGGGGCTCCAAACCAAACAGCACACCGACCTAAAAACATGATACAGACTCGCTCGTGCATTCAAATCACTAAAATAACATAACAACTATGAATTTAGCATCAAAATCATGAAGTTTTCTTAAGAACTTTAAATTTACAATTTTCTCAAAAACAATCTGTTTCATGTCATTTCAAGTCCGCTTTTTACCAAATTTCACAGACTTGTCTTAAATCACATATAAGACCTATACCGGGCACCGAAAACAAAATACGGGCCCTATACCATCGAGTTCTAATCACAATTCATTTCCAAATCTCATAAATAATTTCAGAAAATAATTTCTTTTAAAAATTCATTTCTCGGGGTTGGGACTTCGGAATTTGATTCCGGGAATACGCCCAAGTCCCCATATTTTCCTATGGACCCTCTAGGACCATCAAATTACGGGTCCGGATCTGTTTACCCAAAATATTGACCGAAGTCAACTTAATCCATTTTATAGTCAAAATTTATCATTTTTCACAAATTTTAACATATTGGCTTTCCGGCTACGCGCCCGGATTGCGCACACAAATCGAGGTGAGACTAAATGAGGTTTTAAAGCATCGGACTGTAGAATTCATTTTTAAAACAAGTGATGACCTTTTGGGCCATCACATATATTCATTTATACATGTGTATTTACCCATGACTCAGACGGCATTATATACGCATATATACGTATATATAGGTATATAGGATATGGGAAAGGTTATGGCATTATATACGCACCGCCACCTGATCAGCTGGTATACGTTGATGATTTTGCCCACAGTGGCTGAAATGATATGATGGGATGCCTCAGAGGCTTAATGATGTTAAACACATGTACCTATGCACGACATGATATTCATACGCATATGCATGATACTATAAGTATTCATGATTTATAGAGCTATCCAGACCTACAGTTTGAGTCCTCTACTCCATGTTTCTTCCATGCTCTTTACATATTTATTTACATGCCTTACATACTCAGTACATTATTCGTACTGACGTCCTTTTGTTGGGGACGTTGCATTCATGCCTACAGGTCTAGATAATCAGTTTGACGAGGCCTCATAGTAGACGAGATTGGCATTCAGCGAAGGATCGGTAAGACTCCACCTCATTTGCAGTGCAGCCGAGTCTATGAGTCATCGTGTTAGAGTTTTGCTACAGACTTATGGGTAGGCCGGTACCCTGTCCCATTTGATGTTGAATAATCTTAGATGCTTTGTAGACAGTAGTTCATTTTGTGCAGTATGTTAGAGGCCTTGACGGCCCATATGTATTTATGTTTTAATAACGATGGTTTATTAATATAACATTTGCCTACTTACAATTGTGCATTATGAGTTGCGGCTGTGTTGGCCCATGATAGTTACAAAAGGAATGAATGAGTTACAAAGTGGTTCACTCGGGCCACTACGGCACCTAGAGCCAGCCACACCTCCCCAGTTTTGGGGCGTGACAAAGTGGTATCAGAGCGGGTCATGTCCTAGGGAGTCTACAAAGCCGTGTCTAGTAGAGTCTCACTTATGAGTGTGTCGCGCACTACATTTATAATTGAGAGGTTATAGGGTATTTAAAAAATGTTACCCTTCTTTTGTTTTCAGATCGTGCCATAGAGCTAAGTCGTAAGAATTTAGTATAAAGTTTCCACCGAATTTTGTATGCACTAGAGGTGCTATCACAATAGAGCTTTAAGGCGTAGATGTAATTTCTACTTATATGGAAGGGAGGTTATGGAAGAAATAGAAGATACGATGCATAATTGAAAGGTAAGTAAGGTAAAAGTGAAGAAGATACGAGATACTCAATTAAAAAAGGTTGTGAATAGTCCCGAGCTCAGATAGAGGTTGGATTTTAGTTTACTATACTGAGAAGACCCTAGCGAAAATTTTGAAAATCTCAACGAGTTAACATTCGAGGACGAATATTTCTAAAGGTGGAAAGGATGTTACATCTCGTATCTTTCTATAGGGGATTTGTGACCATAAGACCGTGTAAACCTTGATATCGTTAGATATATTTTGATATGGTATTTATATTGAGTGGAACATTTTTGCAAAAAGTTTGAAAAATATAATTTTATATAGTTATTAATATTACTACTTTCAAATATATTTTAAATTATATACATAATATGAGGAAGTTTATGAGATTTTATTTATTGTAAAGATAGAAATTATTTTTTCACAAGAAAAGAAGGTTATATTTTTTATCATTTTAAGAAATACGCGTACGAGAATTTGTACTCTTTGTACGAGATTAGCAAAATTAAAAATTGTAACTGAGTACTAATGTTTTATCCAAATTGGATGTTCATATCTTATAGAGTATGTCTTAATTGTTATGATGATTTTAACAATGTTTTTCTTTTAAAAATGACATGTGTGTATAAAATTTACCTTTTGATTGTTTTAAGAATAGAAATGAGTTATAATGAAGTTGACATTTGATCACATCTAATAAAAGGGAAATATTCAATTTACCATTGATGAAAAATATTGCTTTTCTTGGTATAGTTATGTAAAGATTCAATTTTGCACTATCTCACTTTTCTTGGTGTAGTATGTATTGTTGTTTTGAATAAAAGCCAAATAACATTAGCCTTTTAAGTCGTTGGACAGTGAGAGTATTGGAAGCGATCCAAAATTTTGATGTTTCGTTGTGTTCTTTTAATTGATATTTCATATTCCTTCTATTTGTTGCTTGTCTTGGTTTAAGTTGGCATGATTTAAGACGAGACTTAAGTTTGGAGTTTGTTCTTTGATTGTGAAAACATTAGTCTTTACAAATTGCAGCTCCGTGAGTCATTATGAAGCATAGGAGATCAAGACATGGAGGAGAAATACAGAAAAAAGACTTCAACAACGACTCTTAAGACAATCTATTTGTGGAAAGAAGATGTTTATTGTATAAATAGGACAACAGAATCTTGACAGGAAGGATCAATACACCACCCCAAGCCGACAAAGAAATGACAAAAAAATATACTCACACTCAAAAAATACGATAAGATACAATGGCGTCGCAATTAGACCCATCGCACTGTCAACTCCCTATTTTGATCATTCCACCTAATAAGAAATGACTAAGAGTCATTTCTTTAGGGTGTGGCTTGCTGCCACGTGGGTATGGGGTAGGAAAGTTTTAATCTTTATCCACTTATTAGGTAATTAGGTAGTGTCCCGTTACCCGGTAATTAATCAATTACCCGTATAATTAAGAATTGCCTAAAATTCTTTAAAATTATACTTATTTTTAATATATTTTATACATCTCACTATCATGGTCATATGATACCTTATATGGTACTAGTCCATCAATATCAGGTAATTTAGTTCGGGCCGTATTTTATCCCAAAATAACAAATTTCGGCCAACCTCATTTTCTTCAACCCGTTTACCCTCTCACTTTCCCGACTTTACTTATCACTTGTTATAAATATCATAAATATTTATAACCTCAAAAAATAATCTTGTCCTCATCTTAAAGTACTATTATTACAATCTTAAAATAATAAATTGTGGTATCATATAAAATCAATACATATAATATTATTTCGTTAAAACATCCATCTTCTCAAGACAATATTTTTTTTACAAGGATCCATCTTCTCAAGACAATATTAAAGCATCCTTTAGTAATTTCTTCCTCTATTTTGATTTAATTTTAAACTTATTGACATTCAAAGAATCCATAATTTGGTTGTGTCATAGCCTGCCTTTATTTCTTTCTTTCTTAAAACAAAGTAGTCAGCTAGGCTATAGGAGTGATTTGAGTTACACCGTTTATGGGATCTTGCCATTTTTCCAGTTTAACTTATAAGAACTTGGCGTTTAGTGGAAATATATTGTATACAGTAAAATCGAGGGGTCCAATTTTCTGTCATTACGATGTCTCGTCAGCACATTTTCAAAGGCTCGAGGCTATGGTCGAGATTCACCCCCGAGGGTCTATCGACGCCCAACCTCAAGGCAGTATAGATCAATGGTTATGGTGAAAAAATGGGAAGCTCCCAAGGCGCGTAGCTAGAGTCGACAATGTTTGTCAGGCTAACCTAAGCTCGCATCATGGCATTGACTGGTTGTACCAGCTACATAACTTTGTAATAAATATATTTGTACTTGTTTACTGTGAAAATAGTAATAACAATTAAATTTGATTATGGGACTCTAAAAATTTTATGTTGGTTGTTAAGCAGTTGATGCTATGCATGCGAGACTTAGAAACGAAATGAGAGTTGAAGATAGGATGATAATCAAACTGATAGGTCAATAATCGGGGCCTCGATCTTGCCTATTTGGGGGCCTCGAGGTCGATTTCGGAGCTCGACTGGGAGCTATCGAGGGGGGTCGATGTGTGAATAATAGTTATAATAAAATTAACGAAGGCTCTTTATGGCCAATGATAAGTAATAAATGATGAACAACAATTGGGATAATAAATGTAAGCAATAAGATCAAGAGAATATGTTAGAAAACAAAGAGAATGTTCTTGTATATTTCGTGTGGAGCAACTAAAGTAACAGGGGTTTACAAAATGGGAAGGATCCCCTTTATATAGGAGGGAGATCCCAATATAGTACAAAATATATTAATGACAAAGAAGTGGAGATGGAACAATTAGATGACACCCTGATGCGGGTTTAGAGTAGCTCACTAGGCTCTTTCAGTCCTAGCCACGTGCCTTGGGAACTCCCTATTTATACCATAGTTGTAATCAACATTATCCCAAGGTCGAGCGTCGATGAACCTTGAGAGAGGAAAACTCGACCATGACCTTGTAGCCTCGAGACTTCAAGATGGTCTACTGATGTGCCTCGATGATGAGAAATTGGACCCCCCGATTTCAACGTATACAGATAGTCACCGTGTTTCTTAGAGAGAAGTGATAAGAAACAATCTTGACATCCGACTCTTCAGACTTCCTGTGATGATGTCATACCGATGATGCAAGCCTCCATGATTACCGAAACATCCCGTCATTTTGCTTCCTCAAGATCATTCAAAGTATTGTGGTTTCTCATTCTTTAAAGCCATAATGTCACTGACGGTACAACTCCCAAGGATGCATTAAATGTGCCTGCCGTTATATTGTTCAAGGGCAATAATGGCGCCGTCGGTTACATTGCCCCTTTTCTATAAATGGGGGCCTCCTGGGATCAGCCTTTTATCCAAGTATCTTCCCGTACCTATCCATTCCTCCTTTCTCGCTATCTTTATTCCTTGTCGTTCACCATGTTTGAGGCCCATGGCCTCAAGATTGTAGGGCGTTACTTTTATCAGGCATGCTATGGCCTATCTCCTGGACCTTCTCTGGTCGAGCGAGTTTACGCTGCTTTTTTTGTTTGTTGTTGTTGTCATCATTGGTTCGGGACAACGAAGCAGAGGGACAATTTCCTCTGACACAAGGAAATATTTAGATTATACAACGCTGCTTAAAAGGGAGCTCGGACTATACACCACTGCTCACCTCCCTTGATTACCCAGTGTGGCGCCTCAATCCTTTTGCTTTCCGTGGAGTGAGATGGTACTATCTACTAACTTTTGCATCCCACACCGGAGTAACATCCCCAGAAGTGGCTTTATAGTAGTAGCCTGGCGAAATCCATACTAGCCAAAATTTTCACCCAACCACTTCTTCGTCCATTTCTGCCTCTTCCGCGTCACTTTACTCTTCTCCATCGCTTTCCTCTTCGTCATCTCCCCTTTTGAAGATTCCATTCTAGAGGATCGATATAAGACTCCCGAGGGGATGGTGCTTGAAAGATATTGTCTTTAAGGATGTATGCCCGAGGAGATGATGCCCGAAGATGTTGTTGCCGAGGATGCACCTTTGAGAGTAAGCTAGGCTCTTAGGCTTTTACTATATGTATACCTTCTTGCTTATTTGTTTCTGTGTAAGGACCCTTTGTGGGCTTTTGTAATCATATGTAAGGACCCCTTGTGGGCTTCTGTAATCGAACTTTTATAAATATGAAGATGTTTCCTCAATTTTGTCTTCGACGCTTGCTGTATTTGCTTTTACTTACGTTTATGGAGATTCTGAATGTATGACTCTATCGGTCGGTGCCAATATCGAGCCCAGATGTGAGTGTTTTTTCCTGATTTTTGGTAGATTAGTTGTGGCTTCTCGTGGACTCCTTCACCGTTCCTTGGATCGAGCCTGGATCGGGTCGATAAACTCGGGTCTTCGAACCACTTACTTCAATTCGAATGAATGTAACGCTTCGAGCCTTTAAATCGTGATTTATCACTTAGGCTCTATGGTAACCTTTGAGGAGAAATTTGCTCGGAGGCCCTTAGACAGGTGCTGCCTTTGAACCTTTGAGGGCAGTCCCCGAGTGGAGGTTCGTTCAGATCCGGACCACCTGGAAACTTGCTTTGAACTTAGTGTAGATAGCCTTAAGATGTTGTAGATAGATCCTGGAAGAGGGTTTGTTCGAGCTCAAACGGTACCCCGGGGGCCAAGCCCATATGGGTGGAGTTTAAGTGCTTATTTCCTTTGAGCCTAACTCATGTTTGATTGAGGTCCTCGAAGTCGGGTATCACCTCGGGACCGGTGGTGACGTCGTTGGCCTTTTAGAGCCTGACTTCTCTCTAATGAAGGTCCTCAAGGTCGGGTACCACCTTGGGACTGGCGAAGGTGTTTTTGGCTTCCTAAAGCCTAACTTCTCCCTGATGAAGGTCCTCGAGGTCGGGTACCACCTCGGGACTGGCGATGATGTTGTTGGCTTCTAAGAGACTAAGTTCTCCCTGATGAAGGCCCTCGAGGTCGGGTGCCACCACGGGACTGGTGATGATGTTGTTGGCTCCTTAGAGCCTAACTTCCTTTGGATAGAGGTCCTCGAGGTCGGGGTACCACCTCGGGACTGGCAATGATGTTTTTAATTGGCTTTGAGGTAGGCGGATTGTCGCCATTTTTTCCATATATATACAAGGATGTTTTTGCTTTTTTGGAGATGCCACCATTTTAAGCAGTTGCCTTTCCCTCTCTGCATCAAAGCTTTCATTATTTCAGTACTTACGTACTTGCACAGATTCTCGCTTTAGTTCTCCAATTTTTCCATAGCCATGACTGTTGCATCGGGGTTTGCCCGGCAAAGAGGGGAGAGCTCCGCCTTCGACATTCAATACCAATGAGAGTATGCCTTGAAGATTTCTTCTTCAATAGGAGAAGAACATCTTGGGTTAGTGAGAAAAGACTGTGGATGGGGGGAAAGGTAGTGTTACAGATACTTTCCTCGGGTGAGTGCATCACGGATCGTGCCGATGGATTCTTGAATGTGTACACATATCCTTTAACACTAGGCCCCCTTGATAGGGTTGTGCTCGATTTTTGCGTAGAGTATCGGGTTACCTTGGCGCAAATCCATCTGTCATTTTGGCGAACAGTATTGATGGTGAGATTTTTCACAGAGAAGGCGGGTCTAGAATTTACGCTCAGTAATCTTATTAGGTTGTACCGACCCTTTCACCATCAAGGTCTGCTAACCTTGCGATGCCGATCGACCACGCCCTTCGTTGTTGATGATGAGGAAAATAGAGACCGGGAGTGGATGAGTCGCTTCGTCCGAATACGGACTGCTGACATTATCCCCGTGGAGCTTATGACATTCCCTAAGGAATGGAACTATACACGTAAGTGGTGCACTCCATGCCTTCTCAATTTTGTTTATGGCGAAAGCTGGTTTCGTAACTATGCCTTCTTTTCTTTTTCTACAGCGGTTTCATGGGCGCCGGGTGATGTTCCTGATCTGCCGGATTGGGTATGGAGGTTGGCGACCCACTCGACTTGTGATGAGCGCAAGTGGCGAGCTTTATCCCGAGGTATATGGGGAGCAAAACATCATGGTGAGTGTTGCGCTACGTTTTCCTCCCCCTTCCTTCATTTGGAGAGGCATTTTCCCTTTATGCATATTAAACTTGTTGTTGTAGTCATCGGAGAGCCTTTCAAGGTTATGTCACGGTCCTATGGAGAGGGGGAATGGTCACCAGCTCCCGGGATAAAGAACAACAACAATAAGCAAGAGGTGCTTTTACAGGGCGATGGCGTTCAAAGCAAGGCAAAACGGGATCGGGGCTTCAAAGCAGAAGCATCGTCCGAGCCTTCCGCGTCCTTGGTTCCTGGTTCTAGAAAGAGAGTTTCTCCATTGTTGTCGCCTTCTTTTTCCGTCGACAGTACTTTGGGATATACTAGAAACTCGGGGTCGCATACATCAAGCGACTATGCCTCGGCTAGAGTTGATTCTTTCAGAGCTAAGGGAACTGGATTGGCAGGTGTGCGCTCAGCCTTTGAGGAAGCCCAGCGTCTTCACTTTGTGGTGAGTTTTGGCACAGGACTTTAGAGCTTCGTGCCTTCGCTTCCTTAATGGGTTATCTTTTGTAGGCCTTCGACAAGCTTAAGTCCGGGCTACTTTATCACAAAGCCAGGCTGCAGAAAGCTCTGGATGAGGAGAGATCCCTTAGGCTCCTTTGCGATGAAAAAGAGGTCGAGTTGGTATACTTGCGGTATGAGGTGGTCCAGAGCTTGAATTATGAGAGGTACTTGCAAAAGCAGGTAATTTTCTGTTCCAGGTGAGCGTGCATTCCGCCTTCTAGTTTTTGAGGCTAACGCTTTGTTTATTTCAGTTGCAGAAAAAGACAGAGGCCCTGGAGTGCCTTCGGGCTGAAGTTGGCAGGGCCAGGCGTGAGCATGTTGAGCTAAAAGCTCAAGCGGAGGCTAAGGTTTTAGAGGATAAATGCTCTGGCTAAAGTTCTCACTATTGAGGCTCAACTAAGCTTAGCTCATGATAACGCTTTGGTTCAGACAAAAATGATTACAAAGCTCGAGTCCGAGCTTTCTAAGGTCATGGCTAAGATTGTTGATGCCCGGGCTGAAGCTGTAATGAGCCAAACTAGGGCTGACCAGGAGATAGTGATCTATTCAAAGGATGATGTCGATGCTCAAGCTGAGCTGAGAAGGATCCTCGACTGCGAGGAGAGGATTGAAGAATACGCTCACTGCAAATCTCGAAAAAAGACCCTCGAGGAGATCCATGCTAGGGATTTCGCTCTCTCAGAAGATTTGGTGCGAGCGAGGGCGGACGAGCGTGATGCTCGGTTACTTTTACTCGATACTGAAGAAAGCGAAGATGAGACTGGCAGGCCGTAGCCCCCCAGGGGGCATAGACTTTACCATCTGTATGTAGCATTTTCATAGCATATTTGTAGATGGAGATTACGTTTTTCGCATGTGTATAAAAGAAAACCTTGCGGCTTTATTTCTTTTGTATCTCTTTCTATATTGAATTTGGCCAGATGAACTGGTCTTTGAGTTGGTAGGAATCCATAGAGTCGTAATACGGCCTTGGGGCTCATTAGGCTGGCCCGTAGGCTCTTATGCACTTGGTCGATGCGACTTTTATGTGGGCTGGCAACAATGGCTCTTATGCCTTGGGTCGATGCGGCCTTTTAGTATGGGCTGGCGACAGTGGCTCTTACGCCTTGGGCCGATGCATATTTGGTTAACTATTTTTAGTTTAGTCTCTGAATCGGGTTATGACTCGAGCTCAATTGACCCTCAAGTTTTGTATTTGTGCGGGATGGCGATAATGGCTCTTATGCCTTTCTCTTAGGCATGTTTGGTTAACTATTTTGGGTTTAGTCTCTGAATCGGGTCACGACTCGAGCTCATTCGATCCTCAAGTTTTGTATTTGTGTGGGCTGGCGACAATGACTCTCATGTTTTGGGTCAATGCGGCCTTTTATGTATATGGCTCTGGGGCTCATTAGGCTGGCGACAATGGCTCTTACGCTTTGGGTCGAAGCGACCTTTTATGTGTATAGCCCTGGGGCTCATTAGGCTGGCGACAATGCCTCTTACGTTTTGGGTCAAAGCAACTTTTTATGTGGGCTTTGTTTTTCCCTCGATAAGGATTTTTGAAATAGTGTTTGCCTGACTTTTTGACGGCTTAATAAAAAACCTCGATTGTGAGTCGTTATATAGCGATGATCGAGCACCTCGAGAGGTTTTGGCTCGGAGGCTGAGTATCTCGAAGCCGATGTTTAGGAGCTGACATGATCGAAGCTTTTTTGCTTATATCGAGGGTATCCTATTTAACCGGTTCTTTTCGAAGTAGATTCGAAGTAATCGAAGGCCTTTGATTTTGTAGCAACGGTAGGGCATCCTCGAGTCACGTTAGTTTGGCTGGTACAACCTTATGACCAGAGTCATTCGTGTTCAGCCAGAGCCTTTGAGTCCCGAGTGAGATAGTTTTGGCATTTATATCGAGGGTATGCATTTTTAGAGGTCTTACAAGTTCGATATATAGCCGAAACTTTGAGATTGTGTTTATGCCTTTAGTAAGATCTTACAAGTTTTACATGCCTTTGAGGTCTTACAGTTTTGGATACTTGGTACAAGTATTGTTCATGTCTTGCTTGAGGTCTTACAGATATTGTCATTTGGTACAAGTGTGGTTCATGCCTTGTTTGAGGTCTTACAGATATAGTTGATGCCTTATGTAGGTCTTACGAGATCGAGTCTGCCCGCTCGGGGTCTTATGGCCTAGGGTTTTTTAATGAATGGTGATTGGCGACAGTCCCATAGTCATCGAGGGTCTTATCTTGGAAGCTGTCACTTAGAGACTTTGCATTACCTCATTGAGGGCTTACAGTTTTGGAGATTCTGACCCTGAGGTCGTGCATTTTTGAGATTTTGATGCCAGTCCCTGAGTGTTCGGGGCACTTTCGGCCTTGGAGATGTTTCGTGATTTTCATGTTGCCTCATTGAGGGCTTATGAGCTTGAAGTCCCAACCCGGAGGTCGTTCAGGTGTTGAATTATTGACGCCAGTCCCCGAGTGTTCAGGGCGTTTTCGGCAGAGAAGTCATTTTTGCAGAGGTACCGAGCTTCTTTTGGAGAGTGAAATGCTTTGATAAAAGATATTATTCAATTATTTGTTACAAGTGTACATATTTTCACCGTTAGGGGTCCGGCTATGCGGACACGGTTCGTTCGACCGTTTGGCCCGGTACATCATTTTCCTATTGGGACCCCATTTGGTGTTTCTTGGCTTTTTCGAGCGGATGGCCTTCCGGGGAGAGGATGCCCCCCAATGTTTGAGGTTGATTGCAAAATAAGCCTCGAATACTAGTTGAGTCTTCCTTAGGTAGCATGTGGATGTTGCCTTATTAAAAACCTTGCCGGTAAAACCCTTTTCGGGATACAAAACTCGGTCGAAGGAAAAGAGTGCAACAGATGCTTTAAAACCTTAAGATCCTCGAGCTAGGTTAACGTTTCGACTGCTTTGGTCGGGTGACTGCATAAGGGTTAGTATGAAATATAAAATGAAAAGGGAGATGGTTATACCTTAGTGTGGGATGTGTCGGCGACGTTCCGAGGTCCGATATGTCCCAGTTACTCGAGATGAGGACGCGGTATGGTCCTTTGCATTGTTTAATCGGGCTTAACCGAAGATGTAATTTGAATACACTTTAGCTCTTTCGCAAGTGGAGGTATTGGTGTCGGTACCACGTCGTGCACCGCGAACATTTCTCTCACCGCATGCTATTCTCCATAGACTGTTTTAATCCCATCCTTTGTCGGGAATTTCATCATTTGGTGGAGGGTGGACGGTACTGCTCTCATGCAGTGTATCCACGGCCATCCAAACAAGGCGTTGTACCTCATGTCTCCTTTAATGACCTGGAATTTGGCGTTTTGGGTTGTGCCGGCCACCTTGACTGGGAGGGTGATTTCTCCTTTCGTTGTTTCACTTGCCATGTTGAATCTGTTGAGGACTCGAGTGGCAGGCACAATTTGGTCAAGTAGTCTGAGCTGCCTGGATCCACGAGTACACGTTTTATTTGGAATGTATTCACAAGGAAAGAGATTACCAGTGTGTCATTGTGGGGTTGAGACAAGGTCTTAGTGTCCTCTTCGCTGAACGTGAGGGCTTCCTCGGGTATGCACCCCCGGGTTCGCTTTTCTCTAGTGATGGATATTTTCATCCTTCTCATCATGAGTTCCTGTGGGGAATCGATGCCTCCCAAGATCATGTGGATGACAAGTTGAGGCTCATTCGTTTCGTTATTCTTGGCTGCCTCTCTTTCCCGAAACTGATTTTTGGCCCAGTTGCTTAAGAATTCTTGGAGGTGACCTTTATTGAGTAGTCTGGCTACTTCCTCTCGGAGTTGGTGGCAATCCTCAATCCTGTGGCCGTCTGTATTGTGGAATTCACATACTAAGTTATGATTCTGTTGTGAAGGATCCAATTGTACAGGCTTGGGCCACCTAGTATCTCTAATTTTACGGATGGCGAACACGATGTCCGATACATCGACGTTGAAGTTGTATTCTGATAAGTGAGGTGCCTCAATTGGCCCTGCGTTCCTGCCAAATCTGGCTCTATTGATGGGTACCCGATGATTCCGTCCTCGGTCTATCCTTCAATCAACGTAAGGTAGGTTACGGCTCGGGGCATTCCTTCTGTCTTCGGTGTACGACTGATATCTTTCTTTGTTTGGCTTTGGTTCCTTTGCCAGAAGCCTGCTTGGGTATACTAAGCCCGAGGGGGCTCCTATTTAGTCATCTCCAACCCTGATCTTTGACTGGTATCGGTTGTGGACGTCCGACCAGGTCGTAGTGGGATACTCGACCAAATTTTGTTTCAACTACTTTGAAGCCACCGAGCTTTGTTCATTTAGACCTTGAGTGAAGGCCTGCACTGCCCGGTCGTCAGAGATCGGTGGTAGTTCCATTCGTTACGTTTGGAAGCGAGATACAAACTCTCGCAGTATTTCGTTCTCCCTCTGCTTGATTTTGAACACGTTAGATTTCCTTGTTGCTACTTTGATGGCACCAGCATGTGCCTTTATGAAGGAGTCTGCCAGCATGGCAAATGAGTCTATGGAATTGGGAGCTAGGTTGTGATACCACATCATGGCCCCCTTCGAGAGTGTTTCCCCAAACTTCTTCTGTAAGACGGACTCGATCTCATTGTCATTTATGTCGTTGCCATTCACTACACAAGTGTAAGCAGTAACGTGCTCATTAGGGTCTGAGGTCTCATTGTATTTTGGGAGTTCTGGCATTTTGATCTTCTTTGGGATAGGTTTTGGGGCCGCTTCCTCTAGGAACGGCCTTTGTATGAACTCCTTCAAATCCATACCTTTTGGGACCGGGGGTGCGCCCGGAATTTGATCGACCCTGGAGTTGTAAGTTTTGACCTTTTTGTCCTTCGCTTCTATCATTTTCTCGTCTGATTCGATCCTCCTGATGAGGTCCTCGAGCATTTTTACAATGACAGGGTCAGATATCGACCCGTTATTGCTCGATCTCTCTGGTACCTAATCGGCTGGGGGAGCTTTCCTCGGTGCTACCGTGCTAGGAGTCTTTTGGTGACTTTGCAGCTGAGCAATAGCTAGCTGTTGTGCCTGCAACATTTCAAAAATAACATGAAGGCTAACCTTAGTTCTTCCCTAGTTGGGGTTTTCTGAGCTTCTTATAGATCTCCTTGACGCACGCTCTTGTGAGTGTGGGTGCTTATATCGACTTGTTGGGTGTCACACGAGACCGCGTCCATGGGGATCGGTTCTTGCGCGTTCTCAAGGTTCTGTGGTGATACGCCAGCACCTAGAACATCTACACCATTTTCTCCGTGGTTCTCCACATTGTTGTTTACTGAGTCGGATATTTTGACCTGAAATCGAAGATCTTTGGACAAGAAAAAGCGTGAAAGATAACTTGCATTGGGTAGCTAAACCACCAAGAAAATAATCACTATTATTTTTAGCCCCACAGTGGGCACCAAACTGTTTACCGTGAAAATGGTAATAACAATTAAATTTGATTATAGGACTCTAAAAATGCGTGATCTATTTTTATGCTGGTTGTTAAGCAGTTGATGCTATGTATGCGAGACTTAGAAATGAAATGAGAGTTGAAGATAGGATGATAATCAAACCGATAGGTCAATAATCAGGGCCTCGAGCTTGCCATTCGGGGGCCTCGAGGTCGATTCTGAAGCTGGACTGGGAGCTATCGAAGGGGGTCAAAGTGTGAATAACATTTATAATAAAACTAACGAAGGCTCTTTATGGCGAATGATAAGCAATAAATGATGAACAACAATGGGGATAATAAATGTAAGCAATAAGATTAAGAGAATATGTTAGAAAGCAAACAAAATGTTCTTGTATATTTCGTGTGGGGCAACTGAAGCAACAGGGGTTTACAAAATGACAAGGATTCCCTTTATATATGAGGGAGATCCCAACATAGTACAAAATACATTAATGGCAAAGAAGTGGAGATGGGACAGCTAGATGACACCCTGATTCGGGTTTAGAGTAGCTCACTAGGCTGTGTCAGTCTTAGCCACGTGCCTTGGAAACTCCCTATTTATACCATAGCCGTGATCAACATTATCCCAAGGTCGGGTGTCTATGAACCTCGCGAGAGGAAAAGTCGACCATGACCTTGTAGCCTCGAGACTTCGAGATGGTTTACTGAGGTGCGTCGATGATAAGAAATTGAACCCCCCGATTTTACCGTATATAGTACTATTGTGGGATTCCCCCTCATATATAAAGGGGATCCTTTTCATTTTGTAGGCATCTGATGCCCAATATTAAACATACAAGAACATTCTCTCTGCTCTCTAACATATTCTCTTAATCTCATTACTTTCATTTATTGTCTGTATTCATTGTGTTATATTTATTGTTCATAATTTATTTCTTATCATTGATCATAAAGAGTCATCATCGTAGCTCTCATAACTGTTATCCCTCCCTCGATCGCTCTAAGCCGGCCATCTGACTCGACCTCGAGGCCCTATATATGCCGACTCGAGGCCCGGATTTTCAACCATTTGGTTTGGTTATTACTTCGTTTTTCAAGCTACAATCTTGCTCTCAAATCTTTTACTTAACATCCATTGCCTAACAACTAGCATAAAAAAAGATCACGTATTTTTAGAACCACAAAATTAAATTTAATTGTTATTACCATTTTCAAGGTAAACACATATCTATGTAATTTCAAGTAGAATGGGAGATTGATAGAGCCAATTGTATTCTTGAATACATGTTACAGAATTCCATTATACCGGAACCCCTTGTTTGGAATGTTATAATTGATGGTTATGGAAAATGTGGAGATATAGAGAAAGCTTTATATATTAGAGACAAAATGGTAGCATTTGGTGTTCTACCAAACATATTTACATATAATGCATTGATTTATGCTCAGGTATGTTAAGGCTAATCCTTCCTTCTTTTTGGCATGACCCAAGTAACGATACATAAATGTAAGGATATTCCACAAGTGGTTCTACTCTTAGAAGTTAAGGATATCTATATTATTCATTCCTAAAAAGTGATATTCATGCATGTCTAAGTATGTTCTTGATTTCCCATATGTCCTACTACCATATTGTCGATTCATGGGTCTCATAACATTCCAAGAGATCATATTGTCTTACTTCATTATGCATTGTATTCATTTATACATGTGCATTTACCCACGACTCAGACGGCATTATATACACGTATAAACATATATATATGTATATGGGATATGGGAAAGGTTATGGTGTTATATACGCACCACCACCTGATCAGCTGGTATACATTGATGATTTTGCCCACAGTGGCCGAGATGATATGATGGGATGCCCTCAGAGGCTTGATGATGTTATGAACACATGTACCTATGCACGACATGACATTCATACGCATATGCATGACACTATAAGTATTTCATGATTTACAGAGTTATCCAGACTTACAGGTTAAGTCCTCTACTCCATGTCTCTTCCATGCTCTTTACATATTTATTTACATGCCTTACATACTCAGTATATTATTCGTACTGACGTCCTTCTGTTGGGGACGCTACATTCATGCATGAGGTCTAGATAATCAATTTGACGAGCCCTCATAGTAGATGAGATTGCCATTCAGCGAAGGATCGGTAAGACTCCAACTCATTCGGAGTGCAGTCAAGTCTACGAGTCATCGTGTTAGAGTTTTGCTACAAACTTATGGGTAGGTCGGTACCCTGTCCCATTTGATGTCGAATAATCTTAGAGACTTTGTAGACAGTGGTTAATTTTTTGCAGTATGTTAGAGGCCTTGAAGGCCCATATGTATTTATGTTTTAAGAACGACGGTTCACTAATATAATATTTGCCTACTTACACTTGTACATTATGATTTTTGGCCATGTTGGCCCATGATAGTTACAAAAGGAATGAATGAATTACAGAGTGGTTCGCTCGGGCCACTACGGCACTGGGGGCCAGCCACGCCTCCCCAGGTTTTGGGCGTGACATTTGAAACACGACCTGAAGTCATAAATTTTTAACACACAAACCATACTTTGAGCACATTCTCGAATGATAACATAATATAGACAAGAGCATTTGAAATACATTTTAAACATATATCTTTCGACGCAAAGCTTATTCGGAATAGTCAAATTTATAATACTTAACTCGGGGCATGAGAGATAAGGAATTGGCCCTTCATACTTTAAGGCTGTATTGTGGTCCAGGCCGAGGCGGTCCCGGGCCAAACGGTCCTGGGCTTTACGGTCCCAATTTGTGGAACCGGCCCACCGTTACAACTAGCTATTCAAGAGGGGATCACTGATGAAGAAAATGCTCGACTTCGATTAAGGCTGTATTGTGGTCCGGGCCCGGGCCAAACGGGCCTGGGCTTCAGGCGGGCCGGGATGAGGCGGTCCCGGGCCAAACGGTCCCAATGTGTGGAACCGGTCCACGGTGGTCCTAAGCCCACATGGTCCTGGGCTAAATGGGTCGGGCCCGCGGGCCTAACGGGCTTTTTTGTTTCGGGCTATCTTTTTATTTTTTTTATCTAAGGCACTTTCTTGTAAACTATATATGTATATACTAGTATAAATTGCTTATATATAGCTATATAAATATATATAGTATATATAGTATGTATAGTATGTATATATAAGGGTGTATTATGTGTATATATAATTATATATTGCCTTATGTAATATATATTATATATATATATATATATAGTTTATATGTATTAGAGATATATATAGTGCCTTATATATATGTGTATGATATATATATATATATATATATATATATATATATATATATATATATACTATATCAAATTTAAACACAAAATAAATTGCAAAGAAATATTCAAGGGAATGTCTTATATATTTTACTATTACGACATTAACAAAGAATGGCAATATGTTTCTTAGTCTTCCTCCCCCCAATGGAATGAGCACAACAAGGTAGTAATACCACCATTAAAAGGAAAAAAACAAAGAAAGATGTGCCAAAATACAAGTTACATGTTCGTCTATATATTATCTCTAACAAATCTCATAAATTCTTCAAGGTCCGGAGGAATTTCCATTGGTGGTGGTGGAAAAGAAGCTTGTTCATCACCGCTTCTGGGCGAAGCAGCATCCTGCGCAAGTTCCGCTAGCATTTCTTCATAAGCTTCATCTATCTCCGGTTGTGATTCTGCAAGTCCAAAATTTCTTCTTTCCGAACGGATCCAATCTCTGAAAAGTACTGATTTTTCCAAGCTCTCCCTCATAGACGCTCTATGATCACCGATTTGAAGTTTCGCTTGACCGAATGCGCTCTCCGATGCCACTGTTGAAGCTTGAACACTTAAAATATCTCGATCCATCCTTGAAAGAACTGGATAGTATTTTCGTTTGTCCTTCCACCATTCCAAAACATCGAAGGAGCCGTCGGGATTCTCTGATTCAAGTCCCTACGACAAATAAACTTCAAGCTCATTTAGTTGTGAACTATCACCAAAATTATCACCTTGAGAACCCCTGAACTCCGTCCAAGAACTAAGGGCTTTTAGGCCCGCAGTTCTTTTAGATGCTTGTGAATTAGACGAAGTAGGAGTTGGAACATTTTGTCTAGCTTGATCTAAGGCAAGTTGATAAGCATTATAAATTGTTTGAGCATTTATTTTAATTGAGGCTTTTGCATCTCCAAGTGTAGCAAATTCCTCAACTGAAAGTGATAAAGTGTTATAAATTTTTGAATACCAAAAGTGAGGACCTCCTAATTTTGTTGTAGGATTTAACAATGCAGCAACACCAAAAATAGGGGGATAAAGAAAAAATATTTTTTAAACTTAGCTTTCATAGAATTAATATCTTCTTGATAAATTACTCCACCCTCTGAAAATTGAGTAAATAAATCTACAAGTGCTGCAATATAAACTAAACAGCTAGAAATAGTAGGATAATATTGGCCAGATAATTCATTTGTAACAATATGAAATTGTTCTAAAAAGTCTACAAGCATTTTAACATTACTCCAATCTTGATTTGTAAGGTGCTCATCATCATCATCATCACCATCACCTACACGAGCACAATACGTTGCGCTTATTGGGTTCCTATATTCATATGCCACAACTAAACTTTCATACATGTAATTCCATCTAGTTGGACAAGCTTTAGGAACCTTTCTTTCTCTAAGGCCAAATTCATCACATTTTTTAAAATATTCTCTAAGTCTACTTCTACGGTTTGAATAAAAAAGTCAATTAAGAGCCATTTTAACCTTTTTAATTTCTACATTTAAAACTTTCATACCAGCACCGACGATTAAATGGTAAATATGACAAATACATCTAACATAAAAAATATTACTAAATGCAGGATTTAGTGTAGTTGTAAGCAAGCCTATATCGTTAGTGTTACTAGAAGCATTATCCATTGAAAGCGACATAATTTTATCTCTAATGCAAATATATCTACAAATATCTGCAACTGTTTTAGCAATAAACTTACCTGTGTGGCGTGAATTAATTATTCTATAAGCAATACTGCGCTTTTGTATTATCCACTCCTCATCTATCCAATAACTTGTAATTGTTAGATAATCACAGTCATTACCACTTCTACCAATATCAGTAGTAATAGCAACGCAACAATCTATATGAGTAAATAAATAGCGCAATTATTGTTCATATTCATGTTTATATTTATAAATATCGCTCTTTACGGTTGCGCGAGGCCATCCTTTATAAGTAGGATTAAAAACTCTTCTAATATAATGCACAAAATAAGGGTTAGAAGGAAAACTATAGGGTAAGAACATAACCGTAACCATTTTTGCCAATTCTTCACGATCTTTGTTTGGATCATAATATAAAATGTCACCGGTAACAGTGTTAATTCTCGATTGAACTAGATTTGAACATGTACTTGGGTTAACCGTACACTTGTCCCCTCTTGTGCAACTTTCATTTATAAAAATCTAGCTTTATCTCTACGGTGTTTCAATATGTGTCTAGTCAAACTACCTGTACTGCTACGGTCTCCAGTAAATTTATGAACTAGTTGAGACCCACAAGTTTTACACTTAGCCTTATTTTGTTCTCTTAATTGAGTAAAAAAGTGCCAAACAAGAGATGTTTCGGGCCGTTTAGAAGGTTTTCTATTAAAATTAGGGGTTACTACAGGAGGGTCAGGCGGGGAATCAGTTGGGTTATTAACAGGACTAGTAGGTGTATCATCTAAATCCGGTTGCGTTTCATCTAAATCATCATTTTCCTCATCATTTTCAAAGATAGTTTGATTAGGATAAAGAACATTCATAACTTCTTCATTTAATTGTTGACCTGGTGCAACATCATGGCAAAATTGACTATCGGAAAATTGAAAACAAGGGTTATCACTATCAAGAATAACAGGTGGAGGAGGACGGGTAACAGGTCTGGGTCGGGGAGCCGGGGGAAGAGTAGTAGCTTGGCTACTAGATTCACCAATTTTAGATTTTCTCTTACCCTTACCACCAAATATTTTTTTCAAAGAAAAGTCTGTATTAACTATAATTATACAAAATAAAACAAACAAAACTATAATATTAAAACTTAAGAGTTGGAACGAGTTTACCGAATTGACGAACAACTTCTTGAAAATTGAATATCGTTGAAGACTTGAATACTTCAATTCACAACCTTCACAATTTTTCATGAAATTGCAATAACAAAGTAAGCAATTATAGAAGAAAATTAGAGAGATATTGACGAATTTGTGGGTAAAAATGAAAGAATAGGGGGGGAGGTATTTATAGTTGAGAATTGGAAAAAAGTGTAATTATAAAAAGTTTGGAATTAAAATAAAGTTTGGGGGCCAAATAGCTATTTTTTGAAGTGCCAAACGGTTGAATTTTGATGGCCAACGGCTAGATTTTAAAAATCTGACCGTTGGTCATTTTTTTAAAAAGAAAAAAAATTTTAAAAATAGTTGTTGGGGCCCGTTGGGCCCGGTTGAACTGGCCGAGGCCCGCCTGTCGGTCCCGGGCTCACGGGCTATTTGGGTTGGACTGGCCCGCTACGGGCTTATGCACCACTAGAGATCGGGCCTGCTTGAACCGTCCCGTTTGGCCCGCGGCCCGGGCCGGGCCCGGACCACAATACAGCCTTATCATACTTGAGACTTACGAAAACAACGTGGGATTCAATTCTAAGAGAGAATTTTAGCCAACATACCTCGCTTTGAACTTCCCTAAATTACTACAAGGTTTCGGAAATCCTAGCAACTTCAATCTATTTAGAAACATAACAAAATTGAACTATAATTAGAAAGATACTGGGGGGTTTAGCTCATTTGAGCATTTTATCAAACACTAGGTGGGCATTATGATTTCAAGGCCCTCCTATGGTTGATTCCTTCATCCGACATTCCAATATCTATCCTTTTGAGCTCAACAACCTTCTCACTATTTTATTGGTACATGCATGCATAGATAACATCCCTATACCTAAGAATCACACTCCACATTACCCATCTTCTACCTCAAACTCGAAATTGAAGACTAAGGTATGGAACCTTACCTTTTGGATGAAGACCTTGTGAGTTTTCCTTGTAAATTCTCCAAGTCTTGAGCAAGAGTTGATGAACAATTAGCCCAGGGTTTCTTTATCTCTCTCTCTCTACTTTTATCTCTCTAAAATATTAGTTTGAACATTTTAAAATAACCTCCAAGGTTGTTTTTATAAAAATGGGATCGGGTTATAAAATCAGAAAATGGACCCTCTGAATTCATCTCTGCAGTTGCAGAGTGTACCGCAAAATAGATATGCGGCCTGCAAAATGGACTGCGAATGTGATGCCAAAAACTGGGCTGCACTGGAATAGTCTGCAGTCTGCAGACTAGTTCTGCGGCCTCAAAATAGACCGCAGAATCACCCTCTGCTTTTCTTCATGCCAATTCTGCGAAGGAAGTGCGGACTGCAAAATTGATATGTGATTGCATAATGGACCGCAGAAACGACCTTCAAAATACAAAAAAAATTCTGCTAAACTCTATGATGGATATGCGGCCCGCGGAACGGTTCTGCAATCCCGAACTTGACCGAAGAATTGCCTTCTTCTGCTAAAATTTCCAACAACTCCTCAGTGCATTCTTCAATCCCGCGAAAAATTTCTACAATCATCAAACACATTAGCCAATCTCAGCACCACGAAATCCTGGGTTCTTGGTAAAATTATACAGGGCCTTACAAATATATTAAAAGAGATAGAACAAAGCAGATTTCACCGGAAAGTTCACTCACGATCTTCAAAAGAATGGAAAAATAGATGTTCAACAAGTTCGTTCAAGTGGTAATTTGGCGGATTTGTTTACTAAGGCATTATCTAACTCAACACTTGAGAAGCTGATATACAAGGATGAACTGTGTCGTCTTGGAGACATTAAGTGATATTTTCTTCAGGGGGAGTAAATATCCTATGTACTCTTTTTTCCTTAACCAAGATTTTTTCCCACTAGATTTTTTTGGTAAG
The DNA here is from genome assembly GCF_000715075.1 of Nicotiana tabacum. Lineage (NCBI taxonomy): Eukaryota > Viridiplantae > Streptophyta > Magnoliopsida > Solanales > Solanaceae > Nicotiana > Nicotiana tabacum. The sequence continues at coordinate 84,222,207 of NC_134080.1, forward strand.
GTTTTTAATGAGTCAACATGCAATGAGTATAATAAATAACTACGTGCTCTTTTCCTTCCACTTGAATTTTTTTTTACATGGACATCCAAGGGAAAATGTTGAAAATATTAGTTAGTGAATGCCCATGTTGAGCCCCATTACATTTACTGTGTATTCTCCATTCCTTCCACTATTTTATAATATTGATTCTTTTCTTTTCATGCCTATTATAAAGGTTTTATAATAGATGGGTAAAAGCACACACGTGAAAATCCAACCCCGGGTTATTGTTGTTGTTCCACCCTCCTTGGTTATGACCTCCCCAATAGTCTTGATTGTTGCCACTACAATTGCCTTGGTTATTTTGACCATTCCAATTTCCTTGATTGCATTGATTGTTCCAATTCCCTTGGTTGGTTTGATTGTTCCAACCACCTTGATTGTTTGAATGCCAATTTCCTTGGTTTCCTTGTGGTCGCCATTATTTTAGACATGGGCCTTGATTGTTGTTTCTTTGCCTTTGGAAGTTGTTCACATATTGTACTTCCTCCTCTTGCACATTGTATTGTCCATCCTGATCAAATCCACTTTCATCTTGCTCATCATTTTCAACCTGGTTTTGCACTTGAGGACCTTTTTGTCTTTTCTTGTTTACCATCATACTAATTCCTTCCATTGCATTTACTTGCTTAGGACCTTGCACTTGTTGAAGTTGAGCTTTGGCTAGTTGATTCATTATGGTGGTCAACTCAGCAATTGCTTGCCCATGAGCATCTAATTCCTTATGCAAGTGAATCACATTTGGATTGCCTTGAGGAACGTTTGCTCTACTTTTCCATGCTGATGAAGTATCCGCCATTTCATCAAGAATCTCACAAGCTTCTGCATACGGTGTTGTCATGAAATTTCCACCGACAAGTTGGTTGACCACGCATTGATTGGTAGTATTGATCCCCTTGTAGAAACAAAAAGTTTGTTGAATCATAGCCTTCTTCATGTCATTGTTCGGGCACTCTTTCACCATAGTAAGATACCTTTCCCATATCTCAAAGGATCATTGGGTTCTTGTTTGAAAACTAGAATCTCATCCCTAAGAGTTGTCATATGCCCGGGAGAAAAGAACTTGGCAATGAATTTCTCACCCAATTCATCCCATGTATGGATAGAATGATTTGGCAACCTCTCCAACCAATCCAAGGCTTTCCCCGTAGAGAGAAAGGGAATAACCTCAACCGTAAAGCATCCTCGGATACGTTGGTCTGTTTATTCCCCTAGCAAGTGTCAATAAACCCTTTCAAGTTCTTTTATGCATTTTGACACGGAGCCCCGATAAAGAATCCTCGTTGTTCCAATAGTGTAAGCATAACATTTGTGATTTAAAAGTTTCCCGCCCTAATGCGGGATGGGACTATGGCACTTGCATATCCTTCATTCAGCAACACCCAGTGTTCCGCAACTCTTGGAGCAGGTGGGGGTGGGACGCGAACATTATCATGAGGCGGGCAGCCTCGTCTATTTGCTTGAGGTTCAAGAGGAACCTCATCAACTTGGTCATCATCCATGTCCTTCCCCAATGGCACGTTTCCAAGAGGATCATTGTTGTTGAGAGCCATTGTATCACCTATAGTTGTTTCACAAAGAGATTAGTAACCGGAAGGAAAAGAAGACAAATCACACACAAAACCAAATATATAGCTAAATCCATTTTTAAGCTCCCCGGCAACGATGCCAAAAATTGGTGTCGCCCAAACTCACACCACTAGTTGGGATAGTGAGGTGGTCGATGCAATTATAAATACCCAACGCAAGTCGGGGTTAATTCCATAGAGAGGTTTTTGTAGGATTAGGTATATACCTAGCCTAGTATATGACGTGCCCAAGATTGCACTTCCACATAGTCAATTGTTTCTTTTTTACTTCTATTTTGTATGTTAATGCTTGTAATAGAAAATCTAAGAGATAATGTTTTTGGTATTGTTGTTTCAAGTTTATAAAAGATCTAGGGTCGTGACTTCCACCTAATTGGTTACCTAACAAATTGTAAGTTCTAGGGAAAGTTTGATTGGTCGGGTTGTAATATAACAATCACACACAATTACTCACTCTATACCTCTTGGTAGTTAGAGTGATTTTGCCCGATTTGGCTTTCTCAAGTCCAAATAGGTATTGCACAAAACAAGTGATATATGTTCAAGTCGGGTCTTACTATCTCTAGATTCAACCCTTTAATTGGGGCTATCAATTTCTTGAGTTCACCCCAATTCCTTGTTAGCCAAGTTTTTCTAGACTTAGTCTCTCTTTCTCAAGTAGAGACTAAGTCAATTAGGCATGAATCAATATTTGTAACCATTAATTCTTAAATTCAAACAAGAACTAGGATAAATATCACTAACCCAAGAACAAACAAGCCCTAAATCAAATACCCATTAAGTACCCACACTAGGGTTGGGTCACAACCCTAGCTAGAAATTTAGCTACTCATGGAAAATGAAGAAATAAAAGAAGAAACAAAGATAAAATTCATAATAGATGATTAAGAGAAGAAAATCTAATGTTAAAATGTTAAACTATTACAAAGTTAGCCAATACAATAAAGAAAAACGGCTATCTATTCTCAGGTGCACCAAACTTAACCTAAAAATGACAAAAAAGTCTAGTTATACCCAGCTAAAATTGTCGAACAAAATTGCCCCTGCGAGGTTGTGCGGCCGCACTTCTTCAGCTTCTACGAACCGCACATTTCTGAGTGTGGCCGCACTCTTGATTCTGCGGCCGCACAATAATGGTGCAGTCCGCATTTCTTAACCTTGGGTTTTGGCATGGGGGACTTCTGTAGAATGCACATTCCTGAGTGCGGTCGTGCTCTTGATTCTGCAGTCGCACAATAATGGTGTAGTCCACACTTCTTCATGACCCTAAAATCCTATCACTCTGAACCTCATCTCCTGCGGCTGTACAATAATTATACGGTCCGCATTTTGCAAAGAATTCCTGTCAGAGGCTTTTTTCATGTTTTGCGGATGCACTCAATATTGTGCGGTCCGTATTTTGCCCTTTTAGCCTTGTTTTGGTCTTTGTCCAAAATTACTCTTTCTTGAGTTGATTTTCATTTCTTTGGCTCATATTCCAACACTCCTGCAAGAAAGCACACTTCATTAGTTTTCGGGAATACCTTTAAGCAATTTTGAGCTAACAAGAAAGTAAAAGAGTGCAAATAAGTAGTCAAAATCCCTACTTATCAAAACCTTATGAGTTTTCCTTAAGAATTCTCCAACTCTTGAGCAATGATTAATGAACAATTTGCTTAGGAATTCCTCCTCTCACTCTAGAGCACTTTCCTCCCTCTAAAATATCAGTTTGAACCTTCTAAAATAAACCCTAAGGTTGTTTTATAAAAATGGGATTGGATTATAAAACCAAAAAATGGACCCTCCGAACTCAGCTTTGCGGTCGCAAAAAGGGACCGTAGAATAAATATGCACCCCGCAAAATGGGCCGCAAAAGTGATGCAAAAAATTGTACCCTGGATTAGTCTGCGGTCAGATCTGCAGCCCGTAGACCAGTTCTGCGGCCACAAAATGGACCGCAGAACCACCTTCCGAATCTCTCCATGCCAATTCTGTGGTAGAAGTGCAGACTACAAAATGGATATGTGATCGCATAACGGACCGCATAAACGATCTTCAAAATTCAATAAATTTTCTACTCAACTCCCCGATGGGTATGCGGCTAGCGGAACTATTCTGCGGTCGCGAACATGACCGCAAAATTGCTTTCTTCTGCCAAAACTTTCCATCAACTCCTCAGTGCATTCTTCAACCCAAAAAGTCTGTAAGAATATCTATAATCATCAAACACATAAGCCTACCTTGGCATCACAAAACCCCAGGTTCTATGTGAAATTTTACTAGGCCTTTCATCTGGCAAAAAGGACGTTAGTACATATGGAATAGTACTAGTATGTAAGAACACCCTCGCAATAGAACGAGTTACATTATAAGGAGAAAAAATTATAGGATCAGTGGAAGCCTCAAACAATACAAAAACATGAAGTTAGGAGCAAGATAAGTTTTCAAGTACATAATATTATTTTAGCTTGGGAGATCGTTAGTACCGATATATATATACCATCATTTTTAGCACGGAGTTCGATCACGATTCGATTGGTTAGGCTGTCTCACCCAAAGACATTCAATCACATTTACAATCTCAATCACAATCACCACCATGTGTGCGGCATGGCATCCGATCTCGACCCGATTGGCTAGTTCGTCTCACCACAATGCAGTGTGCATCGATATCACATTCCCCTAGCTATCATCTCATCCCAATTAAGGAGAATAATCTCAATACATCAATTGAATCCCATTTAAGGGGAATATTCTCAACACATCCGATGGGGGATTTACCCCCCAATTACTACTACAGCGGCACGTGCAATTTTAGGGTTAGGTTATTTCAACCTACCATTTCTCGGTGACTAACGATACTCACAAAATGTTTATTATATACAAAGGGGTTTTTCAGCTCATTTCATAATCTTTTACACCTCTTTTCATTTCATTGGTACTAGTGGCCACAAATGTAATATCATTCTTAGCACGTTGGCCACATTTCATAATTCCTGTTCACCCTTTTCACTTTTAATCATCATCATGTATTATCAACAACAAGTCATTTCTAAACAAGACTTTAGGTATTCATATGAGCAAATAAGAGTCTTAAGCACATTGATTTTTCTTTTACAATTTGGCATAATAACTTTCATTTGTAACACGGCCTGAAGTCATAATATTTTAACACACAAACCATACTTTCAGCACATTCTCGAATGATAACATAATACTGACAAGAGCATTTGAAACACATTTTAAATATATATATCTTTCGATGCAAAGCTTATTCGGAATAGTCAAATTTATAATAATTAACTCGGGGCATGAGAAATAAGAAATTTGCCCTTCATACTTGAGACTTACGAAAACAACGTGGGATTCAATTCTAAGAGAGAAGTTTAGCCAACATACCTCGCATTGAGCTTCCTTAAATTACTACAATATTTCGGAAATCCTAGCAACATCAATCTATTTAAAAACATAATAAAATTGAACTATAATTAGGAAGATATTGGGGGGTTTAGCTCTTCTGAGCATTTTATCAAACACTAGGTGGACATTATGATTTCAAGGCCCTCCTATGGTGGATTCCTTCACCAGACAATCCAATATCTACCCTTTTGAGCTCAACAACCTTGCCACAATTTTATTGGTACATGCATGCATAGATAACATCCCCATACCTAAGAATCACACTCCACATTACCTATCTTCTACCCCAAACTCGAAATTGAAGACTAGGGTATGGAACCTTACATTTTGGATGAAGACCTTGTGAGTTTTCCTTGTAAATTCTCCAAGTCTTAAGCAAGGATTGATGAACAAATAGCTTATGGATTCCTCCTCTCACTCTAGACCACTTTTATCTCTCTAAAATATTAGTTTGGACATTCTAAAATAACCTCCAAGGTTGTTTCATAAAAATGAGATCCGGTTATAAAATCAGAAAATGGACCCTCCGAATTCATCTCTACGGTCGCAGAGTGGACCGCAAAATAGATATGCAGCCCGCAAAATGGACCGCAAAAGTGATGCCAAAAACTAGGCTGCACTGGATTAGTCTGCGGTCCGCAGACCAGTTCTGTGACCGCGAAATAGACTGCAGAATCACCCTCCGCTTTTCTTCATGACAATTCCGCGAAGGAAGTGCGGACCGTGAAATGGATATGTGATTGCATAATGGACCGCAGAACTGGCCTTCAAAATTCAACAAATTTTCTGTTCAACTCTGTAATGGATATGCGGCCCGCGAAATGGTTCTACGGTCGCGAATTTGACCGAAGAATCGCCTTCTTCTACCAAAAATTTCCATCAACTCCTCTGTGCATTCTTCAACCCCGCGAAAAATTTCTACAATCGTCAAACACATTAGCCAATCTCAGCACCATGAAATCCCGGGTTTTACTTACAGATATATTAAAGGAGATAGAACAAAATAGATTTTACTGGAAAACTTCACTCATGATCTTCAAAAGAGTGGGAAAATAGATGTTCAACAAGTTCGTTCAAGTGATAATTTGGCGGATTTGTTTACTAAGGCATTATCTAACTCAACACTTGAGAAGCTGATATACAAGGTTGAAATGTGTCGTCTTAGAGACATTAAGTGATATTTTCGTCAGGGGGAGTAAATATCCTATGTACTCTTTTTTCCTTAACCAAGATTTTGTCCCACTAGGTTTTTCTGGTAAGGTTTTTAATGAGGCAACAAGCAATGCATATAATAAATAACTACGTGCTCTTTTCCTTCCACTTGAATTTTTTTTATATGGACATCCAAGAGAAAGTGTTGAAAATAATAGTTAGTGAATGCCCATGTTGAGCCCCATTACATTTACCGTGTATTCTCCATTCCTCCCATTGTTTTACAATATTGATTATTTGTTTTTCATGTCTATATAAAGGCTTTATAACAAATGGGTAAAAGCACACACTTGAAGAAGAAACTTCTTCGTTCTATCTCTGTTTCTTGTTCGTGTTTTACTAAATTACTTTTATTTCATAACAAATACGATATTTTTTTGTGTTCCAGAAAAGAAAAACATTACAATAGAAGGGTCATTTTCAAAGATTCTTTCAACACACCAAATGGATCTTTGGAACAATATCCATACACACACATATTAGTTTCCAAAAAACAAAACAAATCAAAAAATGAACAAAATTTTTGTATGATGGACAAATTTATAGGTACTTTTCAAATTGAAAATGACATATTTTTAATACAGCAACCGGACCACCTACCCTGCTCTGAACAATTATGAGCACACTAATCGGGCTCACTCACGAATTTCATGGACCAAACTTTTATTTGCTTTTTTCTGATTTGCTTGGTTCATAGCAGAAAAAATTAAGTGTACAGAAATGCGAGCAAACGAATTGGTGGGTCATATGATATAAAGACTTGAGTATTTTACCAATTTCACATGTAAAACATGATTTGTTTTCTTATCCGAGTATCCGACCACACCCTTTTTGTCTTCGCGTCCACTAATTTATGTCGCGTCACCATTTTGCTTTAGAATCTTTAGAATGTTTATCTACACTGATATTTTTTTTCCTGGTTGATGTTCAAATATATCATTATACTATACAGAGTGGAGTAGAAGATTTATTTATATCAATTTTGTCCCTACACTTTTTTCAATTATTAGCAGTAAAAGTTATGACATGTCCAAATAAGTAGAATGATAGTTAATTAAGAAAAGTTTACTGGAAAGACAAGCTTCTGAGAAACACGCATGGAAGACAGTCCTTAGTAGAAGTGAAAGTTAAGAAGGTGTTCAAATTAAGTGCATTTGAAAAGTTTCTGTCAATTTCAACCCACATGATATCCATGGCATGTTATGCCAATATACTATTTTGGAAATACTTGGTCTATAATAGACAATAGGTTAGAAACCAAAAGAAGAACCAAGTTCAATGCATGCCAAAATGATAATGCAATCCATGCCTTCTTCATGTCCTCTTTTTAGACTAAAATATGTGGTCATATACATCACAATATAAACGAGCAAGCCGCCAAACGAATAAAAGGGCTAATTCGTTGTAGTTTCCTTTTTATTGTTGCGTAGACAATTTTCACCTTATCCTATGAATCTTTCAAGAATTTTATGTTTCCTTCTTTCATGTTTATTTGCTATTACCAAATAATAGGAAAATTGATGGTTCTCTTAGTTATATTTTGTTAGTATATGTAATTCTTTTGATATAATCCCTCAATTTTTAAGTCGAAATGTGATGATATGAAGGCTGTTATTTGACACTAAGTTTGAATTAATTTTGAATATGATATCTGAATTGAAGAGAATGCATGATTGTAGAGTCACATTTTTCTCATGAATGAATCACTTGAAATAGACTTTTCCAAATTCGATATACGAATCCCAATACTTGTGAGTAGGAAGACAACTAAATCACATATGCTGCAAATCAAATTCACAAACCATCAATTTCTTCTTCGATTACTGTATATATATATATATATCCTGAACAAAGAACACTGAAGGATAGATGCAATCTAACAGACAGGATAGAGCTGCAAATTTTTACATGAACTAGAACTACCACCCGACTGTTTTTAGTTATGGGGTTTTTCAACAATTATGTACACGAATAATCCTAGGTACAAGTGGAAAAATAACACAAAAAGAGCCTTCATCTTAATCTCTAACTTGATGACAAAAACATTAGATAGAGCTCTGAAGCAGAGCCTTAAATATAGCAGTCTCTCGAACACAATTTACAAGGCTAACTCAAAGCCTACAAATTGAGATCTGAAGTGTTTTTAGCGTGTTTCAGCAACTCTGGATGTCAATGCTATCCTAAGTTGCTCTTCCGTGTAAAGTCTGCTACCCATTTTCACTGTGGCTTGTTGGATCATCAAATCATTCACCACTGAAACACTGGCATGGTGCACATCTAGATCTAACTCCTTGAGGGCTACCATTAACCTTGCAGCTGGATGGTTCTTTTTATTACATTGTATACGAATCATCGCATCCCATCCAATTATCTTAACATCTATATCCACATCTACAATCTTGCTTCCAGTATGGCTAGACATCTTGTGATCTTGATTTGGTGGTGGAGGACCAGGGCGCCTTGAGTCTTTACTATCTAATTCTTTCTTCAAATCTTCTATTTGGCTCTTCAAGTCTTCTCTATCTGTTTCTGTAGTTTGAAGCTTCAACTTCAGCTCATTAATATATGAAATTGCATCTCCAAGCAGTGATGCCTTGTCCATCTTGGACACATTCGGAACAACAGCTCTTAAAGCGTAGAACCTTTGGTTTAATTTCTCTCTCCTTTGCCTCTCTGCTTCGACGTGATTCAAAGGTTCCTCACGTCCATTTGCTGGCTTCCTTCCTCGCTTCTTTGGCCTCTTTTCGGGTTCTACAACTCTACTACTTTCAGCTTCTTTCACCACTGAGGCCTCAAGATCCGAATGATCAGAGGAGTCTTCACCGACACATCCACTTGACTTCATCGCACCAGAAGCTGCAGGCAAGATTGTACCTGAAACAAATGAAAGCATTCCTTCTTCATTGCTTCCTCTGGAAGCAGGTGACCTTTTCTTCTTCTTATTCTCCTCCCCTGCACCAAAATGAGACTGACCGGAAAATAAGTTCCCATTTGCACTTTTCTTAGTGCTATCACCAAAATTCAAGATTTCCCCCGACTCTGGCTTGCAAGAAAGTGATGAATTCCCATTCCTATTATTACTACTTCCATCAAACCCGAATTCTGAAAAGTTCAACTCCCTTGTAAAAAATCCTTGTGTTTGTTGCCGAGAATGGTGCTGTTGCTGATTATCACAACTGTGACCATTATTCTCATTATCAAATACAACTTGCTTACTACTATTACTTGATGGAACTGAATTTGCCTCAACTGTATTTAAATCTTGGACTTCTACAGCTGCAGACGATGGATCAGTGAGCCAAAGAGCGGACGGATCGCTCTCGGGTTGCACAGCCCACGAACCAGAGCCCAAATCATTATTGAAGTTAAACAATACTCTAACCTTGTTCATGAGATCAGAACTCTGAATAATCAACTCCGTGGAGCCCAATTCAACCACGCCGTTTGCTGAAGGAATACAAACCATCGTCTGAAGCCCGAATCCCTGGGCCTGCCGAGCCCGTTCGCAGTGGGAAGCTGCCAATTTCTCTGCTCCGGCGACCCAAATAGGGCTGGAATTGTATAAGGCCTGACCCGGAAGCCCACTTCCGTTAACAAACGACTGGGTCATGGAAATAAGGAAGAACCATTCAGTGTCGGTAACTTCTTCATCGACGGCATCATCAGTGCCGGTTTGCGTGCCGGAAATCAACGAATTCAGCTCCCGGAGAACCTTTTTCCGGTGTTCTTGCTCAGCTATATAAGCAGGAGAAGAAACAGCTAATTTCCTATTGGCTTTATCTTCTTCACCTTTGTAGTAACCATCTCCCCAGCCCAACACAAACGGACTCGTTAAATCAACGGCGGATGACTGCCAAAAGATGGCATAGGTCCACGTCTCACGAGCACCATCAATGAGCGTTTGAAGACGCTGTTGAAGGGTTTCTTGGTTGAAAAAAGACATGGATTTTGAAGCATCGACAGCCACAGCTGTGACAGTAGAGGCACAAGAAGACGGAAGAAGAACCGTTGGGGTATTAACTGGAATATGATTAGAATTAGAGGTAACAGCAGCAACAGCAGTAGAATTAGAAGTAGCCCAAAATGAAGTGAGATCAGAAGACATAAAAGCTTCCATCATAGTAACGTTGTCATCGGTAGTACCACTAGTATTCCACAAATTCATGGTGGGTAAGCTGTAATCAGTCATTCCATAAACCCAGCACAAACAGTTGGAAACGGTGGCGTGAAAGATATATAGAGAGAGAGAGAGGAGGAGAGAAATAGGTGAAAAGAGGGGTCTGCGGTGGAGAGAGAAGGTAGGGGGATGGTAGAAAGATATGAGAGAGAAGAACAGGCAAATGAGTTTGAGTTTGCTTATTAGAGTGTGAATTTGAGTTTGGGTTTTATTTGAGGTGAATTTGAGCTGAATTTGGGTGAGTGAGAGGAATGAGAGTGGACAAATGATGGCGGGTTCCACGAAGGAATCGGCAAGTCTACTTTACTCCTTGAGTTTTCCTATTCCGATTTCACTGCCACAATATATTTGGACTTCTAGACTCCTTGTTGGTAAATTCTCTTTTATCCCTGAAAGGAGAACAATATCAGCTAAAGAGCCCGTGTGGACATTCAAAAAAATTCATTTTTTTATTTTTTTTTCCGAAATTAGTATTTAATCATAAAATTTTTAATTTTTACTTGTAAAATAAATTTTTGAACTTTTTAAAAATTTAAAAAACTCTAAAAATTTGTTTTCAAAATTTTCACTCAGATTACTCACAAAATTTAAAAAACAACACAAAATTAAATTCATGTCCAAATACAACTCTAATTTTCAAATATTATTTTTATTTGAAAATTTTTCACTTTCTTTGGAATTTTACAATTCTCATGTCCAAACGCCCACTAAATCTGAAATACGGTAAAAGAAAAGATTCAAAATTCTTCATAATTACTTTAAAATAAATTCAACGAAACATCATTAAGAAAGATCGATTTTTTCAAAAAGCTAAATACTATCTCTGGAGTAATTTCTTCAGTTTTAGCTAAAATTGAAAAAGCTTTTTCTAATGGTGTTCGTTTAAAAAATATCTCTGTTTACCCTAAAATTCGAGTAACAATTAAACTTGTATTGTGGTTTTAAGAATATGAGATTTAATTCAATGCCAATTGATAAAAAAGGAATTAAATAAATAAATTAAAGAATAAAATAGATCAAACCAGTTTGTAAGCTAAATTTCGACCTCGATCTGTGATAATCTCGAGGTATGATGACGGGAATAACAAAATGATAAAACAATTCAGATGAATAGTAAGTGAAATAGCAAGAGAATAATGTGTGTATATTTTATTATTAGTGAACAATGAATCTTACAAATGAGTGGGATCCCCCTTTTATATATTAGGGGAGTCCTAAATAAGGTACAATTCTAATTATAGTAGGAAATCCTATTTGACAACTGTTTAACCGCCGAAAACCAGTCCATTCCGGAATTCACGCCGTGATCTCCGGTCCGTTGCGGATATCTCGCATTTTCCGTTACTGAATCATACCAGCATCATCTCGAAGTACGCCTTCTTCTAACCTCGGTAAGTGTTATCGACCTCGACCTTGGAAAGGAACTTCGACCCCAAGCTCGACGTCCTGGTCTTCCGACGTGATATCACTTTTCCGATCGAGGGACGAAATCGGGTAGCCTCGATTTCCACCGTATACAGATAGTCCCCGGGTTTCTTAGAATAAAATGATAAGAAATGACTTGAGCCTAGATTTTCTAGAGGCCCTGATAATGACGTCATCCTAGTGACGCAAGCGCTCGAGGTGACCGAGATGTCCCGTCAGTTCGGTTCCCCAAAACATTAAATGCTTGCCACACGGTCGGCCACTAGCACCACCGTACCGTCATCGTGAGCCTATAAATACATGCTTCCCATTTGAATCAAAACTTTACTTTCATCTTCACCAATTTCTCTAAATCTCTCCATGTCTTCTCTTCCACTACCTGTTGATTCGATCTTTTAGGATCAAAAAATACCAAACTCCACCTCTTTCCGCTTCATCTCATCTGAATCAATGGCGAAAACCTCCAAAATCGTCCCTCAAAAAGAGAAAGCCTCTTCTTCTTCCTAGCCCGCCGGTGACAAAACGTCGGCGGAACCGCTCCTTCACGAGATTGTTCCTGGCCCTTATGTCCTAAAAAATGACTTCAAAGTCAAGAACCCTCCGTCGATCCCTGGCCGATGTGAACACGTATCGAGGTATATTTGCTCGATATTGGCAAAACAGCTCGAAGTCGTGAAGGAAGACTGCAATTGGGGGCCCAAGGTCGTGGAACAGATCCCCGCTCCCGAAGAAAGTATAACCACTCACGTGGAGGGGTTTCTAAGTGTTTACACTTACCACTTCACATTGGGTCCTCTTGACCCAGTTATCGTTGATTTTTGCAAGATGTTACCCTCGGCCAGGTGCATCCCTCGTTCTAGCGCATAGCGATTATGCTCTGCTTCTTCTTTGGTGAGGCCAAGGGTTTGGAATTCACTTTCAGCCACCTTGTACGACTGTATCGACCAAAACTTTATCAAGGATTAATCAAGCTTCAACGCCAATCGACGAAGTCCTTTTTGCAAGTATTGATGAGGATAATGATCGAGATTGGATGAGCCGGTTCGTGCGGGTAAGGACCTGTGACCTTATCCCTGAGGAAAAACTACCGTTCCCCGAGAAGTAGAACCTCGATTGTAAGTATCGACCATTAATCTTCGTATTTTATTTTTTGCTTTGTGTAATGTGAGCACGTGATTTTTGCCTCGCATGAATTACTACTACAGAATCTCCAAAATTAGGATTTTTCTTTTATTATTTGGTTTTTAGGAATTAATTGGTCAATTTTCGTGTTTTGTTTACATTTTGTGTGCATAATTAATTTTATTTAAATTATAAAAAATAGAAAAAAATATCACGCACTGCATTTAGGATTTAATTTTATATATTTTAGATTAATTATTAAATTAGTTTGTTTTATAAGATATGAAAATCACAAAAATAGTTTATTTTATATTTTAACTCTTTAATTTTGAATTTTATAGTTTTTCTTTGAATTTAGGGTTTAATTAATTATTGTAAATACTATGGTGAGTGATTAATCTAATTGGGTAGGTTAATTTGGTTTTAAAAAATTAATTTTGGTTTATTTTAATTTGAAAAGAAAAAGGATTTGAAATTGAAAAAGAAAAAGAAAAGAATTTGAATAAGGAGTCTGTTTGGGCCATTCTTATTTAAAATTCCCCAGGCCCAAACGATTATGCCTCATTACCCGTCCAAAACCGGCCCAGATCTGGGTCCAACCTGGTCCAAACCCCCCAGTAATCGAAACGACGTCATTTGATTACCCTTTGATCACGACCGTTGGATCTCCTTAATCCAACAGTCCGGAACTGGGGAATCAATAATATATATATGTCCAAACGTTACCCTACCCCCTCGTTTCATCTCCCTCACCTCACCCTTATCCGAAGACCCTTACCCAAAACCCTAACGCCGCCCCGAAATCCCACCGCCTCAGGCTGGCGGCGCCGGTCCCAATCAACACCAGATCAACATCCTAGACTCCCCTTCACCTCCCCGTTCCGAATCCTCACTTCTTTTCTTTCGAATCTGTCTGGAATGCCTCGAATCTTGATTTAAAAGGGAAACCCTAGAGCCGCCCTTGTTCTCTCCGACGGCGGCGCCACCCCTGTTCAACCCCAAATTAACACCCTACAACTCCCATGACCCCCTCACACCAAATCCATAACCCTTTTCCTTCAAATCACCCCAGAACTTTTCGAATTTTAAATCAAAGGTTTGAACCCTAAAATCCCAAACCCAAGTCAGTTGAGTTTAACGAAGGTTTAAGGCCGAAATTGGTTTTATTCGTGTGTTTTCGTTTGAGAACACACGATTAAGGCCTATTTCGTTCAAAAATCAAAGTTTCCTTTGAAGATTTTCAAGACTTTGTCCACCGGGTTTAGGTATTTTTCAGTTCTTTTCCCTTCTTTCATTTTGTTCGCTTAAGTTCTAGTCTCCATCTCCTCTTATTTCGTCTCTTCTCTTTTGTCTCCATTTTTAATTATTTTTGTTTGTGTGTGTTAAAGTCGAGTTTGTTCATGCATGTCGTTTTAATTTCTGTATTTCTTTGTGTTACTTCATTTTTTGGTTTTTAAAGAAAAGAAGTCCGATTTTTTTCTTGGACAATTCTGCCTAGCCCAATGAATCTATACGGGCTTCGAAGTCAGAAGCCCAGGAAAGAGATTCAATCTAGTCTGGCAGGCCTAGATTTTTGAATTGAATAATTGGGTCAATTTGGACCCATGCTGTGTCTAGGTTCTTAAGTTAAAATACAGGGGTAACTAAGGGTTATTTTGGATAATATACTGAGAGAATCTCTCAAGTAACTGCCTGAGAAGCTTCCCAGAAGCTGCATGATATACTTACTTGACCAACAAGTCAGTAAATAAAGGACTACACAGCAATAAGGAAAATTTAAAAAGGACTAAAATGATAAAACTGAACCCTTAAGGCTGCCCTAGTAACTTGCCTATAAAGGCATAGTTACTTGGGTTTCCATTCAGATAGAGAGATTTTTAGAAGGTTAAGAAAACTCAGAAAAAGAGAGCAGCTAAAATTTGAAGAAAAATCACTATTCCATTGAGTTCCACTTCTGATTTTTGAAATTTCAACTTGCTAAGGCAATCCTTGGTTCCGCTGGTATGTGAAATGGCTTGAACTTGTTCTTCTTTTAGAGTTTGGGGTTTAGTTTTGGGTCAAGGTCACTGTTTCATTGGTGTTTGAGTTTGAGTTCACCGTGTATTTGGTTGAATCTGGGACCCTGCTTGTTGCTGTTGAGTTCTACTATTTTGGTTTTTGCTATTGCTGGATCTGTTGCATTACTATTGCAGCTGTTTGTTGCCCTTACCTTTTTTCCTTTGTGTAATTTCCAGGTACATATTCTGAAACCTGCGTAATGTGAACTTCAAGTTGAAAGTGAAATGAAAAAAAGAAGTTAAGAGTCTGATGTTCAGTCGTGTATGTTGTTCATGTGCCTAGTTTACTATTTGAATCCTTACTCTATGTAAATCTTAGCCTTTTATGCTGAATAGCAAGTTTGCTTAAGATCCTATGCATCTAATATGCATAATGTTTGAATGGTTTTTTCGATTGTTGAGGTTATACAGATTCTACTGCTGCTATAGATGCAAATTTGGTATTGCCTACTTAGTAGTTCGTTAGAGATATGTTTAGTTGTAATAAGGGAACTCCTGTCACTTTTGAAGTATAGAAACTATGAAGTATTAATTATAGGCTACATGGTAGCATAACATCAACTTTCTAGTTCATAGTTTTATTTTGCTGTCTTTCTGAACTCCCTTGTTATGATTCGTTTGATGCATTGTGCTTGATTGGCTGCTAGCAACACACTCTTAAGAACTATATTTGGCTTGTGTTTAGTGTGGAATTAAATCTTCTATCGAGCATATTATAGCTAGGCGATCATTGAGTTTTTTTTAAAGTGTTCGAAGGGCTGTAGATGTAGTTGTAGTTTTAAAATCAGATTTGAAAACCTGTGAGTTCTATGCTGAGCCCTTTTCATGTGTGAGGTCAATTAATTATGGATATAAGTTTAAGGTTAGGCATGTTACATTGATGATCGTACAAGCTTGTTTTATGGGTGAGGGTAATAGTGCCTAAAGTAAAATTGGGAATTGATAGCAAGGTGTAGTATTAAATGGTTTGCTTTCATCAAGTGATAAATAACACAATAGGCATATCTCTTTGGTTCGCACACCTGTTTGCCTCTATTGGGGTTCGATTCCAAATTCTACGCATGCAGCCTATGCTCGCCAATATTTGGGCACCTTTCTTGGGCCTGAGTATCGAATTTTTTTTAAGTTGAAGGGAGGCCCATTGCAGTTGGGCAGCCTCTCGATTTGAAGACCTGAAGTTGGGCGTCATTTTACGAACAGTTGTAATTTCTTTAAGTAGTCGGTGGGGTTGAGACATATTAGCAACACGAATAGTCTATGGCCCTTCGAATTTTGGTTTAATACCCTTTTAAAATAGAATCGAGGTACGCCGCGCCAAATAGAATCTCAAAATGCGTGCCCCTCACTTAATTATATCTTTTAAAATTCTTAGAAATCGAGGCGTGCCATTTAGAAAATTTTCATGGCCCTCGCAAATTTAAAAACGCGTAGTTGCTTTAGGCGCATATTTTAATAATATTACCTTTCTAAACTCGGGTGTGCATTTCACGTGATCCAAATCCAAGTATCAACAACATTAAATAAAATGTGTCGTGAACCGCTGGTGCATTTCATGTGGCGTGGTTCAAGGCGCATTTTAAATAACGTTGAATCTTCCTAAAAATGATTAAAAGCGGTTTATTAAGTTAAAATTATACCATAGGTTAAAACATGTATTAAAATCAGACAATTGGCCAATTATAATATTTTAAGTGACCGTGCTAGAACCACGGAATCCGGGAGTGCCTAACACTTTCCCTCGAGTTAACAGAATTCCTTACTTAGAATTTCTGGTTCGCAGACTTCAAAAGGAAAGTCGAAATTCCTCGATTTGGGATTTTAAAATAAATCGGTGACTTGGGACACCAGAAAACAAATCATCCCAAGTGGCGACTCTGAATAAAAATGAATAAACTATCCCATGTCGAATAATGTCACTTTAATTGGAAAAACTCCCTATATATATACCCTCGGGTGTGTAAAAAGGAGGTGTGATATGTAACACTTTCATCTGTTATGCAGCGGTTTCCTGGATGTCTCACGCGGTCCCCGACCTTGAAGACTGGGTTCAGAAGCTGGTTGCAACTTCCTTCCATGTCGAGCACTGCTGACGTGACTTGGCCTGGGGTAGATGAGAGGCTATAAATCATGGTAAGTTTATATTGTATGCCTACGACGCCTTTTTTTGAAACATTTCCTTTTGCTCATACTTGACTCCCTTTTTTTGCAGGCCTCGGGGATGTTGCTGAATTGAGGCCGGCCTAGGGAAGAGGTGGTTCTCAAACCGTCCAAGGACAAGAAAAGGAGAAGGGCCTCGCCTTTTAATAGCCCCGGAGCCTAAGAAGAGTAGGGCTTTAAGCCGAAGGACGACTCTGCTGCTCTGTCTGCTGGCATAGCCCAAAAGCTACGAGATAAGAAAGAGGAGGGGGAGGACGTCGGTTGTGTCACACCTCCTTTTTACACTACCCGAAGGTAGCACAAGGGAGTTTTTCCACTTTAAGTGACATTATTCAAAATGAGATTATTTATTCATTAAATTCAGAGTCGCCACTTGGGATAGTTTGTTTTCTGGTGTCCCAAGCTACCGGTTTATTTTAAAATCCCAAATCGAGGAAATTTTGACTTTCCTTTTGAAGTCTGCGAACCAGAAATTCTGAATAAGGAATTCTGTTAACCCGAGGGAAGGTGTTAGGCACCCCCGGATTCCGTGGTTCTAGCATGTTCGCTTAAATTAGTATAATTGGCCTATTATATGATTTTAATACATGTTTTAACCTATGATGCCATTTTAAACTACTAACCGCTTTTAATTAATTTTAAAGAAGATTCAACGTCATTTAAAACATGTCATCGGATCGCGCCACATGAAATGCACCCGCAATCCGAAACACATTTTATTCGACATTGTAAGATTTAGAGTTGGGTCACATGAAATGCGCACCCGAGTTTAGGAAGGTAATATTATTAAAATACATGCCTAAAGCAACTACGCGTTTTAACTTTGCGAGGGCCATGGAAATTTACTAAAATGGCATGCCTCGAGTTCTAAGTATTTTAAAAGAAATAATTAAATGAGGGCCACGCATTGGAGATTTTATTTGGCGCGGCGCACCTCAATTACATTTTAAAAGGCTATTCAAACTAAAGTTCGGAGGGCCATAGACTATTTGTATTATCTAATATGGCTCACCTCCAATCTAATTTTGAGCTAGTCTAGCCTAATTAAAGAAAAAGGCCCAAAGGAACTCAAGAGATATTTTATGTTAAAGTTGAACTCAAAACGTTATAAGTAACAAAGATCCATTTCCCTTTTTAACTGAGCCCAATGAAGTACTGTGGCTGGGGGGACATTGACCTTAAAGATTTGGGCCAAAACCTCCATAGCAAGCCCACTTCGAAAACAAAGCATCTGAAGGAAGGGAGTTCGGGATCAAATCATTTTGATGATAAAACACAGGCAACAAATTGCAATAAATCGAGATAAAGCAAAATCCCTATGGATTTGAGCCCCAAAATACACAAACAAATTGCCATTCGACTTCCAGATTTACAATTGCTTGAGCATGGAATAATAAACAAGTAATTTGATCGAATACTCCCAAATCAAACATCCATTGGTTCATCATGCTTGACATCAATCTATTAACTAACTTTACAAACCACCGTGTAACTCTTAATTTATTTAAGACCTTGGCTTAATCTATGTGAACAACAAATGGAATTCTATGAAGTGACTTGATGAACAATCATGAAAAGCATACTTAGTCTAATTTTAGACTCATACCACAGTGATCCATGTACTTTTGGTTTTAGCCTATTGCAGAAACCTTTGCACATTTAGACAAGCCCAAACCTCATTCTCAAACCAATGCATACATCCAATTACATTAAGTATCCAGAGATTGGTACCAATCAGAATAACAACCATAAAACTTTACTTCCAAAAGCAGGCAATCACCCTTTTAAATAGAACACAATTTGATTCTCAAAAACTAAAATGATAAGTTAGAGATCAAAACAACAGAGCTTAACCACATGACTGAATATATGCATACTAAACGTGTGAATGGCTTAACCAACAGCCCATATACACAAAAGTCTCAAATGTCCTGAGTTACTTACGCACCATCAAACTATCAGACCTCATGTTTTCCATCAAGACAAGATGCAGCATGAATTTCCCAGGAAATATTATACTACTACAATATCAAAATGAACAGGCCAGGCTAGATACTATTACACTACATCACTAACTTCAGAAATTGTAAGTAAATGGCTAACATTTATGATTAAAGGAAACAATATTCATTCATGGAATCTTCAGGCAATTACAACTTTCACACTTGCATTTCATCTTTCATAGAAGTAGGGAATACCTGGAAGTGAACAAAGATAAGAAATTGAAGTATCAGCAGGTGCAGTAGTAAAAATCAACACCAAAACAACCAGCAAAATAGCTTCAAACCCCAGAAATGATGTATAACAGCTCAGTATATTAAATTTAACCAAACACAGCCCAGCAAAACCTTAAACCAAACTTGACGACCAAGCTCAAACCATTTCTCACTCGGATGAGTTAAAATAGTTTCAGAAGTTAAAAAGAAATCAAAATCACAGAACATTCAATGAAATAGTAACTTTTTCCAATTCTCAGCCGTTTTCCTTTTTTCTCTGGATTTCGCTTCCCTTCTCCAATCTGAATTAAGCTGCAAGTAACTATGCCTTTATAGGCAAGTTACTAGGGCAGCAAATGTAAACTAAGCTTTGCACTTTACCCCCTTTCTTAATTTCCTTTTTTACTATTTAGTCCCTAATGTTCTCACTTAGTATCCAAGTTAGCCTGATTTTTAGTTTCTAGGAAGCTTCTTAGGTGGTTATAGCAAGATTCCCCTAAGTGACTTACCCTGTTTACCCTTATTACCCATGCATTTTACCTTGAAGCCCAGCCAAACTTTGAGTATGGGCTGTGAATCCCCAAACAAGGCTCAATGTTTCAATAAACATAGGCTCAGACTCAAACCAAATAGAATTCCTTTAAGATGAGGTCTTAGACTGACCTCGGAGCCCAAATAACAAAGATGAAACCCAAACAAATTAAGAAAACTTAAAAACCAAACAAATCGACTAATTAATGATCTCAAACAGGCGGGGAACTAATTAAGCTAACAAATTAAGCTAAGTAACCAAATCAAAAGTTCTAACAGGACAATTAACAGAACTAAGCAAATTAGAAAAAAAATTAAAAGAGAGGAAAAGAACAGAGGTGACACATAGACGATTTTGAAAACAAAGACGAACGAGACTTACCAGCTAAAATTGAAATCAAAACTGAGGCACTGATTTGACCCAAAACAGTGGCAAACGTTTGTTCTTGGTGAAGAACAAACGAGTGTCACTATTTTGTGCCAAAACTGACTTGAAACAACCAAAAAATTCCTAAAGCGACTTGCATGCATGATTCCGTCTTTAGGCTCTTAGGGCTCGACTCTTTGATTTGATATTCGAGGAGTTCCAGAGATGTTCGAAGGAATCTGAGTGAAGATTTGGAATGAGGGAGCGAAGACGGTCCTAGGGTGTTAATTTGGAGGTGGTTGGTGGTGGCGCCGCCACCCTCAGGCGGTGGGATTTCGGGGCGGCTGCTAGGGTTTCGGTTCCGGTTGGAGAAGGTAAGATGAGAGATGAGATACGGGGGTAGGGGTACGGGCATTTGGACAATTATATATCAAGTGATACCCCAGTTCCGGACCGTTGGATTAAGGAGATCCAATGGTCGTGATTAGTAGAGGGCAAAACGGGGTCGTTTGGATGAGGGGGTGACCGGACCGGGTTGGACATGGGTCTGCGCTGGGTATTTGAGTGGTTTGGACGGGTTTCAGGTGCAAAGGTTTGGGCTTGGGGTGGATTTGGCCCAAATTGGGTTTTTATATTAAGAACTCAATTTCTTTTATTTCCTTTTCCTTTTTCTTTCTTTTTTTTTCATTTTCAGATTTTTGTTAAAAATAAAATTAAAAATAAAAAGCCAAAACCTGATTTAAATTCAAAAACTAACTAATTGCTCTTCTTAAAAATTAATTAAGTCCTAATTTAGAAGAAAACTATGACAAATTCAAAAAATTAAAAGTTGAAAATGCAAAATGAACTATTTTTGTGATTTTCCTTCATTTTTGTAATATTAAATAACTAATTATCCTAAAAATATAAAAATTGGGTCCTAAATGCAAATGCACTATTTTGTATTTTTCTATGAATTATATAAATTAAACATTCATACAAAAATGCAAACAACATGAAAATTATGCAATTAATTCATAAAAATCAAATAATCAAAGGAAAATCCTAAATTTAAGAATTCTGTAAGAGTAAATCATGAATCACGTGCTCATAGGTTGTGAGTTGGAGCCTCGAATGAGGGTAAGCGTCGAAGCTTCTAAGGCACCTGGGCCAGTGGCGGTCGAGGAGACTTACCCTCAGACCGAGGAGATCTTAGAAGGTACTCGGAGCAAAGTCCCCGAGTCATCGGGCGCCCAAGATATTTCCTGCCATGACGAACAACCAGCGAATGTGCCCGAAGGGTCCGATTCCAGGGCACTTCAGAAGGGGAAGAGTTACCCTAGTAACTTTCTTGGGGCAATCCATATTGATGATTCGCCGCCCAGCCCTAAATTTTCCGAAGGTTAATTTCAAGAGGCTGGATCTATGGAGACCCCCGATGTAGGAAGAATCCACGATGGGGAAGATATATTTTGTGGTTCCCTCACAGGGGTTGATGATGTTTCCTAGCTAGATGTGATGATGGTTTTTGATGAGGCACATCGTATTTTGAACCAGGTAAACTTCATTCCCTATTATTACATTTGCTTTTATTTTCTTCTTGCTGATTTTTTTCCTTTCTCCTTAGGTTGTGGTGCTTCATTGGGAAGCGTTATCCAAGTCCCAAGCTGAGCTGAACCGGTATGAGGCCGAACTTAAGAAGCTTACTGAGGAGAGAGATTCCCTCAAATGCCTCCATGTGAAGAAAGAAGAGGAGATCAGGGACCTCTGAGTAGACTTGGCCCAGGCTCATAAGGAAGAGGCCGAGCTAGATGCGCAGGTAACTATCCTTTTGAAAGAGTATGGTCTCGACTCAATTGTGAAAGCTAATACTTCAATATCTCAGTTGCAGCAAAAGTTGGAAAAGATCGAGCTGCTCCGAGGGGAAGTTGATCAGGTCAAAGCCAATTGCGATCGGTGGAAAGAGAACATGGACCGCCTTGTTGCGGAGAAAGAAGCTACCTTGGAGAAATTGTCATCGGCCGAGGTCCAATTTCGGGGCTTCAAAAAGAAAATTTTAACCCAAGCCAAAAGGATCGAGGAGCTCGAAGCCGAGCTTGCTGAGGCTAAGGCGGAGGTCGGAAGGACGAAAATCGCGGCTGATAAGTCCATAGCCGTGTATTTGGCTAATGTGGAGGCTGCTCAGGCGCAACTAAGGGAAGCTTCCATTCGAGAGAAACAGAGCAATGACTTGGCGAGGTGCCAATCCCGGAGGGAGACCCTCGAGGAAATCCATGCTCAAGGTTTTGACCTCTATGAAGAGATAACTCAAGCTAAGGCGCTTGAAGCTGATGCCAGGTTGCTTGTCTCCTTTGATGACAACGACGACGATAAAGGCAGCTAAGGCGGATCCGATAACGATGAGGGGCCCAAAGGAGAACTTGCCCCCGAGGGAAAAATCGGCCCCGGGCATAGTTAGGATTTTATTTTTCTTTTATTTTGTTGTAAGACCCCTGTCAGTCTCTTGTACATATCCTACTTCATCAATATAAAAGAAAATTCCTCTTGAATGCCTTATCAATTTTTATATACATGTTTTTTGCCTTGTAAAATTTTCAGCACAACCTTATGCTTTGAACGGTGCATTCAAGACTTTGGTTTTGGGTAACATCCTCGAAGTCACCATGGTCGAGTTCGAATAAGGTTTGAACTCGAGGTATAGGCCCTTTAGGGTTTGTGTCGGATAATGGTGAGTCCCCGAGCCATAGTCAAGTTATTCTTTATTTGGGATCGGGATAGTCGAACCCTTGGGTTCGGATGGAGTGAAAATAAGGTCTCGAACTTTAAGTGTATTGGCCCTTAGGCTCTTTAGATCGGACTGATATGGCCCCTAAAAAATGGCTATTATTCCCCTCTTTCAGCTTAAAATACTTAGTGAAATTTTCTATATGCCTTAGCATGTATTTTTTACCCATTGAGTTTTTTGAGGGTTCGATGTCGATTGAAACCCTTCTGCTTTTTGAGCCTCATGTTTGTGTTAAAGATAATTCGATAGCTCTTAAGGTTTTTTTGAGGGCTGATTTATTGAATCCCTTTTGGTTAATTGCCGAGGGTAGCCTTTTTAACTGATTTTTTAATGAATTTGTAGGCCTATTGTGATTGCGGGATTCGGACATCTCCGAGCCATATTAAATTGGCCATAGCCTTTGGGTATGCCTTTTGGGCTTATATCCTAATAAAATTTCAAACTTGTTTGAAGGGTTAGTCCCCGAGGATGATGGCCTTGGCCTATAGATCGAGGGGTGCCTCTTTGAGGTCTTATGAATTCGAGTTTAGATAACTCAAATACGTCGATCGTCGATGACTGTCCTCGAGTGTTCGAGGTATATTTGCGCTTGGCCCTTGAGCCATTTCTCACCAAATTATAAGTACGGAGCTCGTATTGTAGAAAGTTTTCTTTCAGACACAAAATGTTTGATATAGAAAGAATGCTTCTTGAAATAATTTATGCATGTGTACATGTTTTGCCATCGGGGATTGACTAATCTATATGGACACGGTTCATTCGACCGTTTGGCCCATTACAAAGTTTCCTATTGAGACCCTTTGATATGAAGTATTTTCCTAAAAAATATAACCTCCGAGGGTGATGCCCCCCCCAGTATTTGATATTGATTGAAAAGAAGCCTTGGATACTATAGAATTTTCCTCAGGTAGCACATAATTGTTGTCTCGTTAAAAACCTCGTCGGAAAAAACCATTTGGGATAAAAATCGATCTAAGGGAAAAAGAGTGCAATGCATGCTTTAAAACCTAAGGTCCTCGTGTTGAAGAGTTTCTCGACGTCTTCGATCGAACACCTACAATAAGTTAGTATCAAATACCAATGGAAAGGGTGAAAGTCATACCATAACAATAGTACCGTTTGAGGAGTGATACATTCCAATTGTTCGCCCTCCATTATGCCAAGTTTGTAAGACCCCTTTCCGATGATACCGAGTAACCGATATGGTCCTTCCCAAGTTGGTCCTAGTTTTCCTTCGTTTGGGTCTCGAATGTTGAGGGTGACTTTCCTTAGAACTAAATCCTCGATTCCTAAGTGGCAAAGGTTGGTTCTTCTATTATAATATTTCTCAATTATTTGCTTTTGCGCAGCCATCCGTACGAGCGCATCTTCTCGTTTTTCATCCAATAGCTCGAGGCTTGTATTCATAGCCTCGTGATTTGATTCTTCTATCGCATGTCGAAATATGGCGCTAGGTTCCCCGACTTCAACTAAAATCAAGGCCTCAGAGCCGTATACTAAGGAGAACAAGGTTGCCTCCGTACTAGACTTCGATGTTGTTCGATATGCCCAAAGGACTTCGAGTAACATTTCTCTCCACTTCCCCTTAGCATCGTCCGTTCCCGCTAGGATGGTACGATGTTGATAATATCCTTTTTATTTTGTTCTCCTCAAGGAATTTTGTTACCTTGCTACCGATAAATTATTTTCCATTGTCACACACTATTTCGGCGGGTATCCCAAATCGGCATACGATGTGATCCCAGAAGAAGTATATAACCTCTTTCTCTCTTACTTTCTCGAACGCCTATGTTTCAACCTATTTAGAGAAATGGTGAGTCATAAGTAAAATGAACTTAGCTTTACCTGGGGCCGATGGCAGAGGGCCGACGATATCCATCCCCCATTTTATGAATAGCCATAGGGATATGACTGAATGAAGTTGTTATCCGGGCTGATGGATCATTGGTGCAAACCTTTGACATTAATCACATTTTCGGACAAACTCCTTAGTGTCTTTTTCCATGCCATCCCAGTAGTATCGTGCTCTAATTATTTTGTGAATCAACGATTCGATACCGAAATGGTTCCCACATGTGTCTTCATGGACCTCTTGTAAAACATAATCGATGTCTCCTAGTCCTAAAAACACTAACAATGGTCCATTGAATGTCCTTTTGTATAATGTTCCATCTTTATCCAATGCGAATCGAGCAGCTTTGGTTCGTAGGGCCCTCGATTCTTTGGGGTCCGATGGGAGTTTTGCGTTTTTCAAGTATTCAATATATTTATTCCTCCAATCCCAGGTCAAGCTTGTAAAGTTTATCTCGGCCTGGTCTTCTTCGATCAGCGATCTCGAGAGTTGAACGACAGTCCCCGAGCTGATCTCATCTTCCTCGACCGAAGACCCAGATTTGCAAGTGAATGGGCCTCACTGTTTTGTTATTGAGCTACATGCTGTAAAGTTCATTCCTTAAAACGGTGCAAAGTTACCTGCATCTTGTCCAAATACCTTTGCATTTTATCCTCTCGAACTTCGAAGGTTCTGCTTACTTAGTTCACCACCAGTAAAGAGTCACACTTGGCTTCAATGAATTTTGCTCCCAAGCTTTTAGCTAGCTCGAGACGTCTAATCATGGCCTCGTACTCGTCCTCATTGTTAGTCAACCCAGAAATTTTTATAGAAAGCCTAATAGTGCTACTAGTGAGCGACTTCAGAACGATGCCTAAGTCGGACCCATTCACATTCGAAGCACCGTCTGTGAAAAGGGTCCACACCCCCGATGATATGCATGATTTTAACAAAAGCTCTTTTTCAACTTCGGATATGATGGTTGTGGTGAAATCAACCACGAAGTCCGCCAAAATTTGGGACTTGATGGCCGTTCGAGGTTGATACTCGATATCCTACCCACTGAGTTCGACGGCCCATTTGGCCAATCGGCCCGACAGTTTGGGCTTGTGTAAAATATTACGAAGTGGGTGAGTGGTTAATACGCATATGGGGTGACATTAAAAGTATGGTTTTAACTTTCTAGAAGTGTTTATCATTACAAATGCCAATTTCTCTAAGTGTTGATACCTAGTTTCTGCTTCTCCTAAGGTTCGACTTACATAATAAATGGGAAATTGCATACCTTGCTCTTCCCGAACTAGGACACCACTTACCTCTATTTCCGATACTGCCAAGTACAAGTAGAGTTTCTTATTTGCCTTTGGAGTATGAAGCAGTGGTGTGCTCGATAGGTATCGCTTTAATTCCTCTAATGTTTGTTGGCACTCCGGGGTCCAGGTGAAATCATTTTTCTTTTTGAGAAAAGAGAAAAATCTGTGACTTCGATCCGACGACCTCGAGATGAATCGGCCTAAAGCAGCTATCCGTCCAGTTAGCCTCTACACAGCCTTTACACTGTCCACGACGGTAATGTCTTCGATGGCCTTAATTTTGTCGGGGTTGATCTTGATCCCTCGGTTCGACACCATAAAGCCTAGGAATTTGCCCGACCCGACCCCGAAAGCACATTTCTCGAGGTTGAGCTTCATGTTATATTTCCTCAAAATCTCGAGCGTTTCCTTCAAATGAGCCAAATGGTCTTCTGCGCGCAGGGACTTAACTAGCATGTCATCAATATAAACTTCCATTGACTTACCTATTTGTTATTCGAACATCTTATTTAATAGGCGTTGGTAAGTAGCTTCAGCATTTTTAGCCCGAAGGGCATTACATTATAGCAATATGTTCTAACTTAGTGATAAATGAAGTCTTTTCCTGGTCTTCCAGGTTTATTTGAATTTGGTTATACCCGGAATAGGCATCGAGAAAGTTAAGGATCTCGTGCCCAGCCGCGACATCGATCATGCGATCGATGTTAGGCAGTGGAAAAGAATCTTTGGGGCATGCCTTGTTTAAATTCTTATAGTCTACACACATTCTAAGTCTGTTCCCTTTTTAGGGACTACGACTACATTGGCTAGCCATTCGGGATATATTGCCTCCCAGATGGACCCTATTTTTAGAAGTTTAGTTACCTCGTCCTTTATGAATGCGTGCTTTACCTCGGATTGAATCCTTCTTTTTATATCACCGGTTTGAACCTGGGGTCAAGGCTTAGCCTATGCGTTGTTATCTCCAGTGGGATCCCTGTCATGTCTAAATGGGACCAATAAAAACAATCCATGTTATCAATAAGAAATTGAATAAGCTTTTTCCTGAGTTCGGGTGTTAACCTCGTTCCTAGGTATACTTTTCGTTTAGGCAGGTACTCGATCAGTATAACCTGTTCCAGCTCTTTGACAGTTAATTTGGTGGCGTCGGGGTCTTCGAGAACAATAAAGGTTCGAGGGGTCAAAATATCCTCCTCTTCTCCTTCTATCTCCTGCTTTCCCGATTCGGTCGAGGCTGGTGGCTGTGATTGCTATTTGGCTTCCTGTTTACCTTTGATGCTCGACTTTTCCGAAGTTGATAGTGTTGATATCAACGTTTCTCATGGACTGCAAACATTTCTTTTACGCTGTCCGTCGTCAAAAATTTCATCTTTTGGTGGAGAGTCGAGGGGACTGCCCTCATGTTGTGGATCCAAGGCCTTCCGAGTAGGGCATTATACCTCATGTCGCCCTCGATCACATGGAATTTGGTATCTTGAATGATTCCAGCGATATTCACTGGTAAAATAATATCCCCTTTAGTTGTTTCACTGGCCATATTGAAGCCATTTAAGACCCGAGCTGTTGGCACGATTTGATCTTGTAGGCCGAGTTGCTCCACGACCCTCGATCGGATGATATTCGCTGAGCTACCTGGATCCACAAAAACACACTTAGCTTGAACCTTATTTAATAAGATAGAAATTATCAGAGCATCGTTGTGTGGCTAAGAAATGCCTTCTGCTTCTTTGTCGTTGAATGATAAGGAGCCTTCGGGCACATAATCTCGGGTTTGTTTTCCCTAATGATTGACACCTTAGTGCGTTTGAATATGGGTCCCTATGGAACATCGATCCCGCCGACGATCATATGAATGACATGCTGGGGTTCCTCATGTTCATTTTTCCTATTGGCGTTGTTGATACCCATTTTTTTCCAAAATAATTTTAAAATGCATATATATCTTCAAAATCATGCATTAGCATCAATTGATATTTTTCCATAATTTTTACACCTTTTATTAATTCACCCAGTATTTTATTTCTAATAAATAATTACAAAACCGCATCACAAATGAGTTCAAAAATATTTCTCGATTTAATTTACTATTTATGGTCCTATTAAGTCAAATTATTCCATAAATAGCCAAATTGGCATCTTTTGGCTATAATTGCAATGACTTTGCAATTATAGCCCAAACATACAATTCTTGCATTATTTTTCCAGAAATTAGTCTTTTGTATTTTTAAATACTAAATAAACTTTTTTTTAAAAACATTTCTATGTATGAATTCATTTTTATAATTAGTAATTATTTTACAAATTATTTTAATTAATTTATTTGGGGTATTTAACAAGTGGCCTTATTTAATCTCAATTTCAGCCTAATTAACTAGCCCAAATACCCTTAGAAATCAGCCCAGTAAACCAAAGCCCAAACCCCTTACCTACTCGACCCAAGTCTTGTGGAATCCTGGCCGTTGATCATTTTGATCAACGACCTAGATTATTCCTACCATAATTAAACCTAAAGACCCCCCAAACCTCTCATTCTCTCTTCTCACCCCGCCGTCACCCCATCCCCTTCTCTCTCAGATTCTCTCTAATCCTAACCCTAACTCTCCCTCATCACCACTCATCTGCTACCGTTCATGGTGATTTCTCACCACCCCCAGGCCTCTAATGGCCTCTCCTATACAGGTACCGCCGTCTCTAAGGTTCTCGAGGGACCAGGGTCAGTACACTTACACCTTTGGCCCTTTCTTGCCTGTTTCAGGCCATTCTGGTTCGATTTCGAGTAAGATCTTCCTATTTCACCTTAAACCTATGGATTTCTAAGCCTATGTCTTCATCTCTGTGTTATTTGTTTAAAACCCTAATTTCATCCTTTGAACTTCTCAGATCTGTACAAGATCTGGATGGGTTGTACTTATTTCACATTATTTTTGTGAAAATCTTCTGATTTTCGAGTGGCTTTTCACTTTCCTAAACTAGGGTTTCCTGAAATCTTTTTCCTCAAAATGTTTTCTGGTTTTAAATGTTTCATCTTCTATTCTTATGTATTTTTGACTGATTATGTTGAGTTTGCCTCAACCCTAACTAGTTTATGCTAAAACCCTAATTCATTGACATTTTTGTTTGGATTCTGAGCTTGTCCGTGTTACTTGCTACATGATTTTGTTCTGTGCTTTGATTCGCATGGTTTCTCCTCGTTTAATTTGAATGTCTTGTGATTTTACCCTAATGTGCCTCTATTAAGGTTCCTGGTTCGATTTCTCGACTGATTTTATGTGTCTATATTCATTCTATTTATTTATTCATGGAAAACCTATATTTTTTCTCCTTAAATCAGTGTTGTTTTGAATTCTTGATTCACTGATTTGTTTCGTTAAAACTTATATGCTGATCCTTGATTATTCCTTTATTTGCAACCTTATTTAGTTTCTTGCCTTATTTGAATTAACTGTGATACTTGCTGATTCTTACTAATTGTTTCCTTAATTGAACTCTTGTTTATTTACCCTAATTGCCTACTCCGTACCTAAGTCTTACTTGATTTCTTTCCTTTAATATTTGTCCTGCTCTTTACTGTTGATTGATTACCCCTTAATTAGGGCAGACTTTACTGATTTTATGTATGACTGATTCTGTAAATTCCCCTAATTTCTACATAATTGATTCTTTACCTTATTCTATTTAACTCTTGACTACTATATATACTCTCATCTATTCTCACTTCTACACACGAACACTAGTTCAAAAAACTCCACTTCTACACACGAACACTAGTTCAAAAAACTCTCTTACACTTAAAAACTCTCTCTCTTTTCTTCTTTGTTACTTGCGATTTTCACTGACCTAGCCGGCTGTAAGCCAAGGCTAGCTATTGCACCACATATGCTCTATACTCTGTGTTTTTCTCAGCTTAACTGGTATGTCCTGATTCAGTTTTGTTGACCGTGAAAATGGTAATAACAATTAGATTTGTTAATAGGACTCTAAAAATACGTGATCTATTTTTATGCTAGTTGTTAGGATAGTTGATGCTAGGCGTATGAAGATAAGAGATGAAATGTGAGCTAAAATAGAACTATAATCGAACCGAGAGATCAGTTACTCTATCCTCGAACTAACTGATGAAAGGCCTCGAGGTCGATGCCTGGGCTCGAGCTCGATCTATCGGGGGTAACCGAGAAGGGAATAATAGTTAGGATATAATCACAAGGGGCTTTTTAAGGCCAATATCAAGCAATAAATGAAGAACAAGTATAAAAGCAATAACTGAGAGAGCTAGTCTCGAGCGAGTAAGTTAGAGAGAAAAGAGAGAGAGAGAGAGAGAGAGAGAGAGTTGTTATTGATCTTATGTAGAATAGTTGGAGCAACAACAGCCCCTTACAAAGTGGTGAGGATCCCCTTTATATAGGAGGGGAAATACAACATAGTACAGAATGCATTAATTGTAAAGATATGGAGATGAGACAGCTAGACATGATATTAGACTCTACTGGTGTTATCTGCTCACCTTGGGAATTTCCCACCCTCGGGATCATCGTTGGGTCGATCGTAAATGAACCTCAAGGGAGAGAACTCGATCGCTACCCCACAACATCGAGATATCGATATGACTCCCCGAGAACACCTTAATGGCCAGAAATCTGACCCTCCGATTTCACCGTATACAGATAGTCTCTGCCTTTCCTAGAATGAAGTAATAGAAAATGATTTTGAGCCGTCGTTCTGAGGACATCATTGTCGTGGTGTCAACCGATAAGAGCATTAAATGCCATATTCCAGAAAATTGTGCAAAGGTCACCGTCAAATGTGATAATCGAGGAACCCACGAACTGCCATTGGCTCATTTCCGCTGCCCAAGCGGTTCCTATAAATGCATCGACTGTTTGATGCTTCTTATTTTCACCCCTTATCCAAATTCACGAGTCAGAACCCTTTGTCTTTTCTACTCTTTCATCTTTTTCTAGAGAATCTTTTACAATTGATATGGCTAGGACTTCTAGAACGGTTCCTCGGCGGAACGAAGTTGCATCATCATCTCGATCGTCTAAAGAGAAAGCCAGAGAAATTCCTTTCTTGAAATAGTGTACCCCACCTAATCTCGATACGTCAAAGGATTTTAACATCGATGCCACTTCATCCACACCGGGCCGGTGCAAGCACGTGTCTCGATACATTAGCATCGTGACCAACATACAAACGGTGAGGATAGACTGCCGATAGAATAAGGCAGTAGAGGTGGAGATTCCCAGTCCTAATAAGAATATAACAGGCCATAAGGCCTGCTTTCTTTACGTGTATACCTACCCATTCACCTTGGGTCCTGACAATTCTTCTGAATCTTCTCCCCCGGAGATAGACCTGGTTATCCTTGACTTCTGTGACAAGTACCTAGTGACACTTGGTCAGGTCTATCCTTCTTTCTGGAGGATAGTATTGATGCTCCGCCATTTCACCGAAGGGGTTGAGGGTGAGTCTTTTACCCTCAACCATTTGATTATGATGTATAGCCCTCGATTTTATCGAGGTTTATTCAGGCTCCATCATCGATCCAAAAAATCATTCTTCTCGAGCATCGACGAGGGGAAGGATTGAGGGTGGATGAGCAAATTTTCCAAGTGAAGACCTCAGATATCATCCCGGCCCGGAGGATGCCTTTTCCGGAGAAATGGAACACGCAATGTAAGCAATTTTCCCTTAACCATTTTTACTACTTTTCTTTTGAAATAACGACCTCTCTGCGCTTCCTGCAGCCGCTACTTGGTACCCCGAGACATTCCGAATTTGTCAGGATGGATTGAGCAGTTGGACAAGGCGTTCCCATATCTTGTTTGGTCTTGGACCGACGTGGCCAAAGAGCGATGGGTGGCCAAGAATCATGGTAGAGTTTCTTTACCGCCTACGCCTTGTATTTGTGTTTCTTCATGCGCCCTTGCCCTTAGTGATGGAATCTTGCGGTTACTGTGCTTGTGCAGGTCTTGGCGAGAATATGCAGATGAGGCCGCTCCCTAGCGGCGAAGTGGAGGCTTCGGAGCCTGGCAAGGGAAAAAAGAGAAAAAACAAGGCAATTGTCGCCCTTCCTACGGCAAAAAAACCCAGGTCACTCGGGCATCGAGCCGCTGTTGGGACCTCTGCTTCAACTTTAGGGGCAAATCCTAACACCGAGAAAGAGGATGCTGATGAATGTCAGCTAGCACGTAGGATGCGGTCGAATGCGAGAGCCTTATATGTGCCTCGATCGGAGGCTGCTGAGTCCGGAACGGGTGACTCCGGTCGATTTCGTGAACTGGAGACCCTTGAAGAGGGTGTTAATGCGGCCTCAAATCGCACAACCGGGTTTGACGCAATTTCTGTTGGGGGGGCGACTGCCATCGATCATGGAACTTTTCATGAGCATGGGTTGCCTTTTGGGGAAATCGGCAATACGGGCGATTTCATCTCATGCTTTCAAGTCTTGTCGGGGGAGATGGGCGATTCTCAAGATGTTAACACTACCAAAGCGTGAATTCCTCTCAAGGAGGGAGGATCACTCGCCAATATCTTTGATGGCGTTAGCGATAATGTCGGTCTTGACATTCTTGGTGCCGTCAAGGTGGCGGAGGGATCCTTGCAGTAGGTGCTATCTATTTCTTGTATATTTCTTTAATTCTCGGGCCTCGTTCTTCATTTTCCTAACTCTTCCACTATGTCGCAGTGCAAGGATATGTATGATCACGCCCTCTTTCTGCTCTGCGAAGAGCTTTCTTACCATGATAGAGAGTGTAAGAAGCTTACCTCGGTGCTGCAAGATTCGGAAGCTCATTCTGCCCGAGGAGAAAAGGAATTAGGAGAGCTCCAAGTTTCCCTAGAAAGAGCTCTCCGGGAAAAGGCTGGCCTTGCTGCGCAGGTATTTCGCCCTACTTGTACCCGACCTTTACTCCCGTATTCCGACGTATATTAGCTTATATTTCTTTAATAGGTCGAGCAGAATGGTTCGCTGATTAGCCAACTGAACATAGAGATCTCTAAGCTGAGGAAGCAGAATGAAGTAGCAACTGGGGAGTTGGTGACATCCCAGGACCATCTCAAGGACGCCCGCAAGGAGGTTGCTACTTTGGCCGCAGCTAAGTCCGAGGTTGAATGAAACGCTGCCACTTATTTAGAGGATACAACCACGATGCATAAAATACCTCGTGACATATTGATAGCAGCTGAGCAAAAGCTAACTCGAGCTATTAACCGTGCTAAGGCGGAGGTGAGGAGAGAGACCGTGGATGAGATCGGAGTCAGAGGTGTCGACCTGTCAGCTGATCTCGAGGAAGACCGCAAATTGGAGAGAGAAATGGTGCCTTTAATTGCCTCCCATGAGGGCGAAGATAGTAGTGGTGAGGAGTAGCCCTCAAGTTGTTTTGTATCCCCTTCTTTTCCCTTTGTATGCAGCTCCCGGGGGATGGATTTTGTAAAGATGTCTTTTGTGGATATGTTTTTGGCAATGTAAAAAAAAGGTTTTCCTCCTTTTAGTTTTTTTAGTCTTTCCTTCTTTGTTCCTTTGCTTTTGCGGATTGACTTTCGACCTTTGATGCTGACCCTTCAAAATTCGTTCTTAGAGCAACTGGAACTCTCAAATTGGGCCATGCTCGAGGGTTAAATCGGTAGTTCCTATCGGACTGGTGCTGGTGATATTAGGGAGACCCCGAGGCCTCGTAGTTTTTGACTTCTGCGGGGTAGCAACATTTGTTTGATCTGCTAAAGAGGGCCTAGGGTGATTTCTCCAGTACATTTCCCTAGGTAGGCGGGCAGTTGCTGCTTTGCCCCTATATATTCATTCATCCGTCTTTCCAACGATGATTTTGCTGCTTTGATAGACTATCTCTTCCATAGAGCCTGACACTTTGTGCTAGTCGTTCCGCTCCCCTAATTCAAAATTTTTCTCAGACCCACATCTTTCCCCTCCTATTCTACCGTAGCCATGACTTGTACGTCGACGTTCGATCGTCGGGTAGAGGGGAATTCTTCCCATGATCTACATTCGATTGGTGATACCGACTCACTGCCGATGCCCGATGAGCGAGCCTCTGGGTGCCCTACCTTGAGGAGAGTCGTCACGCCGGAGAGGCCTCCTAATGTTCCGGGTCACCAGGAGCATGTTTCGAGCATCGTCTCATCAGTGGGGAGGAAAACCTCGAAACGACCAGAAAAGACTATGGATGGGGAGAAGGCGCGGTATTACAAGTACCTTTTACCGAGGAGAGAGTCATGACATACGTTGAGGGGGTTTTGAGCATATATACGCATGTTTTTGCGCCGGTTTCCCCCGATCGGGTCGTGCTTGATTTCTGTCAGAGATATCAGGTTACACTGCCGCAGGCTCATCCCTTCCTTTGGAAAATAGTCCAGGCGATGAGATATTTCACTAATAAGGAAGGGATAGAGTTTAACCTCAACCATCTCGTGAGGTTATATTGGACACTGCATTACCGGGGCCTGATCGCTCTTCAGCGTCGATCCACCTGAGCTCCTGTTGTCGACATCGAGGAGGACGAGGACGAGGACCAGGAATGGATGAATCGATTCATTCGGATTCGAACGATTGATGTCATTCCTAGAGAATTTTTTCCATTTCCTGAGAAATGAAACTTCACAAGTAAGTGTCTCATAGGAACTATCATTGTTTTGACAAGAGGCAGGCTCCGTAATGATATCTTTCCGTTCCATATTTGTAGCAACTCATTGGTTGTAGAACGAGGTCCCCAATTTAGCGAGTGGTCTCGTAAGCTAGCAGCTTGCTCAATTTATGATAGGCGTCGGTGGCGAGATATGTCCAAAGGGAGATGGGAGGCGAAGCATCATGGTAGGTGTCCAGCGCCTTGCTTCCTAGAAAATGATGCTTTTCTTGCCGGCTTATTTAACTCAACCGTCGCAGGTGCTGGGGGTTCTTTTGAAATGAAGCCGTGTCCTCCGGTGGAGGAGGAGAGATTGCTGGCCTCGGGATCGAGGAGTGATGACAAACGAACAGATGCTCCGGGGTGCGAAAAGGCTTGCAGTGAGGCAACTCCTTCTAAATGGTTAAGGAGAAGTAATTCAGTCGATCAACCACCTTCTGAAGGCGGTACACCATCGAATGTTTCTTCGGCCTTCGGCGAGGCTCAGCGACTTGGCCTTATGGTGAGTTTTGACTGCTACAAGATTATTCCGGCCCCGTGCCTTCCTGTCTCCCCCCCTTTTTTTATTTAGCTTTCATCCATAGGCCTTTGACAGGCTTAAATCCGAGCTGCTTCGTAGTGAGGCCCCGTTGCGGGGAGCTTTGGATAGGGAGAAATCCCTTAAGCTTTTTTGTGCGGAAAAGGAAAAAGAGCTGGTTTCCCTGCGGCGCGAGGTGGGCCGGAGCCGGATCCGTAGGATCCTCCTGGAGAAACAGGTACCCTGTATTTCACTCTGCTTGCACTCCCGTTTTACCTCGGCGTCTTGATGTTTTGATATTTCAGTTGGAGGACAAGGCGGAAGAGTTGGGACAGCTCTAGAGCGAGGTTAGTCGAGCCAAATGCGAATTCAACGAGCTGCAGGCGCATGTAAGTGCCCATTCTGTGGATAAAGCAAGTGCTCTAGCCATGGTTTCTGCTTTTGAGACGCAAATCCAGACCGTTCGCGCGAATGATTCTGCTCGGGCGAATATGATCGCAAAGCTCTCATCCGAGCTTTCGAAGGAGAAGACAGAGGTGGTGAACATCCGGGCCCAGGTTGTGATGAGAAATACTAGGGCGAGACAAAAAGTGGCAGCCTATTCGAAGAGCGCTGCCATTGCTAAAGCTAAACTGAAGAGAACTCTTGATCGTGCAAAGCAGTAGCAAGGAGTATGCGAGGTGCAGATCCCGGAGGGAAGTTCTCGAGGAGATTCATGCCAGGGGCTTTGATCTCTCGGGGGAGATCAAGCAAGCCAAATGGGAGGAGTACGATGCCAAGTTCCTTCTGTCTGATGCTGAAGACGGCGAGGAGGGGGCCACCGGGCCATAGTCCCCAAGGGGGAACATTTATTTCCTGCCTTGTTCTTATGTACATAGCTTTTCATAGCATGTTGTAGACGGAGCTTGTATTTCACTACCTGTATGTAAAAAAGGGGGAACCCTGCAATGTGTGTCTTCTGTATTTCTGTTATCCAAGATCTCAATCGGGTTGATTCGACCTTTGAATTAGTAGGAATCTCCGAACCCGTAATACGACCCTGAGGTTCGTTAGGCTGGCGACAACGACTTTTATCTTTTGCCCTTGGGCGTACACATTTTAACTATTTTGGGTTCAGTCTCCAAGTCGGGCTTCGACTCGAGCTCAATCGACCCTCAAGTTTTACATCTGTATGGGTTGGTGACAATGGCTCTTACACCTTGGTTCGAAGAGACCTTTTATGTATGTGGCCCTGAGGCTCATGAAACTGGCGGCGATGCCTCTTACGCTTTTGCCCTTAGGCATGTATAGTTAACTATTTTGGATCCGGTCTCCGAATCGGGTTATGACTCGAGCTCACTTTGACCCTCAAGCTTTCAAATTTTTAAACTAGCGACCATTTAGTGTGTGGCCCTGAGGCTTGTTTTGCTGGTGACAATGGCTCTTACGCTTTTGCCCTTGGGCATATGAAAGCTTTGTTTTCCTCTCGTTAAGGTCTTTTTGAAATGATTTTTCCTGACCCATCGTTGGTTCGGGAAGAACCTCGATTTCAAGTCATTTGCGGCGATGTTCGAGCACTTTGGAAGGTTTAGCTCGTAGGTTGAGTAGCTTGAAGCCTTATGATTTGGAGCTGACATGGTCGAAGCTTGTTTGCCTGTTGAGGGTAGCCTGTTTAACCGGTTCTTTTCGAAGTAGATTCGAAGTAATGGCCTGTGATTTTGTAGCGATGGTCGGGCGTCCCCAAGTCGTATTAATTTGGCTGGTATAGCCGTATTGACCGTAGTCATTTGTGTTTGGCCGAAGCCATTTTTGGTCCCTGAGCGTGGTAGTTTAGGCGTCTACATCGAGGGTATTCCCTTTCAGGAGTCTTACAAATGCGGCATATAGCCTAAACTTCGGGATCGAGTTTATGCCTGTAGTAAGGTCTTACAAAATTTTCATGCCTGTTGATGTGTTATAGTTTTTTCATGCCTATTGAGGTCTTACAGCTTTTTCATGCCTATTGAGGTCTTACACTTTTTGTTGCTATGTTAAATAGATCTTGCTAGACTGAGTTTGCCCGCTCGGGGTCTTACGTCCTTTGGGTTTTTACGCGAATGGCGATTGGTGACAGTCTTTGAGTCATCGAGTTTGCTTATGCTCAAAGGCCATTACTCGTGAGCTCGGAATTGCCTCATTAAGGGCTTATGAGCATGGAGTTCCGGTCCTGAGGACATGCGGGTATCAAATTGTTGATGCTAGTCTCCGAGTATTTCAGGACGTACTCTATGGAGGGATCCTTGCTGTGAACATGCTGAATTTTCTTTGGAGTATGAGATGCTTCTGGCAAAAGATATTCTTTGATTTCTTGGCGTAAATACATGTCGTTGTGTTGCCTTAAGCCCGGCTTATGCGGACACGGTTCGTTCGATCATTTGGCCCGGTACATTATTTCCTATTGGAACCTCGTTTGTCATTTCCTAGTATAGGGTTGGTTGCAAAGGAAACCCTGTAAGCTTGTTGAGTCCTTCTTAGGTAGCGCATGGACGTTGCTTCGTTAAAAACCTTGTTGGAAAAAACCTATTTTGGGATACAAAAGTCTATCAAAGGAAAAGAGTGCAACAGACGCTTTGAAATCTTCGGGCCCTCGAGCCAGATCGGTGTCCCGACTGCTTTGGTCAGTGGCCTACGCAAGAGTTACCGTGAAATAAAAGATAGAAAAAGGGAGAGATGATTATACCTTGGTGGCGATGGCGCTCTTGGGTTCCGACGTTCATTTGGCGGATATGATGTGGTCCTTTATTTGAATACGGTCGAGCGCGTGCATCAAAAGATCATGTGGATGACGTGTTGGTGATCATTTGATTTGTTCTTTTTGGCTATTTCTCTTTCTCGGGACTGGTTTTTAGCTCGGTTGCTAAGGAATTCCCGAAGGTGCCCGTTATCGAGTAACCGGGCCACTTCCTCCTGAAGTTGCCTGCAATCCTCTGTTCTGTGCCCGTGCAAATTGTGAAACTCGCATATCAAGTTGTAGTTCCTTTGGGAAGGATCCGAGTGTATAGGCCTGGGCCATCTAGCATCCCTGATTTTTCTGATGGCGAACACAATGTCCGATACATCGACATTGAAGTTGTATTTTGATAGGCGAGGTGCCCCCGTTGGCCCCGTGTCCCCATCGAAGCCACCTCTGTTGATGGGTCCCCGAGGGTTCTATCGTCTGTTCACCAAAAGATCGTTGCGAGGCAGATTGCATCTCGGAGCATTCCTCCTATCATCGGGGTACGGCTGGTACCTCTCTTTATTCAGTTTTGACTCCTTCGCTAGGAGTCTGCTCAGATATACTGAGCCCGAGGGGGCTCCCAGCCTCGACCCTGATCTTTGACTGGTACCGATTGTGGACGTCCGACCAGGTTACAGCGGGATATTTGATCAGATTCTCTTTCAGCTACCTTGAGGCCACCGAGCTTCATTCATTCAGGCCTTGAGTGAAGGCCTGCACTGCCCAATCGTCGGAGACCAGGGGTAGTTCCATTCGTTCCGTTTGGAAACGAGACACGAATTCTTGCAGCATTTTGTTCTCCCTCTGCTTAATCTTGAATACGTCGGACTTCCTTGTTGCTACCTTGATGGCACCGGCGTGCGCCTTTATGAAGGAATCTGCTAGCATGGCAAATGAGTCTATGGAGTTGGGAGCTAGGTTGTGATACCACATCATGGCCTCCTTCGAGAGCGTTTCTCCGAACTTCTTCAATAAGACGGACTCGATTTCGTCGACTTTTATATCATTGCCCTTCACCGCGCACGTATAGGTAGTGACATATTTGTTGGGATCTGAGGTCCCATTGTATTTTGGGAGTTCTGGCATTCTGAACTTCTTTGGAATGGGTTTCGATGCCGCTTCCTCTAGGAATGACCGTTGTACGAACTTCTTATCATTAGCTGCTATCCTTTTCTTGCCTGGATTGATCCTTTTGGTGAGGTCCTCCAGCATTTTCACGATGGAAGGATCGGGTACTAATCCGTCATTGCTCAATCTCTCCGGTACTCGTTCGGCCGGGGGAGTAGCTTCCGGTGCTACTGTGCTGGGAGTCTTCGGGTGGCTTTGCAACTGAGCGATCACCAACTGTTGTGCCTGTAACATTTCAAAAATAACATGAAGATTAACTTCCTATTCTTTCCGAGCTGGGGTTTTTTGGTCTTTCTGTTGGTCGCCATGTCATATGCTTCTGTCGGTGTGTGAGGTTTCATCGACCTGCTGGGCGTCTTGCAAATTCGCATCCGCTGGAATCGGTCCAGGTGGGTTATCGGGGTTCCGCGGTGGTGTGCCAATGACTGGAACATTCATGCCATTTTCTCTGTGGTTTTCAAGGTTGTCATTTTCAACTCTGTTTACCGAGCCAAACATTTTGACCTAAAATCGAAGATCTTGGACAAGAAAAAGTGTGAAAGATAAATTGCGTTGTGTAATGAAACCAGCAAGAAAATAATCACTATTATTTTTAGCCCCACAGTGGGCGCCAAACTGTTTACCATGAAAATGGTAATAACAATTATATTTGCTAATGGGCCTCTAAAAATACGTGATCTATTTTTATGGTAGTTGTTAGAGCAGTTGATGCTAGGCGTATAAAGATAAGAGATGAAATGCGAGCCAAAATAGAACTATAATCGAACCGAGAGATTAGTTACTCTGGCCTCGAACTAACCGATGAAAGGCCTCAAGGTCGATGCCTGGGCTCAAGATTGAGCTATTGGGGGTAATTGGGAAGGGAATAACAATTAGGATATAATCACAAGAGGGTCTTTACGGCCAATATCAAGCAATAATTGAAGAACAAGTATGAAATCAATAAATGAGAGAGGTAGTCTCGAGCGAGTAAGTTAGAGAGAAAAGAGAGAGAGAGAGAGAGAGAGTTGTTATTGATCTTATGTGGAATAGTTGGAGCAATAGTAGCCCCTTACAAAGTGGTGAGGATCCCCTTTATATAGGAGGGGAAATACAACATAGTACAGAATGCATTAATTGTAAAGATACGGAGATGTGACGGCTAGACATGATATTAGACTCTACTGGTGCTATCTGCTTGCCTCGGGAATTTCCCATCCTCGGGATCATCGTTGGGTCGAGCGTAAATAAACCTCGAGGGAGAGAACTCGACCGCAACCCCACAGCCTTGAGATATCGATATGACTCCCCGAGAACACCTTAATGGCGATAAATCGGACCCTCCGATTTCACCATATACAAGTTTCAAAGTTCAAAACTCTTTGTGTTTCATTGTTGTTCTAGTTCATTAGTTGTGACTCCCAATCCGGTTTCTTGTTTACCATCATGTTGTTCAATATGTAACTAGCATGTCTAAATTATACTACCTGATTACTGTTTCACCTAGCATGTCTGAATTTGGTTTCTGTTAAAACCTGTGATTAGTATGTCTAATTTTGCCTATTGCTTTATCCAGCATGTTTCAATCTACTTGTTGAGTACGCCAGTATGTTTGAACTAGGAATAATCATGATGTTTGCCTAAGCTGTTCACTTAGGTTTTTATGCGGCAAAATCAGAGGGCCTAACTTCTTGCTATCAAGTCACTTCGGAAGAATGTCTCGAGACCCCGAGGACATGGAGTTGCAACTGAGTTCCCTCCCTCGGGGCTCGTCAAGGCCCGACTCAAAGAAGATAAAGATCGAGGCTAGAGCAAAATGGGGAATTCCAAAGGCACACAGCTAATACTGACAGAGCTGGCCTACCCAGAGCCTGTATTGAGGCGTCGCGTCTAGCCGTCGCGTCTAGCCGTCCCATCCCCATGCTTTTACAATTAATTTACGTTATATAATAACGGGATTCCCCTCCTATATAAAGGGAATCCTTACCACTTTGTTCCAACTGTTGCTCCAATCATTCTACACAAGATCAATAACAACTCTCTCTCTCTCTCTCTCTTTTCTCTCTAACTTATTCGCTCAAGGCGACTCTTTTCATTTATTGCTTTCATACTTGTTCTTCTTTTATTGCTTGATATGGGTCATAAAGAGCCTTCTTTAATTATATCCTAACTGTTATTCCCTTCCCGACTACCTTTAATAGCTCGAGCTCGAGCCGGGTATCGACCTCGGGGCCTTTCATCGATCAGTCCGAAGCCCGGGTAGCAAGCCCCTCGGTTTGATTACTGCCCCGTTTTAGCTTGTACTTCGCATTTAAACATCATACGCCTAGCATCAACTGCTCTAACAACTAGTATAAAAATATATCACGTATTTTTAGAGTCACATTTATAAATTTAATTGTTGTTACTACTTTCACGGTAAACAGTTTGGCGCCCACCGTGGGGCTAAAATAGTAGTGATTATTTTCTTGCTGGTTTCATTACACAAATGCAAGTTATCTTTCACACTTTTTCTTGCCCAATATCTTTTGATTTCAGGATAAAATGTCTGGCTCGGTAAACAAAGTCGAGAACGGAAACCTCGAGTTCCAAGGGGAAAACGGTATGGCTATTCCAATCGTCGGCGCGCCACCGCAGAATCCCGATAGCGTGCCTGGACCGATTTCAGTGGATGCGGATTCACAGGACGCACAACAGGTCGACGAAACCTCACACACTGATAGGAGCATACGACATGATGATCAACAGGAAGCCCAAAAAATCCCAGCTCGAGAAGAATAGGAAGTTAGTCTTCATATTATTTTCGAAATGTTGCAGGCACAACAGTTGGCTATCGCTCATTTGCAAAGCCACCCGAAGACTCCTAGCACAGTAGCACCGGAAACAGCTCTCCCAACCGAACAGGTACCCGGGAGATCGAGCAATAACAAATTCATAACCAACCCTGCCATAGTAAAAATGCTTGAGGATCTCACCAAAAAGATCGAATTAGGCGAGAAAATGATAGCAGCCAATGACAAGAAGGTCGAGACCTATAACTCTAGGGTCGACTAGATCCCGGGTGCACCCCCGGTCCTCAAGGGCGTGGATACAAAGAAGTTCATACAAAGGCCGTTCCCCAATGAAGCGGCCCCGAAACCCATTCCAAAGAAGTCCAGAATGATAGAACTCCCAAAGTACAACGGGACCTCAGATCCCAACGCACACATCACTGCCTATACATGCGCGGTGCAAGGCAATGACACAAAAGACGATGAGATCGAATCCGTCTTATTGAAGAGGTTTGAAGAAAGGCTCTCTAAGGGGGCCATGATGTGGCATCATAGCCTAGCTCCTAACCAACCCCATAAACTCACTTACTGTACTAGCATATTCCTTCATAAAGGCACACGCTGGTGCTATCGAAGCAATGATGAGAAAGCCCGACGCATCCGAGATTAAGCAAAAGGAGAATGAAATGCTGCAAGAATTCGCATCTCGTTCCCAGATGGAACGAACGAAACTACCCCCAGTCTCAGACGACTGGGAAGTGCAGGCCTTCACTCAAAGCCTAAACGATCAAAGTCCGGTGATTTCAAGGTAGTTGAAACAGAACTTAATCGGGTATCCATCCAAGACCTGGTCGGACGCCCACATCCTGCACCAGTCGCAAATCAGGGTCATGGATGACTAGCTGGGAGCCCCCTCGGGCTCAGTATACCCAAGCAGGCTCCTGGTAAAGAAACCGATGCTAAACAAATAGAGATACCGACTGT
The DNA here is from genome assembly GCF_000715075.1 of Nicotiana tabacum. NCBI lineage: Eukaryota > Viridiplantae > Streptophyta > Magnoliopsida > Solanales > Solanaceae > Nicotiana > Nicotiana tabacum. The sequence goes on from NC_134080.1 coordinate 84,265,155, forward strand.
ACGCCGTAGATAGGAGGAATGCCCCGAGACGCAACCTACCTCGCAATGATCGGATAATGGATCGAGGACAATATTCTCGAGGAATCATCAACAAAGCTAAATTCGACAGGGACACAAGGCCAGCGAGGGCGCCTCGCCCATAAGGATACAATTTCAACATCGCTATATTACACATCATGTTCACTGTCAGCAAAACCATGGATACCAAATGGCCCAGGCCTATTCAGTCAAATCCCTCTCAGAGGAATCATAGCTTGGTGTGTGAACTATATAATACGCACGGTCACGGGGCTGAAGATGGCCACCAACTCCGAAGGAAAAAAGCCAAGCTACTCAATAAAAATCAACGCCGAGAACTATCGAGCGATCAGGCTCAAGTTCAGTTCTGAGTAAGGAAGGCGGCCAAGAATAACGAAATAAATGGGCCGCGACATATTACCATGATAGTGGAGGAGCGACGACACTATCCAAGAACTTATAAAGAGGAGGGTAAAAATTCCTGTCACCAGAGAAAAGCGGATCCAGGGAAATATTCCCGAGGACGCCCTCACATTCAGCGAAGAGGACACCGAGACCTTGTCTCAGCCTCACACTGACGCACTGGTAACCTTTTTTCTCATTCGATCCATTTATAATAAAACATGTGCACGTAAATTTATGTAGCTCGATCAACATTGTCCGGCCGAGGATGATAGGGAGGCTCGGACAGCCGGGCCAAATCACGCCCGCCTCTCGAATCTTTTGCAGATTCCACACGGCGATCGAGATGATGAGAAGAAAGACCATTATCCTAGTCAGCACGGCTGGCACAGACTAGAACGCCAAGTTCTGTATCATCAAAGGAGGCACAAGGCATGAACGCCTTATTCAGACGGCCGCGGATGCACTGCGTGAAGACAGTGACGTCCCCTCTTCGCCAAAGGATGAAATCCCCCGCAAGGAACGGAATTAAAACCGTCGGCAGTGAGCAACACGCATTAAGGGGAATGTTCGCGTCACATAATGTATTGCCGACACCAATATCTCCACTCTCGAAAGAGTTAAAAGGTAATCAAACCATATCTTCGGCCAAGCCTGATTAAACACAACAGAGGGATGTACAAAGTCCTCCCTCCAAAACAGCAGGGACATATCGGGCCTCAAAACATCGCCTGCGCACCCCGCGATAAGGTAAGACCACCTCCCTCCTTCGTTATTTTACACTAACTCGTATGCAGACACCTGGCCAGGGCGTTCAGAAGTGTTAACCCTATCCGAAGACCCCAAGGACTTAATGGCAACCGTCACACTCTTTCCCCTCAGTCGAGCTTTCACCTTGAAGAGGGTCTCGCCAGCAAGGTTCTTAGCGGGGCGATGTGCCTCCTAATGAAGATCCGACAAGCTCGCAGGGCTTCTTTTGCAATCAACCTTGAACGCTGGAAGGCACCATCCTTGAAGACGCCGTTCGCTCAGAAGGGTCGGGGAATGACAGACTAATTTATAGGAAACAATGTACCAGGCCAAACGGTCAAAAGAGCCGTGTCCGCGTAGGCTGAGCTCATGGCAATAAAATAACATGTACTGACGCCAAGCAATCAAAGAATGTATTTCACCAAATAGTATCCCGCACTCCAAAGAAATTTCAGCATATTCACACCTTAGGGTCGGAACTCCATGCTCGTAAGGCCCCAATGAGGCAATTTTGAGCTCACGAGTAACGGCCTTCGAGCCTAAGCATACTCGATGACTTGGAGACTATCGTCAATCACCATTCGCTGAAAAACCCGAGGCCGTAAGACCCCGAGCGGGCAAACTCGGTCTAGACAGATCTATTTTACATAACAACAAAAAACTATAAGACCTTAACAGGCATGAAAAAACTGTAAGACCTAACAGGCATGAAAAAACTGTAAGACCTCAACAGGCATGAAAATTTTGTAAGACCTTACTATAGGCATAAAACTCAATTCGGAAGTTTAGGCTATGTGTTGCATTTGTAAGACTCCCAAAAGGGCACAACCCTCAATGTAGATACCTAAACTAACACACTCGGGATAAAAAATGGCTCCGGCCAAACACATATGACTACGGTCAAAACGGCTGCACCATCAAAATTAACGCGACTTGGGGACGCCCAACCGTCGCTAACAAAATCACAGGCCATTACTTCGAATCTACTTCAAAAAGAACCGGTTAAAATAGGCTACCCTCAACAGGAAAACGAGCTTTGACCATGTTAGCTCAAAATCACAAGGCTTTGAGCTACTCAGCCTACGAGCTAAACCTTTCGAGGTGCTTGAACATCGCCACTAACGACTTGAATTTGAGGTTCTTCCCGAACCGATGACAGATTAGGCAAAATCATTTTAATAAGTCCTTAACGAGAGGAAAACAAAGCCTACATATGACCACGGGCAAAAGCGTAAGAGCCATTATCGCCAGCTAAACGAGCCTCAGGGCCACACACTAAAAGCCCACAACGACCAAAAGCGTAAGAGCTACTGTCACCAACACAAAATTTGAAAACTTCAGGGTCAAAGTTAGCTCGAGTCGTAACCCAATTTGGAGACCGGATCCAAAATAGTTAATTATACATGCCTAAGGGCATAGTGTAAGAGCCATCATCGCCAGCTTCACAAGCCTCAGGGCCACATGCATAAGAGGTCACTTCGACCCAAGGCGTAAGAGACATTGTCGCCAGTCTCTAAAAAAAACTTGAGGATCAATTAAGCTCGAGTCGCAACCCGACTCGGAAACTGAACCCAAAATAGTTAGAGTACAAATGCCCAAGGGCAAGGTGTAAGAGCCATTTTCGCCCACCAATGCAGACGCAAAAGCTTGAGGGTCGAATAGGCTCGAGTTGAAACCCGACTTGGAGAATAAACCTAAAATAGTTGAACAAAGCATAAGAGCTCTAATGCCAGCTTGCACTAAAAGCCGCATTAACCAAGCATGAAAGAGCCTCCGGGCCTGCCTAATGAGCTCTGAAACTGTATTACGAATCTAAGGATTCTCGCCGATTCCAAAACCAGCCTGCCTGGTCAAAAGCAAAGCATAAAGGAATACATAAGAGATAAAGCTTCAGGTTTCCTTTTATTTACATACACAAAAAGGTGCGTTCTCCATCTATAAGTGCGCTATACGAATATCACATACAAAATGGCAAAGTCTACGCTCCGCTTCAGAAGGCTACAGCCTACCTGCCTCATCTTTACTCTCCGCGGCGTCGGCAAGAAGTGACCAAGCATCACGCTCGTCCGCCCTCGCTCGAGCCAGCTCTTCTGGGAGAACAAAACCCCTGGCGCCGACCTCTTCAAGTACCTCTCTTCGGGATCTGCAACAAACATATTCCTCAATCCTCTTTTCACGATCGAGGGCCCTTTTCAACTCGGCTTGGGCATCAGTAGCATTCTTCAAATGAATCGCCATCTCCTGATCAGCCCTAGTCTGACTCAATACTGCTTCAGCCCGAGTATCAACGATTTCAGCCCTAACCTTCGAAAGTTCGGACTCGAGCTTCGCGATCATATCCGCTTGAACTGAAGCGTTGTCACAAGCCAAGCGGGGTTGGGCCTCGAAGGCGGGAACTTTAGCCAAGGGACCTATTTACTGTGAAAATGGTAACAACAATTAAATTTGTAAATGGGATTCTAAAAATACGTGATCTATTCTCGGGCTAGCTTTTAGGGCTGTTGATATTAAGAATGCTAAGTGTAAAGATAAAACTCGAACTAAGACGAAGCAGTAAGTAAACCGAAGGGGCCTATTACCCGAGCGCGGAGCAGATCGATGGAGGCCTCGGGGCCGAGGCTTGAGCCGAGATCGAGCTATCTGGGATAGTCGGGAAAGGGATAACAAACAGAGATGTGATTAAGTAAGGCTCTTTATGGCCATTGCACAGCTAGACGGGCGAATAACAAGTAAGAAAAGGATAAATGCGAGGTGCCCTCAGGACAATGAAAACAAATGACTTAGAAGAAAGAGAGAGGGAGAGAGATATTATTGCACTTGTGGAGAAATGGGGCAACATCAGCCCTTTACAAAGTGGAGCGAGCCACCTTTATATAGAGGGGAAGACTCGTCTACAAGTATGTGGGGGTCAGCTACAAAGCACGGCGATGGGATGGCCTGAAGTGATGCTTCAGCGTAGGGTCCTGGTAGGCCGCGTTTGTCAGGCATAGCCATATGCCTAGAGGGCTTCTTCCTCTATCCTGGCTTCGTTCTTTGTTTCCTCTGAGTTGGGCTTCAATGAGCCCCGAGGTCGAGAACGAGGTCGCGACCTCCTACCCCCAAAATCCCGAGGCATGCTTCCGGAATGTCTCGATAGCGGGAAATTAAGTCCTCTGATTTCACCATGTACATGACCCTTCTCCTCTGAAGCTTGAGCCTGCACCTAAGCTCTTAGTTCGCCACAGTCATTCCTAACTCAGCCGGCTTCACCCCTAAGGTGCTCTAAAGCCTCCATCTTTTTCTATAACGGAGATAGGCAAAAAGATTAACCTTAAAGGTTAAAGAGCAAAATGCGTACTACACGAGGTTACCTGCTGCATCAAATAGCTCTCGTAATTCGAGCTCATGTACGCTTCACATTTCCAGTGCAACAACTCAACCTCTTTCTCCTCGTAGAGGATCCTGAGAGGCCTACCCTCATCTACAACTTTTCGAAGCCTAGCCCCATGACAAAGCAGCGTAGACTTGAGCCCATCAAAGGCCTACAGAAGAAAAACTCGATAAGGAAGGGAAGACACAAGATGTGGAAGGACTATGCCGGAACTCACCGCGAAGTGAAGCCGGCGAACTTCCTCGAAGGCCGAGCAAACTCCTGTCGGTCCAGCCCCCTCGTCCCTGGAAGAACCAACCTCGGTCAAAGCATGATCACTCAGAGGAACCACCATTCCAGAACTGAAGACTTCAGGAACAGTAGGCACGAGCGATGTTTTCTCCTCGAAGACATAGACCCGTTTGTCCCCGCTAAAAGCTCCATTGCACTGCGAGTGGACATCCTGTTTGTCACCATTGTCCCTTGGCTTGGAAGCCAACAACTCCTCACCTTCTCCGGAGGAGCACAACCTTGCCCCTAGGGACCTTCCAATACCTACAATGACAAGGCCAATACAAAAGAAAGAGGAAAATGTCATTTCTAATATACGAAGACCAAGGTAAAAGCAACATATGCACATACCTTGGTGTTTCGCTTCCTATCTGCCCCGGGACACAGCTCGCCACCTACGCTCATCGCAAGTCGAATAGGTCGCCAACATCTTGACCTAGCCGAGCTAACAAGGAACTTTGCCCGGCACCCACGAAGTTGCTGTAGAAAAGGAGGAAAAACGATTACTATACTAGTTTCCCTACAAGCGAATCTAAGAAAGAATGAAACACTCCACTCACGCGAATAGTTCCATTCCTCGAGAAATGGCATGAGTTTCACGAGGATAATGTCAGTCGTCCAGACCCATATGAATCGACTGAACCACTCTCGATCCCTATCTTCCTCATCATTAACAACAAAGGGTGTGGACGAATGACACCACAAGGTTAGTAGGCCTCGATGATGAAAGGTCCGGTACAGCCTGACGAGGTGACTAAGCGTGAATTCAAGCCCAGCCTTCTCCGCAAAGAATCTCATCATCAAGACTACTCGCCAAAATGACGGATGTATCTACGCCAAATTAACCCAATACTTCAGGTAGAAATCAAGCATGACCCTATCAAGGGGGCCTAGTGCGAAAGGGTATAAGTATACGTTCAGTAATCCATCAACGAGGTCCATAATACCCTCATCCGGGGAAAGCGCCTGCAACGTTACCCCCTCGCCCCATCCACAGTCTCTCCTCACTATCTCCAGATATTCCTCTCTTATCGAAGACATAGTCTTCATAGTAAACTCCCGTGGATCCTGAGCACTGGGAGTGGAACTCTCCCCTCCCTGCCGGGTAGGCTCTGAAGTAGCAGTCATGACTATGGTAGAATTGGCAAACTGAAACAGGGACCTACACCAACACTTTTGAGCTTAAGGTAATGAAGGACTCTATGCCAAGGCAGAAGGATAACTATCTAAAATAATGGGATCCTCCAAAGAAGCAAGAGCCACCCCATGTATATGTGGGAAACAACAACGATTTGCCTACCCAGGATAAGCCCCGGGAGGCCAACGGCCTCAGTACGAATCACGAGGTGGTACCCGACCTCAAAGTTTCCCCTCAAAAAGAAAAATAAGCACTTCGAGCTCCGTCCACAAGGGCTCGACCTCAGGAAGTCGCCTAAGTATGAATAGCCCCTCCCCAGAAGCCTGCCTACAACACCTTAAAAGGTTATCTACGTCAAGCTCAAAGTATAAGCTCCAAGTGCCTGAAGTTGACTTTCACTTCGGTGCTCTATCTCCACGAGGCTCAAGGGCCCTGATGATCCAAGTTTACCGGACTGCTTTAGGCTTGATATCGGGAACAACGATGAGCTCGGAAAGGAGCCATTTCTGTCGACCAAAGGCTGGAAAAAATATTGACAATCGTCAATAGAGGCATACATTCAAAATCTCTGCGAATGCACAAGAGTGTACAAGAACATGGCAAAAATCAAAAGCAGAAGTAAAGAAGATGTCTTCATATTTCATAAATATTGGCTTACAACGACCCTCGAGGGGTCATTATATACAATCACAAAAGCCCGCAAGGAGTCCTTATATGGAAACAAAAAAGCAAAGGGATGCACACACATGGTAAAAGCCTAGAGACTAGTCTACTCTCGAAGGTCCACCTCCTACAACAAATGCCTCTAGGCACGCATCCTCAGAAGCCTCATCCTAGCCTTCCACACTGATATCCCCAAAGGATAGGTCGAGAAGCAGGGAGGGATGAAAAAATGCCATAACCCACCAAAGGTCAAGGACTTTTTCTGGCCAAGAGAACCTTGGAGAGACAACAGACTTGGCGAGCATCAGCCTCGCTTGCATGACTACTTAGAATCTAATTCTTGGAACATTGAGCCATCCAAGCTACTAGCTCGGGGCAAAGAGCCACGTCGAGCTGGAGTATGAAGGTGAGCAGCGGTGTATAATCCGAGCCCCCTTGTGAGCAGTGATATATAATCTAAAGAACTTTTTACGAGCAAGGAAAGTCGACCCCCATATGTCATCGTATCGAGCCAATAGGGACAACGACAACAGACATAACAGAACCCACAACAGCGACAGAATAACATAATCATGCTTAGCAAAGAGGAGCTCAGGTAAAGGGCCATGACACGGCCTATTGGAACGCTGCCAAACAACCCTAAGGCCGTAGACTTCAAACATGGTGATCAACAACAGAGGAAGATGGTAAGGAGAAAAGGGTGAATGAGCAGATGAAGACACTTGGATAAATAAACAATGCCAGAACGCCCCCATTTATAGGAGATAACAATGCTGTCATCGAGGCCTTTAAGAAGACTGATCGGCGTACGCAATTATTGCGTTCTTGAAGAACCGAATCGACGGTGGTACTTTCAGCTTGGGGAACGGGAATTGACAGTGCATTGGATGATGTCGAAAACACAAGTCCATGGGATGTCCCGATTATTGCAAAAGCTCGTGCCATAAGTTGCGTCATCGGTATGATGTCATCACGAGAAGCCTGAGTAATAGGGTGTCAGAGTCGTTTCCCATCACTTCTTTCTAAGAAACGCGGAGACTATTTGTATGGTGAAATCAAAGGGCCTAATTTCTTGCTATCAAGTCACTTTGAAAGAATGTCTCGAGACCTCGAGGACGTGGAGCTGCAATCGAGTTCCCTCCCTCGGGGCTTGTCGAGGCCCGAATCAAAGAAGACGAAGATCGAGGCTAGAGAAAAATGGGGAATTCCCAAGGCACACGGCTAAGTCTAATAGAGTCGGCCTGTATCGAGGCGTCGCGTCTAGCCGTCCCATCTCCATGCTTTTACAATTAATGTACGTTGCACTATAATAGGATTCCCCTCCTATAGAAAGGGAATCCTCACCATTTTGTAAAGGGTTGTTGTTGCTCCAAGCATTCTACACAAGATCAATAACAACTCTCTCTCTCTTTTCTCGTTAACTTATTCGCTCGAGGTGACTCTTTCCATTTATTGCTTTCATACTTGTTCTTCTTTTATTGCTTGATATGGGCCATAAAGAGCCTTCGTTAATTATATCCTAAATGTTATTCCCTTCCCGGCTACCCCCAATAGCTCGAGCTCGAGCCGAGTATCGACCTCAAGGCCTTTCATCGATCAGTCCGAAGCCCGGGTAGCAAGCCCCTCGGATTGATTACTGCCCCGTTTTAGCTTTTAATTTGACAATTAAACTTTATACGCCTAGCATCAACTACTCTAACAACTAGCATAAAAATAGATCACGTATTTTTAGAGTCCCATTTATAAATTTAGTTGTTGTTACCATTTTCATGGTAAACAAGGTTCTTGCTGTGTGCCAACTTGTCCAGTGTTAATATGTTTTTTTCTACATGGCTGTTTTGATCTTTGCTCTATGTCTATTCCACCCATTCTTATGACTAACTTCTTAATCCTATAAAACTCTTGAAAACTTCTAAGCATCCTATTGTTTATGTGTTGCTCGCATACACTAATGTGTATTCTTTTTGTGTCCCAATCCCCGACTATCCCTGTGTGAAATTCATGTTGAATTGTGCTAAACCTGCTTGTCCTATAACCAATCAGGCTGCTTGTTGATTTTTAAAAGGTGTTTATCTGGTTCTCAAACTGTTTTACTACTAAATCAGTACTTATTTTTCAGAAAAACCTTTTTACTTATAGAGTCATTTTGGTATTGTTTTCTTGTCAAAACTTTTCAAAACTATTTCAAGCACTCTCACTTTACTCTTAAGTCCCTAGGTTCTGCCCCTCCAGTGTGTGTACTGCCTTGGGATCCTCTTGAGATCTCTTTGAACTCTGGCACACTAGGGCTGGCTATTCCACACTGCACTTACTCAATCCTTATTGTGAAAAGTCTCAGTGTGTGCATTGTCCCGAATCCTTGAGGTCCTTAGGGAACTCTGACACACCTAGACATGAAATTGGCTATGAAATCTTTGGCATTTGGGACTACTGAAGGCATGGCATTGCTAGGATTGCTTGGGGCCTACTTCAGGCTCCCTATAGTTTAATTTCTATTTTATTTATGTAATTTATTCGATCATTGGTCTATAATAATTAATTGTAAATAGATATTGGGGTGGCTAGTAAAAAGGGAGGGTAGTTACATGATATTATTGGTAATCCTGGGTAGAAAATGTCACGCCCCAAAACCGAGGAGCACGACCGGCGCTCAATCGAGTAAACTCGACTGAGCAAGCCTGTTAGGTTCCATTCTACCCAAACTAAATTCATGAATAAATAGGAGATGGACTCCATTAATAACACTTAGTAAGTATTTCATTAACAACTTCCGTTTTATTTCTATTAGCAGCTTAAATCGTAATTATCAAAATATTACAAGTTTTATAAATCCTTGCCAAACATCAATATTTCTACTTTAATTCCAATACCCGACACTACCCAAAACCTGTCTACGGATCCTCTAAACACAACTAAAGAGTAATGTAATATGTAAATGCCGGTAACAAGGCTCGGACTATACCTCAAAATACAAAATACATGATAAAAAGATGAAACAGGACCCCGTAGCGATGCAGGGATCACCAAGTCAGCTAAAAGGATGATGCACCACTAGCTGTGACCAACACTACCTGCTATAGAAACGCTTACATCCATTTAAAGACATAGCGCCCCCGGCAAAAGGGACGTTAGTGCCGTCGAATAGCACTAGTATGTATAACTAAACACCATCTAGTTAGAAAGAACTTTCATACAAAAATAAGGAAATCACAAGTACAACTCAAAAGCTTTAAACGATCACAACATTATCAAGATAAAAGAATCATACAATTTTCACATCATGTTTCCAAACCCTTTAGTTTGGGGCATTTCATACTGTTCAACATTGTTCACATTACCACCGCTATCTTGAGCGGAGTCTGATCTCGACCCGATCGGCTAGGTTGCCTCATTTGAGACATTCACTTCAATCACAAACACATTACCACTATGAGCGTAGCATGGCATCCGATCTCGGCCTGATCGGCTAGACCGCCTTACTAAGGCGTTTCCTTTTGTTTGTCACGCCCCAAAATCGATGAGCACGACTGGCGCTCAACTGAGTAAACCCGACTGAGCAAGCCTTTTAGGTTCCATTCTACCCAAACTAAATTCATGAATAAATAGGAGATGGACTCCATTAATAACACTTAGTAAGTATTTCATTAACAACTTCCGTTTTATTTCTATTAGCAGCTTAAATCGTAATTATCAAAATATTACAAGTTTTATAAATCCTTGCCAAAAATCAATATTTCTACTTTAATGCCAATACCCGACACTACCCACAACCTGTCTACGGAGCCTCTAAACACAACTGAAGAGTAATGTAATATGGAAATGCCAGTAACAAGGCTCCGGCTATACCTCAAATACAAATTACATGATGAACAGATGAAACAGGACCCTGAAACGAAGTGGGGCTCACCAAGTCAGCTAAAAGAATGATGCGGCACTAGCTGTGACCAACACTACCTGCTATAGAAACACCTACATCCATTTAAAGACATAGCGCCCCAGCAAAAAGGACGTTAGTGTTATCGAATAGCACTAGTATGTATAACTAAACACCATCTAGTTAGAAAGAACTTTCATACAAAAATAAGGAAATCACAAGTACAACTCAAAAGCTTTAAACGATCACAACATTATCAATATAAAAGAATCATGCAATTTTCACATCATATTTCCAAAGCCTTTAGTTTGGGGCATTTCATACTGTTCAACATTGTTCACATTACCACCGCTATCTTGAGCGGAGTCCGATCTCGACCCTATCGGCTAGGTTGCCTCATTTGAGACATTCACTTAAATCACAAACACATTACCACCATGATCATAACATGGCGTCCGATCTTGGCCCGATCAGCTAGGCCGCCTTACCAAGGCGTTTCCTTTTGTTTGTCATGCCCCAAAACCGGTGAGCACGACCGGCGCTCAACCGAGTAAACCCGACTGAGCAAGCTTGTTAGGTTCCATTCTACCCAAACTAAATTCATGAATAAATAGGAGATGGACTCCATTAATAACACTTAGTAAGTATTTCATTAACAACTTCCGTTTTACTTCTATTAGCAGCTTAAATCGTAATTATCAAAATATTACAAGTTTTATAAATCCTTGCCAAACATCAATATTTCTACTTTAATTCCAATACCCGACACTACCCACAACCTGTCTACGGAGCCTCTAAACACAACTGAAGAGTAATATAATATGGAAATGTCAGTAACAAGGCTCTGACTATACATCAAAATACAAAGTACATGATAAACAGATGAAACAGGACCCCAAAACGATGTGGGGCTCACCAAGTCACCTAAAAGGATGATGCGACATTAGCTGTGACCAACACTACCTACTATAGAAACACCTACATCCATTTAAAGACGTAGCGCCCCCAGCAAAAAGGATGTTAGTGCCATCGAATAACACTAGTATGTATAACTAAACACCATCTAGTTAGAAAGAACTTTCATGCAAAAATAAGGAAATCACAAGTACAACTCAAAAGCTTTCAACGATCACAACATTATCAATATAAAAGAATCATACAATTTTCACATCATGTTTCCAAAGTCTTTAGTTTGGGGCATTTCATACTATTCAACATTGTTCACATTACCACCACTATCTTGAGCGGAGTCCAATCTCGACTCGATCGGCTAGGTTGCCTCATTTGAGACATTCACTTTAATCACAAACCCATTACCCCCATGAGCATATCATGGCGTCCGATCTCGGCCCGATCAGCTAGGCCGCTTTACCAAGGCGTTTCCTTTTTCCATCAATCATCTCATTTCAATCTTTGTTTCCCATAAATTATTTCATAGGCACTTGGGGCCACATCTGTCATATCATATATTTGGCACTAGGCCACATCTCATATCATTCCCAATTTCAATGTTAGATTTGTCATTTAGGACAGTAGGTGCACACAAGAGCAATTTAAATTGTGAGCATAGATAAGACTTCACATAGATGACACATTATATGTAGCTTCAATCTCAGTTTAAGGTCTAAGCATTTCAATACATAATTCATATCTTTTTCCCCTTTCAAGTTATCAAGATAGCACATTGATCATGTTGAGACACATCTTTCATGCATATAAGGTTACAACACCAATTCATGTAAAATAACAATCGATGCAACAATTCAACTTTAATCTTACCATATTCACACAAACATCGATGAAGCTCGATTTCTAAAAGATGGGGTTTTAGCCATATATATCTTGTTTAAGCTTTTCTTAAGTTACTACGACATTCCGAAAATTCTAGCAATCCCAATCTACTTGAGACATAAAAAAATTGAACATAAATTAGGAAGGTATTCATGGTTTCAGCTCATTTGAGAATTTTATCAAACACTAGTTTAGCATCTTGATTTCAAATCTCTTTTACAAGATTTCCTTCATTCCTCCAACCCAATCTTTACTTATTTATGTTCAACAATTTTCCCACAAACCTAATTTGTACATGCATGTATACATAATACTATTACACCCAAGAATCATACCTCAATAACCCATCTCACAATCTCTACAACACCAACACAACCTAGGTTAGGCACCTATGTCTTCCAATCACCATCCCATGAGTTACAATACTTAATTCATACTCATATTTTCATAATAACTCCATATATGTAAGTCTAAGGGTAAAAGATTACCTCTTGTAGACCAAATCTTGAAAGACAACTTTTGGGATGTTCATGAGATTTTGAAGAAATCCTATGAAATCCAATCAAAACCATGTTTTAACTAGTGATTGAGAAGTGAAATCACCATGAAAACACTCTTAAAAACTCACCTTAGGTGTGCAATTGGATGCCTTGGCCGGATTGGAGATGGAGAGGATTCCCTAGTCTTGAAAAATGACTTAAATTCTCTCATTTCCCGTCCTTAGGTGTATTTAGAGGTCTGCTACTAGAGCGTCTGTGCTAAGACCACGCTCACGAGGCAGAATACTTCTTAATATGCGCGGCAGCGCTTCCGCCGCTCACCTGGGCGCGCATATGACACATGCCCAGTAAAATGGTTGTAACATTCTGTATACACCTCCAAATGACGAACGATTTGATGAGCCGGAAACTAGACTAAAAGAGATAAAATTTGATAGGTTGTGCATCACACAACACCTTATATAACTGGAGATATGATTGTCCAAAGTGAGGTCTTGTGCGTACTCATTCACAACTTTAGTCCATTATGAAATTTTCCAACTTGGCTTAGACTTAGGCCTCTCCTTAGACCTCAAATCACTTATAATATGACTTATACACTTATTAACATATCCAATTAATATCCATTATATCATGAATTCTTATTTGCACACAAAATAAAATAATTAGCCTACCTTGGCACCACGAAATCTTAAATCACTTAGCAAAATTTTCTGGGGCATTACATTCTCCCCCGCTTAGGATCATTCGTCCTCGAATGAGGATCAAGGTTCACTCATTAGCCATCCTTATGTAACTTTAGCTTCTTTTTTTCACATTAACTCCTTAAATTTCCGAAAATTTCGCCAGAGTTTCCTTTGTAACTAGGCGTATACACCTTTTAGAGGGCCCCAGATACATATCCTAACAGCATATACATGTTCCATAGACATAACATAACTCGTACAACACCAACAATGGCCACAAAGGCAATATATATAACCAAAATGGAATAGTTTAACATATATCAAATCAAAAGATAAGAGTTCATATGAACCAAATGCATAAAAGCTATAACATGACTATTCAAACAAATGTGGGTACTTCTTTCCCATTTCTTCCTCGGTATCCCAAGTGGCTTCCTCAACCTGTTGGTTCCGCCATAACACTTTTACGGAGGCAATTTCCTTATTCTCAATTTTTGGACTTGCCTATCAAGAATGGAAACTGGAATTTCTTCATAAGATAGTTCTTCGTTAACCTCAATAGCTTCAATTGGCACAATAGCGGACGGATCTCCCACTACCTTCTTCAACATAGACACATGGAAGACCGGATGTGCCAACGACATCTCGGATGGCAGCTCGAGCTTGTATGCCACCTGACCAGTCCTCTGAGTGATTCTGTATGGTCCGATATACCTCGGACTTAATTTACCTTTCTTCCCGAATCGCATGATTCCCTTTACGGGGGAAACCTTCAAAAATACCCAATCATCTTCTTTGAACTCCAAATCTCTGCGACGAATGTCCGAATAAGACTTTTGGTGACTCTGAGCAGTTTTCAACCTCTCCTTAATAATCTTGATTTTCTCCATGGCCTGATGCACGAGGTCCGACCCTATCAATTCTGCTTCTCCAACCTCGAACCACCCAATGGGAGACCTACATCTCCTACCATATAGTGCCTCGAATGGTGCCATCTGGATACTAGCATGAAAGCTGTTGTTGTAAGCAAATTATATGAGTGGCAAATGGTCATCCCAACTACCTTTGAAATCAAGATTACAAGCACACATCATGTCCTCAAGCGTCTGAATAGTCCACTCTGCTTGCCCGTCGGTTTGAGGATGGAAAGCTTTGCTATGATTTACCTGCGTACCCAAACCTTGCTGAAATTTCTTCCAAAAGTTGGCAGTGAACTGAGCCCCTCGATCTGAAATGATTGAGACTGGAGTGCCATGCAACTTGACTATTTCTTTGATATACAACTGAGCATATCGTTCCGCTATTTCAGTAGATCTAACTGGCAAGAAGTGTGCTGATTTCGTGAGTCGATCCACGGTCACCCAAATTGAGTCGAACTTGTGCGGAGTGCGCGGCAACCCTACCACAAAATCCATGTTGATCATCTCCCATTTCCACATTAGAATTTCTATGCTTTGAGCCAATCCACCAGGTCTTTGATGTTCGGCCTTCACTTGCTGACAGTTCGGACATCTAGCCAAAAAGTCTGCCACATCCCTTTTCATGTCATTCCACCAATAAACTTCCTTGAGATCATGATACATTTTCGTAGAACCTGGGTGCACAGAGTACCTGGAAGTGTGAACTTCTGCCATGATCCTTCCCCGAAGACCATCAATATCTGGAACACATAAGCGACCTTGGTACCGTAGGGTACCATCATCCATGCCAAGGGAAAAAGTTGTGGTCTTGTGTTTATGAATTTCCTCCTTTAGCTGTGCTATCAATGGATCGTTGTAATGCTTTTCTTTGACCTCCGCTTCAAGCGACGATTCAGCCTTATTCTGCACAATTACTCCCCATTCACTAGAGTTCGCAAGACGAACTCCCAGGCTAATCAACTGGTGAGCCTCCCTGGCCAACGGCCTTTGATATACCTTCAAGTGAGCCAAACTTCTTATCGATTTTCGGCTAAGAGCATCCGCCACAACATTATCCTTTCCCGGGTGATAGAGAATCTCAATATCATAGTCCTTGAGTAACCCGAGCCATCCTCTTTGTCTCAGATTCAACTCCTTTTGTTTAAAAAAATATATTGAAGGCTCTTGTGGTCCGTAAATACATCCACATGCACCCCATACAAATAATGTCGCCAAATCTTTAGTGCAAACACCACTGCCGCAAGCTCTAAGTCATGGGTTGGATAGTTCTTTTCATGGTTCTTGAGTTGCCTAGAAGCGTAGGCTATAACCTTGACAGTTGGGCATTTAGCACACACATCATGTTCTCCACACATCTTCCATTTACAAGAATAGCACATTAAACACATAAAGAAGTACTTACCACATACATTATCACAACATCAATTCACTTAACATAACAAGCATTGCATCAATCACGTTTTGAACTTACAACATTTACACGGGCACCATGGAAGCTCCATTTCTAAGAGGAGGGGTTTTTAGCCATACATACCTTGTTTTAACTTTCCATAAGTTACTACGATGTTCCGGAAATTCTAGCAATCCCAATCTACTTGAGACATAACAAAATTGAACATAAATTAGGGAGGTATTCATGGTTTCAGCTCATTTGAGCATTTTATCAAACACTAGTTGAGCAACTTGATTTCAAATCTCTTTTACAAGATTTCCTTCATTCCCCCAACCCAATCGGTACTTATTTATGTTCAACAATCTTCCCACAAACCTAATTTGTACATGCATGTATACATAATACTATTACACCCAAGAATCATACCTCAATAACCCATCTCACAATCTCTACAACACCAACACAACCTAGGTTAGGCACCTATGTCTTCCAATCACCATCCCATGAGTTACAATACTTAATTCATACTCATATTTTCATAATAACTCCATATATGTAAGTCTAAGGGTAAAAGATTACCTCTTGTAGACCAAATCTTGAAAGACAACTTTTGGGATGTTCATGAGATTTTGAAGAAATCCTATGAAATCCAATCAAAACCATGTTTTAACTAGTGATTGAGAAGTGAAATCACCATGAAAACACACATAAAAACTCACCTTAGGTGTGCAATTGGATGCCTTGGCCGGATTGGGGATGGAGAGGATGCCCTAGTCTTGAAAAATGACTTAAAGTCTCTTATTTCCCATCCTAGGTGTATTTAGAGGTCTGCTACTAGCGCGCCCGCGCTAATGCCGCGTTCACGAGGCAGAATACTTCTCAATATGTGCGGCCACGCTTCCGCCGCGCACCTGGGCGTGCATATGACACATGCCCAGTAAAACGGTCGTAACTTTCTGTATACACCTCCAAATGACAAACGGTTTGATGTGTCGGAAACTAGACTAAAAGAGATTTAATTTGATAGGTTTTGAATCACACAACACCTTATATAACTAGAGATATGATTGTCCAAAATAAGGTCTTGTGCGTACTCATTCATAACTTTAGTCCATTATGAAATTTTTCAACTTGGCTTAGACTTAGGCCTCTTCTTAGACCTCAAATCACTTATAATATAACTTATACACTTTTTAACATATCCAATTTATATCCATTATATCATGAATCCTTATTTGCACAAAAAATAAAATAATTAGCCTACCTTGGCACCACTAAATCTTAAATTACTTAGCAAAATTTTCTGGGGCTTTACAGAGAACATGCTATAGGTTTTATATTCTGTGAATTTGCGTTAGAAGCTATGTCTTAGGATTGATATGATCATTTACATTCAAACCATGTCAAACCTGCATTAGATATCCTGTTTTAGGGCTTCACGTTTATTACTTCAGCATGCTTTACATCACTATCCCATGATTCAATTTTGCGTAAATAATTCCACCTAGAAATCCTGCTACTAGGTTAATAATCTCACCTTAATAAACTGTCATCCTTGTATGCATTAGATACCATGTTTTTTTAGGAACTTTGTTTGAATTTGTTTGAACCTGCTTATTTCGATTAAAATAAGTCAATGTCCATAAAAAGGTATAAAAGCAACTTCCCATATAGATATCATGTCTTTAAGCACGAATCAGTATAAATCACCTATTATAATCTATGTCACCTAGAACAACATATTTGTAGGTTGAACAATTTCTAAAACTTTTAATCATCTCCTGTAATTGTGATTGCATACAATCCCACGCCTAGGCAAGCCTTAGGTAACCAATATCTATATGAAACTAGAAACTGCATTCTGATTGTGTTAAACAACTTAAGTTTTACAGGACTTAAAATCAATAGGAAAATCAATTAGGACCCTGCCATTGAATGTTTTGCATATTCTGTGTATTAATGTTCACCTGGACATCCTGTCCTAGGATTCTTTCTAAAAAAACCTACCTGTATCTGTGTTTGATACGTGCTGTTTATTTGTTGTATCTGTGCGGAGGTAAACATGAGCCTTTTAACTACTTTTTGTCCCTATTTGCTGGTCCTACATGTTATTTGATTATCGCCTAGATTTTTGCCTTTTTAAATACCTTAGGATTGTCTAGAGCTGCACAGATTTAGAGGTTCTAAACTCCTCCAGGACCACAAGCAAGGGCCGGGTAACAACACGCTTGAAGTTTGTTAAGTAAAACTCGCTTAATAACCACTAAGGGGTGGAATAATGGGTAGAGAAGGATATGATGACTTGTGCGGTAATGCAACGTGTAGCCCCTCATTGATGAGTGATTATCGGGCATTGCATAGATGTGATCCTATAGGATAAACAAGTTAGGATCCCCCTTATCCTTTTACATATGTGTGCTTAAATTGCTTAACTATTAAAATCAATGTTCCTTTTACATATGTGTGCTTAGACTGCTTAACTATTAAAACTAATGTTCCTTTACATATGTGTGCTTAGACTGTTTATTTGCATCGGATTAATTCACAAAGTAAGTTTGGTCAGGACCCACCGTTGTGGACTTTGAGGGGTTCCTAACACCTTCCCCTTGAAGTAACTTCAAGCCCTTACCCAATCTCCGGTTGTATAATTAGTGTTGCAAATGACCTGTAATAGGTGCCCTAACGCACCTTCATTCGTTTGGTGGCGACTCTTCAATTCCTTATATCCCTTTTTCCAAAAGGAAATGAGTTGTCCCAATAATGTCAAAAACCTTAACTAATCCGAAAGGAGAGGAAAAAGGGGGCGTGACAGCATGGCGACTCTACTGGGGATTCTACACTTTTGCCGTTACAAACCGCTTTGTGAATTTATCTAAGTGTGCCTTATTTTGTTAATACCTGCACCCTTTCCCATTTCCCTTTATGTGACTTTAACTATTTATTTTTCAAGTATTTGTTTTCCCAATACGAAACTGACATGCTTCTTTGTTTTCTTCTGTAACCTCTTTCAATTATAACTACTGTATTTATCGCTTTCATAACGTGCAAATATGTGACAACATGTTGTTTACTGCTTATTGCTGCATAGTCATAATCAACATCATATTCCACTCACGCCTAAACAAATCCTATAGCAACGCTTGATGAGTGGTTGCGCTCTTCCAATTTATATCACCCCCTCAATTTGGAAAGGCTTATTTTCTATAAAACCAGTCGATCAGTGGTGCAGTCGATGGTTCCGAGCCTTTCCCCCTCGAGTTGTCCGCTCGAGGATACCGGTCTAAAACCTTATAGAAACCTTACTCTTTTTATATTGTGCATGAATCATGGTCAAACCTAGCTGGGTTAGTGTGTCATCCGCGCAATAACCCTTTAAGACAAGCCTTATCCAAAAGTCCACCGGGATTTTCATAATCCCAACAGGTGCAATCACGTTATGTGCATTAATTTGGAGAACTAAATGCCAATATGCTAATCATAAGTGTATAAATAGTCGAATCCGGTGGGAAAAAGGGCCTAACCATTTTTGTCTTGCAGAAAATGAGGCACGAAATCCCCAGATTCGATATGGTCAACAATATTCCACCAATGCTCCTAGACTTGTGAGAAGACATTTCCTACAGTGATAAGAAACATGTGAGGAAGCATCTGGGCAATTTACCTTCTCTTCTGGAAATCCAACCGAACAATATGTTGATTGAGGCTGCGACTTTGTTTTGGGATAGTTACAGAGCTGTATTCCGCTTTGGGAATATTGAAATGACACCTCTCTTAGAAGAGATAGGAGGACTAGCTGGACTAGCTTGGGAAAGCCCTAGGCTGTTGGTACCTGAAAACCGCACGGTCAAAGGATTTCTGAAAATGATGGGGTTGAAGAAGAATGCTGAATTGGAGTGTCTGAAACAATCCTACATACCTTTTGAATACTTGTATGAAAGATACGGTCACAACAAATCATACCGTACCTATAATGACGAGTTCGCCATCACATCTCTAGGTCACATTCACCGCAGGGTGTTTGTATTTATATATGCTTTTTGGGTTTGATAGTGTCCCGACAAAAAGGGAAAGGATTCATACCAGACTAGCCATGGTCGCTAGTACCTTAATGGAAGGGATCAACGGACAAACCTTCACCATTGTCCCTATGATTTTGGCTGACATTTACCGAGTTTTGCAGTGTTGTCAAAGAGGAGTTAAACATTTTGAGGGTTGCAACCTACTGCTGTAGTTATGGCTCCTAGAACACCTTCAAAAGGGCCAATATCACCAAGAACTTCCGCGAAGGGCTTGGAATGACCACATTGCTTTCTATCATCCCAAGTGGATGACCTATATTCCAGACAGATTTGGTCTCCGAAAACTACAAAAGAGTGGATGGAATTATTTGATAATCTGACCGAGGAACAGGTGCAATAGATGTTCGAATGGTTCCCGACGGAGGAGTTTATCATAAGGTCCAGGAATGCACCACACCTAGTGCTGATCGGGTTGAGAGGTATATATCCTTATGTTCCTCTCTAAGTCATGAGACAGGCAGGCAAGAAACAGGTTGTACCAAGGGTTGCCAAGATGGGTCACTTCAGAGCGGATTTCCAAGACGACGACATCCCTTACAAGTGTCAAGCTCAACACATGTGGCACTACAAAATCATAATGGAGAAAAATACTATTGAGCCAAACAGGTATCATGCAGGATGCACCGCTCTACCCAACATGGTTGGAGGACGCCTTATATGAGGCAGTGAGGTCAGGGATTAGTTGAGGCAATAGAATCATAGATAAAGATGCTGAGGCTCAGGTCAAGTACAACCGACTGCGCAAAAGGGTCCACAATTCCGAGAACGAGCACCAGGAAATACATGAGACCCACAAGAGGTTGATCGAGGAGTGGAAAGAGGTGGCTATCCTTTCCAACATGAAGCTAGAATACTTGGAGCGAGGCATAGTGGAGTTAGAGGGTAAAGTCATCAAAAGGATCAAAGATTGCCAGAACACTGAGGGAAATGAAGAAGGACAATTGGCCAGAGCGTACCTGCTTCTGGGACTGCGCGAGCAGGGAAATTTGTTCGATGGAATCAAGAATGTCGAATCTAGGAAGGTCCTTCTAGGACCAAATAGGCTAGATCTACCTTTTTGCCTTCATAAATGTAATAAGGCCTAGTGCCACTAGTGGATTATCTTTATTATTCTAGTGTCGTTTTAGGATTCGTCCATTTTATATTAATGAAATGAGTTATTTTGGCATCTAAGTTCTCCAAATCAACTTTTTGCTAGGCCTACCTTGGGCATAACGAGGCTCCCAAATTAAGACGCGCATTTATATTCCTGCAATATGTGTTTAAATACTGCAAATATCTTATCATAATCCCCCCCACTGACTTGTTATCTTTTGTTTCATTTTATTTCTTTTAATTATTCCCCATCCCCAAAGGTTGGTTCGTGCATTCTGGCATCATCAGCATATCATACAAGATCCATAGGCCCTCCACTTTCTCCTTCTCCTAGTCCACCTAAAGGCAAAGGCAAAGCAAAAATGGAAGACTTGACTAACATTAGAAAGGAAAACTCAACACCAGTTGAACATCCAGAAGCTTCTGACGGTCGGGGTATTCAGGTCCAGAATGATGCCATGTCACAACTTGAAAAAGGTTATTGAAACTCTAAGGGGAACATGAACATGTTCGAAACCTAGCAAACTTGTCCTTCTCACTCAGCATCCCAGACGTTGGCCATCCAAATACTCAAAACTCTGCACCACCTCAGAATACACCCAACAAACAAAATCATCCTGCAACCCACCACTATATAACTCCACAACAAAACCAAACCATCCTTCCACAATACCAACAAAATACTTGCCACACTCCCCGAAACACCCCACCTATCATTCCTGAATTAATAAATTCCACACCAGTCCACCAGAATAATCCCATATACGTGGAGACTCTACCTCACTCCACTCAACCCATTTCTTACACACCGGAGTCCAATGAGAAGGATATGCTCATCAAGAACCTGGCCGAAGAACTCAAGAAATTGACTAGCCGAGTTCAAGGCATGGAAGGAGATAAGGGAATCAAATGATTAATTATGAAGACCTCTATATACAGCCTGATGTGGAACTATCGGAGGGTTACAAACCTCTCATGTTCGAAATGTTCGATGGTACTGGAGATCCCAGGGTCCATCTAAGGACCTATTGTGACAAACTGGTTGGAGTTGGAAGAGACGAAAAGATTCAGATGAAATTGTTCATGAGGAGCCTCAAAGGGGATGCTTTATCTTGGTACATCAGTCAGGACGCTAAAAAGTGGTCTAAGTGGGTGAGTATGGCCTCGGATTTCATGGACCGATTCAGGTTCAACACGGAAAATGCACTGGGCATATTTTACATCCAGAATCTCAAGAAGAAACCCACTAAAACCTTTCGCGAGTATTCCACTCGTAGGAGGTCAGAAGCGGCCATGGTCAGGTCGACATTAGATGAAGAGCAGATGAACAAATTCTTCGTCAAGGCAGAGGACCCACAATATTATGAGAGGCTAATGGTGATTAAAAATCACAAATTCTCCAACATCATCAAGCTTGGGGAAAGAATTAAAGAAGTTATCACGAGCGGAATGGTCACTAATTTTGAGGCACAGTAAGCCACCAACAAAGCACTGCAGTCCAATGGCATATCCAAGAAGAAAGACATAGGAGCTGTAATGGTTGCACAGGGACCCAAATCTCCACTGACATATCGAACTTCTCCACTTGCATACCAAGCGCCCCACCTACATATCAACCATCACCTCTACCTACATATCAACCGTCACCTCCACCTACATATCAACCCACATATCCCAGATATTCCCAACCAGCCACTGTCTATCACACATACAACTCCCAACCATCCCACTTTCAGTCACCTCCAGCTCGCCAAAACTTCCCAAGGCCTCAACCAAACTTTGACCGTAGGCCACCCAAACATTATACCGCCATTGCCTAGCCCATTGACCAGATGTATGAAAGATTGAAAGCTGCTGGTTACGTCACTCCTATCCTTGTTGTAGCCTGAATCCATATCAGTGGGTCAATCCAAACAAAACCTGTGCATACAATTCCGGCATGAAAAGATATACCATCGATGAATGTCGCTCGTTGAAGGATAAAATCCAGGCTTTGATCGACAACAAAGTCATTCAAGCTAAGAAAGCTACTCCTAATGTTCGCAATAACCCCATCCTAGATCACAGGGGTAGAGGCGTCAATGTGATAGAAATAGATGAAGAGTGGGACCCAGAGGGGTCAATCGGGTTAATCAAAGAAGGTGATGATCCCAAGAAGCCAGCGGTTACACTCAATCCCATCATAGTGCAAATACAACCGTTAGGAGAGGCTGAGGTAACCACATCAGTCCCGTTCAAGTTTGAAGTAGCACCACCCACAAACACGCCCGTACCATTCGAGGTTGAAATAGCACCACCTGCTATGACACCTATTCCATTTGAAGTAAAGGTAGCCACACCACTCACAGTGATAGTGTCAACCACACCACCTTTCAACACTAATGTTGTTCCCTGAGATTACGTGGTTGAAGATAGAAGGAAAGGTAAGGTCAGGATAGAGGAAGTTGGTGCTGCACAAGGGATGACTAGGACTACAAGGGTCTTTAAACCCGAACGCTTGGGAGAGTCTAGCAAGAAGGCTTCTAACAGTCCTCCCGTTATTGAGACAGGACCGGATAACCTCTGGAGGAAGGTTTAAGCCAGGAAATACTCAGTTATAGATCATCTGAACAAGACTCTGGCCTAGATATCTATCTTATCATTGTTGCAGAATTCAAAAGCACATAGTAGTGCTCTGATGAAAGTGTTGAATGAAGCTTATGTGCCCAACAACATCACAAGCGGAGAGATGACTAACATGGTGGGGCAGGTATTAGAAAGTCACAAGATTACCTTCCACGAGGATGAACTACCACCTGAAGGTTTGAGTCACAACAGGACACTTCACATTACCGTGCAATGTGAAGATTACTTCATCACCAGGGTTTTGATCGATGGAGGGTCCAGCCTTAACATTTTCCCATTGACAACACTAAAGAGGTTGGGCAAAGGACTGTATGAAATACGAGAAGGATCTATGAATGTAAAGGCTTTCGAAGGGTCTCAAAGGTCCACTATTGGAGAGATTAGTCTCTGTCTCCAGATGGGGCCTAAATGGTTTGAGGTCGAATTCCAAGTGTTAGATATATCCGCGTCCTACAATCTATTATTAGGACAACCATGGATACATGCTGCCGGAGCTGTGGCTTCGACTTTGCATCAGGCGGTAATGTTTGAGTGGAACCATCAAGAGGTAATTATCCATGGAGATGGGAGCAACCCCATCTACAACCGCTAGACCATCCCAGTAGTTGAGGGTAGAAGAAGGCTTGGTGGAGAAACTTACCACCACATTGATCGGGTTAATGAAATAGACAAGGATAAGTGGTGGAGTAGTAAAATTGAAAGCATAATGAATTGGAGCAGATACGAACCTGGCAAGGGTCTCAGTAAGAATCTTCAGGGAATCTCCAAGCTGATATAGCTAAAGTGCCACAGCAATACCTTTGGGCTGGGCTATCAGTACACTTGGAAAGAGTACGACGACTGGCCGCCACCATGGCGCGGTCCTTACTATCCATTGGAGCAGCCTAGACCGCACTTGGAATAGACTTTCAAGCAAGTCGACGTCATATAGGGATCAGAGAAGGAGGAAGCATTAGCAGCCCTAAGGAACTTATTCCTGGAGGACGAAGATATGGATTGTTGTGTCATTGTTGAGGAGGAGGAGGATGAGGAGGAAGGCCCTACCATCCAAGCCGTGAGCAAGGGATCGTTCCTTAGAAACTGGACTGTCAGACCATCCAGGGCCCGACGAGTCCTGGGTTAGCAAGGCTGAACAACACTGATTATTGTCGCTTTCTAAGAAAATTGATTTCTCTTTCTTGCATTCTATTTTAAGTAAAATTTACAGCGTTTCGAAATGTTTGTTTAAATTATTTAAAATCTCTTTTATGTTTTAATGAATTGATATTTATTATTATCATTTTCTCTCATACTTTTACCTATACAACATTACCATTTCCTGGCTTGATGAACCAATGACTGTGACATGCAATGAGACAACGCAACAAAAGGATAGTCATTCGGAAGAAGAAGACATCATACCCGAGGAAATTGCCAGAGAAGTAGAGGACTTTGAGAACAAGCCTAAGTCTAATCTGGACGAAACCGAGGTAATCAACTTGGGAGATTCAGAGACTGTCAAAGAAACTTGCATCAATATCCACTTGTCACCGTAAGAGAAAGAATAGTACACACAATTCTTGAAGGAATACGAGGACATATTTGCATGGTCATACAACGATATGATCGGACTAAGTACATCTATCGTGGCTCACAAATTTCCCACTAATCCAATGTGCCCGCTAATGAAGCAGAAGCTCCGGAAGTTCAAGCCTGATATGTCTCTGAAAATTAAGGAGAAAGTCACCAAAAAAATCAACGCCAAGGTCCTCAGGGTGGTTGAACACCCAACATGGTTAGCCAACATCGTGCCAGTTCCAATGAAGGATGGAAAGGTCAGAATTTGTGTCGATTACTGGGATCTTAACCAAGCAAGTCCAAAGGATAATTTCCCCCTTCCAAACATACACATCCTAATCAACAACTATGCCAAACATGAGCTTAAATCATTTGTGGATTGCTTTGCCGGTTACAATCAGATCTGGATGGACGAGGAGGACGATGAGAAAACGACTTTCATTATGCCATGAGGAGTATATTGTTATAAGATGATGCCATTCGGCCTAAAGAATGTTGGAGCCACTTACATGAGGACTATGACCACTATCTTCTATGACATGATACATAAAGAGGTCAAGGTGTATGGAGACGACGTCATCATCAAATCCAAGAAAGCCACCGACCATAGAGCAGATTTAAAGAAGTTCTTTGACAGACTACAGAAATACAACCTTAAGCTAAATCCCGCAAAATCTGCATTCAAGGTTCCTGCCGGAATATTACTTGGGTTCAGCGTCAGTCGCCAAGGGATGGAACTAGATCCATCAAAAGTCAAAGCCATCTAGGAGCTGCCACCACCAAAGAGTAAGAAGGATGTAATGAGCTTTCTAGGACGACTGAATTATATCAGTCGGTTCATAGCCCAGTACACGGTCATATGTGAACCAATTTTCAAGATGTTAAAGAAAGATGCTGCAATCAGTTGGACCGAGGATTGTTAAAATGCCTTCGACAGAATCAAGGAATACCTATCGATGGCACTAGTTTTGGTTCCGCCAGAGTTAGGTAGACCCTTGTTACTCTACCTTGCTGTATTCGATGGAGCTTTCGGCTGCGTTCTAGGGCAGCATGACGAGATAGGGAGAAAGGAGCAGGCTATCTATTATCTGAGTAAGAAGTTTACTCCATATTAGGCACGGTACTCTCTGCTGAAACGTACCTGTTGTGCTCTAACCTGGGTAGCTCAGAATATGAGACACTACTTCTGCGCCTACACAACATGCCTCATATCAAGGATGGATCCCTTGAAGTATATCTTTCAGAAGCCCATGCCCACTGGCAAGCTGGCTAAGTGGAAAATCCTACTGAGTGAGTTCGACATCGTCTATGTGACTCAGAAAGCGTTAAAGGACAAGCCTTGGCAGATCATCTTGCCGAGAATCCTGTGGGAGGAGAATACGAACCCTTGAAAATGTATTTTCCCGATGAAGAAGTGTTTTTCATAAGAGAAGACATTGATGAATCCTATGATAGCTGTAGGATGTTCCTTGACGGAGTAGAAAATTTCAAAGGAGTTGGCGTCGAAGCTATCTTAGTATTGGAAATCGGTCAACATTATTCGGTATCTGCTAAACTCAGATTTCCCTGCACCAACAACATGGCAGAGTATGAAGCTTACATATTAGGGATCAACATGGCCATTGACATGAATATTCAGGAGCTGTTGGTAATCGGCGAGTTAGATTTGCTTATACACCAAGTACAAGGAGAATGGGCCATATCTGCACCATGTGCAGGAATTGAAAAAGAGGTTCACGAAGACAGAATTTCGGCACGTTCCCATAATTCAGAATGAATTGCCGATGCATTAGCCACCTTGTCATCCATGATACAACATCCATACAAGAACTTCATTGATCCTATCCCGGTAAAGATTCATAGCTAGACGGCATATTATGCCCATGTTGAAGAAGAAGCGGACGAGAAACCTTGGTTCTACGACATCAAGGAATACTTGGCAAGGGGAGAGTACCCGGAGCATGCAAATCATACCCAGAAATGTATGTTTCGGATGTTGTCCAACAGTTTCATCCACAGCGGAGGAACCCTATACAAAAGAACTCATGATTTGGGATTACTAAGGTGTGTCGAAGCAAAGGAAGCTTCTAAACTACTCAAAGAGATACATGCTGGGACCTGCGGCCTGCATATGAATGGTTTTGTCTTGGCCAAGAAGATACTTAGAGCTGGTTATTTCTGGATGACCATGGAGACTGACTGCATCCAGTATGTTCGAAAATGCTACCAATGTCAGGTACACGCAGATATGATAAAAGTACCGCCAAATGAGCTCAATGAAACTAGCTCGCCTTGGACATTTGCCGCTTGGGAATGGATGCCATTGGTCCAATCAAGACAACCACCTCAAATGGACATTGATTCATCTTGGTAGCTATTGATTACTTCACCAAATAGGTCAAAGTAGCATCTTACAAAGTAGTGACTAAGAAAGTCATGGCAAATTTTGTTCGCGACCAGATTTTTGTCGATTCGGGTTTCCAGAATCAATCATCACCGACAATGCCTCCAATCTCACAGTGATCTGATGAAGGCCATGTGCAAGACTTTCAAAATCAAGCACAAGAATTCCACAGCCTATAGACCTCAGATTAATGGAGTCGTAGAAGCCGCCAACAAGTATATCAAGAAGATACTGAGAAAGATGGTAGAAATCACAAACAGTGGCACAAGAAACTGTCATTTGCCTTATTGGGATACCGCACCACAGTCCGCACATCAACCGGGGCAACTCCCTACTTGCTGGTTTATGGTACAGAAGCTGTTATTCCTGCCGAGGTAGAGATTCTTTCCTTGAGAAATATACAAGAAGCTGAGTTCAGCGATGTAGAGTGGATGAGGAGACGTTATGAGCAAATAGCCCTCATAGACGGAAAACGGATGAATGTAGTATGTCACAGGATCAGAACAGAATGTCCAGAGCCTTCAACAAAAGGGTCAAGCCAAGACAGTTCACACCGGGGCAACTGGTGTTGAAGAAGATCTTTTCACATCAAGATGAAGCCAAAGGGAAATTCTCTCCCAACTGGAAAAGTCCTTACATGGTTCACAGAATACTGACGGGAGGAGCTCTTATACTTGCAGAAATGGATGGAGAAGTCTGGCCAAAACCGATCAACTCATATTCAATCAAGCGATACTATGTGTAACTCTTTATGCTTTCCTCATATGATGTAAATTGAACTATGCTTGACCTGATTCCCGTTTAAGAGGGGATATGTAGGTAGCCTTGTGGGTTCGGTCATAATTCAATAAAAATCTATTTTTCCCCCAAAATTAGAAACTAGGGCAGAATTTTAAGGAGGACCCTCAAAATTCCGAAGCAAGTTCAGCCGATCGCAGCATGTACAACAGTCAGAGATTCCAATCCATCTAACTGGGGCAGAATTTTTAGGAGGACCCTTGATGACGTTCGAATCCACTGCTAAAAGGTAAATGGACACCGTCGCATCCAATATAATATATCCAACTATGAGTCGAGGTCGAATCCCACAAAGAACAATATGTAGGCGATTAGGAATGTAAGAGAATTATCACTTATTATGCAATGCCAAACACTTAGAATTGAGTTGAGAAAATATTTATACCTAAATGCGAAAATGTAACCTAACCTAGAAAGCAAGTAAAATGATCAATGGCTACAAGTATAAATGCATCGGGAATTACACTCAAGTAACGATTCAATGTATTTCACGATTTTACAAATATGAGCGAGTTTATGTTAATTAGCCACAGATAAAAATTCATTATTAGCTTCTTCCGAAGACTAATAAGACTTCCTAATTGAATTAATCCTGACCCAATTAAGAGGATAAGCACACCAGATATGTCTACAAGTAGTTCAATCATATCCCTAGGTAGAATCTATAAAATGTGGGTTAAAGCCTCAAGTTCTTGTTAATTAATCTTTCCCAACCCCAAATTATCTTTTCCAAAATTAATTACGAATTAATGGGCGAGTCCTAGGGTTAGCTAATCCCTTAGGAAACATTAAATAACAAAAATAATTAAAGAAACAACAACTCACTTCATAAATAAATGAAAATCATTCAATACATAAGCACAACAAGGTATTTAATCCACACTTTAAACATGAATATCCATAAACAAGATTCAAGTGTTGGAAATAAATACTACACACTTAAATATTCAATACAAAGCAAGGAAATGAAGAAATAAACATAAATGGTAAGAAATCCTTAACCACAAGCTTGAAATCTTCAAAATCCAAGTGTGTGCGCAAACCCTAGCTTCAAAACTTGTTCTCTCTAGTTCTATGAACTGAAAATATGCCAAAAGGTCCTCAAAATATCTGCTAGCTCGTGTATAAAAATTGTTTGGGGTTGAGAACATGTGAAATGCCTGAATTGCCCAAGTCTGATGCCCTTTACCGAACCTGCGGAAGAATCCTCGCAGGTGCGTCGCCACATAAGCTTACATCCAACCGTAGAAGGGAAGAGTCAAATAACTTCTGCCACCGTATATGCGGTCTTTGAATCGTAGAAGCATAACCGCATAGTCGGTAATCTCACCGCAAATATGGTATCTTGCAAGGTCAGACACTTTCGCAGAAGCAGTCCTTTTCACGCAGAAGCGGGGTCGCTTATGCGACCAACCTTTCGCAGATGCGGAATCATAGGGGAGTTTTGCATGGATTTCACCCTTTTTTTGCTCAATTCCACTCCAATTGAAGTCAAATCACTTCATGGCATCAATTACCTAAAAATCTAACAATACACACCATAAACGACCTTATATTATAGTTAAAGGACATAAAAGCTAAATAAAAGATACTAGAATGGGTGGTAAAATCACCACTCATCAGTGGGTGAAAAGGTTATTCAGTTGGTAACCATCGATCGGTGCTACGCACCTCAACCTCTGCTCTCATGCATAACTATCTAATCAACGAAGGGAACATCAACCCTGCATCCTTGTCCCGCAAATACTCTCTCAGCTCCCGCAGGATATAGTAACTGACATTCACAGGAATGTCATCTAGGATGCATGCAATGATCAATGCCCTGGTGTAGGAGACATCTAAGACATTTCCACAAGGAGACACCCTGTTGCATAGGATGTACAGCCACATTTTTGCTTCAGCTGTGAAGTCAATTGACTTCAAACCTTTTCTACTGTTTCCCCATTTTGCTCTCATGCTTGGAGAGTAGAGTTTGGAGATAAGCCATTCCCCGTTGTTGCACTGATATTTCTCTCGCACCGGCTCAATTGGATAGTTATGAATCCCAAGGGTGTCATTTATCTATTCTATACCAAACCTTACCAATTTTTCTCTAATGATGAGTTATGGGTTGGCAAAGTCTGTGCGCTTAAGATTGGTATAGAATTCGCGAATCCACTCCTCATTAGCTTTGCATGGAGTGGGAATGAAGCATGGCCATCCGGAGGCAAGGAGACAGGCATAGAAATCTGGGAGCGTCTCGGCCAATTTTCCTCGTTGATCCCCTTTTCAAGCACTATCTTTTTGGTGACGATGTTGTCATAATATCTGCGCTGACAGTCAGACGACATGAAGCGTGAGTTATCAAATGGTTCCTCAACCTCCTCCTCAATTTCATGTTATTGTGGAGCATTTTTGTTCATGTTTAGGTCCATTTTAGATCAAAGTACCTTCATAAAATTAAAACATAGTTAGTCGGGCAATAGAATCATGTTAAGAAATTTAAAACACTGCAATTAGGCCAAAGAATCAACTTGAACGGTCCCAGGAAAGGCCTATTGCAAAGCTACTGGAAATCGGCAGGCTGCCTAGTTTTTGCATCTACGGAACAGTAACCGCATGAGCGGTTTAGCTTCTGTGAATTTTTCATCGCATCTGCGGTTCTGCTCAGATTGGCCAAAATCACACCTGCGGAAAAATCATCGCAGGTGCGAGACCGCATCTGCGGTGCTCGTGCAAGGGTTCAGACACCCAGATTTTTTTTAACATTTTTCAATTATTAAACCTGATTTTGGCACCTAATTTATACTCAAGACTTATAAATTAGTGCACTACATGAAACTCTGATTCAATTGAGACCAATTTTGTGGTACTTAGCAAGAAATATTCTTTTAAACACTTTGTCGAACACCATGCAAGCATTTTAAAATTGCCTTTCTTTACATAATTTGGGTACTCAGATTTCCCACAAATATGTTTCATAATAAGAAGCACACACACATGCACTCTCAACCAATTTTCTCACCCTATTCTCACACAAATCAGAGGGGAATGGGGAAGTAAGGGAAATAGCCATGGGAACTTGAGGATGGAGAAGAAAAAGAAGAAAAGAGAAATAGAAGACAGGAGATACCTGTGGTGTCTTGTGTAAAAGCAGTAGAGATCAGGAGTAGTGGATGTTTTTGAGTCTGTTAGAGCTGGGGGAATTACGGCTGGGAGACAAAAGCAGAAAATACATGAGAAAATGAGAGATCTATTTTTTTTAGACCCTGCCTGACTTCCGCATCTGTGGTAATTTACCGTTTCTGCGGCATCGCTTGTGCAGCCAAAGAGACGCATCTGCGGTAGGGGCCGCTTCTGCGATAGAAAACTCGCTTTTGCTTGACCGCATCTGCGAGCAAAATTTCGCAGATGCAGTTACACCAGATAACTGGTGCCTAGAATTTCAGGAACTATTTTGCGCCATTCCAACGTCCCAAACTCTTTAATTCAACTCCAAAAAATCTGAAACTTGGCAGATTAGATAAAAATAATACACTAAGCTATTCTAAAAAAAAGAAAATTTTAAAAATAACTAAAAATTTTGAAAAACGATGGGTTGCCTCCCACCAAGCACCGCATTTAACGTCGTGGCATGACGCAAAACAACTTTACCACTTGGAATTAATCTTGTGACCATGAGCGGTGGGGGTGGTAAGTTGATGATCAAGACAAGACTTAATTTCTTCATTTTGCACTTCTTGGCTTTCATGTGAGGAATGTCATTTTCCCTTGTAGTTCCCCTAAATTGTAAAATGTATGGTATGAGTTTTTCCTCCTCGCAAATCTCCATTGATTCGTGTAGTTCAACTTCCATATCAGCACACAATTCCAATATTGAAAAATGCTTGGAATGTGACTTCAAACCTCCAACTTGCAATTCTTCCCGGATTTTGACATCCTCTTTTTCCCCTGGACTAGAGTCAATCTCAACCAAATTTTCATTTACACCGGTTGACTCTAATTCCATATTTTTCTTGGCATCACTAACACTCATGGAGTCGGTTGGTGGATGCTTAATTCTTGATTCCTCAATGTAGAGCTCACTTTCTTTCTCGAAATCAGACTCTTCTTGACTTCCTTCCACACTCTCAAGTTGGTGGGCATAGTGAGCCTCAACCAATATTTTCATTTTATCATCCAAAGTGCAAATATGCTCATAGTTGTGAGCCAAGCTTTGTTTCAAATCCTAGAATGCAAAGTTGTGCTTCTCCTCATTTTCAAGAATAGTCTCCAACATGAGCATCATATTCTCATCTTGAGTATTTGAGAGTTCTTCTTGGTTTTGATCAAGTGCCAAGGAAGGATTTTCGGTTTCCACATCTAAGAAAAATTCTTGGCTATCATAAATTTCTGAGGATTTTTGGACCTCTAAAGCTTCAAGCATTTCCTCCATTTGCAAGTACAACCTTTCAAGTGCCATGTCATTTTGGAGACTATTTTCCAAAAGCTCCTCCAAGGCACTTTGTTCTTTGTTTCCTCCTTCAATTAGGCATTCCAACATGAGCTTGAACTCTCCATTTTGACCATGATCAACTTCTTCTACTTCCATAGCCCTATAATTTTCATCACAAAAAGTAGAATCATCATAGCGGGGGCTTGGGGAAGGGAAGGACAAATAAGCACAATCATCCCAATGACCATTTTAACAACCACACTTATCACGAATACTCCACTCATGGGTTTGAGATTGCGCGCATGATCCACCTCCAGGAGAGTTTAAACAATTTTGCTATGAGTGTGGTCCTCCACAATAAGGACAAGGGTCATCAAAGTATGAACAACTACCATCCGACCAATTTTCATTAAATGATGTCATTTTTCAAAATCAAGAAAATAAACAAGAAACAAAAAAGAAAAATAGACTAAGGTAAGAAAAATAATTACACAAATATTCACAAGTTTGGACCATAGCACTTAGGTTATTTCTCAAACAACCTAATTTACGCCAAATTGTTCCCCGGCAACGGCGCCAATTTTAATAGCGTCCAAATCCACTACTAAAAATTAAATATACACGGTCGCATGCAATATAATATACCCAACTTTGAGTCGGGGTCGAATCCCACAAAGAACAATATGTAGGCGATTAGGAATGTAAGAGAATTATCACTTGTTATGCAATGCCAAACACTTAGAATTGAGTTGAAAAGATATTTATACCTAAATGCGGAAATGTAAACTAACCTAGAAAGCAAGTAAAATGATTAATGGCTACAAGTATATATGCATCGGGAATTACACTCAAGTAACGATCCAATGTATTTCACGATTTTACAAATATGAGCGAGTTTATGTCAATTAGCCACGGATAACAATTCTTAATTATCTTCTTTCGAAGACTAACAAGACTTCCTAATTGAATTATTCTTAACCCAATTAAGACGATAAGCACACCCAGATATGGCTACAAGTAGTTCAATCCTATCCCTAGGTAGAATCTATAAAATGAGGGTTAAAGCCTCAAGTTCTTGTTAATTAATCTTTCCCAACCCCAAATTATCTTTTCCAAAATTAATTCAGAGTTAATGGGCAAGCCTTAGGGTTAGCTAATCTCTTAGGAAACATTAAAGAACAAGAATAATTAAAGAAACAACAACTCACTTCATAAATAAATGAAAATCATTCAATACATAAGCACAACAAGGTATTTAATCCACACTTTAAACATGAA
Source organism: Nicotiana tabacum (assembly GCF_000715075.1). NCBI lineage: Eukaryota > Viridiplantae > Streptophyta > Magnoliopsida > Solanales > Solanaceae > Nicotiana > Nicotiana tabacum. The sequence goes on from NC_134080.1 coordinate 84,299,180, forward strand.
TATTTCCACAAACAAGATTCAAGTATTGGAAATAAATACTACACACTTAAATTTTCAATACAAAGCAAGAAAATGAAGAAATAAACATAAATGGGTAAGAAATCCTTAACCACAAGCTTGAAATCTTCAAAACCCAAGTGTGTGTGCAAACCCTAAATTCAAAACTTGTTCTCTCTAGTTCTAAGAACTGAAAATATGCCAAAAGGTCCTCAAAATATCTACTAGGTCATGTATAAAAATGGTTTGGGGTTGAGAACATGTGAAATGCCTGAATTGCCCAGGTCTGATGCTCGTTGACTGCACCTACGGAAGAATCCTCGCAGGTGCGTCGCCGCATAAGCGTACATCCAACTGCAGAAGCAAAGAGTCAAATAACTTTTGCAACCGCAGATGCGGTCTTCGAATCATAGAAGCGCAACCGCATATGCAGTATTCTAACCACAGATGCGGTTTCTTGCAAGGTCAGACACTTTCGCAGAAGCATTCCTTTTCATGCATAAGCGGGGTCGCTTCTGCAACCAACCTTCCGCAGATGCGGAATCACAAGGGGTTTTGCATGGTTTTCACCCTTTTTTTGCTCAATTCCACTCCAATTGAATTCAGATCACTTTATGGCATCATTTACCTGAAAATCTAACAATACATACAAAAACCCCCATATTATAGTTAAAGGACATAAAAGCTAAAGAAAAGAGACTAGAATGGGTGGTAAAATCACCACTCATCAACCCTCAAAATTCCATGGCATGGGAGGTTGCAATGTCTTGGATCTTGTCACGGCCGTTGGTTCATCTAAATTTCTTAAAATACCTTTTACTATGTCTTTGAAAAACTATGCATGCTTGCTTGTAAAATAACTCTGTTTAGCAAACGCTACCCCCGGATGATTTGAACAGGATCTTCAGGCCAAGCAATTCAAGACAAGCAAAGCCAGCGGGGACAAGAATCAACCTCCCCCATCTACAGAACTCACGATTTTTCTTTGGATGTAGGAACGAGAATATACATGCCTTGAAGTCACATTCTTCATAACAATTGTGCTACTGAAATCTGCTACCAGCTAAGAACTTCTGCTACTATCTGCTATTTATTCTATTTTTTCATAAGGATAAATGCTGCCTTTCCTTGCATGAGGCTAATCCATGCCTCCATATCTGCATAAGGCTAATCTCTTCCTTCATTTGCATGGGACTAAGCCATGTCCCGCATCCTGCATGAGGTTAAGCTCTACATCCACATTTATATAAGGCTAATCTCTGCCTTCATTGCATGGGAATAAGCATGTCCTGCATCCTGCATGAGGTTAAGCTCTACCTCCACATTTGCATAAGGCTAATCTCTACCTTCCCTTGCATAAGGCTAATCTCTGCCTTCATCTCGCGTGAGGTTAAGCTCTACCTCCACATTTGTATAAGGCTAATCTCTGCCTTTATTTGCATGGGACTAAGCCCTATCCCGATCTTGCATGAGACTGATCTCTGTCCCCCTACCTGCATGAGGCTAAGCTCTGTCCCCCTACCTGCATGAGGCTAAGCTTTGCCTCCGATTTACATTCTTTTCACCGAGGCTAAGCATTGTCTCTCCAACATTATCTACTTTGCTCTTTTTTCCGGCTAAGCTCTGCCCTGTACTTCAAAAGACTAAGCCTTGTCTTGTTGACATCATATTATTGTATCTCATGGGCTGAAATATCGCCAACCTGTCCAAAGGCATCATAGTCTAAAGGTATCATCCTCATAGCCGGAAGACATCATGTTATGGCCTGAGGATCTCCCTCAATTTGCATATCATTATTCAAAGGCGTCATGGTTCGGAGGCACCATCTGCATGGCCCGAGAACATCATTTCATGGCTTGCGAATCTCTCACTGAATAACTCATGCCAGGACATCATGGTCTAAGGACATCATCCTCAACCGTCCGAAGACAACTTTCATAGTCCGAAGGGAACCTGCATCTTGTTTAAATTTTCACACAACATATGCTTGTAATATCTTTATTTGCATGTGACCTGGAAAGCAACTGCTATCCTAGCAGGAGCAATCTCGCTCCAGTTTCTTCGACTATTTCAAACTTGACCGCTCCCATAAACCATTGTTTCACCTATCCCGAATTTGTGTCTGTTCTTGTGATGACTTCATCGGTATATTTCGCCGATAAATCCAGAATTACATACGACCTGATTACTGTAAAACCAGGGATATGTAGGCAGCATGGAAACCAGGGTACGGCCTAAAATCTCTCAAACCATCTCGTTCGGTCAAAATTGGTCATCATATCTTTACCCGACAACTCTTTCCTTTCCGGGTAAAGAGGGCAGCTGTTGATACCCAATTTTTTCCAAAATAATTTTAAAATGTATATATGTCTTCAAAATCATGCATTATCATCAATTGGTATTTTTTCCATAATTTTTACACCTTTTATTAATTCACCCAGAATTTTATTTCTAATAAATAATTACAAAATTGCATCACAAATGAGTTCAAAAACATTTCTCGATTTAATTTACTATTTATGGTCCTATTAAGTCCAAATTATCCCATAAATAGCCAAATTGGCATCTTTTAGCTATAATTGCAATGACTTTGCATTTATAGCCCAAGCATACAATTAATGCATTATTTTTCCAGAAATTATTCTTTTGTATTTTTAAATACTAAATAACCTTTTTTTAAAAATATTTCTATGCATGAAATTCATTTTTATAATTAGTAATTATTTTACAAATTATTTTAATTAATTTATTTGGGGTATTTAACAAGTGGCCTTATTTAATCTCAATTTCAATTTATTTAACTAGCCCAATTTATAAATCAGCCCAGTAAACCCAAGCACAAACCCCTTACCTACCCGACCCAAGTCTTGTGGAATCCTGGCCATTGATCATTTTGATCAACGACCCAGATTATTCCTACCATAATTAAACCTCAAGGCCATTGGATTTTGGGCTTTTTATGCAAATCAAACCCAGGTACAAGGGTTCATACAGAACTCCTTACACTTCTCATGGGATTAAAACTGGTTGTGCAACAGCACCTCAAACATCTCATCGTCGAAACAGATGCACATGCACTATTAGGTATGTTTAACTCAACTACCATGCAATATACTAACATTGTTAATGATTGCAGGTTAATCATCCTACAGCTGGATAGCCCTCCTATAATACCCATCTATAGAGAGCAGAACTGTGTTGCAAATACTTTAGCTAAATATGGATCCATCCATGCACAGGAGAAGTGCATACTTTTTGCGACACCACCATCTTTTGCAGAGTCTCCATATCACAAAGATTGTAGCGGTATATTACAAAGGAGGCTTGCTCGAACAAATTCTAGTACTTCAACATAACCGCACTCTGCTATAAAAAGTTTGTGTAATAGTTGTTAACTCTAGTTCTACTGGTGTAGTATCTACTTTTCATTTTCAGTCTACTAATGCTTCCCATACAAGAAGCTTTGTTGTAAACCCTAGCTTAGCACCTATGATACCTCTTATGCATCTACTCAGTTCTCATGTATCTGTTTAGCTTATCTATAATATAAGTACATCCTTTTGACAAAAAAAAGACCCCCCCAAACCTCTCATTCTCTCTTCTCACCTCGCCGTCACCCCTTCCCCTTCTCCCTCGGATTCTCTCTAATCCTAACCTTAACTCTCTCTCGCCGTCACTCATCCACTGCCGTCCATGGTGGTTTCTCACCACCCCAGGCCTTTAATGGCCTCTCTTATGTTGGGTACCGCTGTCTCTAAGGTCCTCGAGGGACCAGGGTGAGTTCGCTTACACCTTTGGCCCTTTCTTGCCTGTTTCAGGCCATTCTGGTTCGATTTCGAGTAAGATCTTCCTATTTCGCCTTAAACCTATGGATTTCTAAGCCTATGTCTTCATCTCTGTGTTATTTTTTTTTAAATCCTAATTTCGTCCTTTGAACTTCTCAGATCTGTACAAGATTTAAGATGGGTTGAACTTATTTCACATGATTTTTGTGAAAATCTTCTGATTTTCGAGTGGCTTTTCACTTTCCTAAACTAGGGTTTCTTGAAAATCTATTTCCTCAAAACGTTTTCTGGTTTTAAATGTTTCATCTTCTATTCTTATGTGTTTTTGACCAATTATGTTGAGTATGCCTCAATCCTAACTAGTTTATGCTAAAACCCCAATTCTTTGACATTTTTGTTTGGATTCTAAGCTTGTTTGTGTTACTTGCTGCATGATTTTGTTATGTGCTTTGATTCGCATGGTTTCTCCTTCATTTAATTTGAATGTCTTGTGATTTTACCCTAATGTGCCTCTATTAAGGTTCCTGGTTCGATTTCTCGACTGATTCTATGTGTTTATATTCATTCTGTTTATTTATTCATGGAAAACCTATATTGTTTTCTCCTTAAATCAGTGTTGTTTTGAATTCTTGATTCACTAATTTGTTTTAGTAAAACTTATATGCTAATCCTTGATTATTCCTTTATTTGTAACCTTATTTAGTTTCTTTCCTTATTTGAATTAACTGTGATACTTGCTGATTCTTACTAATTGTTTCCTTAATTGAACTCCTATTTATTTACCCATAATTTCCTACTTCGTACCTAAGTCTTACTTGATTTGTTTCCTTAAATATCTGTCCTGCTCTTTATCGTTGATTGATTACCCTTTGATTAGGGGAGGCTTTACTGATTTTACGTATGAATGATTCTGTAAATTTCCCTAATTGCTACATAATTAATTCTTTACCTTATTCTGTTGAACTCTTGCCTACTATATATACTCTCATCTATTCTCATTTCTAAACATGAACACTAGTTCAAAAAACTCTCTTACACTTAAAAGCTCTTTCTCTTTTCTTCTTTATTACTTGCAATTTTCACTGACCTAGCCAGCTGTAAGACAAGGCTAGCTATTGCACCATATCTACTCTATACTCTGTGTTTTTCTCTCCTTAACTGGTATGTCCTAATTCAGTTTCAAAGTCCAAAACTCTATGTGTTTCATTGTTGTTCTAATTCATTAGTTATGACTCCCAATCCAGATTCTTATTTACCATCATGTTGTTTAATATGTAACTAGCATGTCTAAATTACACTACTTGATTACTGTTTCACCTAGCATGTCTGAATTTGGTTTCTGATAAAACCTGTGATTAGTATGTCTAATTTTGCCTTCTGATTTATCCAACATGTTTCAATCTGCTTGTTAATTATGCCAGCATGTTTGAACTAGGAATACTCATGATGTTTGCCTAAGCTGTTCTCTTAGGTTCTTGCTTAATATGCTTTGCTAAGTTGTCTAGTATCTCAAAGTAACTTTGACTGTATGTCAACTTGTCCAGTGTTAATATGTTTTTTTCTACATGGCTGTTTGTGATCTTTGCTCTATGTCTCTTCCACCCATTCTTATGACTAACTTCTTAATCCTATAAAACTATTGAAAACTTCTGTGCATCCTGCTATTTATGTGTTGCTATCATACACTAATATGTTATCTATGTGTGTCTCAATCGGCCACTATCCCTGTGTGAAATTTGTGTTGAATGGTGCTAAACCTGTTTGTTCTATAACCAATCAAGTTGCTTGCTGATTTTTAAAAAGTGTTTATCTGGTTATCAAACTATTTTACTACTAAATCAGTTCTTATTTTTCAGAAAAACCTCTTCACTTATAGAGTCATTTTGGTACTATTTTCTTGTCAAAACTTTTCAAAACTATTTCAAGCACTCTCACTCTACTCTTAAGTCCCTAGGTTTTGCCCCTCCAGTGTGTATACTGCCTTGGAATCCTCTTGAGATCTCTTTGAACTCTGGCACACTGGGGCTGGCTATTCCATACTGCACTTACTCAATCCTTATTGTGAAACGTCTAGGTGTGAGCACTTTCTGGGATCCTTAAGGTCCTTAGGGAACTCTGACAAACCTGGACATGAAATTGGTTGTGAAATCCTTGGCATTTGGGACTACTGAAGGCCTAGCATTACCAGGATTTGCTTCGGGCCTACTTCAGGCACCCTATAGTTTAAATTCTATTTTATTTATGTAATTTATTCAATTATTGGTCTGTAATAATTAATTATAAATAGATATTGGGGTGGCTAGTAAAAAGGGAGGGTAGTTACATGATATTGTTGGTAATCCTGGGTAGAAAGCATGCTATAGGTTTTATATTCTATGAATCTGCATTAGAAGCCATGTCTTAGGATTGATATGCTCATTTACATTCAAACCATGTCAAACCTGCATTAGATATCTCGTTTTAGGGCTTCACGCTTATTACTTCAACATGTTTTACATCACTATCCCATGATTCAATTTTGCGTAAATAATTCCACTTAGAAATCCTGCTAGTAGGTTAATAATCTCGCCTTAATAAACTATCATCCCTGTATGCATTAGATACCATATTTTTTAGGAACTTTGTTTGCATTTGTTTGAACCTGCTTATTTCGATTAAAATAAGTCAATGTCCATGAAAAGGTATAAAAGCAACTTCCCGTATAGATATCATGTCTTTAAGCACGAATCAGTATAAATCACCTGTTATAATTTGTTTCACCTAGAACATCATGTTTTTAGGTTGAACAATTTCTAAAACTATTAATCATCTCCTATAATTGTGATTGCATACAATCTCACGCCTAGGCAAGCCTTATTTAACCAATCTCTATATGAAACTGGAAACTGCGTTATGATTGTGTTAAACTGCTTAAGTTTTACAGGACTTAAAATCAGTAAGCAAATCGATTAGGACCCTGCCATTGAATGTTTTGCATATTCTGTGTATTAATGTTCACCTGGACATCCTGTCCTAGGATTCTTTCTAAAAAATTACTTGTATTTGTGTTTGAGACATGTTGTTTATTTGTTGTATCTGTGTGGAGGTAAACATGAGCCTTTTAATTGCTTCTTGTGCCTATTTGCTGTTCCTACATGTTATTTGATTGTCTCCTAGATTTTTTCCCTTTTAAATACCTTAGAATTGTCTAGAACTGCCCAAATTTAGAGGTCCCAAACTCCTCCGGGACCACAAGGAAAGGACGGGTAACAACACTCTTAGAGTTCGTTAAGTAAAACTCGTTTAATAACCACTAAGGGGTGGGATAATGGGTAGAAAAGGATATGATGACTTGTGCAGTAATGCAACGTATAGCCCCTCATTGAGGAGTGATTACTGGGCATTGCATAGATGTGATCCTATAGGATAAACAACTTAGGATCCCCCTTATCCTTTTACATATGTGTGCTTAGATTGCTTAACTATTAAAATCAATGTTCCTTTTATATATGTGTGCTTAAACTGCTTAACTAGTAAAACCAATATTCCTTTACATATGTGTGCTTAGACTGTTTATTTGTATCGAATTAATTCACAAAGTAAGTTTGGCCGGGATCCACTTTTGTGGACTTTGAGAGGTGCCTAATACCTTCCCCTTGAAGTAACTTTAAGCCCTTACCCAATCTCCAGTTGTATAATTAGTGTTGTAAATGACCCGTAATAGGTGCCCTAACGCACCTTAATTCGTTAGGTGGTGACTCTTCAATTCCTTATAACCCTTTTCCCAAAAAGAAACGAGTTGTCCCAATAATGTCAAAAACCCAGACTAATTCAAAAGGAGAGGAAAAAAGGGGTGCGACAGACGTCCCTTTCTATGAATTCTTAGCTCGATCGCTGAGGAACTCTCCAAGGTGACCCTCATTGAATAGACGGGCCACTCTTCCCTTAGTTGCCTGCAATCCTCAGTTTTGTGACCATGCGTCCCATGATACCTGCACATCATATTTGGGTTTCTTTGGGAAGGATCAGTCTGTATGGGTCTGGGCCTCCTAGTATCTTTGATCCTTACGATTGCCGATACAATGCCCGATGCGTCGATACTAAAGTTATACTCCGATAACCGAGGTGCCTCCACAGGGTTGGCATACTTATCAAAACCACTTTTGCTCATAAGTCCTCGAGAATTCTGCCCTTGATCGCTTCTTCGATGATTTCGAGAGGGATTGCATCCTGAACCATTGTTTCTTAGATCCGCGGTATATGGTTGATATCGTTCTCTGTTCGACCTTGGCTCCCTGTCGATATCTCTCCGTGTTTTAACTGCCAACCTGTTTGGGTGTACTGAACCGGAAGGGGCTCCTAATTTGTTGTCCTCGACCTTGATCTTCGATTAATATCGATTGTGCACATCTGCCCAAGTAACAGCTGGATACTCGACCAAATTTTGTTTCAACTATCGTGCTGCTATCGAACTCCGCTTATTCAACCCTTGGATGAAATCTTGAATGGTCCAATCATTTGTGACCGGTGGCAAGTCCATGTGTTCCATTTGAAATCGGGATACGAACTCCTTCAGCATTTCGTTATCCCTTTGTCTTATCTTGAAAACGTTCGATTTTCTTGTAGCGATCTTTGCGGCCTCAGCGTGTGCCTTCACGAAAGAATCTGCTAATATGGCAAATGAGTCGATGGATTTTGGTGGCAAGTTTTGATACCAAATCATTTCTCCCTTTGACAAAGTTTTCCCAAATTTTTTCAACAAAACAAACTCGATTTCATCATATTCTAAGTCATTTCCCTTTATTCCGCACGTGTATGAAGTGATGTGTTCATTAGGATCGGTTGTCCCATTGTATTTAGGTATATCCGGCATACGAAACTTCTTAGGAATGAGCTTCAGAGCCGCATTCTGAGGAAAAGGCTTTTACACGAACTTTTTCAAATCCAAACCCTTTAGGATCGGGGTACTTCCGGTATCTGATCAATTCGGAAGTTGTATGTTTCCACTTTTTTATCGGTACCTTCAATTTTCTTTTCTCCCGACTCAATTCTTTTAGTGAGCTCCTCAAGCAATTTTATTATTGCAGTATCATTCCTTGATTCATTTACCATTCGACCTTTCTAGATCTTTCTTGGTACGGCGAGTGATTTCTGACTCGACCATACTTGGAGTCCTATGTTGATTTTGCAATTGAGCAATAATGGCTTGCTGAGCCTATAGCATCTCGAATATTTTCTGGAGGCTAACACCCCCGTCTTCTCTGCCTTGTGTACCTTGGCCACCAGATCAGCCTTCAATGCGTACACTCCCTTCGGGGTCCGCACCTAGGTCCGTATTTAGAGCAACGTGCGAACTAATATCGACTGGATCGGTGACCGGTGCTCCCTCGAGATTAGACGGCGACACCCCGGCTCCTGGAGCAATTACATTGTCGTTTTTTCTGTGATACCCAAGACCATCATCACCATGTACGGGTGCGCTTTTTACTTTGGCATGCTTTGACCTGAAAGCAAAAATACTTAACAAGAACAAGTGTAAAAATAACGTGTGTTATCAGAATCAACACTGAAATAATCACTATTACCCTTAGCCCCACGGTGGGCGTCAAGCTGTTTACCCTAAAATTGGAGTAACAATTAAACTTGTACTGTGGTTTTAATGATATGAGATTTAATTCAATGCCAATTGATAAACAAAGAATTAAATAGATAAATTAAAGAATAAAATAGATCAAATCAGTATGTAAGCTAAATCTCGACCTCGATCTGCGATAATCTCGAGGTATGATGACAGGAATAACAAATGATAAAACAACTCTAATGAATAGTAAGTGTAATAACAAGAGAATAATGTGCGTATATTTTCTTATCAGTGAACAATGAATCTTACAAATGAGTGGGATCCTCCTTTATATAGTAGGGGGTCCTAAATAAGGTACACTTTTAATTATAGTAGGAAATCCTATTTGACAACTGTTTAACCGCCGAAGACCAATCCATTCTGGAATTCACGCCGTGATCTCCGGTCCGTTGCGAATATCTCGCCCTTTCCGTTACAGAATCATACCAGCATCATCTCGAAGCACGCCTTCTTCTGACCTCGGTAAGTGTTATCGACCTCGACCTTGGAAAGGAACTTCGATCCCGAGCTCGACGTCCTGATTTTCCGACGTGATATGACTTTTTCCATCTAGGGATGAAATCGAATAGCCCCGATTTCCACCGTATACCGTCTCAATATTTTTTCTATTCCTGTTATGATCCAAATTTCTTAATGCATCTGCCACAATTTATATTTTCCAAGTACTATTTGAGAAGTTAGACCATTTTTTATTTGATTACGAACATTTAAATGCTTTAGAATATAAATCATTGTAATATATAGTGCTTTTATATACTTTCAAAATATTTATATTTTATTTCAAAAAAGTTATGAAGAAACTGATGTTTATATTTACATTAAAAATTAGATGCGTCGATTCTTATAGCAAGGAAGTTCGACATATCTTTTTAGGATGAAGAAAGTATCTAATAAATAATATGATACTTCGGGTATGTTTGGCATGAAGGAAAATATTTTTCAATTTTTTAATGTTTGGTTGACTTAAATGTTTTGGAATTTTTTTTTTTTATGAATTCATTTTCCTTATCAAGAGAAGGGAAAATATTTTCCAAAACTCCTTCTCAACCTTCCCCACCTCACCCCCACTCTCCAAAAAAGGCTTTTTTATTTTAAATTTTAATTTTTCCGTTACCACCCACCCTACTAACCCTCCACTCCACCCCACCCCCTCCCGAAAAAAAAATTATTTTTTTTACCTTATTTTTTTTTGTAATTTCAGATTTCTGTTTTTTCGTTTTTCTGCACCACCCACCCCCCTCCCCTTGAAAAAATTATTTTTTAAATATATTTTTCAGTTTTAGTTTTTTTATTTATCAGTTTAAAGGTTCAAAATTTTACACGTTCCAAAGCTATGAGTTCGGAGGTTTATGTGTTTGGAAGTTTATGGGTTTAGGAATTGTAAAGTTTACGGGTTTGAAATTCCGCGGTTTCGAAAGTTTAGAGATTCGAAAGTTTATAAAATTTATGGGTTCGGAAGGTTGGTCGTTTGAAAGTTTATGGCTTCATGTTTATTATACCTAAATTATTTATGAATACTCTTGAGAAGCCATTTTTCTTAATTTGTGTACCAAACACTAAAAAATAAATAAGATTACTACTTGTTTTTTAAGAAAATAATTTCTTGGAAAATATTTTCCGTTATACCAAAAACACCTTTCATTTTCTTGCTTTTTCCCCAAAAAGAAGGTTAAAAAGGATCTGAAAATTAATGAGACTAACTCCCAATCGATTACCTTTCTTTGCTAAGTTCATGAATATTCAAGCAGTTGAATTTGATATTGTAAAGCTACAGAAGAAGATATTATCTACTAATATCCAATTTTAGAAACCTTTTTTCATTTATCCAATTTTAGAAACCTTTTTTCATTTATGGTACTATCTTTGTCTCATATTATCAGTCATGATTATTAAAAATAGTTGTCTTAAATTATTTTGTCATTTTAGAAGTTCAAGACAAAATTGATTATTTTTTTTTACCCTTAATAATAATTATTCTTGAAAACTACAAACACCTCATTTATGAGTAAGTATTAAGTGAAGAGAGATTATATCTTAAAACATAAATAAGGGTGAAATAGTTAAAAAAAATTCTTATTTGATATTTTCTTAAAAACGTGTAAAAGAGAAATATGACAGATAATTTGAGACGGATAGAGTATATGAGTTTATCATATGAAAGTGTAACAGTTCAATGTTTCAACTTAGAAAGAGAAACAAGTTCATTTTCAGCCAAAAATAAGGCTATGAACTATCAATATCTCCTAGAAAAGGCGGCTTTATGCGTTAAAAGAGATGATTATAAAGATGGGAATAAAACAAACTAAGTGTTATGATAAATATCACATTATGGTGGATGTCTACTTTTCTTCCATGATCTTCATCTCAAATGCTTAATGACATATTCAATGACATATTTTGTATGTTCAATGACATATTCCATGACATATTTTCTTCACTTTTTATGCCTATATAAAGGCCTTGTAATAGATAGGAAAATACACACAATTGAAGAAGAAATAAGAATCTCTCTTCCTCTCTTTCTATCTATATCTCTTAGTTTGTTTTGCTTGTTCTATATTGTTATTTTGAGTTATATTTTATAACACGTTATCAGCACGAGACTCTACAATTTCAAGAAGATCTTTGAGAAAATTAAGGTAAAATTTTTCTCAAATTTGTATTTTTTTAAATGTCTGATATTATGAAAAGAAAGTTCGTTGCCCTTGAAATTTCGGGCAAGAACTATATGACATGGGTATTGGATGCTGAAATCCATTTAGATGCAATGGGTCTTGGAGACGCCATTAAAAATAAAGATAAAGCATCTACACAAGACTGTGCTAAGGCCTTGATTTTCTTGCGCCATCACCTTGATGAAGGGTTGAAAATTGAATATCTCACAGTGAAAGATCCATTTGTTTTGTGGAATGGTTTAAAGGAAAGATATGACAACTTAAAGTTGGTCACTCTTCCACAAGCACGATGTGATTGGGCTCATCTTAGGCTCCAAGACTTTAAGTCTGTTTCTGAATATAATTCTGCTATGTTTAGAATTACTTCCAAATTGAAACTCTGTGGAGATAATATCAGTGACTATGATATGCTTGAAAAAACGTTTACAACGTTTCATGCTTCCAATATGGTCTTACTACAGCAGTACCGAGAGAAAGGCTTCACAAAGTACTCTCAGTTGATTTCTCTTCTACTTATGGCTGAACGAAACAATGAATTGCTTATGAGAAATCATGAAAATCGACCCACTGGGTCTACACCATTGCCTAAAGAGGATGAGGTGTATTCCCATTATGCTAATCGTGGAAAAGGTCGTGGCCATATTCGTGGTCGTGGTCGCGGTCGTGGTCGTGGCCATGTCCAAGGAAGAAATTTTCCTGGTGTTAATCATCCTCCACCGAAAAATAACTTCCAAAAATGGAAAGGTAAAGATGAGAAGCAAAATGCAGACGGTTCAGAAACTAAATGCTATCGTTGCGGTGGAAAAGGGCATTGGGCAAAAATTTGTCGCATACCAAAACATTTGGTTGAGCTTTATCAAGCATCTCTGAAGAATAAAGGCTTTGAAGCCAATCTTGTCTATGATAATGAATTTGACATCACCCACTTGGATGTGGTAGGTTTTTTTGAGCACCCTGATGAAAAAATAAACCACTTGATCGGTGATGGATCTGTGGTTAGACATGATTGAGCAATTTAATTTTTATGCTTTTCTATTCGTAGTATGTAATGAATAAACATCTCGTAATTTTTATTGCACTCTATAATTCTTCTTATGTAGTTCTTAAGAATATTTTTATTTCCGAAATTTTATAAATTTCACAAACAATGAGTAATATCCTATTAATTAGTATTCTAGTCTCAGTGATCTTTTAACGATTTTAACTTTCCTATACATTGCTTTAATTCTCTTTAAGAAAAGGTTTACAAGCACCCTGGAACAACTTTTGTTACTTCACCCTCAATTTTTTTATGAGTATGTTCTTTTCTTACACGGATCAATTATGTTTCATACAATGTGTAGGAAAATACAAATAATTTATACTTGTAAATAAATTTGTTGTAGTTGTATTAGTCATATGTGTACTTGTATTATTTTTTGCGTAATTATTTGTATAATAATTAGAATTTGCCAGAAAATGCATTAAAGGCTACTATTGAATTATTGGTTTAACTTTATTTCTTTTCCATTTTTCTCTAAAAATACTAATATTTATTCATATACTTCTTTTGTATGTCAAACTATGGGAAGCAAATATGGATATCTTTCAAAACAAACTTGGATCAAAGTTCAATTATAAAAATATTTGCTTAATTGATTCATGTAGGACACATACAATATTCAAAGAGAAGAAATATTTCTCTCATTTAAGTATGTGTAAGGCAGATATTACTACAATTTCTGGCAGTAGTAATCTAATTGAAGGCTCTGGAAGAGCTACTATAACTCTGCCTATGGGAACAATAATTATCATTGAGAATGCAATGTTCTCCACCAAGTCCAAGAGGAACTTGTTGAGTTTTAAAGATATCCGCAAAAATAAATTTCATATTGAGACAATAGATGAGAATAATATGGAATATCTCATCGTTACCAAGAATGTCTCTGGCCATAAAAGAATTATTGAGAAGTTCCCATCTTTATCTTGTGGCATGTATTGGACAAAAATTAGTGCAATTGAGGCACATTCTACCTTAAACCAAAAGGTTACTGCTTACAATACTTTTGTACTTTGGCATGATCGATTGGGCCATCCTGGATCAATTATGATGAGACGAATCATAGAAAACTCAAATGGGCATCCATTAAAGAATTTGAAAATTCTTTTAAATAATGAATTTTCTTGCACTTCTTGTTATCAAGGCAAGTTAATTATAAGACCATCACCAACAAAGGTTGGGATTGAGTCCCCTGCGTTTTTAGAACGTATACAAGGGGACATTTGTGGACCTATTCACCCACCTAGTGGGTCATTTAGATATTTTATGGTCTTAATAGATGCATCCTCTAGATGGTCTTATGTATGCCTATTGTCATCTCGCAACCTCGCGTTTGCAAAATTAATGACACAAATAATCCGATTACGGGCACAATTTCCCGATAATCCAATTAAGTCTATTAGACTTGATAATGCTGCTGAGTTTTCATCCCAAGCTTTTAATGATTATTGCTTATCAATTGGGATAAAAGTGGAACATCATGTAGCTCATGTTCACACTCAAAATGGCCTTGCAAAGTCTTTAATTAAACGTGTGCAATTGATAGCAAGACCGTTACTCATGAAAACGAAGTTTCCCACTTCTGTTTGGGGTCACGCCATTTTACATGCAATAATGCTAATTCGTCTCAGACCGATAAATTATCACAAATATTCCCCGTTGCAATTAGTTTTGGGTCATGAACCTAATATATCTCATCTAAGAATTTTTGGATGCGCTGTATATGTGCCTGTAGCACTCCCATATCGCACCAAGATGGGTCCGCAAAGAAGGTTAGGAATATATGTTGGGTTTGAATCACCCTCCATTATTCGTTACCTTGAAACATTAACGGGAGATTTGTTCACTGCTCGTTTTGCAGATTGTCGATTCGATGAGGCATTTTTTCCAAAAATTAGGGGGAGAAATTAGTGAAACAAAACGTGAAATTTTGTGGAAAAATACATCATTGTCTCATCTTGATCCACGTGCATCTATTTGTGACACAGAGGTGCAAAAGATTATCCATTTGTAGAAAATAACAAATCAAATGCCAGATGCATTTACGGATTTGAAAAGGATAACAAAATCACATATCCCTGTTGAGAATATTCCAATCCGTATTGATGTCCCTATTGGACAATCTTCTAGTGTCATAGCTAATGAGTCAAAAGCACGCCTAAAACGTGGCAGACCATTAGGTTCTAAGGATTGAAATCCTAGAAAAAGAAAAATAAATGATCAAGATGACACTATGAAAGAGTCTCCTAAAGAAATTCACGATTTAACCAATCCTGAGATTCATGAGGAAATCAATGAGCCTGAGACTCAAGAAAATAAGGAACTATCAATAAATCAAATCGATATTGAGACAAATTTGAATCGAATGGATATAGTAGCAGATTACATCTTTGCATATAATGTTGCATCTAGCATTATGCAAGAAAGTGAGGATCTTGAACCTCAATCTGTTGGAGAATGTCGACAAAAACTTGATTGGCCAAAATGGCAAGAAGCAATACAATTAGAGTTAAGTTCACTTGCAAAACGTGAAGTTTTTGGGCCTGTAGTCCAAACACCTAATGGTGTTAAGCCTGTTGGCTACAAATGGGTCTTTGTACGCAAAAGGAATGAGAAAAATGAGGTACAAAGATATAAGGCACGCCTTGTTGCACAAGGATTTTCACAAAGGTTTGGTGTCGATTATGAAGAGACATATTCTCCTGTTATGGATGCTATAACATTCCGTTATCTCATTAGTTTTGCTGTCCATGAAAAGCTTGACATGCATTTAATGGATGTAGTTACAGCCTACCTTTACGGCTCACTTGATAATGAGATATACATGAAAATTCCCGAGGGATTTAAAATGCCTAACGCACAGAATTCAAATTCCCGGGAAACATTTTCAATCAAATTGCAAAGATCTTTGTATGGTCTAAAGCAATCAGGAAGAATGTGGTATAACCGTCTTAGTAAGTATTTATTAAAGGAGGGTTATATAAATGATGCCATTTGTCCATGTGTTTTTATAAGAAAACAACATCGGAATTTGTTGTACTTGCCGTATATGTTGATGACATAAACCTTATTGGAACTCCTACAGAACTCCAAAAGGCAACTGATTATTTAAAGAAGGAATTCGAGATGAAAGATCTCGGAAAGACAAAACTATGTCTCGGTTTGCAAATTGAACATTTGACGAATGGGATTTTTGTTCATCAATCTGCCTACATTAAAAAGGTATTGAAACGGTTTTACATGGATGGAGCACATCCATTAAGTACTCCGATGATTGTTCGATCACTTGATGTGAATAAGGACCCATTTCGACCTCAAGAAAAGAATGAAGAGCTTCTTGGTCCTGAAGTACCATATCTTAGTGCAATTGGTGCACTAATGTATCTTGCTAACACTACAAGGCCTGACATAACTTTTTCGGTTAATGTCTTAGCAAGATATAGCTCTGCTCCTACAAGGAGACACTGGAATGGGATCAAACACATATTGCGATATCTAAAAGGGACTACCGATATGGGCTTATTTTATGGCAATGATTGCAATCCCGATCTTGTTGGTTATGCCGATGCTGGGTATTTATCTGACCCGCATAAGGCTCGATCTCAAACAGGTTATGTGTTTACATGTGGCGGCACTGCCATATCTTGGCGATCGATTAAGCAATCAATCGTGGCTACTTCTTCTAATCATGCTGAGATAATTGCTATTCATGAAGCAAGTCGAGAATGTATTTGGTTGAGGTCTATAATACATCTTATCCGAGACAAATGTGGTTTGAAGTGTGAAAAACTACCCACAATTTTGTATGAAGACAATGCAGCATGCATAGCCCAATTGAAGGGAGGATTCATAAAAGGAGATAGGACAAAGCACATTTCCCCAAAGTTATTTTTTACACATGATCTTCAAAAGAATGGTGATATCAATGTGCAACAAATTCGTTCAAGTGATAATATGGCTAATTTGTTCACCAAATCTCTACCAACATCAACCTTCAAGAAACTGGTATACAAAATTGGGATGCGAAGACTCAGAATGTGAGTTGATGCTCTCATCAGGGGGAGTTAATACGCGTTGTACTCTTTTTCCCTTACAAGGTTTTGTCCCACTGGGTTTTCCTTGCAAGGTTTTTAACGAGGCAACCAAAAGACGTATTTCTAAACATGTGTACTCTTTTTCCTTCACTAGGATTTTTTTTTTCATAGAGTTTTTTTTTCCTAATAAGGTTTTAACGAGGCACATTATCTTTGGACATCCAAGGGAGAGTGTTATGATAAATATCACATTATGGTGGATGTCTACTCTTCTTCCATGATCTTCATCTCAAATGCTTAATGACATATTCAATGACATATTTTGTATGTTCAATGACATATTCCATGACATATTTTCTTCACTTTTTATGCCTATATAAAGGCCTTGTAATAGATAGGAAAATACACACAATTGAAGAAGAAATAAGAATCTCTCTTCCTCTCTTTCTATCTATATCTCTTAGTTTGTTTTGCTTGTTCTATATTGTTATTTTGAGTTATATTTTATAACACTAAGAGATTTTTACTTCATTATTGGGCTTTTAGTTATTAAAATCCCATGTAATCTTTTTGGTAGTTTAGTAAATTAATTGCCAAGAAGCTTGTTGAGCTACTCCGTGTTGCTATCCGTTTGTGGAAAGAAAAAATTTGAGTCTTTATTACAGTCTGAGAATTTTTATTTTTATTTTTTATTTAGTAATAAACGACTAGATTCGATTCAACAAAAACTTATTACATAAGGGGAGTTATTCATGGTGGTTCAAGAATTGATTTGTAATGTTCTCTGGTACCTCAAAGGAAAGAGTGGAGATATCCCAAGCATGTTCTGGATGGTATGAAGCCAACGTGGCAGTCATTTCGTGTTCAGTTAGTGGCCCTTGGATCATTTGCCTAATAGAGATGTTTGGTCGAAACCAAGAGTCTGCCCAAAAATTAATATGCGTACCTGAAGCTGGCTTCCAAAGAAGGCCTTTTTGACAATAGTTCCAGCCCTTTTGAATATTGGCCCAAGTAATAGAATATTTTGCTATAGGTTTTAACGGAAGTGCATATTTAAAAATGAGAATTGAGGCCCACAAAGAGTTTGGGTATTGGAATAGACGCCACTGTGCTAGCTATAAGTGCTTGATTTTTTCTTCAAGCCTTTGGATCCCAAGACCTCCTTCTGATTTTGATGTAGTAATTTATTTTCAATTGACTAGGTAGAGTTTTATGCAACTAGTTGTAGAGCCCCAAAGGAAGTTCCTTTCGTATTGTTTTAATTTTTGTACAACGGTGGCAGGAATTTTGATAAGGTTGATTTTATGAGAGTGACTCTACCCGTTTTAGAAAGAAATTTGGTTTTCCATTCCGCTATTTGAAATTATCTAACAGAAATTGATAATCTCTAGTGGTGGTATAAGCTGTAGAAAGTGAGAAACCTAAATATTTCCCAAACGTAGTTCCTTCAGACATATTGAAAGATGTGAATACAAAATGTTTATCCAAGGTAGAGCACTTTTTTAAAACGAAGATCTTTGATCCGTTAAAGTTAATTTTTTTTTGCCGAATGAGAAGTAAAGTGATTTAAGTGATCAATAATTGCGTGACACGACGTACTTGTAATTTTAGTTATAAGAATAATGTCGTATGCGAAGAATAGTTGGGAAATTGAAGGGCTACGCTTGGAAATTTGTATTGGATCCTATGATGTATAGTCTACCGCTACAATAATACTTCTAGAGAACATTTTCATTAATAAAATGAGTAAGTAGGGGGATAGGGGTCCCTTGAAGGAGTCCACGTGATGGTGAGAAGAAGTTGGTAGGAGTACCATTGAAGAGTATTGAGACTGAGAAAATGGTGATGCAAGACATTACAAGATTGATAATAGGTAGTGGAAAGTGGAAGTGAATGAGTGCATGGCGTACAAAGGATCATTCGAGGTAATCAAAAGCCTTTTCTAGGTCAAGTTTTATGAGTGCTTGACCTCTTTTCCCTTTAATAGTACGGAAGTGATTTAAAATTTCTTGGGCAATAATCGCATTTTCGGTTGCATGACGGTTCGGCTGAAAACTAGATTGGGTAGAGCCAATTATTTTAGGTAGAAGAGGCTTAATACGATTAACAAGAATTTTTGTATTAATTTTATAGATAGTATTACGAAGGAATATGACGGTTGCGTGTTAGTCATGGGGCAGTTTGGTTTTTTAGTATAAGATAGATGTAGGTTGAATTGATCTCTGAAGGAATGAAATTTTGATAAAAAAATGTGGTGACAAAATTTTAAAACAAATTCTTTAACTTCTGTACAATAAAATTGATAGAAGTGAGGGTGCAGCCCGTCTGGGCCAGATGATTTATACGGTTTAAGGATTTAATAGCTCGCACAATTTTCAAGTTGTCAAGGGAGTGTGTGAGAGTGATGCCATCGCTGATTGATACTAACACACAAGAGTTATTAGAGGAATAGTTTATTGGGGAAGGTGAGTGGTAAGTAGTAAAAAGAGAGCTAAAATATTGGAAATAGAATTCTTAAATGTATTAATATCAAATGTCCAATCCAGCGTCGTGTTTCAAGGCAGTGATTTTGTTACATCTTCGTTGTTGGAGGGTTAATAGTTGAAAGAAGCAAGTGTTGCATCCCCGCCATTTAACCAATTTATACAAGATTTTAATTTCAAAAATTCTTCCTCAAATTTTAAGGTGTCATTAAAATCACTAATGAGTTGTTGTTCTAGATGTTTAAGGAAAGTACTTGTGGGATAATTTATGGACCGTTGGATGCCTCCTATCCTAGCAAGAAGCACATTTTTCTTTTGAAAAATATTGCTAAAAGTGTGAAGATTCCATTCTTGTTCATCTACTTCGAATTGTTGAATGGCAGGGATCAAGTTGTGATGGTTACTCGTCCAAATATTAGAAACGAGAGGACGAAAAGTAGGATGGGAGTTCCAAATACTTTCAAACCTAAATGGCTTAGTAACCACCGGATTTGGCTGAGTTAGGCTAAGTAGTAAGGGACAATAATCAGAATGAGTCCTAGGCTGATGTCAAACAGAAGAGTCAGGGTTAAGTTAATCCAAGCATCATTATCAACTAGCATGTCTAGACATTCTAAGATGGAGCAAAAGTTACTTCTATTATTAGTCCAAGTAAACATACTACCTTTATACCCTAGATCAACAAGGTTACAATCATTTAGACAATTAAGAAAGCTATCTATCGCGAGTTATTAATTGTCCTGCATCCAAATTTCTCGGAAGCCCTAATTACTTCATTAAAATCCCTACCCACAAACCATGGTCCATAATAATGGCCAAAAAGGCATTTTAGGATAATGATCTTACCTTCATCATGCAGTGTACTTCTTGATTTGTGACTGCTACTTCTTCGACTACAAGTAGATTTTCATCCGAAATGACAGCAATGCCTCCCGCTTTACTATCCGTGACTACAGAAGCCAAGCTAGTGGAGTTAAAATCATCACGAAGATGCATGTGTTCATTTAGGCGGAGTTTAAGTGAGTTCCGCAGATGCGGAAGTTGGACCACAAAAGCAAAAGATGGATCGCATATGCAAAAAGCCTGGCAGTGTTATAATCCGAAAGGTTTCGTGATTTATTTATTTTTGGACTTTGGGAGATCGGATTAAGGCGATTTTTGAAAGGGTTTTTGCTAGATTTTGAGAGGTAAACAACTTTTGGTCATTTTTATCTATTTATATTGAATACCTATCGAATTTTCTCCATAGATTTGGTGTTTTTGAAGTGAAAATTTGGGAATTTTCGAACCATGTATTGGACAGTAATAATTGGAGATTTGAGTGATGATTTGATGTAAGAATATGGTAATTTTGGTATGGTTGGACTCATGGTTAAATAAGTATTTAGATTTTGTTAATTTTGTCGGATTATGAGACGTGGGCCCGAGGTTAACTTTTGAGTTGACCTTTTGACTTAGTTAAAGATCCTAGCTTTATTAAATAGAATTAATTTCTATAGCCTTTTTGATGGTATTATGTTATTTTTGACTAGGTTCGAGCCTTTTGGAGGTCGATATGTGTGGGAAGGGCTTGCTAGCAGAGTGATTTGAGTGGTTTGAGGTAAGTATCTTATTTAAACTCGGTTGAGGCACTAGTTTTCTAAATTATTGTGATAGCTACGTGATATTGGGTGCGCGCATGCGTGGGATGAACCCATGTGCGGGCACAGGAGTATTTTACTCATGTTCGGGTTATGACCGGGCTCTTATAAGCCTAGAATTGACTGTTAAGCTTTAAGCTACGATATTTCCTCATATTTGTAACATTTTATGTGAACTATTTGAGCTATGTTTGAGGTTTAATCCCCGAACGAACTTGATAAATATTTTTCAGTGATGAAATTGCCGATTTGAGTTATGATAGCACACTTTGCACATGTCTAGACTTTAGCATATGATTTATACCAGTCCCGCAGCATGAGATTTGTTATTCATTCATCACATACGTGTATACTTGTTTAATTGCTCCTGTATGATATGTCTGGACTGGAGGCCTGTGGCCACATCGAGAGGATTGTGTTCTTGGAACGTGAGTTGTCCAAGCAACACGTGAGTTGTTCGTGTGGATCCATGTATTGATATTATTGGCACGTGAGTTGTTCATGCAACACGTGAGTTGTCCGTGTGGATCCATGTATTGATATTATTGACATGTGAGTTGTCTATGTGAGTTCTATTATTAGCACGTGAATTATTTGTGCATCATGTGAGTTATCCGTGTAGCGTGTGGATACAGATCCATCCCCCTAGGGTCACCCTCTCATGTTTCTCACTTGATGGTGTACACACAGATATTGAAAATACTGATCAATGATTTGGTGCAAATATGAAAAATTGAGGGAATTTGGCCAGTGTGTTGTTGGATTTTGCATTTTATCCTTACTTGCAATTTTTCCTTGATTATTTATCTGCTTTAATTGCATATCACCTCTATATGCCAAGATATCATCTTAGCAGAGTATTTGAAAAATTGTACCTATACACAGACATATATCTCTTACTAGACTTGAGGATTTGATTTCAATATTGTTTGGTACCGATTTAAAAGATGAAATTACACAGGTGATAGCTAGTATCATTAATGATTTGTGTTTCTTCTACCTTGCTATGTTAATTTATGATACTTATTGAGAACATTAGGTCGGTTGTACTCATACTACACTATGCACTTTGTGTTGCAGATCCAGGTACTTCCGGGGCGGTTGCTAGTATTAGAGTTTTATATATTCGGAAACAATTGAGGTAGCTACTTTGGCGTCCACAGACCTTGATTCTCCTTTTTTCAGTTTATTAACATTGTCCTATTTTTCTAGATAGTGTTTTAGCAGTTAGACTCTGTCGTCATTTAGATGCTCATGTACTCAGTGACACCTCGATTGTGAGAAATTTTGTATTGAGTTGTGGTATTTTCATAAGTTATTATGAGATTTTCACTATTAAGCTTATTGCGTTATATTTTAAAATTTGAATTTGCGTGATTATTTGTGATTGTCGGCTTGCCTAGTATTATGATAGGCGCCATCACGACTTGTGAGATTTCGGTTCGTGACAATACAGTTGCCCGAATACATGAAATACAAAATTAAACAGTTGTAATCCCTAACTTTTAGGCAGATTACCTCACTGTATTGATAATACAGTCGCGCGAATACATAAAATACAGAATTACACAGCTGTAAATCATATTTTTTAAGGTGATTTACCTCATTATATTTATAAATACAGTTGCACAAATACATGAAATACCATACAATAATAGCAAAATTGTAGCTATGGCAAGTAAATACAAATATTATAGCTATAGCACGTTAATAACCACTTAACTATAGTGGTTTCTGAAAATTCCTCGCTAAAATTTGGGTTGTAACCCAATCCGTCCAACTCTTATCAAATTTTAATTAATGTGTGTTATTTTCTCATGAATTATTTAGTTATCAAATAAGAATTTTTTTTGTTATGGTCATATATAACATATCAAACAAAAAATAAATAAAAAAATTAATTTAAAGATATTTTAGCAAAGTTACTCATGGATTAATTAAACCCAATTTTAAATGGTTGAGATGGGTTGTGTCAAGATGAGTTGAGTTCAATAAATGGGTGGGCAGTCCAACTTTAAACAAATTAAGCGAGTCAAATGAGTTTGGGCTCAAATTACCACCCCTTGATTTTGGTTCCGATTTAGCTTTTTCGAACTTGATTGGAAGCTCATGTTTTGAATAATCCCGACTTGATTCACAATTTTTTAGTGAGACTATATATACATCTTAAGATATATATATATATATATATATATATATATATATATAACCTTAAGCGGGTCAAATGAATTTGGGCTCAAATTGCCACCCTTACAGAAAAGAGAACTGGGATTTGTTTCAAGCATTGTTGGTTTGAAGATCAGAGACTTGCGTCTTTTATTTCCCTCTTGCTTCTACTTCATTGTTATTTTTCTTCAAAACTGCCTATAGTTCTTGACATGTTTTTCTAGGTCAACATACAAATATTTTATTTTATATACTCATATGTTACTTATAATTGGTATGCGGAGTTCTTTTTATATTGTCACAACCCAATTCTCTTCCGTAGGATGTCGTGATGGCACCTAATCTCTAGGACTAGGTAAGCCTGACATTTGATACAACTGGACAAAGATAATTAAAAAAAAATACTAAAAACGAGTGCAAATAACTCATGCAAACTTCCGAAAAATAGAATCTTAACAATACACTCCCTAAGAATGGTAGAACAGAGTCATAAGTTCTACAGAGTAAGCTAAGGTGGCTAGTACATCACTGTCTGAATGGAAAATATAACAGTAGCAAAAGTAAAAGAAGGCGATTCCGAATCCTGCGAACGCCGAGCAGGCATACCTTGAAGTCTCCGTAAAGTAGCTAGCCGATGATCATTAACAACCGGCACAAGCAGACGTACCTGGATCTAGACAAAAATGTGCAGAAGCATAGTATGAGTACACCACAACGATACCCATTAAGTATCAATCTTAACCTCGGTAGTGTAGTGACGAGGCCAGATCAAGACGCCTACTGAATGTAAATAAACAGTATAAAAAGGTAATAAAGGTAAATAATGGAAATCGGAGAAATAATTGATACGGAACATTTGACAGCAAGAACAAATACTTAAATTTTAAGCACATGAATAACATGAGGAAATCAATTAAAGAGAACCAAAATAATCATATATGGACAATAACTGACACAACAAAACAAGGAGGCACAATAACAAGAATCACTACGAGGTATCGCCCGTGTACAATAAGAATTACCACTGAGGTACTTCCTTGTGTATATATATAAAGAATCACCACCGAGGTACCGCCTCGTATTCATAATTAAGAATCTCAATCACAATCTTTCCTTATACCACTGTGTGAGCCTTACATTTGAAGTAGGTTTTGAAAACAGTTTTTCTGAAATAGCTTCACGCACTTTAGTCCACCTTATGATGCCGCGTGGCTTCACGTACTAAAAGCAACACGCACATAAGTTCCACCTTATACTGCCGCATGCACATTAACCCATGGCCTTATACCTCCACATGCACGTTAATATCACATTACAATAACAACTGGCACCACAAGTGCCCATATATCACAATTTGCCAGCAATCAACAATATCAATATTTCCACAATAACAACCCACGGCTCTACCACAACGGGTACATGAATATCAACAACAACGAACATAAAATGCTCAACAAGGAAGTTGTTTCAACAATAACAATTTCACCTCTACGTGATAGCGTCTTTTACAACTTCAACACCAATAACTCAACAATGAGAGACAATGTATAACCACGATACTAAATAAGAATAACTCACAATGAAAGAGATAACATGTAGCAATGACTTCAAATAATGGAAATCAACAAGGAAAGGGATAACATGAATAATAACTCCAAATAATGATAATCAACAATGGGCAAGATAACACAAAAAATAACTTCAAATAATGATAATCAACAATGAAAGAGATAACACGTAGCATTAATAGAGGCAACAAGTTCAACTAAGCATGGGAGCAATTTACCAATTGGAATGTAGAACAAATATTAACAAAATCATTTAAGTCATGTAAGGATAGACCAACACAAGTAAGAATAGACTAACTAAGAGAATTTTGAACATGATACTACAATTCAATTAAAGCATGGAAAGAGTCTAAGTAGCCTAAACCGATCAATTACCACACACAACCCGTGTACCCACTCGTCATCTTGCGTACACGACTTC
Organism: Nicotiana tabacum; assembly: GCF_000715075.1. Taxonomy (NCBI): domain Eukaryota; kingdom Viridiplantae; phylum Streptophyta; class Magnoliopsida; order Solanales; family Solanaceae; genus Nicotiana; species Nicotiana tabacum. Next base: position 84,324,608 of record NC_134080.1, read on the forward strand.
ACATAGCACAAATGAATCAAACAATACCAATCCTAAGGGGCAGTTCTCCCACACAAAGTTAGGCAAGACACCTACCTCAAAACACGCTAACTCAATCCGCTAGTAAGCATTTTCCACGATTATCCAACTCTAAATGGCTCAAATCTAGGCAAAATAACTTTATACCATAAATACAAAACTACAGGTAAAATATTCCGAATACAAAGATGCAACATTTAAAGAAAATCAAAAGTTAACTCAAAAGTAAACATCGGGCCCATGTCTTGGAATCTGACTAAACTTACAAAATCCGAACACCCATTCGATAACGACTCCAACAATAATAAAATTACTCAAATCCGACCTCACATCGCCTTTCAATTTCTCAAAATATAGTTTATGGAGTTTTCACTATTCTTCCCCAGCTCATAAAACCTTCTTCGCGATCACATGAAGCCAGTCGAGAACGCGATGACCAGCTTCCTCAACCTACGCGATCGCGCTCCAGGCCACACGAATGCGAAGAACACTGCGTGCCTCATCCCCAACCTCATATTCCTTATACGCGAACACGATCCATCTCAAGTGGCACTTACTCTACCGACAACAAACTACTCTATGCAATCGCGACACGTCCTCTGCTAACGCGATGAAGGAAACCTGACTCAGAAAAACAAGCAATCCCATTTCAAGAACAATTGGTCCGAACTCAATCTGAAACACACCAGGGGCCCTTGGGAACCCGTTCGAACACACCAACAAGTCCTAATATATGATACGAACTCATTAGAAGCCTCAAATCACATGAAACAACACTAAAACCATGAATCGGACATCGATTCAAGCCTACTGATCTTATGAGCGTCTAACTTCTAAAACTAATGTCGAAACATACCAAACAAACTCCAATTGACCTCAAATTTTGCACACAAGTCATAATTTATATAACGGACCTAGTACAACTTTCAGTATTGAAATCCGGACCTGATATCAATAAAGCCAACTCCTGGTTAAACTTCTCAACCTTCCAAACCTTCAACTTCCAACTTTCGCCAATTCAAGCCGAAACGACCTACAGACCTCCAATTCAATATCCGAACATGCTCCTAAGTACTAAATCACCATATGGAGCTATTGGAACCATCAAAACTCTATTCTGGAGTCATTTTCACATAAGTCAAACTCTGGTCAGCTCTTTCAACTTAAGCTTCCAACTTTGGGACTAAGTGTCTTATTTCACTCTAAAACTCACCCGAACTAATACCAACCACCATAGCAAGTCACATAACCATATTATAACATAGAGGAGACAACAAATGAGGGGGGGGGGGAGGAATGGGGCTAAAATACTCAAAACGACCGGCCTTGTCGTTACATCCTCCCCCTCTTAAAACAAACATTTGTCCTCGAACGAGTACGAAGATATAGCTGAAGTGATGAAAAGATGAGGATAACGACTATGCATATCATGCTCAGTCTCCCAAGTCACCTCCTCAACTTGTTGACCCGTCCATTGAACCTTCACTGAAGCAATGCTCTTTGCCTTAACTTTCGGACCTGCCTGTCCAAGATGGCTACCGCCTCCTCAACATAAGACAATCCCTTGTCCAATTGGACTGAGCTAAAATCTAACACATGGGACGTTTCACGGTGATACTTCTAGAGAATAGAAACATGGAATGTCGGATGAACTACAGGTAGACTAGGTGCAATGCAAGCTTGTAGGCCACCTTACCAATTTTCTCAAGAATCTCAAAAGGTCCGATATACCTAGGTTGAACTTGGTCTTCTTCTCGAACCTCATAACACCATTCATGGAAGAAACACGGAGCAAGACCCACTCTCCAACCATGAATTCAATATCACGAAACTTTAGATCTGCATAATACTTCTATCTAGATTGCATTATACGAAGTTGATCCTGGATCAACTTGACCTTCTCCAAGGAATCTCGAACCTAATCTGTTCCTAATAACTTAACCTCTCCCGTCTCAAACCAACCAACTGGGGAACTACACCGTCTCCCATATAGGACCTCATAAGGAGCCATCTAAATACTCGATTGGTCGCTGTTACTATAGGCAAACTCCGCGAGTGGCAAGAACTAATCCCAATAACCCCTAAACTCCATAACACAGGCACAAAGCATATCCTCCAATATCTGAATGGTGCGCTCAGACTTTCTGTCCGCCTGAGGGTGGAATGTTGTACTCAACTCAACCTATATGCCTAACTCACGCTGTACGGCCCTCCAGAATCACGATATAAACTGCGTACCCCATTGTGAGATGATGGATACCGGTACACCATGAAGTCGGATAATCTCACAGATCTAAACCTAAGCCAGCTACTCTGAAGAATAGGTAGTCACTACTGGAATGAAATGAGCTGACTTGGTCAACCTGTCCACAATCATCTGTACTACATCAAATTTCATCTGAGTCCATGGGAGCCCAACAATGAAGTCCATAGTGACATGCTCCTATTTCCACTCGGGAATCTCAAGTCGCTGAAGCAAACCACCTGGCCTTTGGTGCTCATACTTCACCTGCTGACAATTTATGCACCGAGCTACATACTCTACTATGTCTTTCTTCATCTCCTCCACCAATAGTGATGCTTCAAGTCCTGATACATCTTAGGGGAACCCGGATGAATAGAGTATCGCGAATTGTGTGCCTCATGAAGAATCAATTCATGCAAAATCATCCACATTGGGCACACATAATCGGCCCTGCATCCACAACACACCGTCATCTCCGATAGTAACCTCCTTAGCATCGACATGCTGAACCGTATCCTTGAGGACAAGAAAATGGGGGTCATCATACTGACACTTTCTGATATGATCATATAGAGAGGACCGAGAAACCATGCAGGCAAGAACTCGGCTAGGCTCCAAAACAACAAATCTAACAAACTGGTTAGATAAGGCCTGAACATCCAATGCTAATGGTCTTTCTGCTGCCGGTAGATATGCTAAACTACCCAAAGTCTTGGCCTTTCAACTCAAGGCATCGGCCACCACTTTGGCTTTCCCGGGATAATATAGAATGGTGATATCATAGTCTTTAAGCAACTCTAACCACCTCTGATGCCGCAAGTTAATACGCCAGATCTTCACATAGGACACCATACAAATAATGTTGCCAGATCTTGAACGCATGAACAATGACTGCCAACTCCAAGTCGTGGACAGGATAATTCTTTTCATGGGTTTTAAGATTTCAAGATGTGTAGGCAATCACCCTACTGTCTTGCATCAACACCGTGCCAAGGACAATACGTGACACATCATAGTACACAGTATAAGACCCCGAGCCCATAGGCAATACTAACACCGGGGCTGTAGTCAAGGCAATCTTAAGCTTTTGAAAGCTCGTCGCACACTCCTCAGAACATCTGAAAGGATCACCCTTCTGGGTCAATCTGGTCATAGGTGCAATAGTAGATGAGAAACCCTCTACAAAACAACGATAATACTCGGCCAAACCAAGGAAACTCTGGATCTCAGTAGTTGATGACGGTCTGGGCCAATTCTGCACTGCTTTAATCTTTTTCAGATCAAACTTAATCCCTTTACTTGACACCACATGACCCAAAAACGCCAACGAATCAAGGAAACATTCACACTTTGAGAATTTTGCGTACAACTTGTTTTCTCTCAAGGTATAAAGCACGATCCTCAAGTGATGATAATGATCTTCCTAACTATAGGAGTACACCAAGATATTGTTAATAAACACATTGGCAAATGAATCGAGATAAGGCCAGAATACACGGTTTATCAAGTGCATAAATGTTTATGGGGCATTGGTCAACCCAAATGACATCACAAGGAACTCGTAGTGATCGTGCCGAGTTCTACAAGCAGCCTTTAGAATATCCAGATCCTAAATCTTTAGTTGATGATAACCTGACCGCAAATCAATCTTAGAGAACACTCTGGTACCCCGTAGCTAATCAAATAAGTCATCAATTCATGGCAATGGATACATGCTCTTCACTGTAACCTTGTTCAACTACCGATAATCAATACACATGCAGATATTACCATCCTTCTTCTTCACAAACTAGGCCGGAGCACCCCACGATGACACACTAGGCCAAATGAAACCCTTATCGAGCAAATCTTGCAATTTCCTTTAACTCCTTAAGCTCCGCTAGGGCCTTATGATATGGTGAAATAGAAATGGGATGAGTGTCTGGCAACAATTCAATACCAAAATCGATATCCCTATCGGGCGGCATGCCTAGAAGATCTACTGGAAATAAATCTGGGAAGTCCCTCACTATCGGAATTGACTCAACGGTAGGAGTATCAGCACTAACATCTCTTACAAAGGCTAGATAAGCAGCAGACCTCTTCTCAATCATCTGCTGAGCCTTTAGACATGATACAACCATGCTAGGAACATAATGTAATTCACCCCTCCACTCTAACCGTGGTAAATCTGGCATAGCCAGCATCAAAGTCTTGGCATGACAATATAGAATAGCATGATAGGGTGACAACTATTCCATGCCCAAGATAACATCAAAGTTTACCATACTAAGTAACAATAGATCAACTCTAGTCTAATAACCACCAATAACAACTAAACACGACCGATACACACAGTAACCAACAATAGAATCTCCCACAGGCATGGACGCATAAATAGGAAGAATCACGAGATACACCCAAATTCAAAGCAAAGTTAGATAATACATATGAATAAGGGGAGCCCCGATCAAATAAGATTGACGCATCTCCATGGCAAATTGGAACCATACCTGTAATGACTGAGTCTGAAGAACTTGCCTCCATCCTATTTGGAAAAGCATAGAATCTGGTCTGGCCTCCCTCACTAGGGTGACTCTATCCGCCCATCCCTCACCCCTAGTTGGCTATGCGGGCGGACCGGCAACTGGGGCAGCAATCATTTCCTGAGAAGTCTGAGGGCCTGACTGAATCTATGGAGCCTGAGTAGCCTGGGGAGGTGCTACCCTCCTTAGTCTGGGGTAGCCTCTAACCATATGACGAGTATCACCACACTCAAAGCAAGCACTCGGTGTGCACCTATTGGGACTTGATAAGTGTGGTTTTTGACCATTTATTAGTAACTTTTTACTTTTGTTTTAATCAAAAAGTATTGATTTATGTTCCCAAAACTAATGAAAGTGTGCAAATTGCAGGAATGTTGGAAATTTGGACTCTTAAGAAAAATTTTGACTAAAAAAGGAGTGTTCTGACTCATAAGGCAAGCAAGGTGAAACACATAAGAAGTGTGGTCCTCAGAGGTTTTTCTCCAACTGCAAAGCAAGTGCAGACCGCAGAATTTCCTCTGCAACTGCAGATTTTGTGAAGAAGTCCAGTAGTACATTAGGCAGAAGTGCGAACCGCATATGAATTGTGCATCCGCATAACATGGTCTACATTGAAGAGAATTCAAAAAGTTCAGAGAGTTCACAAATGACCAATACTTAAGCCTTTCCTAAAGTGCGGACCGCACAAGAATTGTGTGGCCGCAAAAGCTACATTGTGGCCGTAGTCAAAATTGCACAATTGCAGCATCCAGTTCCTTGCAAGACCAAGAAATGTGCGGACCATACATGAAATTATGCGGCCGCAGAACCTCCCGAGGGATATTTTTGTCAGCAAATTTAGGGCCACTATAAATAGACAAGAATCACATTTTAGTTCAGTTTTTGAATTTCAATAAGCTATAGCCGTTGTAGTTTTCTATTTTAGGAAATTTATGATCATTTTGGGATAAAACCATCATAGTTTATTATTTTAATATTATATTATAAGTTTAATTAGTATTTCTTCTTTGCTTTCTTCATTTTCTATTATGAGTAGCTAGACATTTATTAGGGTTGTGACCCAACCCTAGTGTGTAAACCTTGTGGGTATTTATTTAATACTTGTTTTTGATTAGGTGTTGATTATTTAACCTTGTTTACGCTTTAATTTTAGAATTAATGGTTGCAAACATTGATGCATGCCTTTTTGACTTGGTCTTTACTTGAGAAAGATGGACCTAGTCTAGGGAAACTAGGCTAACAAGAAATTGGGCTAATATAGGATTTGACTAGCCTAATTAAAGGTTTTAAACTAGAGATAAGGAAAATCCAACTTGAGCTCATATCAACTATTTAGTATGATACCCATTTGGGCTTGAGAAAGCCAAATTAGGCAAAATCACTCTATAACCGAGAGGTATTGAGTGGGTAACTTTGAGTTGAGAGCTATAATACACCCTGATTAATAAAACAAGTGTTAACGTACTTAACCCATCAGGCGAACACCTAGGTGAAAGTCACATCCCTAGGTTTTTTAACCGCTTGGTAAAAAAAACAAAAACAATCACTCCCTTTCTAGTTTCTTCTCATTAGTTCATAATTGTTAGTGTTAATTTAGAAGTAGAAAACAAAATCCCTTATTTGGAAGAGTAATTTATTTATTTCATTTGCTCTCATCAAGTGTATACCTTAACACCCATATTAAACTCCATGTGGAGATCGACCCCAACTTTTGTTGGGTACTATTCTTCCAACAACCATTTCCTCTCACTATTGGGTGCGGATTGGACATGGATCAATTTTTGGCGCCATTACCGGGGATTTAAAATGGTGCTATCTATATATTTGAGTGTGTTTGTTGAATATCTTCTTTCCCTTCCGTGTTAGTAACTTGTTTAAGAAATTATAGATACAAACATGGCGAACAATGGTCTCAGAAATTTGCCTTTGGGGGAATTGGACGGTGAGGAAGAACAAGTAGAGGAGGTACCTCCTGAGCCTCAAGAAAATCAGAGAGGCCAGGTACCACATGACGAAGTGCCTGTTCCACCCCCACATCCACCATGAGCGGCTCCACACCGGATATTTCCCAACGAAGGTTATGCTAGTGCAATAGTCCCTCCCTGTATTAGAGCGAGCAACTTCCAAATCACCAATGTGATACTCACTTTTTTGAGCAACATGGTTTCTTTACTAGTGCTCCAACTCAAAATGCTTATAAATATTTGAAGGGTAGTATGGATACATGTTGAGGGAGCAAGCAAACTAATGTTTCCAATGATGCATTCAGGCTAAGGCTTTTACCTTTCTCTCTACGGGGGTAAGCTTTATATTGGTTGGAACGATTGCTGAACCATTTAATTGACACTTGGGATGAGTTGGCGGCAAATTTCATTGCTAAGTTTTTCTCTCCTAGGCACATGGCTACTCTTCGAGATGAGATCTTGAAATTCAAGCAAGAGTTGAATGAACCACTACACAAAATATGGGAGCATTATAGAACAATGGTTAAGGAATCTCCCAACAATGATGTGAAGGAAAACATGATAAAACGAACCTTTTATCGTGGGATTAACACAACTGACCAATGTGTAGTGAATCAAATAGCCGGTAGGAACTTTATGACTATGCCTTATGCGGAGGTGTGTGAAATCTTAGATGGGATGGCGGAAACGTTGTCGGCTTGGAAATCCCGAGTCAATGTTCCACAAGGTGATCTGAATATGATCTACCTTCACAAAGAATTGCAAGACCATGGGCAAGCCATTGCCGAATTGACCACTACCATGACTCAACTAGCAAAGGCCCAACTAAATCAAGTGCAAGCTCCTAAGAAAGTTAATGCTATGGAGGGAGTGAATGTGTTGGTGAACAATAGGAGGACCAAGGGTCTACAAGTACAAACTCGAGTGGAGAACTAGGTGCAAGATGGATGGTGGTTTTGATCAAGATGATTCTTACAATGAATAAGAGGAGGAAGTGCAATATGTGAACAATTTTCAAGGGCACAGAAATAACTTCCAAGGCTCAAACCAACAACAATGTCGACCACAAAACAATCATGCCAATTGGAATTCTAGCAATCAAGGGAATTTTCATAAAAACAACAATCAAGGAAATTGGAGTGGAAACAACCAAGGAAATTGGGGAGGCAACAATCAAAGTGGATGGAGTAAGAATCAAGACAACCAGGGGTCGGGTTTTCAAAGGCGTCTAATGTATCAACAACTGAGCAACCCACCTCCTTATAGTTCCCAATGGTTCAAGTTCTTCAAACAATGGCACGAGACATATTGAAAGTATGCTCAATCAAATGATAGAAAAGAATTCCGATTTGGATGCCCAACTTGCCTCACACAACACATCAATCCGCAACCTAGAAATTCAAATGGGGCAATTCTCTCAAGCTTTAAATTCTCGTCCTAAGGGGGCACTACCAAGTGATATGGTGGTAAACCCAAAGGGTTGCAACAATACGAGGCATGCCATGGTGGTTATCACAAGAAGTGGAAGAGGCGAGAATGCACCCACCTCAAGTGGAAGGCAACTTGGTGATGATGATGAAGTGATGCAAGAAGAAGAGATTTCGAACAATGTTGTTAAACCTAATGAGGAAGTTTGGATTGATATTGATGATAGTGTGGAAAGACTCAAGAGGAGGTGAACCCATCTAGAGAACGCATTATTCACATACCAGAGCCGGTAGTGCAAAAGGCTAAGGCACCATTGCCCAAGCCACTACCTCCGTACCCTCAAAGACTTTCCAAGCAAAATGGTGAGAATTAGTTAAAGAAGTTTATTCAAATGATGAAGAGTCTTTCAATCAATGTGCCATTGGTCGAAGCTTTGGAATACATGCCCGGTTATGCAAAGTTTATGAATGATCTTGTGACAAAAAAGCGGTCAATGAATTTTGAGACCATCAAAGTAACTCATCAAGTGAGTGCAATTGTTCATTTAATGGATCCTAAGTTTGAGAATCTCGGTGCTTTCACGATTCCTTGTACAGTTGAAAGTGCCGAATTTGCTAAAGCTCTTTGTGATCTTGGGACACGTATAAATTTGATGCCCTATTCGGTTTTCAAGACTTTGGGGATTGAGCAACCAAGACCTGCCTCTATGAGATTGAAAATGGTCGATCGTACCATGGAGAGGCCGTTGGGTGTGAATTAAGATATTTTGGTTCGGGTTGATAAATTCATTCTTCTGATGGATTTTGTCATTCTAGATTGTGTGGTTGATTATGAGGTGCAAATTATTCTTGGGAGACCTTTCCTTGCTATGGGTAAGGCTCTTTGTGATGACGAGATGGAAGGCTTTATGGAATATGTGAACTCTTTGCAAAGAATGGGGTCGTACAACTATGCATCCTGATAATTGCCCTTGGATCTTGAAAATAGGAAGACTCCTCCTACAAAGCCTTCTATTGAAGAGCCACCTACCTTGGAGTTGAAGCCATTGCCTTCACATCTTCGGTATGAATTTCTTGGCCTTTGTTCTACTTTACCGGTTATTCTTTACTCTTGTTTGACTAACGTGTAGGTAGATTCTACATTGGCGATGCTACAAAAGAGGAAGAAGGATATTGGGTGTGTCACGCCCCAAACCTGCGGAGGCGTGGCTAGCACCTGACGCCGTACTGGCCCAAGCCAACCACTCTGTAACCCATTTTTTTTGTAACCATCATGGGCCAACATGACCGTGGGCAAAAACTGTATCAATGAACCATCGTTCTTAGAACATAAATACACATGGGTCGTCAAGGCCTCTAACATATTGTACAAAATGAACCACTATCTACAAAGCCTCTAAGATTATTTAAAATCAAATGGGATAGGGTACCGGCCTACCCATAATCCTGTAGCAACACTCTGATACGAAGACTCATAGACTCGGTTGCACTTTGAATGAGGTGGAGTATTACCGATCCTTCGTTGAAATGCTAACCTCGTCTATTATGAGGGCTCGTCAAACTGATTATCTATACCTGAAGTCATGAATGCAGTGTCCCCAACAAAAGGACGTCAGTACGAATATTGTACTAACTATGTAAGGCAGAACTGAAACATAACAGTAAGCCAACCGTAATTAAAGACATATAAGAAGATACCTGAATCTCTGAAGTGTCACCATATATGCATACTTATTATACTAATATATATATATAATGCTTTTCTTTGAGACTATTATCCATATCTTATGATGCATGACTGCCCAACTGATCAGTGGTAACTGCCCGACCGGCCGTAGCTCGGTGGTAAATATGTCTGCCCTACTAGCCATAGCTTGGTGGTAAATGCATGACTGCCCGACCGGCCGTAGCTTGGTGGTAAATGAATATGCGTGACTGCCCAACCGATGGAAAATAATGATACATAACTGCCCAACCGGTGGTAACTGCCCGACCAACCATAGCCCGGTATTAAATGCATGAAGATGCATGTACGTGTATCACTATATTATAAAAATTAACATATTTATTATACACCTCAATAGAGACTTAGGAACATACTTAGACAGGCTTGAATATCATTTCACAGGAATGAATAACATAGACATCCTTAACTGCTTAGAGTAGAACCATTTATGGAATAGCAATACATTTAGGTTTTGTTGCTTGGATCATGCTAAAAGAAGGAAGGATTAGCCTTAACATACCTGAACCGATTCTCTTGAGAAAGATAGCACTCCACTCCCTTGGAATCGCAAAATCCCATTGCTATTAAGCTAAAAAGTTTCGTGTGAATCTCTTGCTGAAGCTAATTACATTGCTATGAAGATAAATATATCTGTCTTTTGTGAATTTTATCAAAATCTCATATGACTTTTGTTAGCATAAGTCTTTCAACATAACTAGCTTAATAGACTTACGTTGCCTTCAACACATCTTTGTGAATTTGAGTATTTTAAGGATTTAGCCAAGATTCCCTCTAAGGGTGCCACCTAGCCTCACAACATAGTTAGTGACCTTAAATGTCCAGACATGCTGCTACGTTAAGAACTTTTAGGCTTTATCCAAGATCCTAATTAATTATTCACTAATCAATAATTAACCAATTGCCCGCATAATTAAGAATTATCTCAAATTACTTAAAATAGTACTCACTTTTAATATAATTTATACATCTTACTATCATGGTCATGTGGTACCATATAAAATCAATACATACAGTATTATTTCAATAAAACATCTGTGTAAAAAAATGCATATATTTTCTCAACTTTTAATTTTCCTAATCTTAAATAAAGAGTAAAGGTTTTCGTACGCTTAATTCTTAAAATTGTAAAAAGATATCCTTCTTTTCTTGTGAGAAAATAATTTCTATCTTCACAATAAAGAAAATCTCATAAAATTTTTAGTATTATGAGTATTATTGAAAGTAGTAATATTAATAATTATATAAAATCATATTTTTCAACTGTTTTACAAAAATATTCCACTCAAAATACCATATCCAATGTATATAACGGTATTAAGGTTGTTAAACATACGGGGTCTTATAATAACATAGTCACAAATCCTCTATAACCTCATGAATGGTCTTAATCCCTTCAAGCTCATATGAATTACTACGACTCATCCTAATATTAAAGTATGGGATGTAGCATCCTTCCTCCCTTTAGAAACATTCGTCCTCGAATGTTAACTCTTAGAAACTTACAAATTTTTTGCCAAAGTCTCCTCTGTAAACTAAACTAAAACCCAACCTCTGTCTGAAGTCTGGACAATTCACAACCTTTTGTACTTGAGTATCTCGTATCTTCTTCACCTTTACCTTGCTCACTTGTCAATCTTGTATTGTATCTTCTATTTCTTTCATAACATCCCTTCTACATAGGTGAAAATTACGCCTTAATGAACTATTGTGATACCTGCACCTCTAGTGCATACAAAATTTGGTGGAAACTTTATACTGACTTCTTACGACTTAGCTTTATGGCATGATCTGGAAACAAAACAAGGGTAATATTTCTTAAATGCCCTATAGCCTCGCAATTATAAATGTAGCGTGCAACACACCCAGAAGTGAGACTCTAATAGGCACGACTTTTGTAGACTTCCAAGGACGCGACCTGCTCTGATACTACTTTGTCACGCCCCAAACCTGGGGAGGCGTGGCTGGCACCCGGTGCTGTACTGGCCCAAGGAACCACTATGTAACCCTTTTTTTTGTAACAATCATGGTCCAACATGGCCACAACTCATAATGTATAACTATAACTGAGCAAACACTGTATCAATGAACCATCGTTCTTAGAACATGAATACATATAGGCTGTCAAGGCTTCTGACATACTGTACAAAATAAACCTTTATATACAAGGCCTCTAAGATTATTTAACATCAAATGGAACAGGGTCCCGACCTACCCATAAGCCTTGTCAACTCTAAGGGCTCTTCAAAATGATTATCTGTACCTGTAGGCATGAGCGCAGCGTCCCCAACAAAAAGACGTCTGTACAAATAATGTTGTCATGCCCTAAACCTTAAGAGGCATGGCCGGTACCTGGTGCCATACTCGGCCCGAGTGTACCACTCTATAACCGTGAACTATGGAGGGGTATCCCTTAACTTAGGCCGATAAGTCCTACCTACAAGCTGACAATACCAATCGAGGATGATGGGGCCATATTCTGAATCATCTGAAAATAATGTCTTTCTTATTTAAGGGTAAACATACCCAAAAGCTCATATATATAACTGTGCACGCTGACGAGGCCGCCATGAACATCTACTGATATACAAAATATACATGACTCATCTACAAGCCTCTAGAGATAACTCAACTGTACCATGGTTGGGACAGGGCCTTGACCTACCCATCAAACATGTATATATAAAATGGACTCAAGGTTTAGACCTAGTAACTCCGAGGAAGTGGAGCTTACCAACCAAGCTGATGTTTGACTCTGTTTGCTGGGAGGGTCTATCAAAATGTCAATCAGGACCTGCATGCATGAAATGCAGCATCCCTAGCAAAAGGGACGTCAGTACGAAATAATGTACCATGTATGTTTGGCAACAAAATAACTGAAAGCTGAAACTAAACTGTTAATATAATAACTGACAGTAACTGGGAGTCAAAGATAATTTGAAGATATGCTTACCTACTGTTATGACTCAATTCTCTCAATATAGTAAGTAAAATAGTTGTCCGACCCTATAAGGCTCAATATGTGTAACTGCTCTGCCATAGTAGGCTCACTCGTAGGCGTTTGGCCATACTAGGCTCTAGATCTCGGCCATTCTAGGCTCGCTCATAGGCGCTCTACCATAGTAGGCTTGGTATATAACTTACCATCTGATCAGAGGTTGCCCAATAGGGGCCTGCCCATCGATTAAAGCTCGATGGTGGTGAAAATATGGTAATACTATATATAGACTCTCTGATCTCTTGGCTGAAATAAGACAAAATTAAACTGAATATAACGTCCCGATAATGGAAAATGTTGTAATTTGGGAGACTAGAACAATGTACATAAATTCAGGAATATGAACTTCTCTTTATTTCTTGTTATCGAACACATGTAGTTACTAGATCATGCCAAAATGAAAGAAAGGTTTAGTCTTAACATACATTAACTCCGTTGAGTCCTTAATACCTTCCAAGAAATTCTTCAAACAACTCAACTCAATCTACCACAACATAAGGGGATTCAAAATCAGTGCTGAGTAAAGGCTAAGTCCACAACTTAAACTAGTAGCTCATTTATGTAAATTTGGGCAGCATCTCCCCTGTAACAAGGCCTTCCTCCAGTAGCATATAATAACAACAACAAGAACAAAACAATAACAACATTTATGCATCATGTTCTAACCTTATCCCCATCACAATATACCACAAAATAGACCACACATCCTAATCACTTCATACATAAAACGACAATCAAAGTAGTGTCAAACAACCTTAAAAATGTAATGACGAACGACCAACCAACCACCCTGACATTATGTGGTATTTATCCACACCCTTTCTCCTCCCAAACTCCATACAAATAGTAGCAAAATAGGTAACCTAAAAGCAACACAAAACAGCCCACAAAACAGTCCCCCAAGTTCAGCAACTCAAAATTGATTTTTCGATTTACTAAAACACGTTTCGACTTGTCTTTTCTTTCAAATTTAGAAACACGACCTTGAATACATAATTAAGACTATTATACAATAAACAAGCCATGAATTAAACATAAAATATAAGCTTACAACCAGCCACCAGTGATGCAACAACAAATAACATATCACTCTTTCGAAATTCGTTAGGTCTAGTCTTTACGATCGAGTTACAACTCGTATAAGCATAGATAATGGAAGATGAAACATAAATTTACCTTGGACTTAATAGAACCCATGAAACTAGTCTTTCTTCATATAAAATCAGTCCCCCAATGTAGCTACAAGAAGGAGAAAGAGAAACTAGCAAGCTGTCAGAGATTTTCGGCACTAGAATCACATCGTAACACCCAAAATAACCTAGGGTTTGTGTGGGAATTTTGGTGAGGAGTTACAGCGGTTCACCATGGATTTCATGTTCTGAAATATAAGTGAAATAAATGACTTAATTATCCCTTAAAATTCCACTCTTGGCCAACTTAATTGAGGCCTCTCCTTTGGGCAACTAGGTGATGCACCTACTTGTCACCTACCAGCCCGTGCAGTCTCACAAAAATTCTAATAACTCTCTACTCCAATGCTGTATCAATGAAAGGTTTAATCTGTTGGAAACTAGACTCGTAGATCTTCAGTTTGGTATATAGATCATCCTGTAATTCTAAGTACATTGAGAGAAATGCTCACCTATATTTGACCTAATTTTCAACATATTTATGAATGCAACTTGTGATGACCTTTTCCAACTTTTGTTTCACAACTTGCTTGACTTCAAAATATAACACACGACTATCATACTACTAAAATAACTCATAACATAATCTCTTTATAATGTTAATCACCCTAGTCTCACCCCAAAAGTACATGTTATAACATTCCAACTTGTCGACTTTTGACGAAACTTATTTTCTTCAATTCCTTTAGCTTCTAAGCCTTAAAACCCTCTTGGTACTTGGTATTCATGATCTTAAATATTTGTAACCTCCATGTTAATATGATTAACTAACTTTGTAAACTATTCAAAGATGATTTTATTTCTGAGCTTACATCAATTGACTTACAACGTACTATTACGTACGAAAACATGGGGTGTGACATCATTCTCCCCTTTGGGACATTCGTCCTCAAATGTTGATTGATGTGCTTGTTAATCTCGTATCCTATAGCTCTTGCAAATACATTAATACTGTCCTTTCCATTTAGGCAACTGTTCTGTGAATAAATCCAAAGGCCAGGGCATTCCTCCTGTAAAGCCTTAGAAAATTTTGCTAAGTAATTTAAGATTTCGTGGTGCCAAGGTAGGGTAATTATTTTATTTTGTATTCAAATGAGGATTCATGATATAATGGATATTAATTGGATATTTTAATAAGTGTATAAGTCATATTATAAGTGATTTGAGGTCTAAGGAGAGGCCTAAGTCTAAGCCAAGTTGGAAAATTTCATAATGGACTAAAGTTGTGAATGAGTACGCACAAGACCTAACTTTGGAGAATTATATCTCCAGTTAAATAAGGTGTTGTATGATTCACAACCTATCAAATTAAAGCTCTTTGAGTCTAGTTTCTGATGCATCAAATCCTTCGTCATTTGGAGGTGTATACAGAAAGTTATGACCATTTTACTGGGCACGTGTCATATGCACGCCCAGGTGCGTGGCGGAAGCACGACCGCGCATATTGAGAAGCATTCTGCCTCGTTAGCGCGGCCTTAGCATGGTCTTAGCGCGGGCGCGCTAGTAGTTGGCCTCTAAATACACCTAAGGACGGGAAATGAGAGGATTTAAGTCATTTTTCAAGACTAGAGCATCCTCTCCATCCCCAATTCGGTCAAGGCATCCAATTGCACACCTAAGGTGAGTTTTTAAGTGTGTTTTCATGGTGATTTCACTTCTCAATCAATAGTTAAAACATGGTATTCATTGGATTTCATAGGATTTCTTCAAAATCTCAAGAACATCCCAAAAGTTGTCTTTCAAGATTTGGTCTACAAGAGGTAATATTTTACCCTTAGACTTACATATATGGAGTTATTATGGAAATATGAGTATGAATTAAGTATTGTAACTCATGGGATGGTGATTTGAAGCCATAGGTGCCTAACCTAGGTTGTGTTGGTGTTGTAGATATTGTGTGATGGGTTATTGAGGTATGATTCTTGGGTGTAATAGCATTATGTATACATGCATGTACAAATTAGGTTTGTGGGAAGATTGTTGAACATAAATAAGTAAAGATTCGATTGGGGAATGAAAGAAATCTTGTAAAAGAGATTTGAAATCAAGATGCTCAACTAGTGTTTGATAAAATGCTCAAATGAGCTGAAACAATGTAATTTGTGTTCAATTTTGTTATGTCTCAAGTAGATTGAGATTTCTAGAATTTTCGGAACGTCGTAGTAACTTAAGGAAAACATAAACAAGCTATGTATGGCTAAAACCCCGTCTCTTAGAAATTCATTCCATGGTGCCCGTGTAAATGTTGTAAGTTCGAAACGTGATTGATGCAGTACTTGTTGTGTTAATTGAATTATTGTTGTGAAAATGTATGTGGTAGGTGTAGACATGTTATTTTTGATCATCCCCAAGATTTTTCTTATTTTAGCACAGGCCTAATATAGCCATTTTAATTAATTCTGACTCTTTTTCTTTATTTTATTACAAGAAAGCGAAAATTACAAAAAATAGGCTCATTAAGGTTTTGTAGTCATTTTTAATCTTGAAAAATACCAAAAAAATAGTTTTGTTTTAATGGTCAGTCTTATTTTAATAATTGTTTCTTTCTTAAGTAGAGCTAATTAATATTTTTGATAATACTTTTAGTTAATTAAGCTAATTTTAAACATAGCTAGTCATAATGACCCAAGTTTCTAGCCCATTCTTTAAGCTCAATATCTAGTACCCATTAAGCTAATCCTAGGGACCCTTCTAGACTCTTCTTTGGAACAAAAAATAAATAAAAAGACCCTAAGAACTTAACACAAAAAGACCTAGGGACTAATTGGCAAAATACACACAAATACATATTTGACCTAGACTCTACCATAAAGAAAGGAGAGAGGAAACGATACAGGGGGGAGCTCGGAAGAAACAGTGAAATCATCTTCATTTTCTTTAGCTCTGTGAGTTCCATTAAAACACATTAAATTTCCTCCACTTTCACCACTGAAGTCACCCCCATGAATAGCTCAAAAACGACCTAAAAAATAGCTTGTTTTCCAGTGCGAAAATCAGTTTGAAACTACCAAAAAACCAGCTGTAAAAATAGCCCAATAAACCCAGCAAAAACTGAGCTAAATGCTCGATGAAACAGTCCCCTTTCGTGAAAAACAGCAGCTCCAAAAATTGAATTTTGTCGGTGTCGAGGTCGCCGACTTGGTTTTAGGTTCGAGGTGCATCTTAGTCCAGATTTTGTCATCAATTTTCTCGTGTTTTTGCTCTTTTCAAATCATCATTGTGTAAAGCTTCGGGAATAAAAGTTAGATTATAATGAGCAAAGCTTCTCGCTATAAGCTGAACCTCTCTCATCCTTTTGTCTGGCCTTTATTTGGCTTTCTACTACTTGTAAACTCAATCATAGCATAACTAGGTATGTTCTCTTTGTATCTATATTTTCAGATTTAGCATAATGTGAAATTATGATTATTTTGATTTATTTGTTATTGTTGTTTGGATGTTCTGTTTCGAATTAGTCTAGTATAATAATTATCGAGTAGTTTTTTTTAGAATATTATTCCAATTGACTGAAGTTGTCCGCATGAAAGTGATTTAAAGTGAATTGTTGATTCAAGTGTTAGACAATCCAAGTAATTACTTGTGCATCGATAAAAGAATTTTCGGGATTTGATTTTTTTTATTTATTTAGCTGGTTCATGCCAAAGTAGCAAAGTCATAATTAATGCAGCATTGTTCTAATGAATTCAGCCTTTCGAGTTTTCAAGTTCTTGTTGCACGTGATGGCAGCATTTTGTGCATATTTGGATCATGAATGAGCTTAAATACATAATTAAGTGTGCCACAAAGTTGTTGCATATATATATATATATATATATATATATATATATATATATATATATATATATATATATATATATATTTTAAAAGTCTATTTTGCTTATCCTTTCAGTTGGTTTTGTCTGTGTTTGTCGTGATATGGGGCCTCTATTTACCACAATGAATTTCTATAACTTATGCCTTCGCAAATAATCTCAAACCTAGAAACAAACAATTGATGAACATCCGTAGTTTGCTTTAGTCGAGTATAATCCTTAGAATAAATTGGGGCGTGCCGTGCCAAGTAAAAATTTCAAAATGCATGGCCCTCACTTAACTAATTTGAATCCTTAGAAATCGAGGCGTGCCATTTAGTTGAATTTTTCATGGCTCTCGCAAATTTGAAAGTGCGTAGTTGCTTTAGGCGCGCTATTTAAATTAATTTCCTTAAACTCGGGTGTGCATTTCATGTGACCCAACTCCAGCTCTCAACAACGTTAAATAAAATGTTTCGTGGATCGCGGGTGCATTTCATGTGACGTGGTTCAAGGCGTGTTTTAAATAGCGTTGAATCTTCCTAAAATTAATTAAAAGCGGTTTAATAAGTTAGAAATGCACATAGGTTTTAAAACATGTAATTAAATCAGATAATTAAGCCGAATGTAACAGTTGAGCGACCGTGCTAGAACCACAGAACTCGGGAATGCCTAACAACTTCTCCTGGATTAATAGAATTCCTTACCCAGATTTCTAGTTTGCGGACTGTTAAACAGAGTCAATTTTTCCTCGATTCGGGATTTAAAACCGGTGACTTGGGACACCATAAATCTCCCAAGTGGCGACTCTAAATTTAATAAATAAATAATCCCGTTTCGATTGTCACTTAAATTGGAAAAACTCTCTTATATCCCTTTCGGGGGTGTAAAAAGGAGGTGTGACAGCTCTGGCGACTCTGCTGCGGAACCAAACCTAGAACTTCGGTTCAGGGTTTAAGAATTCGAACTTAGGATAGCTGTTATGATTTGCTTTATCTGTTATCTGATTTTCCTACGTGTTTGAGCCTAATGTGCTAAATGCTTTTACCGCTTTGATATTCTGTGAACTGTATATAAACTGTTGCAAAATCCCTCTTCTCTTTGAGTCTTCTAAATCATGAAGAAGTGTGCACTTCGCGTGATTTCTTTTCTGTTAGAGTCACATCCCAAATTTAGAACGAGGTTCGGATAAGTTGCAAAGCCGGTGAAGCTTCTGTATTCCCGATATGCTGCCCCCCCTCGGCTCGAGCTGTCCGCTCGGGTAAGCCAGGTCTAGAACAATACACCCAGGTTTTAAACCTAGAATAACATAGCCTCATGCCGGATCCTTAGTATGAACACTTGTTTGCATCACGTGCATCTGACTTTGAGGACTCAACATAGGGGTTGGGTCCGTCTAGGATAGGTGTACCCAAATTAAAAGACCATCCTGATGCATCTTACGTGCTACTTGCGTATCTATCTGTTTCGGCTTGCATGTTGACTCGCTTCTAGAATAGGGAAAGAAAATTAAAAAAAAAGAGAAAAAAATCAAAAAAAAAGGAGAAAGAAGAAAAAAGAAAAGAGAGTGAGAGGTAGGTATTTGAAAAATCTTGAAACTCTGCCGAAATTTTGAAAAAGAAAAGTCATTTCAAAATAAGTCATATTTTTCTGTTCCGCCAAAAATGAGCGAAACGTGGGTCTGATTCTCACCGGATGTGAGATACGTAGGCAAACCTCATCAGTTCCGGCCCATAATTTTTTTTAAAAATCCAAAAATATTTTCCTTTACTTCCTCTCTAGAAAAGTCTTTTTTTGAGACCCCCAATTTTCAAAAAATCCAAAAGTATTTTTCATTACTTGCTTCTTTAAAAAGCCTTTCTTTTAGATCCTAATTGTTTTTTTAAAAAAATATAAAAATATTTTCTTTTAATTTCTTCCAAAAATCCAAACATATTTTCATTCTTCTTTCAAAAATTGAAAAGAAAATTCAAAATTCAAAAATATTTTCTTTTTTTTAGAAGCATTTCTTTCATAAAATAAAATTCCAAAAAATATTTTTCTTTCTTCTTTAGAAGTTTTTCTTTCGAAATTCCAGAAAAAAATTCAAAAAAAAAATCTTTCTTCTTTAAAAGTCTTTCTTTGCAAAAATGCTGAAGAAAAATCAAAATCCAAAAATATTCCCTTTCTTCTTTATAAGTCTTTCTTTCGAAAAAAAAATATCGAAAAAATAAAATAAAAAATATTCCCTTTCTACTTTATTCATGATCTTCCCGAACTACGCAAGATCTGATTCATGTTCCCACATGATACGTAGGCAACCCACATCAGGTTCGATCAAATGACTTTGAAAAAAAAAGAAAGAAAACAAGGAAAAAAAAGAGAGTGGAAGAATGATAATAATAAGGACCAACTGAGTCCATTCTAACATGTTTCTATTTTGAATTGTGAAGAAAATTAAAGTGGTCGGTTTGTGGTAAGCTGACGACACAAGATCCAAGGAAAAATGTCATTGACAACTGACATCGAAGCCATTACAAATGCTGAAGAGACTCAGGGTCAGAGGGTTCAACAAAAGTCTCTTATGGTTGAGGAAAATAGAATACTGAAACAGCAAATGACCTAAATGTGTCAAGCATGGGCCAGTGGCCAAGGACTGCCTCGTCATAAGTTACAATTTGCTACACAGCAAGAGCAGTACCACTCTCCTGAGTACCACTCGTACTCATTTGATCTTCCTGCAAATTTTGAGAAGCCTACCCAAAAGATGGTACAGGAAGAAATGACCCAAAAAGTGAAAAGCTTAGAACAACGGTTGAAAAACTTGTAAGGGTTGGCAGGTCAAAAGAGTGTTGCCTTCAAAGATCTATGTATGTTCCCCGATGTCCACTTGCCGCCTGGTTTCAAGACTCCCAAATTTGAAAAGTATGATGGACATGGAGATCCCATAGCCCACCTGAAAAGGTATTGCAATCAACTGAGAGGTCCGGGAAGAAATGAAAAACTATTGATGGATTATTTTGTGGAAAGCCTTACGGGTGTAGCCTCCGAATGGTTTATGGATCAAGACACGTCTCGCTGGTATGTCTGGGATGACATGGCACAGGCCTTTGTGAAACAGTTCCAATACAACATCGACATTTCCCCAGACTGCATTTCCCTTTCAAACCTGAAGAAGAAACCAAGTGAAAGTTTCAGGGAATATGCCATTAAATGGAGAGAGCAAGCAGCTCGAGTTAAGCCACCCATGGATGACCACGAGCTAATCACTGTCTTCCTTGAAGCGCAAGAGCCAGATTACTTTCAAAACATGATGTCCGCAGTTGGCAAATCCTTCTCGGAAGCAATCAAAATGGGAGAAATGGTAGAGAGTGGTCTTAAGACAGGCAAAATTATAAGTCAAGCAATTCTCAAAGCCGCAACTCAGGCTGTCCCGATTGAATCTAATAATTTTAGCGACACAAATGAGAAGGTTGAAGAAATCATGATGACATTAGGGTCGAGAAGAGGTCCCAGGAGAACATCTCGAAGGTATGAGCAGCCTCCTCAAGTTTTCCATGACTCCCCTGAGCATTGCTATCCACTTCAGAACCCACAATACTCTGTCGCTCCACATCAGTATGTTGTCCAGCCACCAAAACACCCCAGAAGTCGAGCACGAGCATCACAAAATCTCCATCAGCTTTCACAAAATTTTTAGGTACCCTATAACCCATATCCAGGCTAGAGGTATAGAGGGGAACAAAAGTTGAAAGATAATTTTACACCAATAGGAGAGTCCTATGCAAGCTTGTTTGAGAAATTAAAGCATTATGACATAATTGCACCTATTCCTCCAAATCATGTAGACCCACGTGCAAGAAGCTTTGACCCTTATAAAAGGTGTGAATACCATTTCAATGCCTAGGGGCACAATTTTGAAAGTTGTCGGGATTTGAAAAGAGAAATAGAAAGGATGATCCAGGAAAACCTGATTATGATCCAAGGCAGTGACATCCAGAATATCGCACAGAATCCTTTACCTGTACATCATGATGCACACTTTGTGGGGATGATGCCTGGTGACATGGAGTATGAGAATCCTTTCGGGAACTTGCCGGCTGAAATTGGAGAAGGCCATGGTGATTCTGATGAGAAAACTTGTGGCTAAATGTCAAGCTTAGCAATTGAAAAGTCATTCTCTCCTCACTAGGAAGGAATCTTGGTAGTTTGTTTTGATGTTTTTTCTGTTATCTGGTTTATTTCAGGGTTGTGATCCAAATTTTATTTGTTTTATTGAGTCAAACCCTTATATCGTTCTATTATGTTTGTATGAGTCATGTCTGTCTATTTTTGTTGCTATTTTCATTATCTGAGTTATTTTAGGGTTATAACTCGGATTTTAGGTTGCTTGTTTAGTTGTCAAACCCTTCCATCCTTATTCAATAAAATACAATTTGTCCTTTCGTGTCATTCTATTCCTAGTTCTTTTCTCGCTAGTTCTAATGACATGACATGCATGCGGAAATTTTGGCCAGATCTTAGAAACTGATTTGATGTGGAATTGGATAACTGAAAAAATACTTTGAGGATGAATAAAGAGTTGAAATATTTTGGAGTTAAGGTCGAGTAAAATTCACTTTCAAATCATTGTGAAGATCGAGCTTTAGGATGTTTAAACAATTGAAGTTTGTTTGAAAGTTTGTCACTAAAGGATGAAAAAATGTCTTGTGACAACTACACACCAAGAAGACAGACATGTTTGTCAATGTTGTGATTGCGAAAAGATACCATGTTTGACGTTTTCGAGGTTGGGAGGCCCTTTTTCTGCTACCCAAATACTTTATATCCTTTGATACCCCTTTTGAGCCTGTGTTATTTTCTTTGACTACCCTCTTTTGGAATCAAGTTCAGAGTAAAAAAAAAAAAGGAAAAAAAAATTCATGTCCCAAGAGTACAAACTGGGACAATTCTTAAAAAGTTCAAGTGAAAAAAAAAGAAGAAGAAAAGATTTGTCAAAGGTCCATGCCTTTTAAAAAAAAATTGAAACTGGGGCAACTTGTTTTGAAAACAAAAAGAAAAGAAAGAAAAGAAAAAACAACAGAAAAAAATGAAAAAAATTAGTTAGGTAAGATGTTGGAATTACGTTCGACCTGATTCCTTTTAAGGATATGTAAGCAGCCTCACGGTTCGGTCCAGCCAAAAAAGAATTCAAAAAAAAGAAGAGAAAAATCCCAAAAAAATCCCCAATAGCTGAAACTGGGGCAGAGGTTTTATTTCACTTTTGAAAGAATCGATTCCAAGAGTTGTAAGTCCACAACCCCTCATTTTGAGTTTATTTGGAGCCTTAATGCCGACCTTTCTTTCTAACCCTATCCAAAAACCGTCCAAATAAAGACCTCCTGATATGCCTTCAAGAATGCCAAGAGAAGCATACAATGAGAAACGGTTGTCACACGACATATAACATTTCAAGTTACTCACAAAAAGTAAGAAAAAGAAAAGAAAAAGAAAAAGAAAAATGAGAGAGTCTTACTAGTGAAAACCCTCACGGGCACCGTAAGGCGACGGTAAGCAGAGATGAATAAATGAGAGAGACTTGGTGGTGAAAACTCCTCGGGGCACCACTAGTCGAAAGTGAGTCTTGAAGCTGATACAAAGGATTGGTACGAACAAGCTCGACCTCAAAGGTCATAAGAATGGTAAAAGGGAAGATTGGATTAGTTTGATAAATCAGGCCATTGAGTCCAAAATGCATGTCATGATCATTAAGGCTAGTTTTATAAAAAATTAAAAACTCTTCCTTCTATCCTTCCGATAGTGGGCATTTCTTGTTAATACTTGTTTTTGCATCATTATGTCCTCCACTCCGAGTCAGTCCTTGTCAAAACAAGCAAGAAAAGATTTCAAAACCTGCTACCAGCTTTTCAGTTGCACAAAGTGAATTTGGCCAGCACACTCAGTAGTTACTGTCAATAGACCTTGAGGATTCATGCAAAGGCTTCCCCAAAAAGACTCTTGTCAGCCTATTTGGCGCAAGAAAGATAACTTGTGATTCTCTCTGACAGATAAATTGCTCAAAAGCAGGAAGTTATTCAAGATATCAGAAAGGGTCGTCTAAGAAAAGATCTCCAGTTGAGATAAGATAGATCGAGCAGCAAATACAAATGGTACTGGGTGTGAAGCAATTAGGGTTGATGCAGAGCAAAAGTCTCCGGAAGCCGACTCAAGCTGATTGAGCATAAACCAAGCTACCCAAAGACTCAAGGCCACAAACTGACCACCATTTTTAAAACTGACCAATTTTTTTATGTGATACAGGAACAAAGCAGTGCAAGGAAAGTGGTTCAGAAAAAGAAAAAAAGAAAAGAAAAGAAAAGAAAAAAAAAGAAAAAAAAAGAAGAAAAGAAAAGAAAAAAAAACAAAAACAAAAAAAAAGAGAAGGAAAAGAAGAGAAGAGAAGAGAGAACAAAAGGAAGTTTCTCAAATCTTTGCCTTTATTTGTCTTGCTATTGTGCATAAAATCTTGCCATCGATCTTTACATTTTTCCTCCTAGGATAAAAAGTCCTAGTCTGATAGATTTTCCTCCCAATATAAATCTTAGTCTGATGAATTTTTCTCCTAAGATAGAAAACCTAGTCTGATAAATTTTCTCCTAGGATCAGAAACTTAGTCTGATGAATTTTTAGTCTGATGAATTTTTCTCCTAAGATAGAGGACCTAGTCTGATGAATTTTCTCCTAGGATCAGAATCTTAGTTGGATGAATCTTTCTCCTATAATAATAAATTAGAAGACCTAGTCTGATGAACCTTCTCCTAGGATCAAAATCTTAGTTTGATGAATCTTTCTCCTGAGATACAAAAAAAAGTGACCTAGTCTGATGAACTTTCTCCTAGGATCAAAATCTTAGTATGACGAATTTTTCTCCTAAGATAGAAGACCTAGTCTGATGAACCTTCTCCTAGGATCAAAATCTTAGTCTGATGAATTTTTCTCTTAAGATAGAAAGACCTAGTCTGATGAACTTTCTCCTAGGATAGAAATCTTAGTCTGATGAATCTTTCTCCTAAGATAGAAAACCTAATCTGATGAATTTTCTCCTAGGATAAACATTTTAGTCGGATGAATCTTTCTTCTAAGATACCCAAAAAAAAAAGAGAAAAAAGGCCTAGTCTGATGAATTTTCTTCTATGATTAATGTCTTAGTCTGATAAATCTTTCTCCTAAGATAGAAAACCTTGTCTGACGAATTTTCTCCTAGGATATTTTGAAAAAAAGAGGAAGTCTGGATTTGAAAAAAATGGGTCAATTTTTAGTTTTCTTAAGTTATCAATGTTTGGTTTTCTTGAAATCAGGGGGCCCCGCCTGGAGAATAGGGTCAGTTTTTACTTTAGTCAAGCTTAGTTTATAGTTTTCCTAGTCTATTCTTTAGTTTACTCTCATCATTGCATCAATAGTATAAGTAGTTTACAATATTGCTAACAACTCACAAATCTTTCTCGTGCAAACTGGGGCAGAAAATTTCGTTTGTTTTGTTGGTTTTGATTGCAGGCACCCACATGGAAAACAAGGGAACACAGAAAGTTTTAGCAATCAGGCGTCCACCTGGAGAACACGGGAAAACGGTTCATGTTTCGAAGGAAGACAAGTCAAGTTCAGCAATCAGGCGCCCACCTAGAGAACAAGGGAAAACAACTCAAGTTTCAAGGGAAAGCAGTTTCGAAGGAAGACAGTTCAAGTTTTAAGGGAAAATGGTTCAAGGTGCAAGGGAAAACAGTGTCAAGTAACAAGAGAAGATGGTTCAAGTTCAACAATCAGGTGCCCGCCTAGAAAATAAGAGAATTCAATTCAGAATGCAATTCAGGTCAGCAACAAAAGAAGCTCGCATCAAGAATGCAAGTCAGCAGGCCGAGATGATCAACAGAAGTTAAGTCACAATCCAAAATAAAAAGAAAAAAAACAAAAAGAAAGACAAGAAGTGAATCCAAATGCAGAAGTTAATGAAAGATGTGAGCTGCTCAAGACAGGGCTGAGGTCACAAGCTCTGCATGTCCCGTCTTTGTTTGAAAAGTTGAAGAAGATTGAACCAACACCTGCGGCTAACAAGCATCAAGATTCAGATCAGAGTCCGCATGAAGAACCAACCAAGACTCAAGATCAAGCTTCAGAAGACTCATAGATAGGAATCTTGTAACTCGTAGCTGATGGGCTTAGTTAGTCTTTTTAATTTTGATTTTGATGTAATAACGGGACTGCGGATCGGAACCTCGACGACACCTCGGTCGGCCCTCCACCTCGGTACTCCATCACCTCATTCACCTCTGAACTACACGTGGCCTGATTCCTTCATAGCCAAGGATATGTAGGCAGATCAGATACCAGGGCTCGATCACATTCCCTTTTCCTCTTAGTTTTAGTCTCTCCAAATAAGGGTAGGGTCAAAAAAGCTGTCTAGTCGTTCTTTGTCTGAAAATTCTTCGTCTTTCCAATCAAAGAGGGGCAGCTGTAGACATGTGATTTTTGACCCTCCCCAAGATTTTTCATATTTTAGCACGTAAATATTTAATTTAGGCATAATATAGCCATTTTAATTAATTCTGACTCTTTTACTTTATTTTATTACAAGAAAACAAAAATTACAAAAAATAGGCTCATTAAGGTTTTGTAGTCATTTTTAATCTTGAAAAATACCAAAAAAATAGATTTGTTTTAATGGTCAGTCTTATTTTAATAATTATTTTTTGCTTAATTAGAGCTAATTAATACTTTTGATAATACTTTTAGTTAATTAAGCTAATTTTAAACATAGCTAGTCATAATGGCCCAAGTTTCTAGCCCATTCTTTAAGCTCAATATCCAATACCCATTAAGCTAATTCTAGGGACCCTTCTAGACTCTTCTTTGAAACAAAAAATAAATAAAAAGACCCTAAGGACTTAACACAAAAAAACCTAGGGACTAATTGGTAAAATACACACAAATACACATTAGACTTAGACTCTATCATAAAGAGAGGAGAGAGGAAACGATACAGGGGGAGCTCGGAAGAAACAGTGAAATCATCTTCATTTTCTTTAGCTCCGTGAGTTCCATTAAAACACATTAAATTTCCTCCACTTTCACCACTGAAGTCACCCTTAAGAATTGCTCAAAAACGACCTGAAAAACAGCTTGTTTTCCAGTGCGAAAATCAGTTTGAAACCACAAAAAAACCAGCTGTAAAAATAGCCCAATAAACCCAGCAAAAACTGAGCTAAAAGCTCGATGAAACAATCCCCTTTCGTGAAAAACAGTAGCTCCAAAAATTGAATTTTGTCAGTGTCGAAGTCGCCGACTTGGTTTTAGGTTCGAGGCACATCTTAGTCTAGATTTTGTCGTCAATTTTCTCGTGTTTTTGCTCCTTTCAAATCATAATTGTGTAAATCTTCGGGAATAAATGTTGGATTATAATGAGCAAAGCTTCTCGCTATTAGCTGAATCTCTCTCATCCTTTTGTCTGGCCTTTATTTGGCTTTCTGCTGCTTGTAAACTCAATCATAGCATAACTAGGTATGTTCTCTTTGTATCTATATTTTCAGATTTAGCATAATGTGAAATTATGATTATTTTGATTTATTTGTTATTGTTGTTTGGATGTGCTGTTTCGAATTAGTCTAGTATAATAATTATCGAGCAGTTTTTTTTTGAGAATATTATTCCAATTGACTGAAGTTGTCCGCATGAAAGTGATTTAAAGTAAATTGTCGATTCAAGTGTTAGACAATCCAAGTAATTCCTTGTGCATCGATAAAAGAATTTTAGGGATTTGATTTTATTTATTTATTTAGCTGGTTCACGCCAAAGTAGCAAAGTCATAATTAATGCATCATTGTTTTAATGAATTCAGCCTTTCGAGTTTTCAAGTTCTTGTTGCACGTATTGGCAACATTTTGTGCATATTTGGATCATGAATGAGCTTAAATACATAATTAAGTGTGCCACAAAGTTGTTGCATATATATATTTTTAAAAGTCTATTTTGCTTATCCTTTCAGTTGGTTTTGTCTATGTTTGTCGTGATATGGGGCCTTTATTTACCACAATTAATTTACATAACTTAATTTCCATAACTTATGCCTTTGCAAATAATCTCAAACCTAGAAACAAACAATTGATGAACATCCGTAGTTTGCTTTAGTCGAGTATAATCCTTAGAATAAATTGGGGCGTGCCGTGCCAAGTAAAAATTTCAAAATGCATGGCCCTCACTTAACTAATTTGAATCCTTAGAAATCGAGGCGTGTCATTTAGTTGAATTTTTCATGGCCCTCGCAAATTTGAAAGTGCGTAGTTGCTTTAGGCGCGCTATTTAAATTAATTTCCTTAATCTCGGGTGTGCATTTCATGTGACCCAACTCCAACTCTCAACAACGTTAAATAAAATGTGTCATGGATCGCCGGTGCATTTCATGTGACGTGGTTTAAGGCGTGTTTTAAATAGCATTGAATCTTCCTAAAAATAATTAAAAGCGGTTTAATAAGTTAGAAATGCACATAGGTTTTAAAACATGTAATAAAATCAGATAATTAAGCCGAATGTAACAGTTGAGCGACCGTGCTAGAACCACGGAACTCGGGAATGCCTAACACCTTCTCGCGGGTTAACAGAATTCCTTACCCGAATTTCTGGTTCGCGGACTGTTAAACAGAGTCAATTTTTTCTCGATTCGAGATTTAAAACTGGTGACTTGGGATACCATAAATCTCCCAAGTGGCGAATCTGAATTTAATAAATAAATAATCCCGTTTGGATTGTCACTTAAATTGGAAAAACTCTCTTATATCCCTTTCGGGAGTGTAAAAATAAGGTGTGACAGTAGGTAGTTTTTCATGTGTTTAATGTGTTAGTGTTTGTAGATGGGGGATGTGTGGAGAACATGATCTATGTGCTAAATGCCTAAATGTCATGCCAAGGCAACTTTGGGACTAATATGCCAAATATGACGAATTCCTCTCTATGCTTATGATTTAAATTGCCTTTGTATGTGCCTATGATCTTAAGTGGCAAAGTAAATGTTGAAAATGGGAACAGTGTGAAACATGAATTATGGAACATAAAAATTATGGCCCCAAGTGCCGGTAAAGTAATACTTGTGTAACCAAAGATTGGAGTGAGATGAATAATGAAAAATGGTAACGTCTCGGGGAGGCGGCTTAGCCGATCGGGCCGTGATCGGACGCCATGATATATACATATGGTGGTAATGTATTAATTATTGAAACTAGAAAGTGTGAATGAAATAATGGTAATGTCTCCGGGAGACGGCTTAGCCGATCGGGCCGTGATCGGACTCCGCTCAAAGAAGCGGTGGCAAAGTGGATAATGATGCAATAGTGTGGGATGCTCCAATCTAAAATTTCAAAAACTATGTGAAAATCATGTGAACCTCCTTATATTGTTGACATGGTGCTTATTTGAAACTTTGTTGTCTTTATGATTTCCTCTTTACTCTTGTATGAAAGTTCTTTCTAACTAGACAGTGTTTAGTTATACATACTAGTGCTATTCGATGGCACTAACATCCCTTTTGATGGGGGCGCTATGTCTTTAAATGGATGTAGGTGTTTCTATAGCAGGCAGTGTTGGTCGCAGCTAGTGCCGCATCATCCTTTCAGCTGACTTGGGGAGCCCCACTTCGTTTCGGGGTCCTATTTCATCTGTTTATCATGTACATTGTATTTGAGGTGTAGCCGGAGCTTTGTTGCTGGCATTTCCATATTAACTCTTCAGTTATATTTAGAGGCTCCGTAGACAGGTTGTGGGTAGTGTCGGGTATTGGAATTAAAGTGGAAATATTGATGTTAGGCAATGATGTGTAAAACTTGTATTATCTTCAAAATTGTGAACGAAGTTGTTAATGAAAATGAAATGAAATTTTTAATAACATGTTTATAGAATTTGATTAATGGTGTACATTTTCTCTTTATTCAAAGACGAATTTGGGTAGTATGAGACCTGACAGGCTTGCTCAGTCGGGTTTACTCGGTTGAGCGCCGGTCACGCTCTTCGAATTTTGGGGCGTGACAAACTTGGTATCAGAGCCTAAGGTTTTAAAGTGTACTAGGATGTCTCGGAGCCGTGTCTAGTAGAGTCCTTCTGATCGGTGTGTTGTCAACCACATCTATAAGTTGGAGGCTACGTGGACATTTTAGGAATGTTACCCTTCTTCAACACTCCATATCGTGTGATAAAGCTTGACTTTAAGATTGTTTTCTAACTCGTGCGTTGAGCTTCAAGGTAAGTTTAAATGATCTTTCGTCTATTCCAAGTAATGTTGTCATATGACATGACAAATGTGCAAAGGCCCGAATATTAAGGAGACGGCACATGTATCATGTTGAATGAATGGTACGAATATATGAGATACGTATATAGTACCAGAAGCATAATTTATTCGAGAAAAGTGTTAAAAATGATTACCACCTCTAAAGAAACATTGAATCGATAAGTGATATATAAGCTTGAATAGCACATGTGGGTAGTGTGAGAAGTATGTAAATGATCCTAAGGTGTGAAAGAAAATTAGTTATATAAGCACGTGATATATGGAAGACATGACCAGGAGATTAATGATGAGACTGCAAGTCTCTCTTAAGAGACAAGAAGTTATGAAAGGAGAGTCAACTGAACCCACGATGAGAAGACCCATGTACTACGAACTTTATAAAAATCCAGAAGTGTACGAAGTGATATTACACTCCTAACGGATATTGACATGAGGAATTTGAATCCCAAGCTCGTGAGGCTGAATAAGAGCAAAGAACTTATGAGGTTAATACCATGACGACTTAAATCTCCCATAGTTGAACATATATACAAGGGCTAGAGACATGAGACATATGTTCCTCAAGTTGCTAAATTCAAGACCTGTGTCGAAATTTGGGACATTCGCCGGAAGTGGGGGAGGAAGGGCCATGGTGAGGCTACTTAAATACAATGAAAGAAGAGTAAGACCATATAGCTATGATGTTTGAATATTTTGTTGAAGACATGCGTAGTCTATAAAAGTGATAATGGATAACGTGATTATCTGAAAGATATGCTAATGATAGACCACTAGTAACCCCCCCCCCCCCAAAAAAAAGGTGGAAGGTTAAGGAATGTAAATTCTTCATACAGGACAATGTGAATGATAGGGTCAACGATCCTAGAAACTAAGAGTAGGTTTGTAAAGGGGTTCTATACTTGTTAGAGGGCCAGGTACAATGCAACCCAAGGAAGTACTATAGATCAAAGGTGAAAGTTTTGCGAGTTTTTAGAATGGGTTAATCATGGAATTGCGATTGAACTAAAGTTCCAAAACGTTAAGAAAGGCGGAATGAGTGGGAGAAATAAATATGATACATACCTGAAATTTGCCCCTTAATGATACAACAATGATCCAATACACTTAAGCAATTTCAATCTACAATACAACATTCAATAGGGCCAATATTAGTAATAAATTCCATAACTTATGCCATTAGGCATATTATCAAACACCTTGTAGGTATAGATCTTTACATCTCATAACCATAGTATTAGTTCATCCAGGGCCAATATTAGTAATAAATTCCATAACTTATGCCATTTAGGCATATTATCAAACACCTTGTAGGTATATATCGTTACATCTCATAACCATAGTATTAGTTCATCCAACTATCACTATTAACTAACAATTTATTCCACCATCGTTCCTAATCAATTTATAACTTCCAACAATATATGTATGACCATCCATTCATACCCAACCATCAACCTCCTTAATTAACCCATTTCACAATCTCTACAACACCAACACAACCTAGGTTAGACACTTATGGCTTCCAATCACCATCCCATGAGTTCTAACGTATATATCATAGATAAACAATCACCATACAGTAGTGAGAGATGATAGACATACCTCTTGTAGTAAGAATCTTGAGAATCCCCACTTGTTAATATAGGTATTTAGGAGTAGTAATCAACTCAAAATACTCCAAAAATATTACCTTGGATCATAGGAGGGAAGTATGGGACGAATTCCCCTTGATAGAGCAACCCCTAGCTCAACAAATGACTTAGAGACTCTCCATACCCGGTCTTGGGGTATTTAGAGGTCTGCTACTAGCATGCCCGTGCTAATGACCGCGCTAAGACCGCGCTCACGAGGCAGAATACTCCTCAATATGTGTGGTCGCGCTTCTGCCGCGCACCTGGGCACGCATATGACACATACCCAGTAAAATGGTCGTAACTTTCTGTGTACACCTCAAAATGATGAACGGTTTGATGCGTTGGAAACTACACTCAAAGAACTTTAATTTGATAGGTTTTTCATCACACAAAACCTTATATAACGGGAGATATTATTGTCCAAAGTGAGATCTTGTGCGTACTCATTCACAACTTTAGTCCATTATGAAATTTTCCAACTTGGCTTAGACTTAGGCCTCTCTTTAGACCCCAAATCACTTATAATATGACTTATTATCTAATTAACATATCCAATTGACACCCATTATATCATGAATCCTCACTTGCACACAAAATAAAATAATTAGCCTACCTTGGCACCACGAAATCTTAAATTACTTAGCAAAATTTTCTGGGGCTTTACATTTTCATCAATCCGTGTCTTTATTCATTGATGGACTTTACTTGCCTTGTGATTTTTATGTTGTTAGATAGCAACCTTTATCCGTTTTATGACTTTATTTGTTTAATTCCCTTATTGCGTTTCATTGTGAAATACACCGTAGTTAGTTGTAGCTTTGCACTTACACATTATATATTCGAGATCGGGTTTAATGTTGCAACAGATATTGGTATTATTATTTGGGATTGGATTGCACACCTCAACAGATATTAATATTATTATTTGAGATCGGGTTTCATGCCGCAACAAAGGTTGATATTATTGTTTGGGACGGATTGCACATCATAATGGTATTGGTATTGTCATGATACATATGGACCGGGTTGCACGCCACAATGGAGAAGATATGTTATGACTATTCTTGACTATTGGTTCCATATTTATAATGTGAATTTGAGTATAGATGATATTTTGGGGCCCTCTGTTATATATTTTGTAATGACCCGACTGGTTGTTTTGAGAATTTGCACTTCTCTCGGTTGTTAGAGGGCAGGAGTAGCTCCCTATGATGTATCATGACTTATGTGAATCATCGGTTTTGGTTTTCAGATTATTCAAAATTGATTTCGCAGAATGATTCTCATGTAGAAGCTTTAAATTTGAAAGGTTTGATAAAGTTTGATTTTTTTAGTATTTGACCTCGGAATGGATTTTTATGGTTCTATTAGCTTCGTTGAGTGATTTTGGACTTAGGAGAGCATCCGGATTGCAATTTGGAGGTCCGTAGTAGAATTTTGCTTGAAATGGCGAAAGTTGGAATTTGGAAAGTTTGACCGAAAGTGAACTTTTTCATATCGAGGTCGAGTTCCGATTTTGGAAGTTTGGAGCAGATCCGTAATGTCGAATGTGACTTCTGTGCAAAACTTGAGATCAATCGGACTTGATTTGATAGGTTTCGGCATCGGTTGTGGAAGTTTGAAGTTTCAAGTTCATTGATTTTGAATTGAGGTGTGATTCGTTGTTTCGATGTTGTTAAGTATGTTTTGAGGCCCTGAGTAGGTTCGTGTTATGATATGGGACTTGTTGGTATTTTCAGACGGGGCCCCGAGAGGCTTGGGTGAGTTTCGAACGAGGTTCAGATCATCTTCGTTTCATAGTGCATTGCTGAAGCCTGCTGGTTCTGGTGTTTCCGCATCGAAGAAAGAATTCATGCAGATGCAGATAATTGATCGCATAAGCGAAGGAATGATTGGTTTCTATGGATGCATCAGCGGGAATAGGGGCGCATCTGCAGCCCCACAGAAGCGAAGATCTTGGGCGCAGAAGCGAGAGTTAGCGTAGAAGCGTGTTTGGGTTCGCACATGCAGTTACGCCAAAACGGATGTTGATTCGCAGGTGCGAGGGGTCAGTTGGATAGTGGAGTCCACTGAAGCAGAGATCGTGTCGGAGATGCAACATCGCAGAAACGGCTAATTTGTTTGCAAATGTGGAAAATGCTGGGCAGAAGCTATAAATCGAGGTTTTGGTTCTTTCTACATATTTTGAGATGTGGACTCGAATTGAGGCGATTTTTGTAGCAATTATTATCCCAAGGATTGGGGTAAGTGTTGTACACTTATTTTTGATCTTATTCCATGAATCTACCTTCATTTTTGGCAATTGGTTGATGATCTTTAAAGAGAAAATAAGGGTATTGGCGAAAGGTTTCATAATATTAATTTTTGAGTATTTAACACTGATTTGGAGTTGGAATTGAGTGAAACTAGTATGATTTGACTCGTAATTGAATGGTTTGTCAGATTTTGTGAGTTTTGCTGGGTTCCGATGTGCGGGCCCGAGTTTGATTTTTGGCCGGATTTGGGATTTGATGTAGGATTCGATCTTTATCATTCATAATTTCTTCCTTGGGCTTTATCTGATGTATTTGAGTTTCTTTTGGCTACTTTTGAGCCATTCAGAGGTCGCTATGCACATGATGGCATTTCTGGAGCATCTCTTAGCTTGCTCGGTGTTGTAATTGGCTTGTTCAAGATAAGTAACTCTTCTAAACTTAGTGCTGAGCGTATGAAACCTCGAATTATATGCTATGTGATAAGTGATGGGCGTGTGGCCGTGCACCCTTTGAATGGTGACTCCGTTGTCTTCATGGCACTATATAGTGCCCCTGCTTTGTTGATATCTGCGTTTTCACCATGTTATAAAGTAATTGAGATGTACATCGTGCTAGATATCATGTTTAGGCTTTATATTGATAATGTTGGGACCCATACTGGTCGTTTCTTGCTGTCATCTCATTAATTTCATTGATATTCCGTACTCAGTCATTATGCATTCACATCATATCTCAGTCTCAGTTGCTACTTATTGATACATCATATCATTGTTCCGAGTCAGTTTTCATGACATTGTGAGCCCATAGGCGAGACTGGAGAGATTGATGATTGAGTGAGGCCGAGAGCCTGATTATGAGTGACTGTCATGGGATCAGGCTGCATGCCGCAACAGTTATTCTGATTTATGATAGCGCTTGGGCTGAAGGAGCCCCTTGGGAGTCTATATACACCCCCAATGAGCGCAGTTGAATATATTGAGGGATGGATCTTTCCTGGAATTAGAGATGGATCTTCTCCATGGGGTTGGATTAGCCTTTCCTTGATACTAACGACTGATAGTCAATAATATATATATATTCCGGGATGGATCTTCCCTGGGATGCACGGGCCATATACATTAACGAGTGGTTGAGCATTTATATATAAATAGAGATAGTTCTTCTCCATGGGGCCAGATTGGCCTTCCTTGGTAATAAGTGACTGATGATCAGTGATGTATATATATTTCGAGATGGAACTTCGTTGGGTCATATGGGCCATGTACAGTACCGAGTGGTTAAGCATTTTTGAGTGGAGAATATGAGTTCATGTTTCATCTCTAGGATATATGGCATAGGCATTCATACATGACATACCTGCAAAGAGATGCATTCTTCCTCATATTGTACGGTATCACATCATTCATGATTTCTTTTACACATGTTGATATATGGGCATAACGAGGTATTTTACGCTTTCCATTTGGAAAGAAAATGAAACAACTTATTCATTGTGGGAAGGATTTT
Source organism: Nicotiana tabacum (assembly GCF_000715075.1). Classification (NCBI taxonomy): domain Eukaryota; kingdom Viridiplantae; phylum Streptophyta; class Magnoliopsida; order Solanales; family Solanaceae; genus Nicotiana; species Nicotiana tabacum. Next base: position 84,360,191 of record NC_134080.1, read on the forward strand.
TGGGAAAAATTGTAGTTTTCAAACTATCTTGTATTTTTTGAAGATTTTGTTAAAGGATTGGCTTTTTACTGATATTCTCGAAAAGCAGAACTATTTTCGAAAAACTATGAAAACGCTGAGCATTTAATCTCTGAGTTACTTCCATATTTATATGCTCTATGTTGTTAATGAATTATTGTTGGCTACTGGTGTTGGACCCAACCATGTTCCACCTCGTCACTGCTTTCAACCTATGTTTAAGTTTCTTACTTATTGAGTACATGGGGTCGGCTGTACTCATACTCACTTCCAGCATATTGCGTGCAGATTTCGGATGCTAATGTTGCTGTGCATGGTGGGAGCTTGCATTGAAGGTATGCTTGCGTCTCTGTTGTAGATGCCTTTTGTTCATGGTAGCCTTGCATTTATAAAATCTGTTTATGTACTTTTCAAATAGACGATGTATTTATTCTTACCAGCTTGTAAATTTAATTATTAGAAGCTCATTATTTGTACTACCAGTACTTGGGAATTCAATAAGATTCAGATAATTTCTTTTGATAAATGGTATAAATAAATATTATTGGAACTGGATAGTATAGTTGACTTACCTAGCGGGTTGAGTTAGGTGCCATCATGTCTAGTGGATTTTGGGTCGTAAGAGATTGGTATCAGAGCTCTAGGTTCATAGGTTCTACAACTCATGAGAAAGTATCTAGTAGAGTCTTACAGATCGGTATGATGATGTCCATACCTATCTTCGAGAAGCTACATGACATTTAGGATATACTTCCCATCTTTCTTTCCTTATCGTGCGACATTGATTTAGCTTGAAGCGTAACTTTTTGAATTCCTTCCGCGTATTTGTATGCGCACATTAGCGCTCGGTATCAGCTTTGCATCGACAACTTGTAATTCCCTAGATGAGGTACGAGATGTGATTTATGTGTGTTGATAATGGGCCACTCTGGAGGACTTGAGTTCGGGTTTTTACTGTTGCTCTAGCACAGAGGTGTTGATTGTGTGAGCACGTGATTTTGGACTTTTATGTCTGGTAGTGTGCCCATTAGTGGAATTTTAGCTGGATGGATACGTGATGAGTATGATGTGGCTGCGAGATGTGTGCCTATGAGGCATAGAAAGGGCTATTGGGGTGCTTGATTTCTATCTTTATTTGACGTATAGTCTCGAGTTATGGCATGTTGAAGGAACTTTCATGTCGTTTGGTTGTAGATTCAAGTAAGTTTTCAATGTCATGATATGAGTTCAGACTCAGGAAGATTAAATGATTGCATAATAGTTATGACTGTGGAAGGGAATAGAGAGATGTGAGTTTAAGGCAAATCGGGTGGGTTATCTCCTGTCGGGTGTCCTAAGGTTTTGTGATCCCTATGTTGTTTTGTAGAGAATTCTCTTTTACCAGTGAATTATATGTGTTGCGATTTAAGTTTGGATCTCTTATGAGAGATGGCTTGATTGTTACAAGGGTGAATGCTTGATTTGCAGATGATTTGAGATATTAGATGGTATGTGTTTCATGAGCTTATGGAGGATTTAGGGGAATCTCACTGCGGTATTCTGCCAGTAATATAGTATGGACATCATGAGTTATTGTGTGTTTTAATCTATGGCTTTAAGCTAAGTGGAGGAGTCTCTATTTCTAAGTTGATTGCACGGCTATGTGTTGTATTAGTTTCAGTTTGAGGTATACTTGTGAATAAGTTATGTTTTGCAGAGGTTAGATTGAGTAAAGGAATTTATGGATATGGGTCGTTCGATCTGTTGGGTTAGTTTAGTTGAGATTTAAGTAGAGTGGAAGACTATTGAGAATAGTCCTAATGGATTCAAGATTTAAATGTAGCAATTGGAAATTTTCAGGATTTGTATATGGCTAGGGTCATGGATTTTTCATTAGATGGTGTCGAGACTCACAGTTTTTCTATATCGTTATGGATTCTACATTCAGTATCAGAAAAGTAAGATGAACAACTTTAAATTCACAGAAGGTCTCTTCAGAGTGGGTACCTCAGTTGTGGTACTTTGAGGTGCTTAAGAGAGCATTCAGCGGCTTATGAGCCTTAGAGCGGTGTGGTTTTATGCCAAGGTCTCGTGTGGTGAGTCTTGGTTGAGGATTGTGGTATTATGGTGAGGAGAAGTATCAATTTGATGGTAATTCAGAAGGAACTCGGAGAGTTAGGACAACTTGGTAGTAGGTTGGATCAGCACAGTAATGGATATAATCGGTTCTTAAGGTACTTATGATGTGGCTAGTCTCTACATGTATTTCGTAGGAATGCTCTCGGGTTTCGGCGACCTGCGCGGCTTGGGGAGTTGGAGAGATTGGTTCTGATAGCTTGGTTATGTGCAAATAGGCTTCGAAGAGTTCTCAATTTTTTCTGCCACGATTCGAGGGATATATTTCATACTGAGGTAAGGAGCATGTGGCATATAGTGATTTTCTCCTAGATGAAATCAAATAGAAGGTCCTTGGCTAATTACGTATGTGGTTGCTTCTGACTCGGAGTGGATTACGAACTTCTCGTATTTTTCTTATGGTGGTGTAAGATTGGTACTTGCATGTGTAAGGTCACAGTTCAGTTTTGAAGGAAGGTCATGAGTACTTAGGCAGCATGGACAGTTTAAGATGACTAGGTAAATGATATTACTATTGGTATGGCTTGATGAGAGCATACATTTTAGAAAGGGAAAAGTGTTTTGATTTATGGATACTTTATTGGTATTGTGGCACTCTCTTGGTTGATCGATTGCTGATGTTCAAATTTTGCTTTGTGGCACAGAAGTATTATAGAAGTATTCCTAGTGGGATGATTGTGTATTGGAGAAACGTTAGGCATTCAGCTGGTAGATTTGAGATCAGATGGTGATTTGTGGGTTCTATGGATTTAGAGACTAAGAATTCTCATGAGTGGATTGTTTTGTAGTTATTGACTGTAAAAAAGTAGCCAAGGTTAGTTAGAGGGTAGTATGTGTCGTGATTTAGTCATTGTATACTTTTAGAGGGTTATTTAACTAATTGTGAGTGACTAGAGTTGATTTGGGGGGGGGGGGGGTCCATTGGTAGGCCTAGTTAGGATGTGTATTCTACACAGAGTCGGGTTGGTTGGCTCATACTGCTACTGTTGAGGGATATGCCATTCGGTTGTTGCTGAGCTTATTTGTGTTCTGAAGTGATATGTGAGTTACTCTTCTATGCTACGAGGAGTTGTGATTCGTGTGTTATATGCACATATGGTGCGGTTCTATTTGGGCTTTATAACGAAATTTGAGCAAGATGAGTATTTAGGTGTTGCATGATTGATTACACAATGGTTATGTTCTTTTGGGCTTGTATGACATTGCGTCATTTACTTCTCCAAAGTTATGGTAATGCACTTTGGGAACTTGATATCGAATCCCACATGGTTATTAATTTTGAGAAAGGTGGCTTGAGATATATGCCATGGACCAGTGTTTGGATGAGGTCATGCATTGCAACGAGGTTATGTTGAGGTATGAACCTTTGTGTTAGATTCGTGTGATGGTCTTGCAGTGTGATGCATTTTCAGCATTTCATTAGGGTAGTACTTGTTAAGCTTCCAAGACAGTTCCCTCATTTGAGTTATTTTTTATGATTTGAGTACGTTTGTATTATTGCTTACTAGTGCACAGATTGCAAGGGTTGTGGCTTTCGATTGTATTGAAGTGGCATGTCGCTAGAGCGATTATGTTAGATGAGATGAGGTCATCGTACCTATAATGGGTGCTATCGGATCTGATTGTGGTATATTTGGTAGGATATTGTTGTTGATCGGCTTAGAAATTTGTTATAATTCCTATTAAAGGAGAGCGAGTTCCACAACTAGTTGATTTGATGAATGCTTATGAGTTTCTACGTATTTCTTTCATCATCGGTAGTGTACAAAGGTTTTATAATGAGGCTTTGTTTGATATGAGGTTTATTGCCGATATTGGGTTTTTTGAGCAGCTAATGTGATTAGAAATTATCACTATGAGTATTTGAGTTATGCGGTGTATCATGTGATTACATCTTGGGTTATGATTACGACTTGATACAGTCTTCTTAGACTTATACAGTGTGTAGATGCGAGATTCTGATCTTATAAAAAAAATTTGAAACTTGGAAATTTGGTTCTAAGATTTATGGGCTAGGTTGAATTATGAAATTTCAGTTATGTAGTTTTATCAGACCTATATGGATAGGGTGACGTGGGATCACCCCTGGGTATGTGCATGGTAAGGTTACACTGTGGTTGATGGCTTTGAGAACAACTCTGGGCATGTTTGAGGACGAACGTATGTTTAAGTGGGGGAGGATGTAACAACCCGACCGGTTGTTTTGAGAATTTGCACTTTGCTCGATTGTTTGAGGGTATGACTAGCTCTGTATGATGTATGATGACTTACGTGAATCGCTGGGTTTGGTTTTCAAGTTATTCTGAATTGATTTGGACGAATGATTCTCAGCTAGAATCGTTAAATTTGAATGGTTTGACCAAGTTTGACTTTTTAGTATTTGACCTAGGACTAGATTTTTGATGGTTTTGTTAGCTCCGTTGGATGATTTTGGACTTAGAAGCGCGTCCGAATTGGGATTTGGAGGTCCGTAGATGAATTTGACCTGAAATGGTGAAAGTTGGAATTTGGAGAGTTTGACCGGGAGTGGACTTTTTGATATCGGAGTCGGATTCTGATTTTGGAAGTTGGAGCAGGTCCATAATGTCGTATGTGACTTGTGTGCAAAATTTGAGGTCAATTGGACGTAATTTGATAGGTTTCGGCATTGGTTGTGGAATTTTCAAGTTTCAAGTTCATTGATTTCGAATAGAGGTGTGATTCGTCATTTCGATGTTGTTATATGTGTTTTAAATCCTCTAGTAGGTTCGTGTTATGATATGGGACTTGTTGGTTGTCATGACCCAAACCGATGGGCCACGACGGGTGCTTGAGTCCTACCCGTCGAACACCCCTGAGAGTGCCTATAAGATATAAACATAAATAACATCTGCTGAATTACGAGAATAATATACATGAGGGAAATCTGCCCAAATAACATATGTACATATACATGCAGAATATGTAGGGCGAGCCGACAAGGCTGCTATAGACAACTAGATACCCAAAACTGGAAGCCGGCAAGGCCACATACTATCCAACTATACATACTGTTTATAGACCTCTATTAGAATATACAAATGTACAAGGACGGGCTAGGCCACGTCATACCCATATATGTATACAAGCATATCGCACAAAAATCAAAGGCAGCTCCGAATTAAATGGAGAACTCCAACTCTCGCTGATCAAGGATCCTAAGAAGGTGGACCATCAGCTTGTCTACCTGCACATGCGGGCATGAAATGCATGCCCCAGAAAATAGGGCTTCAGTACGAATAATGTACTGAGTACGTACGACACAAAAATCAGTACATAACAGACATAGATGAAACATGGAATAAAGAATTTCGATTGTAAGTCTAAATCACCTTGTAAATCCTGGAACATTATAATGTCATGCACGTGCGTATAAATAGCGTGTCATGCATAGGTATAGGTGTACATAACATCATCAAGCCTCTGAGGGAATCCCGTCATATCAACCCGGCCACTATAGGCAAAATCATCAACATATACCAGCTAATTAGGTGGTGTTGCATATATAACGCCGTAACCTTTTCCCGTATCCCATATACATATAAGTACATATATTTATATGCGTATATAACGCCATCTAGTCATGGGTCAATGTACATATATAAATGAATGAAATGCATAAACATATGTTAATAAGATCAATATACCTTCATATGGTCATGGGTCAATGTACATGTATAAATGAATGAGATGCATAAAAAAATATGTTAATAAGATCAATATACCTTTTGGATAAACTTTATCATATACGTATTATTCGGAGACCCATGAACAGAAGATATAATAATATGGGGAATCGGAATTCAAGAACATAGGCACATCTAATACTTCTATGAATAGATTCATTTATGGAAGTTGTGCATTTACTCGTTTCGTTTGTATCGTATAGATCATGCCAAAAAAGAAATAAGGGATATCCTTAGCATACCTGAACCGATTCTCTTAGAATTTGCAATTCATGCTTTACAAAATCAATCAACCAATGTTATCAATTTTTTGTACGAAATTGTTTTGCTCTTTAAAGAGCTATCAGCCACTCTCTATAAGAGATTCAATTTTGCTTGTAAGACACATGTACTTACATTGCCAAAAATGTGAAGTAACTTGATAGTCTTACTAATTATAGAAAGCTTTTGGGTGTGGCCCACTTGTTGGATGACTAAGCCATCCTAACCCGTCCAAATATTCCATCTATGCAAGACTTAATGAGTCATTTAAGTGGGATTGGGGTGCTTCCACATAATTCTTTAGTTGGGGGGTTTAATCATTATCTAATAATTCCTTAATTATTCAGGTAATACCCCATTATCCAATAATTAATCAATTACCCACATAATTAAGAATTATATCAAATTACTTAAAATACTACTCTCTTTTAATACACTTTATGTATCTACTTATCGTGGTTATGCGGTCCGTTGTATGACACTAGTCCATAAATACCAGGTATTACCGCCCGGACCGAAATTCTATCCCAAATCGACAACCTTCAACGAAACTCGTTTTCTTTGATTCACTTACCCTTTCTACTTCATGGCACTTATTTATCGCGCGTTATAAATAACATAAATGCGTATAAACTCAAGATAATCTCATCCCGAGTAAATGTCGATTAACTGAAGACGAAACTTTAACACACGAAAACGCGAGACCTAACATCCTTCCCTCCTTAGAAACATTCATCCTCGAATGTTTAATTCCCCCGGATCTATATAACTTTGGTAGAGTCGCCTTTGTAACAATACTACTACCATCTCTTCCTGTAGAAACTCAATAATTCAATGCCACATAGGACCACAATCATCAATAACGACAATGGTCGCACACGACCAATTACAATAACTAACATAAGAATCCATACACGTACCTTAAGGTTGTGATGTCTCAGTCGGACTCTTCACAGGAGGAGAAAATAAGTGAAGATATCTAGACTCCATGTCTTCCTCGACCCACAAGTTATTTCTTCCACATTGTTGTTTCTCCAAAGTACTTTCACCGAAGCTACATCTTTAGTTCTCAATCTCCGAAGAAGTGGAGCTTGTGTCACAGAAGCAACGACGCATAAGCAACTAATTTGCCCGCAAATGCAGAAAATGCTGGCTAGAAGCTATAAATTGAGGTTTTGGATCTTTCTTCATATTTTGAGATGTGGGACTCGGATTGAGGCAATTTTTGGAGTAATTTTAATCACAAGGATTGGTGTAAGTCTTCTACACTTGGTTTTAATTTTATTCTACGAATCTACCTTCATTTTTGGCAATTGGTAGATGAATTTTAAAGAGAAATTGGAGGTTTTGGCCTAAAGTATCATAATAAGAATTTTTGAGTATTGAACATTGATTTGGAGTTGGAATTGAGTGAAACTAGTATGGTTGGACTCGTAACTGAATGGGTTATCAGATTTTTTGAGTTTTGACAGGCTCCAAGGTGCAGGCCCAGGTGTAATTTTTTGCTAGATTTAGGATTTTATGTAGGATTCGATCTTTATCATTCGTAATTGCTTCCTTGCGCTTTATATGATGTATTTGAGTTGCTTTTGGCTAGTTTTCAGCCATTCGGAGGTTGCTACGTGCGTTATGGCATTTCTGGATCATCTCTTGGCTTGCTCGATATTAGAATTGGCGTGTTCAAGATAAGTAACTCCTCTAAACTTAGTGTTGGGGGTATGAAACCCCAAATTATGTGCTATATGATTGGTGTTGAGGTGATACACATGCTAGGTGACGGACGTGTGGGCGTGCACCTTGTGAATTGTGACTCTATTGTCTTCATGGAACTATATACACTACAAGAATATTGACTTTTAACGACAAAATTCTAACGAAGGGACATGAATTCGGTCGTTAAAAGTGTATCTATAACAACCAAACTTTTTTCTGGTTGCTAAAGTATAATTTTTGTTTGATATTTATGAGGGGATGATTTTCGGTCGTTAAAAATAAAATAATCCAGACGTTAAAATAGTTTATAAGAAATAAGACAAATAAATAGGCGCCACATTTTCCCTCTTTTTTATTACCGAACCCACAATCAGCCCACGCATCCCCTCAACTCTCCTCTCCACCCATCCGAAACAAAACACTTCTCTGTTTTATCAGTAGACAACAGAGAACTTGCAGTTACAAGAATACACGCATAAGTTGAGCGATTGAAGATCTGCAAAAGTTGGATTCTTCTCTGCAACCTAGGGTTTTATTCTCCTTCTTGTCAAGGTAAACTCTAAACTTTCCATTCAATTCTATGTATCTGTTTACCAAATATTTGATAGAGAAAGGAAGGAACACAAAATAAAAAGGAAGAGGGAGTGGGGGTTTAGGGTTGTGTGGGGGGCACTGATGAAAGAAAGAACGAACATCAATTAATGACATGGGATATGTGGAAAAAAGGGGAAACTTTCCCTCAAAATTCTAATTCCAATTGCGTAATAAATTTGCACAAATAGAGAAAGCAAAACACTAACACAAATTTCTAGATATAGTTGAAGGGTCTTGACCAAAATTATATTAATCTAACAAGAAAGTGGTGAATTTTGTAATAATTACATATTTTTCAATATATAATTACATCCAAATTTTAAGAGTATTGCTTATAAAAGATTTTTTGTTTTATTAAATTTTGTTCGCATTTATCCTATATGTCAAATATGTGTATTCATCTTGTAGAGAATATTATTGTATGCGGCAAAATCAGAGGACTTAATTTCTCGCTATCAAGTCATTTCGGAAGAATGCCTCGAGACCCCGAGGATGGGGAGCCACGACCGAGTCCCCTCCCTCAGGGCTTGTCGAGGCCCGACTCAGAGAAGACGGAAATCGAAGCCAGAACAGAGGGGGAAGCTCCCAAGGCATGCGGCTAAGTCTAACAAATCCGGCCTATCCAGTGCCTACACCGAAGCGTCGCGTCCAGCCGTCCCATCTCCATACTTAAACAATTAATGCATGTTGTACTATAGCCGAGTTCCCCTCCTATATAAAGGGAACTCGTGCTACCTTGTAAAGGACTGATGTTGGTCCATTTCTCCACAAGTGCAATAATATATCTCTCTCTCTCTTCTTTCCAATCTGCTCGTTCTCACTGGACTGAGGACACTTTAGCATTCATCGCTTTCTTACTTTTTCTTCATTATATTGCTTGGTACTCCCCCCGATAGCTCGAGCTCGACCCTTACTTCAACCCCGAGGCCCCTCGTCGACCGATCCTACACCCGGGCAGCAGGTTCCTCGGCTCGTTCAACCCCTCGTTTTAGCCTGTATCCCCTTGGTAAAACAACCCAGGCAGTAAGCCTTTAGGTTAGGTTATTGCCCCGTTTTTAGCTTGCATTTCATCGCTAAACTTAGTATTCTTAGCATCTACTGCTCTAAACAACTAGCTCGAGAATAGATCATGTATTTATAGAATCCCATTTACAAATTTAATTGTTGTTACCATTTTCACGGTAAACAGTTTGGCGCCCACCGTGGGGCTAGAAATAATAGTGATTATTTTCTTGCCGGTTTCATTGCACAAATGCGAGTTATCTTTCACACTTTTTCTTGTCCAAAGATCTCTTGTTGAGAAAGACTACATCGAAAATCACGGCGAAAACGGTGTGGCTGTTCCAGTGGTTGTCGCGACACCGCAGAACCCCGATAACGCATCTGGGGCGATTCCAGCACACGCGAGTTCGCAAGGCGCGCAGCAGGTCGACGAAGCCTCGCACACCGATGGGAGCATACTGCATATCGACTGATAGGAAGCCCAACAAATCCCGGCTCGGGAAATACAGGAAGTTAGTCTTTATGATATTTTTAAAATGTTGCAGGCACAACAGTTGGCCATCGCTCAATTGCAAAGCCATTCGAAGACTCCCAGCACAGTAGTGCCAGAAACAACTCCCCGCACCGAACGAACACCCGAGAGATCAAGCAACAACGGATCGGTAAATAGACCATGCCATAGCGAAGATGCTTGGGGATCTCTCCAAGAGGATTGAGTCAGGTTCGTGTAAGTTAATGCAACAGTCGTCCCCCGAGGTAGGAGTCCCGGAACCCGTTTCACAGAAGTCCGGAATGATGGAACTCCCTAATTACGACAGGACTTCAAATCCCAACAAGCGCACCACTGCTTACACGTGTGCGGGAATAGGCAGCGACCTTCAAGATGATGAGTTCGAGCCCGTCTCGTTGAAAAAGTTCGGGGAAACACTGTCAAAAGGAACCATGATGTGGCCCCATAGCCTAGCACCTGACATCATGAACTCGCTTACCGTACCAGCAGATTCCTCCACAGAGGCACACGTCGATGCCATAGAAGCAGAAACGGGAGAGCCTTGACATATCCGAGGCCGAACGAAGGGAGAATGAAATGCCACGGGAAGTCGCGCCTCATTCCCTGATAGAACAAATGAGATCGCCCCGGTTTCGAATGACTGGGCAACACAGGCCTTCTCCCGAAGCCTAAACGAACCATTCTCGATGACTTCGAGGCCTTTCAAACGAATCTTGATCAAATACCCAGCCGAGATCTGGTCGGATGCCCGTACCCGGCATTAGCCACGAATCAGGACCGTGGATGAACAACCGGGAGCCTCCTCGGGCACGGTATACCCAAGAAGGCTCCCGGTAAAGAAACTAACGCCAAAGAGATGGAGGTGCCATCCATGTTCCGTGGATAGGAGGAACGCCCCAAGATGCAATCTACCTCGTAACGAGCGGGAAATAGCTCGAGGGCAACATACTCGAGAAGTCTTCAGTAGAGCCAGATTCGACGAGGCATGGCTGGCAGGGACACCTCGCCCATTAGAGTATGATCTCAGCATTGCTATACCGAACATTGTGATCACCATAAGCAAAACCAGGGACGCCAAACGCCTCAAACCTATTCGACCGAATCACCCTCGTGGAAACCACAACCTAGCGCGGGAACCGCATGGCGCGAATGAACACAGGGTCAAAAGTGGCCACCAACTCAGGAGGAAAACAGCCGTGCTACTCAATAAAAATTGCCGCCGATCACTGTCGAGCGATCAGGCTCGAATTCAGCCCAAAGGGAGGAAGGCAACCAGGAAAAATGAAGCAAATGAGTCACAACATATTGCCACGATTGTGGAAAAGCGGCAACACCTTTCAAGGACTCATAAAAATGGAAAGTAAAAATGTTCGTCGTCAGGGAAAAATGAGTACAAGGATATATTCCAGAGGACACCCTTACATCCGGCAAAAAAGGCACCGAGACTTTGCCTCGGCCTCACACTGACGCATTGGTAACCCTCTCCCTCATTTGATCTATTTCAAATAAAATATGTGCTCATGAATTCAGGTGGTTCGATCAACATATCAACATTGTCGGGCCGAGGTTAATAAAGCGGCTAGAACCGCCGGGCCAAAGCATGACCACCTCTCGATACAGCCTGTCTAAGCTCAGACTGGTACGCCGAGTTCTGTACCGTCAAAAAAGGCACAAGGCACGGACGTCTTGTTCAGATGGCCGCGGGCACACCGCCCGGAGACAGCACCGACCCCACTTTTCCAAAAGAATGAAATCCCATGCAAGAAGCGGAATTAAAATCATCGACAAAAAGTGATACGCGACGAGGGGAAATTCCTCACCATGTAACACATCGCCGTCATCAATACCTCCATCCTCAAAAGGATCAAAGGGTAAGCAAACCACATCTTCAGCCAAGCCTGATTAAACACAGTAGAGGGTTGTATTAGGGCTCACACCGCAAAATGGCAGGAACGTACCAAATCTCGAAGCGTTGCCTACACATCCTACGGTAAGGAAGAATTTCTCCATTCCTTTGCAATTTTTTCACTAAATATAGGCAGACAATCGGCCGAGACATTCAGAAGTTCTAACTCCACCCAGAGATCCCAAGGCCTTAGCAGGACCCCCCGTGCTTTTTTCCCTCGGTCGGGCTTCCGCCCCGAAGAGGGTCTCGCCAGCAAGATTATTAGCGGAACAACATACCCTAGAGGAGGATACGACAGGATCACAGGCCTCCTTATGCAATCAAATGACGAGAGATGATCTCCTTTTAAGGGCGTCATCCCCTTGGAAGGACCGGGGAAAGGTAGACTGAGTTTCAATAGGGAATCATGTACTAGATCAAATGGTCTTAGGAGCCGCGCCCGCGTGGGCCGAGCTTACAACAATGAAATGATGTGTGTTTACGCCAAGCAATAAATGAATATCTTTTCAGCATCTCATACGCAAAACAAGGAAATCTCAATACACTCCCGGTAGGGACTCCTCCATCGAATGCATCCCGAAACACTCGGAGACTTAGCATTAACAATTTGTCACCCGCACGGCCCCAAGGTCGGAACTCCGGGCTCACAAAGCCGCAGCAAGAGAACTCCAAGCTCACGAAAAGCGGCCTTCGAGCCGAAACAAACTCGATGACTCGGAGACTGTCATTAATCGCCATGCACTGGAAAACCCAAAACTGTAAGACCCCGAGCGGGCAGACTCGGCGTAACCAGATCTATTCTCCATTACAACAAAAACTATAAGACCTCAACAGGCATGACAAACTGTAAGACCTCAACAAGCATACAAACTGTAAGACCTCAACAGGCTTGAAATTCAAAATCTCGAAGTTTAGGCTATACGTCGCATTTGTAAAAATCCCGAAAGGGCATACCCTCGGTGTAGGCGAATGAACTATCACTCGGGATCAAAAATGGCTTCGACCAAACACATATGACTATGGTCAAAATGGCTGATACAACCAAATTAAATGCGACTCGGGGACGCCCGCTTGTCACTAAACAAAATCGCAGGCCATTACTTCAAATATACTTCGGAAAGAACCGGTTAAAACAGGCTTCTCTCAACAGACAAAAACGAACTTCAACCATGTCAGCTCCAAAATCACAAGGCATCGACCTACTCAGCCTACAAGCTAAGAACCATTCGAGGTGCTCGAACATATCCGCTAACGACTTGAGATTGAGGTTCTTCCAGAATCGACGACGGGTCAGGCAAAATCATTTCAAAAGGACCTTAACAAGCGAAGAACAAAGCCTACAAAAAACCCACGGGCAAAAAGGTGTAAGAGCCATTGTCGCCATCCAAACGAGCCTCCGGGCCTCACACTAAAAGGGTCTCAACGACCGAACAGTGTAAGAGCCAATGTCCAGCTTGAAAAATTGAAAACTTGAGGATTAAAATGCGCACGAGTCGTAACCCGATTCAGAGACTGGATCCGAAATAGTTAAACTGCGATATGCCTAAGGGAACGAAATAAATGCCATTGTCGCCAGCCAAATGAGCCTCCGGGCCACTGTCGCCAGCCAAATGAGCCTCCGGGCCACGCACCTGTGAGGTCACTTCGACCCGAAGCACAAAAGGCCATCATCGTCCGCCCATGTAGGTAGGAAAGAACTTAAGGGTCAACTAAAGCTCGAATCGCAATGCGACTTGGAGACTGGACCTAAAATAGATGAAACAGCGAATGCCCGAGGGCAAGAAATAAGAACAATCACTATCTGCCCGCGCGGGCACTGAAGATTGAAGGTCAGGCAAGCTCGAATCAAGGCCTGAATCGGAGATTGAGCCTAAATAGCTGGGTAAAACATAGAGGACCCAGCGCCTACTTATGACAAAAGTAGCACTTAAAAGTCTTCGGGCCTACTTGAGCAAGTCCAGACCTACGAAGATCCCAAATAACACCAAAACTAGCCCGCCTGGTCAAAAGCAATATAGAAAGAGATGCACAAGAAATAAAGCTTCGAGTTCCCTCTTATCTTACAAATGCAAAAAAGGGCACATTCTCCATCTACAAACATGCTTTACAAGTATCAAATACAAAGTGGAAAAATAGTGAAATCTATACTACGCTCCAAAAGGCTACGGCCTATCATATTCGCTCTCCACGATGTCAGAAAGATATGACCGAGCATCACGCTCGTCCTCCCTTGCTCGAGCCAATTCCTCTGATACAACAAACCTCTTGTGCCGATCGCCTCGAGTACTTCTCTTCGAGATTTGCGACGAACATATTCCTTGATCCTCTTCTCCCGATCAAGGGCCCGCTTCAGCTCGGCTTGGGCGTCAGCAATGTCCTTCATAAGAATCGCCATCTCCTGATCAGCCTTGGTTCGGCTTAATGCCGCTTCAGCCTAGGCATCAATTATCTCAGCCCTAATCTTTGAAATATCAGACTCGAGTTTCCCGATCATATCCGCTTGAACTATAGTATTTCACGAGCCAAGGGGAGTTGGGCCTCGAAGGCAAGAACCTTGGCCAAAGCTCCCTTCTCCTCTAAAGCTTGAGCTTCCACCTGAGCCCTTAGCTCGCCACAAGCGTTCCTGACGAGGTCAATATCGCCCTTGAGGTACTCCTAGACCTCCGTCTTTTTCTGCAGCTAATATAGGAAAAGGGATTAACCTTAAAGGTCAAAAAAGCGAAGCGCGTACTACGAAAGGTTACCAACTCTATCAAATGGCTCTCGTAATTCAAGCTCCGATATGCCTCTTATTGCCAATGCAACAACTCAACCTCCTTCTCCTTGCTAAGGATCATAAGGGATTCAGCCTCGTCCATAACTTTTCGAAGCCTCGCTCCTTGACGGAGCAGCTCAGTCTTGAGCCTATCACAGGCCTGCAAAAGGAAAACTCGATAAAGAAAGGAGGGCGCAGAATACAGAAGAACTGCACCTAAACTCACAATGAAGTGAAGATGGTGGACTTCCTCGAAGTCACAACACACTCCTATTAATCCTGCCTCTTTGGCCCCAGAAGAACCAACCTCAGGTAAGGCATATTCACTCGGAGAAACCCCCATCCAGGAATCAAACACTCCGGGAACTGCAGGCTCCGACGATGCCCTCTTCTCAAAGACACGAGCCCGTTCAGCGCCACTAAAAGCTCCATCATACTGCGGGCATAGATCTCGTTCGTCACCGTCATCCCTCAGCTGGGGGGCTGATGACTCCTTCCCCTCTTCGAAATAGCACAACCTCATCCCAAGGAACCGCCCTATAGCTACAAATGGCAAGGCTAGTACAAAAGAAAGGGGAAAATGTTACCTCGAATACACGAAGGCAAGGTAAAGGCAGCGTGCACGCATACCTTGGTATTTTTCTCCCCATCCGATGCAGAATACAGCTCGCCACCTACGCTCATCGCATGTCGAATGGGTCACCAACCTCTGGACCCAGCCGGGCAGTTCAAGAACTTCGTCCGACGTCTATGAAGTTGCTACAAAAGGGGAAAAACGCAATTACTCAACTGGTTTTTGCTATAAGCAAAATTTAAAAAAGCACCAGACGCTCCACTCACGTGCATAATTCCATCCCTCGGGAAATGGAAAAAGCTTCAGAGGAGTAAAATCGGTCGTCCGGACCCGGATGAACCAACTGGCCCATTCTCGATCCCCATCTTCTTTATCATCAATGACAAAGGGCGTGGACGAACGACACCTCAGGGTTAGCAAACCTTGGTGATGAAAGGGCCGGTACATCCTGACGAGGTAACTAAGCGTGAATTCAAGCCCATCCCTCTCCGTAAAGGACCTCATCATCAACACAAATCGCCAAAATGATGGATGTATCTACGCCATAGTAACCCGATACTCCAAGAAAAAATCAAGCACGACCCTATCAAGGGGGCCAAATCCGAAAGGATATAAGTATACGCTCAAGAATCCATCAACGGAGTCTATAATGCTCTCATCCGGGGAAAACACCTGTAGTGTTATCCCTTCGCTCCATCCGCAGTATCTCCTCACCATCTCTAGATGTTCCTCTTTTATCAAAGACACAGTTTCAGAGGGAACTCCCGCGGATCCTAAGCATCGGGAGCAGCATTCCCCACTCCCTACTGGGCCGGCCCCGAAGTAGTTGCCATGACTATGGTAAAACTGACGGACTAGAGCAAGAACGTGTGCCAATGCTTTTTGCGCCTGAAGAAATGAAGAACCCTATGCCAAAGCGAAAAGGTATCTATATAAAGTAGTGAGGTCTTTCGATGAAGCCGAAGCCGCCCCACATATATACGGAAAACAACGACGATTCACCTATCCGGAGTAAGCCCCGGGAGGTCAACATACTTGAGATAGATCAATAAGGTGATACCCGATCCTAGAGGCATCCCTCGACGAGAAGCTAGGACTCAAGGAGTCGGCCATATTATCTCCAGTTTCGAGGCAACATCCAACCATGAGGACCTTCGCCAAAAAAGAAGTCGGGCTTCGGGAAGCTTTCAATGCCATCGCTCGACTCAAGGCGATACCCGATCTCATGGTTTCCTTTTCTAAAAATAAGCACGCGATGCTTCGATCACGAAGGCTCCACGAAGGCTCGAGGCAGCACCTGAGTACAAGAAACTCCTCAACATAAGTCTATCCCATACACCTTAAAAAGCTATCTACATCAAGTTCAAAAGGGACCCCCAGGTACTAAAGGCTGACCTTCATTTAGGATATCATTCTCGAAAGCTCTATGTACTGTCTTCACGCAACACGGAGGGCTCAATAGCCCGAGCCTATCAGATCAATCCAGGTTCGGTCCGAGGTAGATGATGGGCTCGGAAAGGGGCAATGTCGATTAGCAAATGATGGGGAAGAACGCTCGCATTCAAGTTAGGTATCAGTGGTCAACAACAAAGGAAAACATTCAAAATCCTCGAAGGGCACGAGAGCATACAAAAATAAGGCAAAGGTCAAAAGCGGAAGTCAATGAAGTATATTCATATTCATAAAAATCCATGTACAATATCCCTCGAGGGGTCCTTACATGCAATTACAAAAGCCTACAGAGGATCTCTACGCATAAAGGAAGGTCCGCCTCCTACAATGGGCGCCTCCGGACGCATATCCTCAAAAGTCTCATTCCGGCCTTCCACACTGAAATCCCCAAAAAGATGGCACGGGAAGCAGGGAGGGATGAAAAAACGTTGTAGCTCTTCGAAGCTCGAGGACCCTCGCTGGCCAAGAGAATCTCGGAGAGACAGCGGACCGAACAAGCATCGGTCTCACTTGTACGGCTACTTAGAGTCAACTTCTTGAACATCTAGCTGTGCAAGCCCCCAGCTCGGGGCAGTGCACCATATCGAACCGGGGTATGAAGGTGAGAAACGGTGTATAATTCGAGCCCCTTTTGAGCAGCGGTGTATAGTCCGAACGGCTGTCTACACAAGGGGAAAACCGACCCCCCATCCGTCACCATCTTGGGCCAATACCAACAGCCACGACAAACATGTCAACGACCACAATAGCAACAGGACAGCATGATTATGCTCGACAAAGTGAAGCCCCGGCAAAAAGCCACAACACAATCTAAGGGAGCTCTGCCAAACGGCCTTGAGGCTATGAGCCGCAAGCATGTTGTTCAAGGATAGAGGAAAACGGTAAGAAGAAATGGGGAAATGAGCCAACGAAAGCACTGGGATAGGAAAAACAATGCCAAGGCATCCCCATTTATAGGGGATAATGATACTGTCATCGAGGCTTTGGAAGATTTACCGACGGACGCAATTACTGCATTCTTGAATATCCAAATTGTTAGTGGTACATTCATCTTGAAGAACGGGAATCGGTAGTGCATTGAATGAAGTCAAAATGCACAAGTCGATGGGACACCCCGCTCGCCACAAAAGCTCACGCCACGGGTCGCATCATTGATATGGAGTCACTGTAAGAAGCTCGAGGAGTCAAGTGTCAGAATCATTTGCCATTGCTTTGTTCTGGGAAATGCAGAGACTATCTGTATGCGGCATTATCAGGGGACTTAATTTCTCATTATCAAGTCATTTCAGAAGAATGCCTCTAGACCCCGAGGACGGGAAGACATGACCGAGTCCCCTCCCTCGGGGCTCGTCGAGGCCCGACTCAGAGAATACGTAAATCGAAGACAAAATAAAGGGGGAAGCTCCTAAGGCACGCAACTAAGTTTGACAAAGACGGCCTATCCAGGGCCTACGCCGAAGCGTTGCGTCCAGCCATCCCATCTCCATACTTAAACAATTAATGCATGTTGTACTATAGCCGAGTTCCCCTCCTATATAAAGGGAACTTGCGCTACCTTGTAAAGGACTGGTGTTGCTCCATTTCTCCACAAGTGCAATAATCTCTCTCTCTCTCTCTCTCTCTCTCTCTCTCTCTCTCTCTCTCTCTCTTCTTTCTAATCTGCTTGTCCTCACTGGCCCGAGGCCACTTTAGCATTCATCGCTTTCTTACTTTTTCTTCATTATATTGCTTAGTATTGGCCATAAAGAACCTTGTTTAACCCGAGGCCCCTCATCGACCGATCCTACACCCGGGCAGCAGGTTCCTCAGCTCGTTCAACCCCTTGTTTTAGCATGTATTCCCTTTGTAAAACAACCCGGGCAGTAAGCCTTTAGGTTAGGTTATCGCTCCGTTTTTAGCTTGCATTTCATCGCTAAACTTCGTATTCTTAGCATCAACTGCTCTAAATAACTAGCTCAAGAATAGATCACGTATTTTTAGAATCCCATTTATAAATTTAATTGTTGTTACCATTTTCACGGTAAACAATTATATTTGAGGATTGAGTTTGATTTTGAAAGAAAGAAGATTATTTTTAATAGCATAACTGATCAATCGTTTTGGAGCACATATTGTTTTAGGGATCGGGGTTGACATTAAAACAGAGCATATTGGTATACAAAGCAATTGTTGCCTCTTACTAAATTATGCTAAATTGGCGAATTTCTTATAAACAAAACTTCCAAAACAGTTGTGGGTTCACAATAGATTTTAAATAATTTTTATGTTGCTAAATTTAGGTGCTCTATATTGTCTGGCGATGATATTTTACCATAGAGGTTGTGTATTTTATAGAGAGAAGTTGTTGAAATAGTGATTTTAAATAATATTGATGACTTAGAGTAGTTAAATAATTCTTCACAACTGAACAGGAAAAGAACTCATGAAAGTTTGGAGTTCTATCGCACCTGCTTTTAATTTTTAACTCTTTTGCTATAATGAAAGTTCCATACTAGAAACCATTTTATTTACAAGCTAAGTTGCGGGAAAGGAAAAAAGTTTCTAAAACTCCATTAGTAGATTTCTTCTTTGCAGATTGTATGTTCATATCTCATGAAATTGACTCGCTAAATTTTTGTCATCTCTAAGTTTTCATGTGTTATGTTTCTGTCAATTTTATTCATTATTGTTGTCTATTGTCATCTAACTTTCTAGCTTCTTTCTGACACCTTCACATTGTTGCGGAAGCCAAATGTATATAGTGTGTATGAGTCACAACTACTATACCAATAAATAAGACAATAAAGCAACAATAAAAGGAACACTAGAATTTATGAGGTTCGGCCAATTTTACCTTCTTCCTCGGACACAACCAATATTTTATTCCACTCCAAAAATACAAGTGAAATAATACTAAAGAGAGAAGATACAAATGCCTTAAGAAGATAAGAAGGCAAATGAGAGGTGTGTCTAAATCCTAAACATTAGGTCTCCTTTTATAGGGAAAAATTCCATACCAAATTGCTAAACAACCGATGTGGGATTTGCCAAATTCAACAAATCTCCACCTTGGCAAAATTTCACATCTTCAATTTTCTCTCAATAACAAATTTTGGTTGTGTCTTCATCTTCAATCTTCAGTGTTCAACAATGTTGATCAAATCCAAATAATGTTGAAACTTGAACGCAGTCACCACTTTTGTTAGCATATCAGCAGGATTCTCTGTAGTATGAATTTTCTTCACCGTGACTCCACATTCTTCTATGATTTCTCGTACGAAATGATACCGAACATCAATGTGCTTCATCCTTGCATGATAAACTTGGTTCTTCGTTAATTGAATAGCACCTTGACTATCACAAAAAATTGTGATACTTTTTTGTTCAACACCAAACTCTTTTAGCAACCCCTGAAGCCAAATTGTCTCTTTCACAACCTCTGTAATAGCCATGTACTCTGCCTCTGTTGCAGACATAGCAACTGTTGACTGCAAAGTAGACTTCCAACTAACTGGTGCCTTTGCAAAAGTAAACACATAACCAGTAGTTGATCTTCGTTTGTCCAGATCACCCGCAAAATCCGAGTCACAATATCCAACTATATACTGATTGCCTTCCTGCTCAAAAACTAACCCAACATCTACAGTATTATGATTATACCGTAGAATCCACTTCACAGCTTGCCAATGCTCCCTTCCTGAATTATGCATATATCTGCTAATAACTCCAACAACTTGTGAAATTTCAGGTCTCGTACAGACCATTGCATACATCAAGCTACCAACAACATTTGCGTATGGTACCTTTGACATATACTCTTGTTCAGCTTCATCTTTTGGCAACATAGTAGTACTTAGCTTAAAATGGGGAGCAAGTGGAGTACTAACTGGCTTAGTCTTTTCATCTATGCCAAAACGTTGTAGTACTCTTTTCAAATATTCTTTCTGAGATAAACAGAGTTTCCTTGAACGTCTATTTCTTATTATCTCCATGCCAAGAATTTTCTTTGCCTCACCCAGATCCTTCATCTCGAACTCCTTCTTCAGTTGAATCTTCAACTTATAAATTTATTTCAAATTCTTGGAAGCTATCAACATATCATCAACATATAGGAGAAGATATACAAAGGAACCACCTTTAAGCTTGTGCAAATACACACAATGATCGTATTTGCTTCTCTTGTACCCTTGCTGCAACATAAACTCATCAAATCGCTTGTACCATTGTCTAGAAGATTGTTTCAATCCATACAATGATTTTTCAAGTTTGCACACCATATTTTCTTTTCCAGCAACTTTGTATCCTTCTGTTGAGTCATGTAGATTTCCTCCTCCAAGTTTCCATGTAAAAACTCCATCTAAACTAGTTCCAAATCCAACTATGCTATCAAAACCAACATAATTCTAATGGAGGAATGTTTTACAACTGGAGAAAACAATTCATTGTAATCAATTCCCTCATTTTGAGCATATCCTTTGGCCACCAATCTTGCTTTGTAGCGAACATCTTCTTGGTTAGGAAATTCTTATTTCTTTGTAAATACCCATTTGCACCCAATTACTTTCTTTCCCTTCAGGAAATTGGCCAATCTTCATGTATGATTCTGATGAAGAGACTGTATTTCATCATTCATGGCAATCCTCCACTTATCTTCTTCTGAACTTTGGACTGCATCTTTGTAAGTGGTAGGAACATCATCAGCTACAATTGAGGCGGCACAAGCAGCCGTCTCTATAAGACAAACATGTTTTGTTATTGTCCTTTTTGGCCTGCTAGTTGCAATTGATTAAAGTTGTTGTTGTGGTTCCTAAGTTGGAATCTCCCTCTCAACTGGCTCTTCTTCCAGAGGATAATCTTCATATGTTTCCTCCTCTGCTTCTTGTGTAGGAAAAATAAATTTTCCCTCAAACTCCACCTGCTTAGAAGCACCCTCATTTTGTTTGGTATCTTTTGTTACCTTATTTATCATAGCAGATTCATCAAAGGTAACATCCCTGCTGAATATTATTTTCTTTGTCATAGGACACCATAATCGATATCCTTTGACTCCAGAAGTAATCCCCATAAAAATAGCCTTCTTTGCCCTTGGGTCCAATTTTGACTCTCTCACATGATAATATGCAGTTGAACCAAATACGTGCAAATAGTCATAATCTACAGCAGGCTTTCCATACCATTTTTCAAATGGTGTCTTGCCATTAATAGCAGCAGATGGTAGACTATTAATGAGGTGACATGCATATGTAACTACCTCAGCCCAAAATGCTTTTCCCAAGCCAGCATTGGACAACACACACCATACCTTCTCCAGGAAGGTCCGGTTCATACGTTCTGACACTCCATTCTATTGTGGTGTATGTTTGACAGTGAAGTGTCGGACGATGCCATCATTTTCACAGAGCTTATTAAAATGATCATTTTTGTATTCACCTCCATTGTCTGTGCGAATACACTTGATCCTCCTGCCTGTTTGATTCTCCACCATCATTTTCCATTTGAGAAAAATTCCCAACACTTCATCTTTGCTCTTTATTGTATACACCCACACTCTTCGGAAAAAATCATCAACAAAGGTTACAAAATAGTGCTTCCCACCCAATGAAAGTATTTTGGAAGGACCCTAAACATCAGAGTGTACATAATCCAAAATACCTTTAGTATTATGGATTGCTGTACCAAATTTAACCCTTGTTTGTTTCCCTTTGACGCAATGCTCGCAAAACTCCAAGTTGCAAGCCTTTACTCCTTTTAACAATCCTTGATCTGATAAAGTTTTCAAGGATTTACCTCCAGCATGTCCCAAGCGCATGTGCCATAGTCTGGTTGTTTCTGCCTTTTTTTCGTTACTGGATGTTACTGTCGCTGTCCCAATAACTGTATTACCGCGATAACGGTACATGTTATTGTTCTTCCGATTGGCCTTCATTACCACTAATGCACCACAACATACTCTCATCACTCTATTTTCTGCAATGATTTTGAACCCTTTTGATTCTAGGGCTCCCACAAAGATGAGATTCTTCTTCAAATCCGGTACATATCGAACATCTGTTAATGTTCTGATCATTCCATCAAGGTTCCTTAATCGTATTGAACCAATGCCATATGAGGTAAGAGGGCTGTTATCCGCTGTGTGGATGACTCTATATTCTCCTTCTTGGAAATCCACGAACCAGTCCCTGTTGGGACACATATGATAGCTACAAGCCGAGTCCATCAACCATATGTTTGATGATGTTGATGGATCTGTTGTAACTAATGAGAAGTCCGAATCATCACAATCAGCTACATTTGAATCTATAATGGCCTTTCCATTGTTATGTTTGGCCTTATTCTTCAACTTCGGACAGTCTTTCTTCTAGTGTCCCTTTTCTCGACAAAAGGAACATTCATCTTTGCTGGGTCTAGATCTTGACTTGGATCTTCTCTTCTTTGTCCTTATTTGATTTTGAGGATGACCCCTCACAGCCAGTGCTTCTCCTTCTCCGCCCTTTTATTTTTCTCCCTTTCATTGTTCATAGCTATACAAAGCCGAACAAACTTCTCTAAGAGAAATTATGTAATTCCCATGGAGTAGAGTAGTTTCAAGGTGCTCGTACTCATCAGGAAGTGACCCCAACAACATCAAGGCCAAGTCACCATCATCAAAAATTGCATCCATATTTTGCAAATTTGTGACCAACTTATTGAAACTGGTGATATGTTCGTTCATTATCGTACCAGGAACATAGGTGAAGCGAAAGAGTCTCTTTTTCATGTACAATTTATTTTGACTATTTTTCTTCAAAAATATTTCCTTCAGTGGTTTCCATAATTTACTTGCAGAAGTTTCCTTTGTGTATGGATATTTCTGCTCTCTAGCAAGGTAGGATCGAATGGTACCGCAAGCAACACAGTTGATAATTCTCCAATAACATCTGGGTTTTTTTCTTCAATGGGAAGATCTAGCCCTTGTTGAAAAAAGACATCTAGAACCTCGTCTTGCTACATCCCAAAATGTCCTGACCCGTCAAAAATTTCTACCGCAAATTTCGTATTTGACACAATTCTTGTAATAAGCGAAGATGCCAATGATGACGTATTGTTGATACTTGATGTAGATTCTTTTTGTTTATTGTCTCCCATCTTTGACACAAATATTATTTAATAGCTGACGACACAAATCAAGATTATTTCCTTTCTGTTGTGGAAGATCAGACTAAGCTGCAACCACAGAGCATACTCAGACAAAACTTTGACTCAGTTACCACGATAAATCTTTTCTGATGTGGAAGATCAGACTATGCTGCAACTACAGAGCATACTTAGATAGTACCTTGGCTCTGATACCAATTGTTGCGGAAGCCAAATGTATATAGTGTGTATGAGTCACAACTACTATACCAAAAATTATGACAACCACCAAATAATAAATAAGACAATAAAGCAACAATAAAAGGAATACCAGAATTTATGAGGTTCGACCAATTTTGCCTACTTCCTCGGACACAGCCAATATTTTATTCCACTCCAAAAATACAAGTGAAATAATACTAAAGAGAGAAGATACAAATGCCTTAAGAAGATAAGAATGCAAATGAGAGGTGTGTCTAAATCCTAAACATTAGGCCTCCTTTTATCGGAAAAAATTCCATACCAAATGGCTAAACCACCAATGTAGGATTTGCCAAATTCAACACACATGTTCATATATGATGAAATTGAAATAGATATTTATTAGTCAACTCTTTTCTTTATTCTAGGTTGACATGAATCTCTCAAAATCTTAGAAGTCTGAAATGGTATCAACTTCGAAAACTGTTAAATATGCACACATTCCACCTGGTGCCTTAGCAATGGGACAGGGGAAAAGCTTCAGAGCTTTGGGTTCTGTAAGAATAAATGCTGAACAGAGAACTTCAATTGGCGAAGGTAAAAACTACAATGTAGTAGCTTCTGATCAGAATAAGCTAGCTCAGAAAGATTGTCTCATGCCTCCTGGTTTTGATCCAATATTGGAATGCGATGCTTCCCTCCCTCATGAAGAAGCGATGCAATATATTGAGAGAAGCAAAATAAGTATATTATTGTTTTAAGTTATAATTTTTTATTGTTTGTTATTGTTCTGGATTTTTTTATATGTTAGACTTAATTGAGATTAACAAGGCCATATGAATCTAAAAAAGGCAAAAAAAGTGAGATGAAAGAACAGATGTAAAAATATTGTATTGCAGGACTCAAAGCTGGAGAAAAGTTAAGTCACTTTTTACGACAATCGAGTTGTTGGGAAGAATCATGTCTTATTTATGAGAAACTTAGGTAAATTAGTTCGTGATCGAAATATGTGCCCATTGCGCATACACTCATGGGCGGAAATAGAAGAATATAAGCTGGAGCACATGTGACAAGTTGTTACGGTAAGAATTTAAAGTTTTATTTTCTTGATTTGCCTTCTTCATTTCTTCTTTAAAAAATGAAAAGGAAATACTGTGAGCTTACATCATGCATTGAAGGCTGGTTTTACCATATTGAAAGTTCAATTGCAATTGTACAGTCAAGACAGAGATAGGCACTTGTTACTGTTGTAGGCATGTATTGATGACTTTTCTCCTCTTCTTTTTTTGACTAAAACCATGATCTTCTTGACGCGTACGCTTGAAGTTATTTTCATTTATATTACGAGTTTAATTCTAAGTGAATGAAATGCTTCACAAAACTCACTCTATTGTACACAAAAGTATCCCAAAAAGATAAACAGTACATTATGAAGGTAGTGATTGAGACTCTTTGAAAGAATGCTAGTCTTTGTAAAACACACATAATTTGCTTTAGTGTTTCTTTTCTTTTCCTGGATTAGTAAAAATCTATTAAATTACTCCCAAGAAATACTAGTAAATGAATTATAGAAGTTTCTGTCATTGTTTAAAGAATTTAGTAGTATGGAATTTTTCACCTTCCTAATTGAACTTCATTATGTTAAAATCCGCTCTTTGGTTTCTCTCTGTTTCCTCGATCCTATGCCAATGGCAGAGGGCATGGAACAAGAGAAACATGTGCTCTTCATACTACCAGACTTTTTGTAGACACTTTGGTAGACTTTTGGACTGCCCTTGGCGAAGAGACACGTCAGTCTCTTCTGAAAATGAAGGAAGAGAGCCCTTTCTTCAGTTTGCTCTCCTTACTTACTGCTATCCCCTCTTTCCGTCACACCCATTAAATGTAATTTAGACATTAGATGCGTGGAATGGGCAACTGCAGTTAACTCTAGAATTGCAAGTTTAGTTGAGGGGTTCCATTATTTTGAAGTCTCATCCTATAAAGAATAATGGCGTGCAGATCAGGTGGCTTCTGGATTTGTACTGTTCAAACTCTGGTCTTAGCACTTGGCTTCTTTAAGTTAACAGCCATACAGACTGACTAACTGGAGCAACAACAACAACTATGTCTCGGTCCCAAACAAGTTGGGTTGGCAATATGAATCCTCATTTCTTTCTTTAACCTCAACTCATATCATCATCATTACCAAAATATAGTAAAAATAATGGAGTTTCACTTGAAGTTATAAATTGTTTTAAAAGGTGAATGATTAGTATTAAATGTAGATATGTTTATAAAAGATCAATTTCACTTACTTGAAAAAGATTAATCTTGCACTTTAGTCATTAAAAAGATTGTGTGACTTATTTATTTAAATGTGAAGGGAGGCAAAGATGGTAACCCCCAGGTATGGCAACTATCTTCTTTGAGACTCGCAAGAAAGACGATAAGCTTGTCGAACCTGAAACCAATGAAAACTATGCATGTTTATTGATTAATTTTATTTTACATGATTTTAATTTTTATGTTATATTATTTTAAATTGTCTTATAATTTATAGGCTAAGATCCAAAAATTGGTGCAATCTGAATCGTCTCTTACATATATTGAGATTGTAGAAAGGTGTTTCGGACCTCAACGCAAGAGTCATATAGTTAGATTTCGTGGTGGGATTACTGCTAAGGTGTTAAAATGCGGTGACTCCTCGAAAGCTGCATTGCTAGAGAAGTTGAATGCTACTGAAAAAGAAAATGAATCGCTTAACGGACACATGGAAGGGCTAGAGAATAAATGTGAAGATCTAGAGAGTAAATATGCAGAACTTACAAGTGCAGTGTTTAATCAGGCTTCATCATCATCTTGAAGTGAACAATAGATTGAAGCATTTAACAGGTTAGTAGATTGAAAATCCTATTATACTCTGTGATGAATTTGTTGCAATGCTCATGTGAATTTTTTCCATTACATCAACAACAACAACCCACTAGAATTCCAAAAGGGGGGTCTGGGGGTAGAGTGCACGCATACCTTACCCCTGTCTCGGAGGGTTAGAGAGGTTATTTCCGGGAGACCCTTGGCTCAGAAACAAATAAATCCGTAACTAAGTATATGTTGATAGAGCAGGGAAAAAAAAATGAAGTGTAGCAATCATCAAACTAGAATTTAATGCGGGAAGTTCTTTACACAAACTAGTAAAGCATATGCATATCATAATTTCTTAGTTAAGCAATACCAATAGGACAATATTTCACTAAGAACATTATACATATCTAATAAAATTGCAAAAAGCAGCAGAGACAGTCTTACTAGCCTCTCTAACAGGGTGAAAGGGAACATCAGATCCTCCAGCAACCTCAACAGCAACAACTCCAGCTAATTGATAAAAATCAACATTACATTACATTAAGGTTACATTCCATTCCATTACATTAAGGTTTATTAATTTAAACAAAACATAGTCATCGAGACAAGTGAATTTATAAGTAAGAATCAAGTTCCATACCTAATATCACCTATAGTTGTAATAATCTAGCTCAATGAACAGATAACTCACGAAATAATAGACCTCAAAGTAGAACTAAAAGGTAAGTTGCAAAGAAAAGTTTGGTATATGAACAAGTAATCACTGGCTCTTTATTGAGGTTTGATTTAAAGTCATAATCGACTCTTTCTCAAAAGCTTCTTTATGATTTTTGTATATCAATCGCTTTTCCCTGTTATGTGTAGAATTGCATGAATCTCTATATAAGGCTTGCTTCCTAGAAAATGATACTTCATTGTGCAGGTTTAAGTATGACAAGATTGTGTGATTTTTGTATATCAACCGCTTGTCCCTGTTATGTATAGAATTACATATAATTCTATCATCAATCTTCAGATTATTGTCCGCGGACATAGGAAATGTAATGCGTCATTTTTCTGCTAAAAAAGAAAAACAAATGACACCCTAATAGGTATTTTTACGCTACAACTTCTTTCAAAAAATGGTACTAAATGGCATACAGATAGTTTTGGGTTGGCATTGTTTTGGACACCACTCAGGTAGTACGAAAAGCTTATAATTATCAAAAGTGTGTTTTCTCTCATATATTTAATTGGAAAGTTGATCTGTTATACTGTGTGCTTCTATACTGTAAATCTTACGTTTGCTAGAAGTTGCATACAGCTGTGTGCTAGATTCCATTAATAGTATACTTTGTGATGAAATTATTGCAATGATCATGTGAATTTTTTTCCATCATTAAGGTTTATGAATTTAAATTAAAATATAGTCATCGAGACAAGTGAATTTATAAGCAGGAATAAAGTTCCATAACCAATATCAACTAGAGTTGTCATAATCTAGCTCAATGAACAGAGAAGTGATGAAATAATGGACCTCAAAGCAGAACCAAAAGGTGAGTTGTAAAGGAAAATTTAGTATATGAACAAGTAATCACTCATTTTTCATTGAGACTTGATTTGGAGTTATTATCGACTCTTTCTCAAAAGTTTCTATATGATTTTTGTATCTCAATCGCTTGTCCCCATTATGTGTAGAATAACATGAAACTGTATATTGGATTTACTTCACAGAATATGACATTTCGTTGTGCGGGTTTTAATATGACTAGGATTGTGTGATTTGCATTTTCCACAAACATAGGAAATATAATGCGCCATTTTTCTGCTACAATATTTTCTACTGTTATGTCATCTGATGATTGAATAATTTTACTATGGCGATCAGTGTAGGCTTTAATGAATCTTATCTTTTTCTTTAATTGTTTATTCTGTGTTAGTAAACTGACATAAATTTATTGTTTTAACAGATCAAAAATTTGATGTCCGAAGAACCTATTTTTGAAGAAAGTGCATAGCAAGTTGAAGAACAAGAGAATTTTGTTATGCTAGGGATGGTTTGAAGGCACTGTCTTTTGTACATATGCTCCAATTTTATTTTTTCTCTTTTAGAAATTGTTAAAAATGATGTTATACTATTTGGATTGCTTTCTGGTAATGTGATGCTTAGTTCTTTATATTAACAAATATCAATTATTTGTTTTATTTTCAAATATTTCTGGTGTGTATGAAAGCATATAAAATAAGTATTACTATTGGTGAAATATAAATTTTCGTAATGTGATCCTCATAACTCTTTAACAACAGGTTTCTCAAATAGTTTAATAGGCATTAACGAATGAAAATTTGGCTGTTAAATGTAATCATACAATTAACGAAAGGACTTTCGGCCGCTAAAAACACTTGTAAAGACCAAATTAACTTTCGTAATTGAAGACTTTTAACGATTGGATGACAAATTAGCGAGGAAAAAATCTCGTCGCTAAAAATGATGTATAACGACCGGAAATTATGTCGTCGCTAAAGGATCTTTAACGATCAGGTTGAAAATCCATCGTTAACTTTTAACGTCGGGGCTTTTAACAATCGGAGATGATCGGAATTTTCTCGATCGTTATTGACTTATAGCGACCAGAATTGGATTTTTAACGATCATATTTTCCGTAGCTAAAGGCCAGTATTCTTGTAGTCATAGTGGCCCTACTTTGTTGATTTATGCGTTTTCACCATATTATAAAGTAATTTAGCTGTACATCATTCTAGATATCATGTTTAGGCTTTATACTGCAATTGTTGGGACCCATAATGGTCATTTCTTGGTGTCATCTCAATGATTTCATTGCTATTCCGTACTCCATCATATTCATACATTCATTTCATATCATATCTCAGTCTCAATTGCTACTTATTGATACATCATATCATTGTTCCGAGTCAGTTTTCATGACATTGTGAGCCCGTGGGTGAGACTGTACACTTATCGGATCGGGATGCATGCCGTAGTGGTTATTCTGAATTATGATAAAACTTGGGCTGAAGGAGCCCCTTCGGAGTCTGTACACACCCCCAGTGAGCATGGGTTATTATATTAATGGATGGATCTTCCCTGGACTTGGAGATGGATCCACCTCTACGTATATATAAATGCTCGGTATGGATCTTCCCTGGGCCACATGGGCCATATACAGTACCAAGTGGTTGAGCATTTATATATAACTAGAGGTGGATCTTCTCCATAGGGCAAGATTGTCCTTCCTCGATACTGAGTGACTGATGGTCAGTGATGTATTTATATTCCGGGATGGATCTTTCCTGAGTTGTATGAGCCATATACAGTGCCGAGTGGTTGAGCATTTTTGAGTGGAGAGTGTGAGTTCATGTTTCATCTCTGGGATACATGGCATTGACATGCATACATGACATACATGCATAGAGATGCATTCTTCCTCGTACTGTACGATATCACGTCGTTCATGATTTCTTTTACATACATTGATATGTGGGCATAGAGAGGTATTTCACACTTTCCATTTGGAAAGAATAGGAAACATCTTATTCATTGTGGGAAGGATTTTTGGGAATAATTGTAGTTTTCAAACTATGTCGTACTTTTTGAAGATTTTGATAAAGGAGTGGGTTTTCACTGATATTCTTAAAAAGCAGAACTATTTTTTTGAAAACGGTGAAAAATGCTGAGCATTTTATCTCTGAGTTACTTCCATATTTATATGCTCTATGTTGTTATGAATTGTTGTTGGCTACTGGTTTTGGACCCGACCATGTTCCAGCTCGTCAATGATTTCAACCTAAGTTTAGGTTTGTTACTTATTGAGTACATAGGGTCGGTTGTACTCATACTATACTTTCTGCACATTGCGTGCAGATTTCGGATGCCGTTGTTGCTATGCATGGCGGAAGCTTGCATTGAAGGTTTACTTGCATCCTTGTTGTAGTTACCTCTTGTTCATGGTAGCCTTACATTTATAAACACTATTTATGTACTTTTCAAACAAACGATGTATTTATTCATATCCGCTTGTAAATTTTATTCTTAGAAGCTCATGATTGTACTACCAGTCATTGGAAATTATTTAAGATTCAGATAATTTATTTTCATAAATTGTTTTATTAAATACTATTGGAATTGGATAGTATAGTTGGCTCACCTAGCGGGTTGAGTTAGGTGCCATCACGACTAGTGGATTTTGGGCCCTGACATATTTTGAAGTTTTCAGCTTGTTAAAAAAAAATATTGTGTAGCTAGTGTTGGCTTGCCAAGAAAGTGAACGTTAGGCGCCATCACGACCTCATGGTTGGGATTTCGGACCATGACACTTAATGAGTCATGTGTCTGGTGTGATGAAATTTTTATATAGTCCATATTATTATATTTGAGTCTGAAACTTCCCCAGAATATTAGTTGAACGAAATTTTAGGTGTTGCTTGCTTTTAAATCTAATTTTAGGCGTTCTTTTGCCTTTTGTTGATCTTGTTGCTATCACAAATAAAATGATGGATAGTTAGCCCTTTTAGCCTTTAGTTTGTTACCCATATTACAAACCTATACACTTTTGTTCTTAATTGAATCGTTTTACCTCTTAAAACACTTGAATTGTAAAGGTGAGGACTAGAAAGAAACAATGAGGGAACTTGGGGTAGCTACTGAGTGGAACCAATAAAAGGAAGAAAAATGCAATTGTATCTTAAAGCCACTAGCGAGGAGTTCAAAGTACAAAAAAAGCTAAACGGGGGACGGGAGGGGGGGGGGTGTAGAAGAAAAAGAAATAAGTACATCTCTTCTTTTCTAGTGAATGTAGCAAAAAGAGGTGCTTAAAAAAAGAGAGAACATTTTGAGGTGATCTTGTTGATGATATTTGAAGATTGGATTAAAGAAAGTTGTGCTTAGAGTGATTATGTGATGTGTTAAAGTCCTTGGGAGGGTTAGCCATTATCATCTTTATTTATCCTAGCCAACCCTTAGTCCACACTACGACCTTGAAACAGTCCTAATTGATTTTAGAATGAGCATAGCTACATTAGTAGAGGTTTATACAATGGCCAAGCCTATAGTACCTTTTATACATTCCTAATTGATTTTATACTGAAC
Source organism: Nicotiana tabacum (assembly GCF_000715075.1). NCBI lineage: Eukaryota > Viridiplantae > Streptophyta > Magnoliopsida > Solanales > Solanaceae > Nicotiana > Nicotiana tabacum. The sequence goes on from NC_134080.1 coordinate 84,392,019, forward strand.
ATACATACATAAGTAGAGATTTATATAAAGGGCAAGCCTATGGTACCTTTTGCATGCATATGTGAGAGTGGGTAATTATTTCATATGGTTGAGTCCTTAAAGTACATTTAAGCATTCGATTTGTATGTGTAGAATGCTTATTCATTCAATTTTATTTTGAGGGAACATAGTTTTACGCTGGATAGCTCAAGTTATTGGATTTCTTGGTTATAGTGAGTTTCAAGCCATGACTGCTTTGTGACATAAGTTAGTTTGCGAGGCTAGGTTATTCTGAGATTCTTGTCTAAGTAGTTTGAATATTTTAAATGAATTAGGCATGAGAACTGGGAAGTGTGTACAGAATACAGATGCTAGATTAAATGTTGCTATCGACCATGACCATGGCTGTAGTATGCTTTGAATTTGTGATTTTGTGAGGTGCTTCAAAATAGAGTAGTTAGTTGGTTGACTTGAGGGAGAGCAATGCTTAAGTGTGGTGTAGTGATGTTTTCGATAAGTCTATTTTTATGACATTACTTGCCTTACATTATGATGTAATTGTTACGCCCGCAATATTACGTCGATATTTCGTTCCGCAGTATTATGTTACGATGATGTTACGCCTTGCAGTACTACATTACGATGATGGTACACTTCTCAGTATTAAATTACGACAATGTTGCACCCTGTAGTATTGTACGTTTAATTTGTCGTAAGGTAATTGACACAAGTCCAGGGAAAGGATTGTTTGGAGATTATAAAGATTATGCTATTACAAATAAGTGATGAGTAAATTCGTGAAGGTGAGAAGGGAAGCAAGTCAAAGAAAATGAATTTTCATCCAAGTTTGGCATGTTGAGCTAAAATACGGGCCGAGCGTGTTAAAATCCGATATTTATGGACTAATACCATACAAGGTACTATATGACGATGATAGTATGATATATAAATGGGTATTAAAAATAAGTAGATCTTTAAGTAATTTGAGATAATTCGTAATTATGTGGATAATTGATTAGTTGTGGGGATAATTATGGTATTAAACACTACCCTAATTAAGATAATTCTTAATTATGGTATTAATTATAATAATTAAGTGGATAAAGATTATTTTGTGGCTGCCACATGGCATTCAACTAAGCCAAAGTGGCAACAACGTTCATAATGAAAGACATATGATGCCTTGTTTACACGAAAAAATTCTTGGAATTACCTTGGATTGGTTTCTTATTTGGTAAAGTTTCGTATGTATGTTAATTTACACAAGGCTAAAGTAGATGGGTTCTGCTACATTTCACTCCCTTTCTAATGAAAGATTGCCTTTAAGCCTAAACAAATAGGTACATATTTTGGCAAGTGGGAAAGACATATTTTACATAGAGAAGCTTTAATCTCCTAGGAGTTGGATATGTTTATCACTTTGCATCATTATGGATATGAATTAGTCCAGCAACGTTGATGCTAAACTTGCTAACGGATGAAGCTCAAATAGCTCGTTTGAAACTTCATAATACGATAAAGCGTGAGATTTGTGATTCTAAAGGAGTATGGCAATCTTTCTCAAAAATATCATACGGATTTTCCCTACTTCGATCCGTCGTTACGTGATTTGTCGTAATTGACGTATGTTAGAGGGATTGTCAAGAGTATCAGCCAGGCATGTTAAGATTATCCCTTATTTCTTTTGGCATGATCCATACGATACAAACGAAATGAGAAAATGCACAACTTTCATAAATGACTCTACTCATAGAAATACTAGAGATACTTACGTTCTTGATTCCCCATGTGTCATATTACTCTATCATCTGTTCATGGGTCTCCAAAAATACGTAAGTTGTTAAAGTTTATTTCATGATATTAATCAGAGGCATAACGGTATTATGACGTGCCGAGAGATTTTATTAACATATTTTTACATGCATTTATACATGCACATTGACGCATGACCAGATGGCGTTATATACGCATATATATATATATATATATATATATATATATGTATGTATTCAAATGGCATTATATACGCGTATATATGTATGTATATATATGTATATGGGATATGGGAAAGGTTATGGCATTATATATGCACCACCACCTGATCAGCTGGTATACGTTGATGATTTTGCCCACAGTGGCCGAAATGATATGATGAGATGCCCTCAGAGGCTTGATGATGTTATGTACACCTATACCTATGCATGATATGGCATTCATATGTATATGCATGACACTACAAGTATTTCATGATTTACAGAGTTATCAGAATTACAGGTTGAGTCATTTACTTTATATTTCTTTCATGTCTTTTACGTACTTATTTATGTGCCTTACATACTCGGTACATTATTCGTACTGAAATCCCTTTTGCTTGTGGACGTGTCACGACCCAAATTTTCCACCCCCGGGAGTCATGATAGCGCCTGCTAATGTGAGCTCGGCAAGCCGACTATTGAATAAATTATCTTTTTCCCCATTTTATATTCTTTAAAAATTATGAAGCATTAACATTTAAACAATGGAATTTAACATAAGCAAAAGAAAACACAATAAACTATCTAAACATGAATCCAATACAACTGTTTGAGCGTCTACTACTCAGAACTGGAGTCACAGCTTCACAGACGATCTAAGAATACTACATACAAAGTCTAAAAGATAAAAGATACACTGTTTCTGAACTAAGTAAATGAAACAAGAGTAAAGGGATAGAGGGAGATGCCAGGGCCCTGCGGACGCCTGTAGGACTACCTTGGATCTCCGCGTGGACTGAAGGCAGCCATCCAATCTACGGTCCAAAAGTTGCTGCTCTGGATCTGCAAACAGTGGAGAGTATAGTATTAGCACAACCGACCCCATATGCGACGACTGGCAAAAACAGGGGGGATTGTACTTGCGATAGAATCCTCGCAATTGCAAGGCAGGATGGCCTGGGCTACATTTCGAATTTGCGACATGGCCCTTGCATTTGCGAGCCAGGCATCGCAAATGCGAAGCCTGCAGGCCTGCATCGAAACAGCTGAAAACCTGCAATTCTCCAAGTCCAAAATCAACCCCGTGGCCTATCCAAAACTCACCCGAGCCCTTAGGGATCCAAACCAAATATGCACACCAACCTTAAAATAACATACAGACTCGCTCGTGCATTCAAATCAATAAAATAACATCAACAACTATGAATTTAGTATCAAAATCATGAAATTTCTTAAGAACTACAAATTTCCAATTTTTATCAAAAACGGTCCGATTCAAATTTGTTTCTTACCAAATTTCACAGACATATCCTAAATCACAGATAAGACCTGTACGGGGCGCCGAAATCAAAATACGGGCCTGATACCATCAAATTTTAAACACCTTTCATTTCCAAAACTCATAAACAATTTCAGAAAATAATGTTTTTTAAAAATTCATTTCTCGGGCTTGGGACCTTGGAATTCGATTCCGGGCATACGCCCAAGTCCTATATTTTCGTACGAACCCTTCGGGAACGTCAAATCACGGGTCCGGGTCCGTTTACCCAAAATATTGACCAAAGTCAACTTAAATCCATTTTAAATGCAAATTTCATCATTTTTCACAGATTTTCTCAAAAAGGCTTTTCAGCTACGGGCCCGGACTGCGCACGCAAATTGAGGTGATGCCGAAAGAGGTTTTTAAGACCCTGGAACGCAAAATTTACTTTTAAAACAAGGCTCATCACATCCTCCACCTCTAAAACAACAGTTCATCCTCGAACGGAAAGAAGAAGGAAGTACCTGAGTCGGGGAAAAGATGAGGATAATGGCTCCGCATATCGGACTCGGACTCCCAGGTCGATGCCTCAACGGGCTGACCTCTCCACTGAACACGAACAGAAGGAAAATTCTTCGATCTCAATTGACGAACCTGCCGTTCTAGAATAGCTACAAGCTCCTCCTCATAAGACAAGTCCTTGTGCAACTGGACAGTGCTGAAATCTAATACGTGGGATGGATCGCCATGATATTTGGCCATGATATTTCCGAAGCATGGACATATGAAACACTGGATGCACGACTGATATGCTCTGCGGCAATGCAAGTCTGTAAGTCACCTCTCCCACTCGATCAAGAATCTCAAACGGGCTAAGCTTTCTCTTCTTCCCAAATCTCATCACGCCCTTCATAGGCGACACCTGAAGCAATACTCGCTCACCGACAATGAATGCCAAATCTCGAACCTTACGCTCGACATAACTCTTTTGCCTAGACTGAGCTGTACGAATCCTATCCTGAATAATCATGACATTGTCCAAGGCATCCTGAACCAGATCCGTACCCAACAACCGAGCCTCCCCTGGCTCAAACCATCCAGTCGGCGACCGACATCGCCTACCATACAAAGCCTCATACAGAGCCATCTGGATACTCGACTGGTAGCTATTATTGTAGGCAAACTCTACTCAAGGAAAAAACTGATCCTACGAACCTCCAAAGTCAATGATACAAGCTCGGAGCATATCCTCTAAAATCTGAATAGTCCGCTCGGACTGCCCGTCCGTCTAAGGATGAAATGTTATGCTCAACTCAACCCATATGCCCAACTCTCGCTGAACTGCTCTCCATAAATGGGAGGTAAACTGCGTACCTCGATCCGAAATGATAGACTCAGTTACACCATAAAGACGAACAATCTCCCGGATATAGATCTCAGCTAACCTCTCAGAAGAGTAGGAGACTGCCATAGGAATGAAATGCACTGATTTGGTCAGCCTATCAACAATAACCCACACTACGTCGAACTTCCTTTGAGTCTGTGGGAGTCCAACAACGAAGTCCATAGTGATATGCTCCTACTTCCACTCAGGAAGCTCAATCTTCTGGAACAAACCATTAGGTATCTGATGCTCGTACTTAACCTGCTGACAATTCAAACACCGAGTCACATATGCAACGATGTCCTTCTTCATTATTCTGCACCAATAATGCTGCCGCAAATCCTGATACATCTTCGCGGCGCCCGGATGAATAGAGTACCGAGAACTGTGGGCCTCCTCTAAAATTGACTCTCGGAGTCCATCCACATTAGGCACACAAATTCGACCCTGCAATCTCAAAACTCTATCATCACCTAAGGTAACCTGTTTGGCACCTCCGTGCTGCACTATGTCTCTAAGGACACACAAATGGGGATCATCATACTGCCGATCACGGATACGCTCCAATAGGGAAGGACGAGCGACTGTGCAAGCTAACACACGACTAGGCTCAGAAATATCCAACCTCAAAAACTGATTGGCCAAAGCCTGAACATCCAAAGCAAGCGGTCTCTCAACGACTGGAATATAAGCAAGACTGCCCATACTGGCTGACTTCCTACTCAAAGCATCAGCCACCACATTGGCCTTTCCCGGATGATATAAGATAGTGATATCATAATCCTTTAATAGCACCAACCACCTTCTCTGCCTCAAATTTAGCTCCTTCTGCTTGAACAAATACCGCAGACTCTTGTGATCTGTGAATACCCACATGCAACGCCATACAGATAATGCCTCCAAATCTTCAATGCGTGAACAATGGCTGCTAACTCCAAGTCATGAACCGGATAATTCTTCTCATGAATCTTCAACTATCGTGAATCATAGGAAATGACCTTGCCATCCTGCATCAACACCGCACCAAGTCCAATAAGAGAGGCATCATAATAAACCGTATAAGGCCCTGAACTAATGGGTAAAACCAACACCTGTTCCGTAGTCAGATCTGTCTTGAGCTTCTGAAAGCTCGCCTCACACTCGTCCAACCATCTAAACTAGGCACCCTTCTGGGTCAACCTGGTCATCGGGGCTGCGACAAATGCAAACCCCTCCACAAACCGACGATAGTAGCCTATCAATCCCAAGAAACTCTGGATCTCTGTAGCTGATGCTGGTCTAGGCTAGTTCTTGACTGCCTCAATCTTCTTCGGATCAACCTAAATACCCTCTACTAACACAACATGACCCAAGAATGCAACTGAACTCAACTAGAACTCACGCTTCGAAAACTTATCATACAACTGACTATCCCTCAAAGTATGAATAACCACTCTAAGATGTTGCTCGTTCTCCTCCCGGCTATGGGAATAGAACAAAATATCATCAATGAAGACTATCACAAATGAATCCAAGTAAGGCCTCAACACTCGGTTCATCAAATTCATAAAAGCTGTTGGGGCATTTGTCAACCCGAATGACATCACCAGGAACTCATAATGCCCGTACCGAGTGCGGAAAGCTGTTTTAAGGACATCGGATGCCCTAATCCTCAACTAATGGTAGCCAGATCTCAAGTCAATCTTTGAGAATACCTTGGCACCTTGAAGCTGATAAAAAAAATCATCAATCCTCGATAGTGGATACTTATTCTTGATTGTAACCTTGTTCAACTACTGGTAATCAATACACATTCTCATCGATCCGTCCTTCTTCTTAACAAATAACACCGGCGCACCCCAAGGCAAAACACTAGGTCTAATGAAACCTTTTTCAAGCAAGTCTTGCAACTGCTCCTTTAACTCTTTAAACTTAGGTGGGGCCATACGATACAACGAGATAGAAATGGGCTGAGTGCCCAAAGCCAAATTAATGCAAATACAATATCCTTGTTGGGTGGCATACCCGACAGGTCTAAAGGGAATACCTCAGGAAACTCACGGACAACAAGCATAGAATCAATAGAAGGAACCTCAGCACTAGAATCGCGGACATAAGCCAAATAGGCCAAACACCCCTTCTCGACCATACGCCGAGCCTTCATATATGAGATAACACTGCGGGTAGAATGACCAGGAGTCCCTCTCCACTCTAAATGAGGTAAAATTGGCAAGGCTAAGGTTACAGTCTTGACATGACAGTCCAAGATAGTATGATAAGGTGATAGCTAGTCCAGCCCCAATATGACATCAAAATCAACCATGTCCAGAAGAAGCAAATCTACACGAGTCTCAAGACCCCCAGTCACAACTATACCTGAACAATGGACTCGATCTACCACAATAGAATCACCCATCGGTGTAGACACATAAACAAGAGCACTCAAAGAATCACTAGGCATGAACAGATACGATGCAAAATAAGATGACACATAGGAGTACATAGACCCTAGATCAAATAAAATTGAAGCATCTCTGCCACAAACCAGAACAGTACCTGTGATAACTGCATCGGAAGCCTCAACCTCGGGCCTGGCTAGAAGAGCATAACATCGGGGATAGGCCCCACCACCTGAACTACATCTCTGGGACAGCCTGTTGCTGGCTGGCCTCCACCTCTAGCGACCGAAGCTCCACCTCTAACACCTCTACCTCCACCTCTAGCACCTCTACCCCCACCTCTAGCTGGCTGAGCGGGCTGTGGAACACTTGGTGCCTATACTATGGCACGGGAACCCTGATGCTGAGAGCTACTCGGTGCTCAAGGGCAAAACCTAGCAATGTGACCTATATCACCACAAGTGTAACAAGCCCTCGGCTGCTAAGACTGCTAACCTTAACGACCTGAATGACCACCCCAAAAACTTTGAAGCAGCGGTGCACTGATAGGAGCTGGTGGTGCATTGTAGGACTGCTGATCAGAATGCTGCATATAGGAACCACGACCACCTGAAGCACCATGAGAAACTTGAAGTGCTAATAGAAAAGGCCTAGGAGGATGGCCTCTACTATATGAATCTCTGCCTCCAGACGAGGTACCACTGAATCGGCTTGAATGACGAGGCCTCTTGTCAGAACCCTGACCACCTCCCTTTGATAGAACCATCTCAACTCTCCTGGCCACATTGGCCGCCTCCTGGAAAGAAATCTCACTCCCTATCTCCTTGGCCATTTGAAGTCGAATCGGCTGAATAAGTCCCTCAATGAACCTCCTCACCCTCTCCCTCTCGGTGGGAAGTTTTATAGGAGCATGACGGGCCTAGTCGATGAATCTGGTCTCATACTGAGTAACTGTAATAGAACCCTGCTGGAGATGCTCAAACTGCCTCCGGTAGATCTCTCTCTAAGCGATGGGGAGAAACTTCTCTAGAAATAACTGAGTAAACTGCTCCCAAGTCAAGGCTGGTGATCCAACTGGTCTAGCCAAACAATAATCTCTCCACCAAGTCTTGGCGGATCCAGACAAGCTAAAAGTAGCAAAATCGACCCCGTTGGTCTCCACGATCCCCATGTTCCTAATAACCTCATGACAGCTGTCTAGATAATCCTGGGATCCTTAGAAGATGCACCGCTAAAAGTAGTAGTGAAGAGCTTGGTGAACCTGTCCAACCTCCACAAAGCATCGACAGACATAGCTGTTCCATCACCGGTTTGAGTTACCACATCTGGCTAAACTGCTCCAACTTGCTGGACTACTAGAGTTTGGAACTGGGGAGCTACCTGCTCTAGAGTGCGAGTAGCAGGCGTCTAGGCTCCTCCTCCAACCTGAGAGACGGCTGGTGCTACAAGAAGCAAGCCTGCCCGGGTGACACTCTCCATAAGGCCCACTAGATGGACCAAAGCATCCTGGAGTACTAGGGTAGAAATAAACCCCTATAGGACCTGAGCTGGGCCCACCGGAACTGCCGGGCCCGGAACCTCTTCATCAAAGTTAACCTAAGGCTCCGTTGCTTTGGGCTGAGCTCTGCCCCTATCTCGGCCTCTAGCACGGCCTCGACGTCGCTCTCTTCCCATCGTGGGAGCTGTTGCTGGGGGCTTGTGCTGCTGGACAGTGGATGAGGAAGCGCGCGTTCTCGCCATCTGCGAAAGAACATAGTAGAAATTTAATTAGCATTAAGAAACCAAACCACATGACAGGAAAGAATAAATGCGAAGTTTTTCCTAACTCTGTAGCCTCCAAGGGATAAATACTGACGTCTCTGTACCGATCCTGCAGACTATACTAAGCTTGTCTGTGAACTGTGAGACCCATGTAACCTAGAGCTCTGATACCAACTTGTCACGACCCGGATTTCCCACCCTCGGGAGTCGTAATGGTACCTACTAATGTGAGGTAAGCAATCCGACTATTGAACGAATTACCTTTTTCCCCTTTTTATATTCTTTAACAATTATGAAGCATTAACATTTAAATAGCGGAATTTAACATAAGCGGAAGAAAATGCAATAAACTATCTGAACATGAATCCAATACAACCGTTTGAGCCTCTACTACCAAGAACTTGAGTCATAGCTTCACAGACGATCTAAGAATACTACATACAAAGTCTGAAAGATAAAAGCTACACTGTTTCTGAACTAAGTGAATGAAACAGGAGTAAAGGGATAGAGGGAGACGCCAGGGCCCTGCAGACTACCTTGGATATCCACGTGGACTGAAGGCAACTACCCAATCTACGGTCCAAAAGCTACTGCTCCAGGATATGCACACAGTGCAGAGTGTAGTATCAGCACAACCGACCCCATGTGCTGGTAAGTGCCTAGCCTAACCTCGGCGAAGTAGTAACGAGGCTAGGACCAGAGTACCAAATAAACCTGTGCAATTCAACTATATACAACGGAAAAGAAGAACAGTAATATACAGTCAAGTATGGGAGGGGTAACATGTTGCGGGGGAACTATCAATTTAGAATAGAAAGACAATAGGTAATTGAAAGAACCAACATATCTCAGATATCAACAAAGAATCAAAAATCAATAAGTGCACGACATTACAAACGTCCTCACCAAAGCAATCAAGTAATGAAAATGTGAATGGCATCACCCTTCGTGCTTTTACACTCATCCTCACCATATAATCAATATAATTGGTAAGAATGGTACATCGTGCGACACGACATCACCCTTCGTGCTTTACACTCTTTTCTCACAAATCATACACGACATCACCCTTCGTGCTTTAACACTCTCTCACTAAAACAATACACGGCATCACCCTTCGTGCTTTAACATTCTTCCTCACCCAAACAACAATCACAAATAATAGGGCAAGGGAATAAATGAAATTACGATAAAAATCCCGGCAAGGGAACAATAGTTCAACAATCAAGTCCTGACAAAGGAATAACATCAAGAGAACATCAATATCCCGGTAAGGGAGATAACATTAAACGCAACAATATCCCGGCAAGGGAGATAATATAATGATTCTCTTCTCTTTTTTCACTTTTACTTCACAACTCACTTCACAACTTTGAGCTAATGCTCTAAAAGGTTCCATTTCCACTTATACTTTCACATTTCATTGTACAACTTTAGCCAATGCTCCCCAATTTTCAAATGTCTCAGTTGCTTCCACAAACTTTTCCCAACAATAGAAATCATCATCAAAGCATGAATAATACAACGAAGTCATAATAATCACAATATAAGACTCACGGGCATGCTTGAACCAACGTATAGATACTCGTCACCATGCATATACATCGTACTCGACAAATACCACAGAGCAAATAGGACTCGACTCCTAATCCGTCAAGTTAAGGTTAGACCAAACACTTACCTCGATGCCACGAGCACAATTCAAGTCTCTACTATCGTTTTACCTCTTGATTCCACCACCAATTCACTCGTATATAGCCACAAGTTACTTAATTACATAAATAAATGCTAAATGAATAAATTCTAATGCATGAAAATGAGTTTTCTAAAGTTTTACCCAAAAAGTAAAAAATTGCCCCCGGGCCCACATGGTCAAAACGCGAGGTTCGAACCAAAACTCAATTACGCATTCCCCTACGAACTCAAATATATAATTTGTTTTGAAATCAGAACTCAAATCGAGGTCCAAATCACCAATTTTTGAAAAACCTAGGTTCTATCCAAAACACCCAATTTTCCCCATGAAAATCATTGATTTTGATTTGAAATCATGTGAAAAGATGTTAATGATTGAAGGAAACGAGTTAAAACTAACTTACAATCTATTTTGAAGAAGTGTTGTCTTTGAAAAAATCACCCAAGAGTGTTTTGCTTTTGAAAGAGTGTGAAAAATGAAAAAATTTCGGCTAAATTATAAAATTGCAGGTTGCAGATGTCGCAATTGCGACCAGGGTTCGCAATTGCGAACCCAGACTTCTGCTAAGTTCGCATTTGCGAAGAAGTTCTCGCATTTGCGAGTTGGGAATTGCGAACAACTTGTTGCATTTGCGACGACTGGCTAAAATATGGGGGATTGTACTTGCGATAGAATCCTCGCAATTGCGAGGTAGGCTGGCCTGGGCTACATTTCGAATTTGTGACATGGCCTGCGAGCCAGGCTTCGCAAATGCAAAGCCTGCAGGCTTGCACTGAAACAGCTGAAAACCTGCAATTCTCCAAGTCCAAAATCAACCCCATGGCCTATCCAAAACTTACCCGAGCCCTCAGGGCTCCAAACCAAATATGCACACAAACCTTAAAACAACATACGGACTCGCTCGTACATTCAAATCACTAAAATAACATCAACAACTATGGATTTAGCATCAAAATCATGAAATTTCTTAAGAACTTAAAATTTTCTATTTTTTCTCAAAAACGATCTAATTCACGTCGTTTCAAGTTCGTTTCTTACCAAATTTCACAGACTTATTTTAAATCATATATAAGACCTGTACCGGGTACCGGAACCAAAACACGGGACCGATACCCTCAAATTTTAAACACCTTTCATTTCCAAAATTCATAAACAATTCAAGAAAATAATTTTCTTTAAAAATTTATTTCTCGGGCTTGGGACCTCGGAATTCGATTCCGGGCATACGCCAAGTCCCATATTTTCCTACGGACCCTCCGGGACCGTCAAATCACATGTACGGGTCCGTTTACCCAAAATATTGACCGAAGTCAACTTAAATCTATTTAAATGCAAAATTCATTATTTTCACAGATTTTCACAAAATGGCTTTCTGGCTACATGCCTGGACTGTGCACGCAAATCGAGGTGATGCCGAAAGAGGTTTTTAAGACCTCGGAACACTGAATTTACTTTTAAAACAAGTGATGACCTTTTGGGTCATCACAGGATGTTGCGTTCATGCCTGCAGGTCTCGATAGACACGTCGATGGTCCTCCAAGTAGGCGATCAGCTCAGCAGAAGATGTTGGTGCACTCCATTTGCTCCAGAGTTTCTTGTTTGGTCAGTATGATTTAGATGTTTATTGGTTGGTATGACTACGCTCTATCCCGACCTTTATGACAATTATGTATCCTTAGAGGCTTGTAGACAGATGTCATGTACGTAAAAGGTTGTATGGCCTTATCGGCCTATGTTCAGTATGGGAGAAGCTATTTTGGTCTTAGAGCCCCATATGTTTTATAAATAAGTTTGTATTACATGTTGTATTCTACCTATTTCACGACAGCCTCTCCAGCTCAGTTATCTCTGATAGTATGATACGAAAATATATGTTATGTTAGTACTCGGTTGAGTTAGGTATCGGGTGCCCATTGCAGCCTATCGGTTCGGGTCGTGATAGTAATGATGACAATTCTTGTAATATTCAAACTTAATTGAATTGACTTTATGCGTAGGAATATGTGAACGGGAGTTGTATTAAAGTTGCGAGAGTATGGCCTAATAACTGATGAAGTTGAGCATGAATGAAGTGTGAACCGCGAGGCCGCATAGGAGCCCTACGCCCCAAGCCGTGGCGTGGTCCAAATTGTTTCGTCGAGAGTGCTGCGAGGCCGGATCAGATGCGAAGGAGTCACTGTGGTCCATGCTATTGAGGCAGCACTTGTCCAGCGTCTCTGGTGGTGCAATGCACTGACGAAAGTGTGTCTGGACTAGTCTCTTCTCCTTCTCTGTTTTGGACTATGTTACTTTGTCCTAAGATCTACCCTACCTTATAAATCTTCCTTAAACTCATCTTGGATGGGTTTGGACATATTTTGAAGGGAACGAGGGTTGTGGAGCATGTGTGGAGCGCAAAATCATATCATTCTTCTTCCCTTTAATTGGTATCTGTAATTTTATATCTTCAAATACGTTTGTGCTTGTTGACTATGAGTGGCTAAATACCTTATTTTAGGGTTATGTGGAGTTTTCCAGTGTTGACGTTGAAAGATTATTTTGATTACTTGATTATATCATATTTGTTTATTTATTTAATCCTACTATTAATTATTTTACTGCGTAGCTAATAATAGAATACTATCTACGAATCTATAGTTAAACTGAAAAGTGGGAATTTTAGATTGCATATAGGATTCAATAAAGTATACTGGCATCGAAGAATAGTTTCACAATAAGGATAGACATGTTAATTGCCTTACTTGATTATTGTTGCAAGAAGTATCCATGCATTCTAGTTGACTCTGGTTCTATTAATGTATAAGTATTAGGTTGTATTGAATATGTAAGCAAGGCGCCGAAAGTACTTTGTGACCATCATAAATCCTATTAATCAATAAACCAGATATAAGTTGTTTGTGTGATTTGTTCGTATTATTGTCTACTTGCTTTATTGTTAATTCTCACAGTTGTTGTAGTTAATTAAAATTATTATCTCTTCTTAAAAAATGACTTGAACGAACAATTCATAAATAGTTTGAGTTAGTAAAGTAGTTAATCATAAGTTCATGTGGGTACGATATCTAATTCTCATCATTATATTACTTATTGATCATGTATACGTATGTGTGCATTGGGCCTCGATATCTCTAGTTTGAATAGAGTTGATAAAGTAGTCGTACAAACAAATATAGCATGTCATAAATAGAAGAAACACGCAAAATAAGGAAGAAAGAAGTCTAAAATCTACCCCAAACATGGTTTAATCTTAGCCCACATATACGCTTATCACCTCGCATATATGTCGCCTCTAAACACATAGTATTTTCATACATGTCCATTTAAAAATATTCCCTCAAATGAGGGTATACTTACACTATCGTGAATAGGCGTCAATCTTCTAATATGCCATTTCCTGTATTCTAAGCCTTCAGACACGCCAAGTCTAGCCAAACAATACATAAGAAAGTCAAATAGTGCCTAGGGATCAACCCCAATCCGAAAAGCTTCAATCTTTAATGAATTTATAAAAAGTTAACAAAAGGCAACAAAAGTCAACTTCAACCTACTTCATCAAAACCCAAAATTAAAACCGGATCCGGACCACCCATGAGTAATGGAACCCAAATATATAATCAAAATTTCATTTTGATGTCATTAGCATTCTTAAGTCAATAATATCTTTTTTTTAGGTTTTCTTTTATTTCTTACTTGATTTCTCCCAATTCTTGATTTCATGTTTAATTAAATGATAGATCTTTAGCTTGATATTAAAGTGGTTGTGAATCACTTATCCCCAAAGTGGTTGATAGATTCACTTTTAAAAATATCCCAATTGGAGTTGTGTAGATCTCAAAATGATCAAATAAGCATAAATCATAAAATTCGGACCTTGCACAAGAAAAGGGGGTCGGGCCTCCTGCCCAAAATCAGCAGAGGCTGCCTCGAAGCCAATTTACGCCACCTTAGATGCCACCTCACAGTGCTAGGCACGGAACTCCTACCGTAATACAGGCCTCGTGGAACTTGCAGCCTACTTGAGGTGATGCCTTTTCTTTTAAAGCACCTCTAAACATCCCAAAACTTATCCAAGCTCCCAATTACCCAGTTCAAGCATCCTAACTAGTCTGTAAATCCTACAGGCATTTGTGTAACGACACGACTAGTTGTTTACAGTTCTAAAACCTTTTTTTTCCTATTTGATGCTTTCCATAGGTTTCATTGGTATTTTATGGATTGTGATGATAGGATGTTCGGGTTTCAAAAATTTCGAGACTTATTTGGAACACTCACTTCTAACTTGAGGCTTTGAATTAGAAGAGTTTGCCAAAGTTAACATTTTGGATAAATGACTCCGGATTGGTGATTTAAAGATTTCAATAGGTTTGTTCGATGATTTTGGACTCGTATATGTGTTTGGTTTGGGTCTCGGGTAGCCGAGGGTTGATTCATCACTTTTAGCCGAAAGTTAGAATTTTGAACTTAAGAGAATTTGAGATATTTTGTTTGATACTTGATTCTTGCATTTGATATTGTTTTTAATTTTTTTGTGCCTTTGAAAAAGTTTGTATAAGGTATACAGACTTGTTAGGATGATTGGATAAGGTCCAGGGGGCTCAGGTATGTTTTGGGGTGTTTGAAGATGTGACGACCCAGCCGGTTGTCTTAAGAATTAACGCCCCGATCCCCTATTAACTGTTTTTTCCCGTCGTTATTTCTGCTATTTTTAACTTGCCGGGATGTTCGGTTTTGAGTTTCGGAGAGTTTTGGAACACTTAGTCCCTAAATGAGAGCTTAAGTGTTGTAAATTTGACCATAGTCGGAACAGTGTGAAGACGACTTTGGAATGGAATTCTAATGGTTCCGTTAGCTCCATTGGGTGATTTCGTTTTGAGAGCATGTTCGGATTGTGTTTTTGAGGTCCGTGGCGAATTTAGGCTTGAGATGCCGAAAGTTGAATTTTTGAAGTTTCCGGTTCGATAGTGAGATTTTAATCCGAGGGTCGGAATGGTATTCCGGTAGTTGGAGTAGGTCCGTAGTGTTGAATGTGGCGTGTGTGCAAAATTTCACGTCATTCAGACGAGGTTTGATAGATGTTTCGATCAAAAGTGTATTTTGAGAGTTCTTGATGTTCTTAGGCTTGGATCCGATGCTAAATTGGTGTTTTGATGCCATTTTGAGCGTTCCGAAGATTTGAACAAGTTTGGATGATGTTTTAGGATATGTTGGTATGTCTGGTTGACGTCCCAGTGCCTCAGGTATGTTTCGGGTGGTCAATCAGACCATTTCAAGTTGTGAAAAACTACAGAAAACTACTGTTGGGTGTTGCAGAAAAATGACCTTCGCGTTCGCGAAGGGATAGCAGGTGAGGCTGAGGATTTAGCCTTCGCACTCGTGAGGGAGTCTTCGCATTCGTGAAGGGGCTGGGGTCTTGTGCATCGTGTTCGCGAGGTGATCCTGCGTTGGCGTAGAGGTAAGTTGGGCGGCTGGGTTGAGGTTGATTGGTCGTTCACGGAGGGGGACATCACGTTCGCGTTGAGTATGAGAGCTAAGACTTCGCGTTTGTGAGCTGTGTGTCGCGATCGTGATGAAGGAATTTTGGTCAAAGTAAATTTGTGCTTCGCGAACGGGGGATATGGACCACGTTCGCGAAGAAGGACTTGATGCTTGGCCATTTGGTCCGCGATTTTGGGGTTATCTTCCACCATTTTTGAGCGATTTTGGAGAACTTTGAAGAGGATTAAAAAGGGATTCAAGAGGAATCACTTGGAGGTAACATTATTTGACTTCATAACTCGTTTATGTGATTAAAGACCTAATTGGTTGTGAAAAATTTGGGAAAAATGAGTAATTATGGCTTGAGATTAAGAGACTTTAACATGGGTATTTGAGGGGTGAATTGAAGTCCGAATTCAGTATTCTTGTTATGTATAGACTCATGAGAGTATGAGGTTTCTGAAAATGTAAATTTTACTCGATTCCGAGACGTGGGTCCGGAGGGCGTTTTTGTCATTTGACCTAATTTCGCATATTAGCTTAGGCGTTATGCAATTGAATTGAATAGATTTGGGCCATTTGAAGTCGAGTACTCATGGAAAGAACGTGTATTCGGGTTGATTTTGAGCCAGTTCGAGGTAAGTGGCTTGTCTAACCTTGTGTGGGGGACCTTCCCCTTAGGATTTGGTATTGTTGATAATTAAAATGCCTGGTACGTGAGGTGACGAGTGCGTACTTGTGCTGATTGTTGGAAATCCGATTTTTCATTAAGTAATTACTTGTATGTTTTATTTCATATTTATTAATTGTACTATTAACCCTGTTGTTAGCTTAGGAAAGCATGTCTAAGTGATTTAATTGCTTTATTTGCTCAAACTGCCTTACTTGGATTTTGTGCATCATGCTAGGCTAGAATTACTTGTTTGCCTTAATATGAAATTTGACATTTTTGAATATTTTCCTGCTGCTGCTATGTATTTATATTGGGACTACGGATGTGGGATTCTGGTAGATCTCCCTTGTCTGTTTATTTGGGACTACGGATGTGGAATTTCGGTAGATCCCCCTGCACAGTTATATGGAACTATGGGACTGCACCCGGTAGATTCCCCTAGTACTGGGTATTTATATTTGGGACTACGGAACGGGATTCCGGTAGATCCCCGCGCACTGATAGTTGGACTATGGGATGGGATCCCAAGAGATCCTTCAGATTTATATGATGGACTACGGGACGGTATCCCGGGAGATCAACTGGATAGTTGTAATTGGGACTACACGACGGTATCCTGAAAGGAGCCCAGGTTGTTATCTCAGTGATTGAGTTGTATTTCTTTCCCTTGATTTATTTTGTCTCTGTTCTAGTTGTTGTTGTTCTTTCAATTTTATGTTATTTCTTACTGTTGTGCTTATTTATACTATTTTATTCCACAATGTTAACCCTTATATTTTATTTAACCTCAATAGGGCCCTGACTTTCCTCATCACTACCCGACCGAAGTTAGGCTTGGCACTTACTGAGTACCGCTGTGGTGTACTCATGCCTTTTTGCGCATGTTTTTCATGTGCAGATCTAGGTACTTTCACTCAATCTTATCATCCTTCTGTATTTCTTTTCTTTGTTAGACATTCTGGAGTTAGACACTGTTAGATATTCAAAGGCTTGTGGTTTTATAAGATTCCGGGTTTTGGGATGATGTATTAGTTTTTGAGAAGTTGTATTGTATATGTCGAGCGACATTTTGTTAATACTGGTCCATTCGGTTATTTTAGCTTTTAATTATTTCTTCCGCAAGTTTTTATTTATTTTCCGCATTGTTAGGCTTACCTAGTCGTAAAGACTAGGTGCCATCACGACAGTTCACGGAGGGCAAACTAGGGTCGCGACAAGTTGGTATCAAAGCACTAGGTTCATAGGAGTCATGAATCACAAGCTGGTTTATTAGAGTCTCGCTGATCGGTACGAGACGTCTGTAGTTATCTATGAGAGGCTATGTGACCGTTAGGAAAATTCCTCTTTATTTGAATTCCATGTAGTGTGAGATTTTTGATATCACAATTCTAAACTTCTATTCTCTCACCGATGGTGAGGACACGCGCTACCTGAAATGATCAGGAACCCGTGCCCCAGTGAGAATTGTTAGAAGTTGGGGCGGGGGTAGAGGCCGAGGACGCGCACGTGGTGCAGCCAGAACACCCGCGCGAGCTACCACCGAAGTGCCACCAACAGTTCTAGACGGAGTCCTGGCACATGATATGCCTACTGCTACTATTACTCCAGCACTTCAGGAGACCTTAACACATTAACTGAGCATGTTTGGTACATTGGTTTAGGCGGGGTTGATTCAGGTTGTACCAACTACTACACAGATCGAGGGAGGGACCCAAACTCCCGCGCCCCCACTCGGGATCAGCGAGTTCACATTGGTCGGGTTCCAAATATCATGGCAACACAGCCTATGGTCCCATTTCAATAGGTGGTGAGTCTCTCTCCCTCCGAGTAGAGTACAAGTTGGCCTAGGAGAGAGAGGACAGACGAGGTCAAGAGAGAGAGTATGGGGAAGCAAGGAGACCTCGTAGACCGCAGAGAGCCACTGGTCCTTATTTTGGAGAAAGAGTACGACATGGTAGAGGTTTTGTGGGTCAGCAAGCTCAGTTTGCATACGAGACTTCACACAGTGTTTCAGGTGTTCAAGGGTCTCAAAGTACTCATACCGCACAGTTTCCATTGCCACATCATCCGCGAGATTGTTTGAGTGTGGCGACATACACCATATGGTGAGGTATTGCCTCAGACTTGGGATGAGTGTACCTCCACAGACTTCTCAGCCACAATGTTACCTACAGAGTTCTTAGGCTATGATTACAGCACCAGTTGCTACCCCACCTGCTGAGCCAGCTAGAGGTGGAGGTCGGAGAGGTAGAGGTCGCCCTAGAGGGGGAGGCCAGACACGATACTATGCCCTTCCTACCGTACCGAGACTGTTTCCTCTGATTCTGTCATCACAGGTATTATACTGGTTTGTCATAGAGATGCATCGGTTCTATTCGATCCAGGCTCCACTTACTCTTATGTGTCTTCTTATCTTGCTCCGCATTTAGGTGTACCTCGAGATTCTTTGAGTTCCCCTATTTATGTTTCTACTCATGTGGGAGACTCTCTTGTTGTGGACCGCATTGTTTGGTCGTGTTTGGTTGCTCTCAGTGGTTTTGAGACCATCACCATTTTATTGTTGCTCAACATGGTAGATTTTGATATTATCTTGGACATTAAACTAGTTGTCGCCCCATTATGCTATTCTGATTGTCACGCCAAAACCCTGACGCTGGCTATGCCAGGTGTGCCGAATGTTGCGTGGAGGCATACTTTAGATCACACTCCCAGTAGAGTTATTTCTTTTCTTAAAGCTCAGCGTATGGTTGGAAAGCGGTATGACGCGTATTTAACTTATGTGAGATATGTCAGTATTGATACCCTTTTTGTTGATTCAGTCCCAATAGTACGGGATTTTCCCGATGTGTATCCAGCCGATCTTCCAGCCGCCCGATAGAGATATTGATTTTGGCATTAACCTGTTGTCAGGCACTTAGCCCATTTCTATTCATCTGTATCGTATGGCTCCTCCTGAGTTGAAGGAGTTGAAGGATCAGTTACAGGAATTGCTTGATAAGGGTTTTATTCGGCCCAGTGTATCACCTTGGGGGGCTCCTATCTTGTTTGTGAAAAAAATGATGGTTCTATGCGTATGTGTATTGATTATCGCCAGCTGAACAAGGTTACATTGAAGAACTGTTATCCTTTGCCTCGTATTGATGATCTATTTGACCAGCTTCAGGGCGCATGGGTGTTTTCTAAGATTGACTTGCGCTCAGGTTACCATTAGTGGAAGATTCGAGAGCCAGATATCCCGAAGATTGCTTTCAGGACTCGGTATGGTCATTACGAGTTCCTTCTTATATCATTAGGGCTAACCAATTCCCCATCAGCCTTTATGCATTTGATGCACAATGTGTTCCGGCCGTATCTTGACTTGTTCGTCATTGTCTTTATTGATGATATTCTGGTGTATTCCTGGATTCAGGAAGATCATGAGCAACACCTGAGGACTGTGCTTCAGACTCTGAGAAAGAAGAAATTATATGCTAAGTTCTCGAAATATGAGTTTTGGTTGGATTCAGTGGCATTCCTAGTCCACGTGGTATCGAGTGAGGGTATTCAGGTGGATCCGAAGAAAATAGAGGCCGCGCAGAGTTGGCCCATACCATCCTCAGCTACAAAGATCCATAGTTTCCTTGGCTTGGGGTGTTACTACCGTCGTTTTGTGGAGAGGTTTTCATCGATTGCAGCCCCTATGACTAGGTTGACCCAGAAGGGTGCTCCGTTCTAGTGGACGGAGGAGTGTGAGGAGAGCTTTCAGAAGCTCAAGACAGTTTTAACTACAACCCCAATTTTGATAGTGCCTATAGGTTCGGGGTCTTATACGGTTTATTGTGATGCCTCGAGGATTGGCCTCGGAGCAGTGTTGATGCAGGACGATAGGGTGATTGCCTACGCGTCCAGACAGTTGAAGGTACATGAGAAGAATTATCTGGTCCACGACCTTGAGTTAGCTGCCATTGTTCGTGCCCTGAAGATCTGGCGCCATTATTTATACGGTGTGCATTGTGAGATTTATACTGACCATCGGAGCTTGCAGCACCTGTTCAAGCAAAAGGATCTAAATTTGCGCCTGAGGAGGTGGTTGGAGTTGCTGAAGGACTATGACAACACTATTTTGTATCACCTGGGCAAGGCCAATGCGGTGGCCGATGCTTTGAGTTGCCAAGCAGAGAGCTTGGGGAGTTTGGCTTATTTACCAACATTGGAGATGCCTATGGAGATGGATGTTCAGGCCTTAGCCAGCCAGTTTGTGAGATTGGATCTTTCGGAGCCTAGTCAAGTTCTAGCTTGCGTGGTTTCTCGATCTTCCTTATTTGGTTGTATCAGGGAGCATCAGTATGATGACCCTCACTTGCTTGTCCTCAAGGACAAGGTTCAGTACGGTGATGCCAGAGATGCGACTATTGGTGATGATGGGGTAATGCGGATGCAGGGTCAGATTTGTGTACCCAATGTTGATGGGCTTCGGGAGTTGATTCTGGAGGAGGCCCACAGTTTGCGGTATTCCATTCATCCGGGTGCCGCGAAGATGTATCAGGATTTGAGGTAGCACTATTGGTGGAGGCGGATTAAGAAAGATATAGTAGGATTTGTGGCTCGGTGCCTCAACTGTCAGCAGGTGAAGTATGAGCATCAGAGACCGGGTGGGTTGCTTCAGCAGATAGAGATTCCGGAGTGGAAGTGGGAGCGGATCACCATAGACTTTGTAGTTGGGCTTTCATGGACTTTGAAGAAGTGCGATGCTATTTGGGTGATTGTGGATCACAAGTCCGCCCACTTCATTCCTGTGTGTACTACCTATTCTTCGAAGCGGTTGGTGGAGATTTTTATCCGGGAGATTGTTCGTCTGCATGGTATTCCAGTTTCCGTCATTTCAGATAGAGGTACTCAGTTCACTTCATAATTTTGGAGGACCGTTCAGCATGAGTTGGGTACTCGGGTGGAGTTAAGTGCAGCATTTCACCCTCAGACAGACAGACAGTCCGAGCGCACTATTCAGATTCTTGAGGATATGCTCCGTGCATGTGTGATTGGGTTTGGAGGGTCTTGGGATCAGTTCTTGCCATTGGCGGAGTTTGCCTACAACAACAATTATCATGCCAGCATTTAGATGGCTCCAAATGAGGCTTCATATGGTAGACGGTGTAGATCCCCGGTAGGTTGGTTTGAGCCGGGTGAGGCTAGATTTTTGGGTACAGTCTTGGTACAGGATGCTTTTGAGAAGATTAAGGTGATTCAGGATAGACTCCGTACAGCCCAGTCCAGATAGAAGAGCTACGCAGACTGGAAGGTTCGTGATGTTTCCTATATGGTTGGTGTTTACCGTGAAAATGGTAACAATAATTAAATTTGTAAATGAGATTCTAAAAATACGTGATGTATTCTCGAGCTGGTTGTTTAGAGCAGTTGATACTAAGAATGTGGAGTTTAATGAAATGCAAGCTAAAACGAGGCAGTAATCAAACCAAGGGGCCTGCTGCCCGGATATAGGATTGGTCGATAGGGACCTCGTGGTCGATGCCGGGGTCGAGTTCGAGCTATCGGGGATAGGAGAACAGCTAAATTATGATCAAACAAAGCTCAATATGGCCAATACCAAGCGATATAATGAAGAACAAGTAAGAAAGCGATAAATATTAAAGTGTGCTCGGGCTAGTGAGGACGAGCAAGTTAGAAAGAAAATAGAGAGAGAGAGAGAGAGAGAGATATTATTGCACTTGCGGAGAAATGGAGCAACATCAGCCCTTTACAAAGTGGCATAGATTCCTCTTATATAGGAGAGGGAATACCATATAGTACAGAGAGCATTAAATGCAAAGATATGGGGATGGGAGGAGTGTCATCGGCTGCGGTAATCGAGAAATCCACAAACTGTCATTGGCTTGTCCCTTCTGCTTCCCTAGTGATTCCTATAAATGCACCGGTTCCTAGATACTTTCCATTTTCACCCCACTTATAAGCCCACGAGTCAGAACTTTGTATTTGACACTCTTTTTTCTTTTCATAGAAGGATTTTTACCATTTTACATGGCTAGGACTTCTAGGACGGTTCCCCGATGAAACGACATTGCATCGTCGTCTCGATTACCTAAGGAAGAAACCAAATCGATTCCTACTTTGGAATAATGTAACCCCCAAATCACGACACGTCAACGGATTTTTATTTCGAGACTACCTCATCTATGCCGGGCCGGTGTAAGCACGTGTCCCGATATGTTAGCGTTGTGACCGATGTTAGCAAGGTGAGGGAGGACTGCCGATGGAGCAAGGCAGTGGAGGCGGAGATTCCTGGTCCTGACGATAATATTACTGAATTCAAGGCTGGATTCCTTTATGTATATACTTACCCATTCACCATGGGTTCTAATAAATCCGTCAAGTCTGCTCCCCTGGAAATCGACCCGCTTATTCTTGACTTCTGCGACCTATACCAGGTGACACTTGGTCAGATCTACCCTTCTTTTTGGAGGATAGTATTGATGCTTCGACATTTCACCGTAGGGGTTAAAGGTAAGGTTTTTACCCTTAGTCATCTGATCAGAATGTACAACCCTTGACCATATCGAGGCTTAATCAAGCTTCGCCATCGGTCCAAAAAATCTTTTTTCACGAGTGTTAACGAGGGGAATGACCGAGGATAGATGAGCAGGTTTATCTAAGTGACGACCTTGGATATCATCCCGGCCCGGAGAATGCCCATTCTGGAGCGGTGGAATACCCAACGTAAGCGATTTTCCCTTTAGCCGTTTTTTTGACTACTCTTTCATTTGTCATAATAATCTCTTTGTGCTTTCTACAGCTGCCACTTGGCATCCGGGGGTGGTCCCAGATTTGTCGGGATGGATCAAGCGGTTGAGCGAGAAATTCCCGTAACGCATTTGGTCTTGGACCGTCCTAGCTAAGAAGCGTTGGGTGGCCAAGAATCACGGTAAGGTTCCATTAACACCTATGCTTCGTATTTTGTATTCCTTCTGAGCCCATAGCGAAAACGTATCGCGGTTATTGTGCTGGCGTAGGTCTTGGCGAGAATATGCAAATGAGGCTATCCCCTGATGGTGAAGCAGGGGCCTTGGAGCCCGGGATGAACAAGAAGAGGAAAAGCATGGTAGCCATTGCCCGTCCTGCGACAAAGAAAACCAAGTCACCCGAGCGCCGAGCCACTGGTGGGATTGCTACTCTAACCTCGGGGTCAAATCCTGATATCGAAGGGGAGGACGATGATGGAAGTCCATTAAGGAGGAGAACAAGGTCCAGTGCGAGAGACTTGCAGGCGCCCCGGTCGGAAGCTGCTCAGTCCGGAATGGCTGGTTCCGGCCGGGCTCGTAGGCTGGGGGTCCTTGAAGAGGACGTTGATGTAGTTTCGAATCATACATCTGGATTCAGTGTAGTTTCTACTAGGAGGATCATTGGCGTTGATCCTGAAGGATCGAAGCTCGGGGCCTTCCAGGAACGTGGGTTGCCACTTGGAGAAATCGGCGAACCAAACGACTTTATTTCGAACTTTCCGGTTTCATAAGGGGAATTGAGGGATGCCCAAGGGATGATCGCCGACACAACTGGGACTCCTCCCAAAGGGGGAGACTTTATTTCCAACATTTTTGATGGCGTAATCGACAGAACTGATCTCGATATTTCTGGCACTGTTAAAGCGGCAGAGAAGTCCTGGCAGCAGGTGATATTCATTCCTCGCGTATTTCTTTCATTCTCAGGCATCATTCGTCGTCTCTCTAACTTGTCCATTGTGCCGCAGTGTAAGGAGATGTATGACCATGTCATCCTTCAGCTCTGCGGGGAACTTTCTTGTCATGAAAATGAGCGTAAGAAAATTACTTCGAAGCTACAAGATTCGGAGTCTCGCTCTGCCCAGAGAGATAAAGAGTTAGGAGAGCTTGGGGTCACTTTGGAGATGGCGTTCCGGGAGAAGGCCAATCTTGCTGCTCAGGTATTTTTCCTTGCTCATACCTCACTTTTTACCCTATATTCACATACGTTTTGGATTCATATATTCATTGACTTGCCCTTATCCCATAGGTCAAGCAGAGTGGCTCGCAGATTAGTCAATTGAAAGCTGAGAACTCCGGGTTGAGAGAGTGAAACGAGATAGCGGCCGAGGAGTGGGTGACATCTCGGGATATTCTCACGAACACTCACAGGGAGATTGTTGCTTTGGCCGCGGCTAAGTCCTAGGCCGAAGGAGATGCTGCCACTTATCGGGAGGATGCAGCCACAACGCATACAATGGTTCGTGACATATCCATGGCAGCTGAGCAAAAACTAATCCGAGCTATCGAGCATGCCAAAGCGGAGGCGAAGAGGGAGACCTTGTAAGAACTCGGGGCTCGACGCATCGACCTATCACCTGATCTCAAGGAGGCCCGTGCAGCGGAGGGAAGATTGGCGCTCTTGATTGTGCCTGATAAGGGCGAAGACGATAGTGACAAGGAGTAGTCATCGAGTCCTTTTTGTATGCCTTCCTTTTTGCTTCGAATGCTCCCCCCTCCTTGGGAAACGGATAGTGTAAAGACGTTTTTCCTTTTTGTCAATGTATAAAAGGAGCTTTCATTCTGTCAGCCCTTTTCCTTGATTTTTTGCTTTTGCGTTCCGGCATCGGCCCTTTGGGGCCTTTTCTTTGGACAAACCGGGGCCCCAAAATAGGCCACGTCCCGAGGATGAATCAACATCTCCCCCAGAACCAATTTTATGACGTCGGGGACCTCCCGAAGTCCCGCAGTTTTATGAGTCATGTAGGAGCCGGGGTGATTCTTCCAGTACACTCCCCTAGGAGAGGGTGATGTCAACATGACCAGAATTAATTGGCCCTCTTGGGCAAGCGAGCAGTTGTCGCTTTGCATCTATATATTTGCTCATCTGCTTCTTAAGCGGTGATTTTGCTGTTCTTGATAAGCCTATCTCCTCTGCATAGCCTGGCGCTTTGTGCTAGTCCTCCCGCTTCCCTGATTCAGAATTTTTTTTGCCTGGATCCTCCTATTCTTCCCCCTATTCTGCCGTAGTCATGGACGCTGCTTCGACACCTGATCCTCGGACGAAGGGGAGTCCTTCTTGTGTTCCTCCCTTGGTCGGTACTAGTGGCTCGCCTCCGATGTCGGGAGAGCGAGGCTCGGGGTGCCCTGCCTTGAGGAGGAATGTCACACCGGGGAGGCCTCCTAATGTTCCGGTCCATCGAGAGAATTTGTTGAGGATTATTTCATCGGTGAGGGAGGAAAACCTCGAGATGATCAGAAAAGAATGCGAATGGGGGGAAGGCACAATTTTGCAAGCACCTTCCCTAGAGGAGAGTGTCATGGCGTATGTTGAGGGATTCTTGAGTGTGTATATTCATGTTCTTGCGCCGAGTTCCCCGGACTGGGTCGTGCTTGATTTTTGTAGAAGATATCAAGTAACGTTAATGCAGGTTCATCCCTTTCTTTGGAGAATAGTGTAGTCGATGAGATATTTTGCTGACAAGGCTGGGATAGAATTCACCCTCAGCCACCTCGTGAGGTTGTACCGGTCATTGCGCTATCGGGGCCTGATTACTCTTCACCGCAGATCCACCAAGCTCCTATAATCGACAGCGAGGAGGAAGAGGACCGTGGATGGATGAATCGGTTCGTTCGAATCCGGATTATCAATGTTATCCCTAGAGAGTTTTTGCTGTTTCTTGAGAAATAGAACTTCACACGTAAGTGCTCCATTTGAACTGCCTTTATCTCAACATGAGGTTGGCCCCGTAACGATATATTTCTGTTCTTGGTTTATAAAAACTCATTGGTTGCCCGGCGAGGTTCCCGATTTATTCGAATGGTCTCTTAAGCTGGCAGCTTGCTCGATTTACGACAGGCACCGGTGGCGAGATCTATCAAAAGGGAGATGGGAGGAGAAACATCATGATAGGTACCTGTCATTCTGCCCCCCTAAGAGATGGCTTCCTTCTTTCCAACTTATCTGATTTATCTGCTGTAGGTGTCGGGAATCCTTTCGAAGTGAGGCCGAGTTCCTCGAGAGAGGAGGAGAGACTGCTGGCCCCGGGGTCCAGGAACGCCAGTAAAAGGAAAGATTCTACGGGGTGCGAGAAGGCTTATAGTGTGGCGACTTCTTCGCAGAGGTTAAGGGGAAGTGATTCGGCCAACTGGCAACCTTCCGGGATTGAGGCACCATCAGACGTTGCTTCGGCCTTCGGCGAGGCTCAGCATTTTGGCCTTATGGTGAGCTTCGAATGCTGTAAGGATGTTCTGGCCCTGTGCTCCTCCCCTTTTTTTTTATTTACCTGGCTTTCTTTCTCAGGCCTTTGATAGGCTCCAAGCTGAACTGCTCCGTTGCGAGGCACCGATGCGGGAAGCTCGAGATAGGGAGAAATCCCTTATACTTCTTTGTGCGGCAAAGGAAAGCGAGCTCATCTCTTTACGGCGTGAGGTGGACCGGAGTCGGGCCAGGGAGGCCCTCTTGGAGAAATAGGTACCCTGCATTTTGCACTTGCTTGCATTCCGTTTTTGTCTCGCCACCTTTATGTTTTGCTATTTCAGTTGAAGGATAAAGCGGATGAGCAGGAACAACTCTAGGGCGAGGTTAGCAAAGCCTAACGTGAATTCACCGATATGCAGGCGCATGTGAATACCCACTCTGTGGCCAAAGAGAGGGCTCAGGCCGGGGCTTCCGCTCTTGAGGTGCAAATACAGACCGCCTATGTGAATGATTCTACTCGGGCAAAGATGATCGCAAGACTCTCATCCGAGCTTTTGAGGGTGAAAACCAAGGTGGTGAATGTCTAGGCCGAGGTTGTGATGATTCAAGAACCGCTATCGTTGCTAAAGCTGAGCTGAAGAAGACCCTCAATCGTGCAAACAATAGCAAGGAGTACGTGAGGTGTAGATCCCAGAGGGAAATCCTCGAGGAGATTCTTGCTAGGGGCTTTGATCTCTCGGGGGAGATCGAGCAAGCCAAAGGAGAGGAGTATGATGCCAAGTTCCTATTGTCCAATGTTGGGGATGATGAGGAGGAGACCACTGGGCCATAGCTGCCGGAAAAAGGGAGGAATGTCTATTCCCTACCTTCTTTGTTGTGTATATAGCTTTCATTATATGTCATAGGCTGAGATTGCGCTCCATCGTCAATATGTAGAAATAAGAGGGGGAACCCCACAATTTGAATCTTCTGTATTTCTACTTGTTGGAGTTCCAATTGGGTTAATTCGACCTCGGACTTGCCCTTAGGCTTGCGTGCTTTAACCGTCTTCGGGTTCAGTCTGCGATTTGGGATCCGACTCGAGCTTAATTTACCCTCGTGTTTTGTGTTTTTATGGGCTGGCGATAGTGGCTCTTATGCCTTGGGTCGGAGCGACCTTCTATATATGTGGCCCTTAGACATGTGTAGTTAACCTTTTTGGATCCGGTCTCCGTATTGGGTTATGATTCGAGCTCATTTTAATCCTTAAGTTTTCAATTTGCGAGCTGACAACAATGGCTCTTACACTGTTGGGTCTTTGAGACCTTTTAATATACGGCCCGGAGGCTCGTTTGGCTAGCGACAATGGCTCTTACGCTTTTTGCCCGTAGGCCTTTTGTATGCTTTATTTTCCTCTCGTTAAGGTCTTTTAAAATGATTTTGCCTGACCCATCGTCGGTTCTGGAAGAACCTCGATTTCAAGTCGTTAGTGGCGGTGTTCCAGCACCTTGGAAGTTTCATAGTTCTCGTGATTTGGAGATGACGTGGTCGAAGCTCGTTTGTCTGCTGAGGGAAGCCTGTTTTAACCGGTTCTTTCCGAAGTATATTAGAAGTAATGGCCTGCAATTTTGTTTAGCAACGATCGGGCGTCCCCGAGTCGCGTTTAATTTGGCTATATTAGCCATTTTGACCGTAGTCATATGTGATTGGCCGGAGCCATTTTTGATCCCGAGTGATAGTTTAGGCATCTACACCGAGGGTATGCCCTTTCGGGATTCTTACAAATGCGACGTATAGCCTAAACTTCGGGATTTTTAATTTCATGCCTGTTGAGGTCTTATAGTTTGTCATACCTGTTGAGGTCTTACAATTTGTCATGCTTGTTGAGATCTTACAGTTTGTCATTCCTGTTGAGCTCCTACAGTTTGTCATGCCTGTTGAGGTCTTACTATTTGTCATGCCTATTGAGGTTTTAAAGTTTTTGTTGTAATGCAGAATAAATCTGGTTACGCCGAGTCTTCCCGCTCGGGGTCTTACAGTTTTGTGTTTTCCAGTGCATGGCGGTTAATGACAGTCTTCGAGTCATCGAGTTTGTTTAGGCTCGAATGCCGCTTTTTGTGAGCTCAGAGTTGCCTTGCTGGGGCTTTGTGAGCCCGGAGTTCCGACCCTAGGGTCGTGTGGGTGTCAAATTGTTGACGCTAAGCCTCCGAGTATTTAGGGATGCATTCGGTGGAGGAGTCCCTGTCGGGAGACAACTGAGATTTCCTTGTTTGGCGTATGAGATGCTGAAAAGATATTGTTTTATTGCTTGGCGTAAACACACATCGTTTCATTGTTGTGAGCTAGGCCCGTGCGGGCACGGCTCCTCAGACCATTTGTTCCGTTACATGATTCCCTATTGAAACTCAGTCTACTGTTCCCCGGTCCTTCTGATGGGATGACACCCTTAAAAGGAGATCATCGCTCGTCGTTTGATTGCAGAAGGAGGCATGTGATCCTGTCGTATCCTCCTCTGGGGGTACGTTGTTCTGCTAATAATCTTGCTGGCGAGACCCTCTTCGGGGCGGAAGCCCGACCGAGGGAAAAAAGCGCGGTGGGTCCTGCTAAGTCCTTGGGATCTCTGGGTGGAGTTAGAAATTTGGAATGTCCCAGCCAATTGTCTGCATACAGTTTAGTGAAGAAATAGCAAATGAATGGAGCAGTACATCCTTACCACGGGATGTGTATGTGACGCTTCGAGATTTGGTACGTTCCTGACGTTTTGCGGTGTGATCCCTAATACACCCCTCCGCTGTGTTTAATCAGGCTTGGCCAAAGGTGTGGTTTGCTTACACTTTGATCCTTTCGAGGGTAGAGGTATTGATGCCGGTGATGCGTCACATAGCGAGGAATTTCCCCTCGTCGCGTATCACTCCCCGTTGACAATTTTAAATCTACTCCTTGCGTGGGATTTCATTCATTTTGCAAAGTGGGGTAGGTGCTATCTCCGGGCGATGTGCCCGCGGCCATCTGGACAAGTCGTCCATGCCTTGCGCCTTTTTTGACGGTATAGAACTCGACGTTCCAGTCTGAGCTTAGACGATCTGTATCGAGAGGTGGTCGTGTTTTGGCCCGGTGGTTCAAGCCGCATTATTAACCTCGAACCACCTAAATTCATTAGCACATGTTTTATTTGAAATAGATCAAATGAGGGAGAGAGTTACCAATGTGTCAGTGTGAGGCCGAGGCGAAATCTCAGTGCCATTTTTGCCGGATGTAAGGGCGTCCTCTGGAATATATCCCTGGACCCATTTTTCCCCGATGACGAACATTTTTACTTTCCATTTTTACGAATCCTTGGAGGGTGCTGCCGCTTTTCCACTATCGTGGCAATACGTCGTAGATCCTTTGCTTTGTTTTTCCTGGTTGCCTTACTCCCTTTGGGCCGAATTTGGGCCTGATCGCTCGACAGTGATCGATGACAATTTTTATTGAGTAGCACGACTGTTTTGCTCCTGAGCTGGTGACCATTTCGACCCCGTAGTCGTGCGCACCATGCAGTTCCTTTGCCAGAATGTGGTTTCCTCGAGAGGGATTCGGCCGAATAGCTCTGAGACATTTGGCGTCCCTGGTTTCGCTTATGGTGATCATGATTTTCAGTATAGAAATGCTGAGATCATACTCTTACGGGTGAGGTGCCCCTGCGGCCATGCCTCGCCGAATCTGGCTCTATTGAAAATTCTTCGAGGATGTTACCCTCGAGCTATTTCCCACTCGTTGCGAGGTAGATTGCATCTTGGGGCGTTCCTCCTATCCACAGCACATGGACGGTACCTCCATCTCTTTGGCATTGGTTTCTTTACCGGGAGCTCGCAGATGGTTATCCACGATCCTGATTTGTGGCTGATGCCGGGTACAGGCATCCGACTAGACCTCGGCTGGGTATCTAATCAAGCTTCATTTGAAATGCCTTGAAGTCATCGGGCATGGTTCTTTTAGGCTTCGGGCGAAAGCCTGTGTTGCCCAGTCATCCAAAATAGGGGGCGATCTCGTTTGTTCTATCAGGTAATGAGGCACAACTTCATATGGCATTTTGTTCTCCTTTTGTTCGTCCTCGGATGTGTCGGGCTCTCCTGTTGCTGCTTTGATGGCATTAGCGTGTGCCTCTGCGAAGGAATCTGCAGGTACGATAAGCGGGTTTGTAAGGTCAGGTCTAGTCTATGGCGCCATATCATGGTTCCTTTTGAGAGTGTTTCCCCAAACTTTTTCAATGAGACGGGCGCGAACTCATCATCTTGAAGGTCGCTACCTATTCTCGCACATGTGTAAGTGGTGGTGCGCTCATCGGGATCCGAGGTCCTGTCGTACTTAGGGAGTTCTGGCGTTCCAGACTTCCGTGAAACGGGTTTCGGGACCGCTTCCTCGGGGGACGACTGTTGCATGAACTTCCACGAACTTGACTCGATCCTCTTGGAGATATCCCCAAACATCTTCTCTATGGTAGGGTCTATTACCAATCGATTGTTGTTTGATCTCTAGGGTGTTCGTTTGGCGAAGGGATCTATTTCCGGTGCTACTGCGTTGGGAGTCTTCGGAGGGCTTTGTAATTGAGCGATGGCCAACTGTTCTGTCTGCAATATTTTAAAAATATCGTAAAGACTAACTTCATGTGTTTCCCGAGCTAGGGTTTTTTGGGTTTCCTGTCGGTCAATATGATGTATGCTCCCATCGATGTGCGAGGCTTCGTCGACCTGCTGTGCACCTTGCAAACCCGGGTGAGCTAGAATTGGCCCAGATGCGTTATCGGGGTTCTGCTGCATTGCGCCAACCACTGGAACAACCTCACCGTTTTCGCCGTGAATTTTGAAGTAGTCGTTCTCAACTCTGTTACCGAACTAGACATTTTGACCAGAAATTAAGAGATCTTTGGACAAGAAAAAGTGTGAAAGATAACTCGCGTTTGTGCAATGAAACCAACAAGAAAATAATAACTATTATTTTTAGCCCCACGGTGGGCGCCAAACTGTTTACCGTGAAAATGGTAACAACAATTAAATTTGTAAATGAGATTCTAAAAATATGTGATCTATTCTTGAGCTGTTTGTTTATAGCAGTTGATACTAAGAATGTGGTGTGTAATAATGAAATGCAAGCTAAAATGAGGTAGTAATCAAACCAAAAGGCCTATTGCCCGGATATAGGACTGGTCGATGGGGACCTCGGGGTCGATGTCCGGGTCGAGCTCGAGCTATCGAGGATAGTCGGGAATGGGATAACAACTAAATTATGATCAAATAAAGCTCAATATGGCCAATACCAAGCGATAGAATGAAGATCATGTAAGAAAGAGATAAATATTCAAGTGGCATTGGGCCAGTGATGACAAGCAAGTTAGAAAGAAAAGAGAGAGAGAGAGAGAGAGATATTATTGCACTTGTGGAGAAATGGAGCAACATCAGCCCTTTACAAAGTGGCATGGATTCCCCTTATATAGGAGAGGGAATACCATATAGTATAGAGTGCATTGAATGTAAAGATACGGGGATGGGACGGCTAGGCATGGTACTAGTGTTTGCTGATTCTAGCTGCTCGCCTCGGTAATCCTCCATCCTCGAAACCTTTGTTGGGTCGCAGACAAATTCCCTATCCTGTGAATCTTTGCTGGGTCGCGGACGAACCTCGAGGGAGGGAGCTCGATCATAATCCTGTAGCCTCGAGACGCTGACATGACTTCCCGAATGTACCTTAACGGCGAGAAATAAATCCTCCTGATTTCACCACATACAGGTTGAGAGCGAGTTCCGCTTCGGGTTTCGACGGGCGTCATGAGATTTGGGAAGAAGGGGAAGTTGAGTCCGAGGTTTATTGGCCTTTTTGAGATATTAAGGCGTGTTAGGGAGGTTGCTTATGAGCTTGACTTACCTCCATCTTGGCAGGAGCCCATTCAGTATTTCATGTTTCGATGCTCCGGAAGTATCACGGTGATCCGTCGCATGTGTTGGATTTTAGTTTAGTCCAGTTGGACAAGGATCTATCTTATGTTGAGGAGCCAGTGGCAATATTGGACAGGCAGGTTAGAAAGCTGAGGTCAAAGAACATTGCATCCGTGAGGGTTTAGTTGCGGGGTTAGCCGATCACGGAGGCAATTTGGGAGACCGAGCAGGATATGTGCATCCGTTACCCTCATCTTTTCACTACTTCAGGTATGTCTCTATTCTCGTTCGATGACGAACGGATGTTTAAGTGTAGGAGGATGTGACGACCCGACCGGTCATCTTAAAAATAAATGCCCCGATCCCCTATTAACTATTTCCCCCATGGTTATTTCTACTGTTTTGAACTTGCCGGGATGCCTGGTTTTGAGTTTTGGAGAGTTTTGGTTCACTTAGTCGCTAAATGAGAGATTAAGTGTTGGAAATTTGACCGTAGTCGGAATAATGTGAAGACGACCTTGGAATGGAATTTTGATTGTTCTGTTAGCTCCGTTGGATGATTTCGGTTTTGTGAGCATGTTCGGATTGTGTGTTTGTAGGTCCGTGGCGAATTTAGGCTTGAGATGCCGAAAGTTGAATTTTTGAAATTTCCGGTTTGATAGTGAGATTTTGATCCGAGGGTCGGAATGGAATTAAGGAAGTTGGAGTAGCTCCATAGTGTTGAATGTGACGTGTGTGCAAAATTTTAGGTCATTCGGACGAGGTTTGATAGACATTTTGATCGAAAGCGTAATTTGAGAGTTCTGGATGTTCTTAGCTTGGATCTGATGCTAAATTGGTGTTTTGATGTTGTTTTGAGCATTCTGAAGATTTGAACTAGTTTGGATGATGTTTTAGGATATGTTGGTATGTCTTGTTTAGATCCCGAGGGCCTCGGGTGTGTTTCGGGTGATCAATCGGACCATTTCAAATTGTGAAAAACTGCAGAAAATTGTTGTTGGGTGTTGTAGAAAAATGACCTTCGCATTCGCGAAGGGTTAGCAGGTGAGGCTGAGGATTTAGCCTTCACATTCGTGAGGGAGTCTCCGCGTTCGCGAAGGGGCTGGGGTCTTGTGCATCGCGTTCGCCAGGTGATGCCGCGTTCGCATAGAGGAAAGTTGTGTTGCTGGGTTGAGGTTGATTGGTCCTTCGCGTTTGCGGAGGGGCATGTCGCATTCGCGTTGAGTATGAGAGTTCACTTTCGAGAGCTGTGTGTCGCGATCGAGATGAAGGAATTTTTGTCTAAGTAAATTTGTGCTTCGCGAATGCGAGGCGTTGACCGCGTTCGCGAAGAAGGACTTGATGCCTGGGCAGAATGTTTAAATAGCCATTTGGTCCGTGATTTTGGTGTTATCTTCCACCATGTTTTGAGGGATTTTGGATCTCTTTGAAGAGGATTGAAGAGCGATTCAAGGGGAAAAACTTGGAGGTAACATTTTATGACTTCATAACTCGTTTATATGTGATTAAAGACCTAATTGAGGGTAAACAATTTGGGAAAAATGGGTAATTAGGGCTTGAGATTAAGAGATCTTAATATGGGTATTTGAGGGGTCAATTGAACTCCGATTCCAATATTCTTGTTACGTATATACTCGTGAGAGTACTAGGTTTTTGAAAATATAAATTTTACCCGATTCTGAGACGTGGGCCCGGAGGGTGATTTGGTCATTTTACCTAATTTTGCGTATTATTTGAAGTGTTATTTACATTATGCAATTGAATTGAATAGATTTGGGCCATTTGGAGACGAGTACTCGTGGCAAGAACGTGATTTCGGGTTGGTTTTGAGCCGGTTCGAGGTAAGTGGCTTATTTAACCGTGTGTGGGGGACCTTCCCCTTAGGATTTGGTATTGGTTATAATTGAAATGTCTGGTACGTGAGGGGATGAGTGCGTACTTGTGTTAATTGTTGGAAATCTGGTTTTTCATTAAGTAATTACTAGTATGTTTTCTTTCTTGTTTATTACTTGCACTATTAAGCCTGTTGTTAGCTTAGGAAAGTATGTCTAAGTGATTTAATTACTTTATTTGCTAGGCTAGAATTAATTGTTCGCCTTAATATGAAATTTGCCATTTCTGAATATTTTCTTGTTGCTGATGTGTATTTACATTAGGACTGTGGATGTGGGATTCCAGTGGCTCCCCCTTGTCTATTTATTTGGGACTACGAATGTGGGTTTCCGATAGATCTCCATGCATAGTTATATGGAACTATGGGACTGCACCCGGTAGATTTCCCTAGTACTGGATATTTATATTTGGGACTACAGATCAGGATTCTGGTAGATCCCCGCACACTGATAGTTGAACTATGGGACGGGATCCCAGGAGATCCTTCGGATATATATGATGGACTATGGAACACTATCCCGGGAGATCCACTGTATAGTTGTAATTGGGACTACATGATGGTATCCTGGAAGGTGCCCATGTTGTTATTTTTGTGATTGAGCTGTATTTCTTTCCCGTGATTTATTTTATCTCTGTTATAGTTGTTGTTGTTCTTTCAATTCTATGTTTTTTCTTACTATTGTACTTATTTATACTGTTTTATTCCACTATGTTAACCCTTATATTTTATTTAACCTCAGTAGGGCCATGACCTTCCTCGTCACTGCCCGACCGAGGATAGGCTTGGCACTTACTGAGTACCGCTGTGTGTACTCATGAACTTTATGCGCATGTTTTTCATGTGTAGATCTAGGTACTTTCACTCAGTCTTATCATCCTTGAGGCGAGGCGTTTCTGTAGAGACTTCGAGGTATATCTGCCGCGTCCGCAGGCCGGAGTGTCCCTTTTTATTCTCACTTTGAAGTATTAGCCCTTCTGTATTTCATTTCTTTGTTAGACATTCTGGAGTTAGGCACTGTTAGATATTCAAAGGCTTGTGGTTTCATGAGATTATGGGTTTTGGGAAGGTGGATTAGTTTTTGAAAAGTTGTATTGTATATGCCGAGCGACATTTTTCTAATATTGTTCCATTCGGTTATTTTGGCTTTTAATTATTTCTTCCACAAGTTTTTGTTTATTTTCCGCATTGTTAGACTTACCTAGTCGTAGATACTACGTGCCATCATGACAGTTAATGGAGGGCAAACTAGGGTCGTGACAGAAGAGTGATTTGGAAGTGAAAAGATTGCAAAAGAGATGCATCCGATATGGAGGCGAAAGGTTCGCGTCCACTCTTTGTTGCAGGCCAAGAGGAGGAGTGAAGTGTGGATGCATTGCTTCTGACCGGGCGTCCAACACCTGAATCTGAAATTTTATCGTCCTCTATTTAAGCCTTATTTCGTACATAGGCATTTTATCATTTTGGGAGCTAGACAACTCGCATTTGGGAGATTAAAGGGAGATTTATCTACATCATTGGGGGTAAGGAATATTAACTTAGATCTACAATTAATTTTGGCTCCAAATCAATTAATCTAAAAGAAGGAAAAAGGTTTTTGGCTTGAAAGATAAGAAAGTATATTTTAAGGGTTTTAATGTTGATTTTACTCTGATTTGGAAACTTAACACATTTTTGACAAGTGGGGTTATGGGTTAACGAAATTTAACCATAGACTCTGGTTTTGACCATGTGGGCTCGGGTTGAATTTTCATTGAATTTTGAGATTTGATTAAAGATTGAAGTTCTATTGTTTGGAATTAGTTTCTATGACTTTGTTTGACCTTTTAAGTATTATTTTGCTAGATTTGGAGCATTTGAAGGTCACTAATAGAAGTAAAGGTGTGATTGAAGGCTAAAGCTTGTCGTGAAAAAGGTAAGGATCCTGTAAGCTAATTGTAATGCGTGGGGAGAAACATATATGCATGTCGACAAACGTTTATACAAGTGTCATGGTTTATTAATATGCTTGTTTGGTTGTGTGTTCTTGTTACAACCCCAAAATCTAACTGTAGATAGTCGTGGTGGCACCTAGTCTCTATGACTAGGTAAGCCTAACACACATTGAAAATTTAACAGAATTAACGAATATGACATAGAATTATACTGATAAATATCATATCAAAACCAAAACAGATCAACAGTTCCATAATTCCCAAAGCTAGTGGTATAGAGTCATAAGCTCTAATGAAATATACTAGGAATATCTATTTACAACATTGTTTGATATGAAGATAAATAGTAGTAAAGACAATAACAGAAGGCGACTCTGAGGCCTGCGACCATCAAGAAGGCATACCTTTAAGTCTCCAAAATATATGGGTCGACTCACTAGCGTCTGGCACGAGCAGAAGTACCTGGATATGCACAAAAATTTACAGAAGCGTATCATGAGTACAACACAATTGTACCCAGTAAGTATGAAGCCTAACCTCGATAAAATAGTGATAAAGCCAGTTAAAGACACTTACAAGTCATAGAAACCTGTGCAGAATATTAATATAATCTAACAATGGAGAAACAAAGGCAATAAATGACAATAAGCCAATTTATCAACACAAGTCTAACAATGGAAATAAAAGCAATAAATGTTAACGAAGAGAGTACATATGATAAAGACAACAAGTAACCAATTAGAATCCTAATATGAATGTAATGAGGTAAGGAAAAAAAACAATAACATTTCAAATCAACAATCCATATTCACAACCGAGGTACCACAATCCAACATAGAATAAACAACAATCCATATTTATATTTCACAAGTCACAATCACAATTTTTCTTATATCGCTGTGTGAGCCTTGTATTTATTTTAAAAATATATTTTTTGAGAATCTTTGTTGGGTCGCGGACGAACCTCGAGGGAGGGAGCTCGATCGTAATCCTGTAGCCTCGAGACGCTGACATGACTTCCCGAATGTACCTTAACGGCAAGAAATAGATCCTCCTGATTTCACCACATACAGGTTGAGAGCGAGTTCTGCTTCGGGTTTCGACTGGCGTCATGAGATTTGGGAAGAAGGGGAAGTTGAGTCCGAGGTTTATTGGCCTTTTTGAGATATTGAGGCGTGTTAGGGAGGTTGCTTATGAGCTTGACTTACCTCCATCTTGGCAGGAGCCCATTCAGTATTTCATGTTTCGATGCTCAGGAAGTATTACGGTGATCCGTCGCACGTGTTGGATTTTAGTTTAGTCCAGTTGAACAAGGATCTATCTTATGTTGAGGAGCCAGTGACAATATTGGACAGGCAGGTTAGAAAGCTGAGGTCAAAGAAGATTGCATCCGTGAGGGTTTAGTTGCGGGGTCAGCCGGTCAAGGTGGCAATTTGGGAGACCGAGCAAGATATGCGCAGCCGTTACCCTCATCTTTTCACTACTTCAGGTATGTCTCTATTCTCGTTCGAGGACGAACGGATGTTTAAGTGTAGGAGGATTTGACGACTCGACCAGTCATCTTAAGAATAAACGCCCCGATCCCTTATTAACTATTTCCCCCATGGTTATTTCTGCTATTTTGAACTTGCCGGGATGCTTGGTTTTGAGTTTTGGAGAGTTTTGGGACACTTAGTCGCTAAATGAGAGATTAAGTGTTGGAAATTTGACCGTAGTCGGAATAATATGAAGACGACATTGGAATGGAATTTTGATTGTTCCGTTAGCTCCGTTGGATGATTTCAGTTTTGTGAGCATGTTCGGATTGTGTGTTTGGATGTCCGTGGCGAATTTAGGCTTGAGATGCCGAAAGTTGAATTTTTGAAATTTCTGGTTCGATAGTGAGATTTTGATCCGAGGGTCGGAATGGAATTAAGGAAGTTGGAGTAGCTCTATAGTGTTAAATGTGACGTGTGTGCAAAATTTTAGGTCATTCGGACGAGGTTTGATAGACATTTTGATCGAAAGCGTAATTTGAGAGTTCTGGATGTTCTTAGGCTTGGATCTGATGCTAAATTGGTGTTTTGATGTTGTTTTTAGCGTTCCGAAGATTTGAACTAGTTTGGATGATGTTTTAGGATATGTTGGTATGTCTTGTTTAGATCCTGAGGGCCTCGGGTGTGTTTCGGGTGATCAATCGGACCATTTCAAGTTGTGAAAAACTGCAGAAAATTGTTGTTGGGTGTTGTAGAAAAATGACCTTCCCATTCGCGAAGTTTAGCAGGTGAGGCTGAGGATTTAGCCTTCACATTCGTGAGGGAGTCTCCGCGTTCGCGAATGGGCTGGGGTCTTATGCATCGCGTTCGCGAGGTGATGCCGCGTTCGCATAGAGGAAAGTTGTGCGGCTGGGTTGAGGTTGATTGGTCCTTCGCGTTCTCGGAGGGGCATGTCACATTCGCGTTGAGTATGAGAGTTCACGTTCGAGAGCTGTGTTTCGCGATCGAGATGAAGGAATTTTGGTCAAAGTAAATTTGTGCTTCGCGAATGCGAGGTGTTGACCGCGTTCGCGAAGAAGGACTTGATGCCTGGGCAGAATGTTTAAATAGCCATTTGGTCCGTGATTTTGGTGTTATCTTCCACCATGTTTTGAGCGATTTTGGAGCTCTTTGAAGAGGATTAAAGAGCGATTCAAGGGGAATAACTTGGAGGTAACATTTTATGACTTCATAACTCGTTTATATGTGATTAAAGACCTAATTAAGGGTAAACAATTTGGGAAAAATGGGTAATTAGGGCTTGAGATTAAGAGATCTTAATATGGGTATTTGAGGTGCCAATTGAACTCTGATTCCAATATTCTTGTTACGTATATACTCGTGAGAGTACTAGGTTTCTGAAAATATACATTTTACCCGATTATGAGACGTGGGCCCGGAGGGTGATTTGGTCATTTTACCTTATTTTGCGTATTATTTGAAGTGTTATTTACATTATACAATTGAATTGAATAGATTTGGGCCATTTGGAGACGAGTACTCGTGGCAAGAACGTGATTTCGGGTTGGTTTTGAGCCGGTTCGAGGTAAGTGGCTTATTTAACCGTGTGTGGGGGACCTTCCCCATAGGATTTGGTATTGTTGATAATTGAAATGCCTGGTACGTGAGTTGATGAGTGCGTACTTGTGTTAATTGTTGGAAATCAGGTTTTTCATTAAGTAATTACTAGTATGTTTTCTTTCTTGTTTATTACTTGCACTATTAAGCCTGTTGTTAGCTTAGGAAAGTATGTCTAAGTGATTTAATTACTTTATTTACTCAAACTGCCTTACCTGAATTCTGTGTAGCATGCTAGGCTAGAATTAATTGTTCGCCTTATTATAAAATTTGCCATTTCTGAATATTTTCTTGTTGTTGATGTGTATTTACATTAGGACTATGGATGTGGGATTCCAGTGGCTCCCCCTTGTCTATTTATTTGGGACTACGAATGTTGGATTCTGATAGATCTCCATGCATAGTTATATGGAACTATGGGACTGCACCCGGTAGATTTCTCCAGTACTGGATATTTATATTTGGGACTACGGATCAGGATTTCGGTAGATCCCCGCACACTGATAGTTGAACTATGGGACGGGATCCCGGGAGATCCTTCGGATATATATGATGGACTATGGAACACTATCCCGGGAGATCCACTGTATAGTTGTAATTGGGACTACATGATGGTATCCTGGAAGGTGCCCAGGTTGTTATCTTTGTGATTGAGCTGTATTTCTTTCCAGTGATTTATTTTGTCTCTGTTCTAGTTGTTGTTGTTCTTTTAATTCTATGTTATTTCTTACTATTGTACTTATTTATACTGTTTTATTCCACTATGTTAACCCTTATATTTTATTTAACCTCAGTAGGGCCATGACCTTCCTCGTCACTGCCCGACCGAGGATATGCTTGGCACTTACTGAGTACCGCTGTGTGTACTCATGAACTTTATGCGCATGTTTTTCATGTGTAGATCCAGGTACTTTCACTCAGTCTTATCATCCTTGAGGCGAGGCGTTTCTATAGAGACTTCGAGGTATATCTGCCGCGTCCGCAGGCCGAAGCGTCCCTTTTTATTCTCACTTTGAAGTATTAGCCCTTCTGTATTTCATTTCTTTGTTAGACATTCTGGAGTTAGGCACTGTTAGATATTCAAAGGCTTGTGGTTTCATGAGATTCTGGGTTTTGGGAAGGTGTATTAGTTTTTGAAAATTTGTATTGTATATGCCGAGCGGCATTTTTTTAATACTGTTCCATTAAGTTATTTTGGCTTTTAATTATTTCTTCCGCAAGTTTTTGTTTATTTTTCGCATTGTTAGGCTTACCTAGTCGTAGATACTACGTGCCATCACGACAGTTAATGGAGGGCAAACTAGGGTCGTGACAAAAGAGTGATTTGGAAGTGAAAAGATTGCGAAAGAGATGCATCCGATATGGAGGCGAAAGGTTCGCGTCCACTCTTTGTTGCAGGCCAGGAGGAGTGAAGTGTGGATGCATTGCTTCTGACCGGGCGTCCAACACCTGAATCTGAAATTTTATCGTCCTCTATTTAAGCCTCATTTCGTACATAGGCATTTTATCATTTTGGGAGCTACACAACTCGCATTTGGGAGATTAAAAGGAGATTTCATCTACATCATTGGGGTAAGGAATATTAACTTAGATCTACAACGGCAGGGGCGCACTCTTATCCTTCGTCAGCGGAAATATGCCCTAGATCTCTTGCCTCGTGCAGACATGTTAATTTTGGCTCCAAATCAATTAATCTAAAAGAAGGAAAAAGCTTTTTGGCTTGAAAGATAAGAAAGTATATTTTAATGTTTTGAATGTTGATTTTACTCTGATTTTGAAACTTAACACATTTTTGACAAGTGGGATTATGGGTTAACGGAATTTAACCATAGACTCTGGTTTTGACCATGTGGGCTCGGGTTGAATTTTTATTGAATTTTGAGATTTGATTAAAGATTGAAGTTCTATTGTTTGGAATTAGTTTCTATGAATTTGTTTGACCTTGTTAAGTATTATTTTGCTAGATTTGGATCATTTGAAGGTCACTAATAGAAGTAAAGGTGTGGTTGAAGGCTAAAGCTTGTCGTGAAAAAGGTAAGGATCTTGTAAGCTAATTGTAATGCGTGGGGAGAAACATATATGCGTGTCGACAAGCGTTTATACATGTGTCATGGTTTATTAATATGCTTGTTTGGTTGTGTGTTCTTGTTACAACCCCAAAATCTAACTGTAGATAGTCGTGGTGGTACATAGTCTCTATGACTAGGTAAGCCTAACACACATTAAAAATTTAACAGAATTAATGAATATGACATATAATTATACTGATAAATATCATATAAAAACCAAAATAGATCAACAGTTCCATAATTCCCAAAGCTAGTGGTATAGAATCATAAGCTCTAATGAAATATACTAGGAATATCTATTTACAACATTGTTTGATATGAAGATAAATAGTAGTAAAGACAATAACAGAAGGCGACTCCGAGGCCTGCGACCATCAAGAAGGCATACTTTTAAGTCTCCAAAATATATGGGTCGACTCAATAGCGTCTGGCACGAGCAGAAGTACCTGGATATGCACAAAAATTTACAGAAGCGTATCATGAGTACAACACAATTGTACCCAGTAAGTATGAAGCCTAACCTCGATAAAATAGTGACAAAGCCGGTTAAAGACACCTATAAGTCATAGAAACCTGTACAGAATATTAATATAATCTAACAATGGCGAAACAAAGGCAATAAATGACAATAAGGCAATTTATCAACACAAGTCTAACAAAGGAAATAAAAGCAATAAATGTTAACGAAGAGAGTACATATGATAAAGACAACAAGTAACCAATTAGAATCCTAATATGA
Organism: Nicotiana tabacum; assembly: GCF_000715075.1. Taxonomy (NCBI): domain Eukaryota; kingdom Viridiplantae; phylum Streptophyta; class Magnoliopsida; order Solanales; family Solanaceae; genus Nicotiana; species Nicotiana tabacum. Next base: position 84,434,385 of record NC_134080.1, read on the forward strand.
ATGTAATGAGGTAAGGAAAAAAAAACAATAACATTTCAAATCAACAATCCATATTCACAACCGAGGTACCACAATCCAACATAGAATAAACAACAATCCATATTCATATTTCACAAGTCACAATCACAATTTTTCTTATATTGCTGTGTGAGCCTTGCATTTATTTTAAAAATATTTTTTTTGAAATAGTTACACACGCTTTAGCCCCCTTATCCCTTAATAACAACATAGATATAATACTTGAATCTATCATTAGTTTTGGCTCCAAGTCAAGGAATATAAAACAAGAAAAGAGGGTTTTGGCTTGAAAGGTAAGAAATTATATTTTAAGAATTTGAGTGCCGATTTGGATTCGATTTGGAAACGAATCAAATAATTGGACTCGTGGGATTATGAGTCAACGTGTTTCGATCATGTGGGCTCGAGTTGAATTTTGTTGAATTTTGAGATTTGGTTAAAGATTCAAGCTTTATTGTCCGGAATTAATATCTATGACTTTATTTGACCTTGTTAAGTATTATTGTGCTGGATTTAGAGAATCTTAAGAGCACAAGTAATAGGAATGTGTGATTGATGGCAATGCTTGTTGGGAAAAAGGTAAGTGTCTTTCCTAATCATTGTTTGATGGATAATACATTAGGAAATAACCTTTGTTATCTAATTTTAATATGCTGGGGGAAACATATGCGTGGTGGAGAGCATATATGTAGATTTCATGATTTATTCATGCTCGATGAAATGATATTTGTTTCTAATTGCAATGTGTTGGGGGAGACATAAATGCATGGTGACGAGCATATCTGTAGGTGTTGTGATTTATTCATGCTCGAGATAGACTATAGACCCTTTTTTCATGTTTGGTTGTGTGTTCTTCTTGAATTATACTTTATTTAATTGTATGACTACGTGAGTCTATTTATTTATGCTAAAAATCATGTTTAGGCTTATGATATTTGATTTGGCATGATGACCTATTTTTGAGATGTTGATATACTTGATTTAACTATAGTCATACTTTACATATTGAACACACATCCACACCTTGATTTATTATATCCTTGTGCATATTTTTTGTTTTCTCTAGAGCATATGCATTTATTCTTGGAGATGAAGATCTCAATACAGATTGGTATGCTCCTAGAACATTGGGACTTTGTCAGCAGATTGATATTGTTATGGCATGAGGTCTTTGCCATGCGGTTATTGAAATAATGACAATAATGTTGCACGAGGTGTGTGAATATGGATCCATCCCCTTGGAGTTGCCCTCCTCTATTTCTCTGTTAGTGGCATACATGCAGATATTTTGAGATATCGGTTAGTGTCAGACTATGATGATGTCAGTTGATGAGTTGGGCGTAAAGGTGGAAATTTATTTATCTAAGTGAATCCTATATTATCATATCAATGCATCCTACATGCTATCTGTGCATATCTTCTATACGTGCTACTTGATGCCTTTGTTATATGCACTTAATTTGGTAGACAAGATAGGAGGATCAATGCTTACATCTCTATTTTGTGGCTATACTCTCTTGTAATTTTTTACCTTTCTGTCTATTGCTTTGTTGTCTATATGCATGAAATGAACATGTTTATTTGTTAGCGAGTATTATATAATTGTAACCTAGTCACTACTTCACTGAGATTAGTCTTGATATTTACTGAGTATACGTTATTTTTGTCCTCATACTACATTCTTGTACATTTTGCGCATATTCTTGCATTAGCACTAGTGGATCTCAAGAGGGTGCTCGGTAGCTGACTTAGGAGAGTCGAGGTAGTGTTGCTTGATCGATCATAGACCCTTGAAGTTACTTTTTTCTCATTATCATATAGTTTATCTTATTTTAGACAATACTCTTGTATTTTGTGTATTAGACCCCGTAAACTTTTGCTAGGGATCTCAGTCTACAAGTGCCAATAACAAGATAAGATGTTCGAAAAGCTGAAGGATAAGTTTCAAAGATTGACGCGATACGGATTTGTGAACTGCACAGTGCATTGCAAAGTCGGTAGAAAACCAGCTTGAGAGGAGGATTCCACGGTTGATTATATGGACCGAAAATTAGCTTCACTGTTTGCGGAATTGTCGAAGAATGGGTAAGAAGGGGTGCCTGTTTTGGCAGTCCTTCACGCTGGATCATGCAGGTCGCATATTAATTTCGCGGAGCGCATATTTATCGCGAAAATGGTGGGGCCATATGGGGAATTTTTAAAGGAGAATTTGCGGTCTAACGTGCGGAATATAAAATAGAAGTGCGGGACCGCAGAATCGCGACATATCCAACCAATACATTTCAAATTTGGGACCACTTTGCGGTCTCTTTCGCGATATGCAGTCCTTTTTACGTCCATAGATCTGTTTCGGGCAGATGTTTGGGAAATCTCCCATCAGACCCTATTTCTAATAAAAGGCCTAAAATGTGTTTTAGAGAGACAAATACAACTATTTGGAGGGGAATAACTATCCTCGAGAGAGCAAGAGGAGCTCCAACACTTTTACACTTCAAGATTTGATCTCGAGTCTTGGAATTCTAAGGCTCAATTGAAAAGTCCTTACAAGTGTAAGATTCCATCCCTAGCTCTCATACAAATTTCAATAATGGGAACTTTAGATGGAAAATTGAATGTTGGAGCTTATGGGATGGTGACTGAAAGGCATACACTTCCAACCATGAGTTTTGGTATAGTGGAGAGTAGATAGAAAGTATTATTTGATGTAGTTGTAGGTTAGGTATAGTATGGGTGACCATGCATGTATTGTTAAAGGTCACACACTACCTAAGGGTGGCAATGGGTGTGAACGTAGTCATGGAAGAGAGTGTGAAGGATGAGGTAGCACCATTACTAAGGTGGTAGAGGGATATACCCTCTAGGTGTTCTATAAAATGTTTAAACTGCTTAAAAATATTGAAACCCTCACTAATGTTGGTTCAATTGAATTTTGTGATGTAGATTGAAGTATTAGGTGTAGTGAAACATAGTAAGAACCATACGGAAGCCTAATTACGGTATGTTGGCTAAGATCTTCCCTTAGAATTGAATTTCGTGAACTCCTTATAAACTCCAAGTATGTTTTGTTCAAGTTTCCATTTTTCCTTTGCTCCCAATTGCTTCAAATGACTGAATTACCAAATGCTTATGAAATCGGTTCATGTTACATTTTCCATCGTTGAGCTCTCATCTTTACAAAGATTTCAAGTGTTCTAAGCTTTCATATACTCATGTATTTGTAGCTATAATTTTTCAATGCATTAAATACCTTTTGATGACTTTCGATAACCCACGACATATGAATGAAATGAATAAATGAGTATGATATGCAACCATTTTTGCTAGGAATGAAAGATATATGCATGTTCAAAGAGTGTCAATAAAAAGTAAGATTTTATGAATTACTATATAAAAATGTTTTTGGGAGTATTATTATGTAACAGAGAAGGTATAGGTTGCAAGGACCTATACCCAAAATTACATGTGCCGGTATAGAAAGAGCATAGGGAATTAGTCCATTCGTGCTATGATGTGATTATAACTATTAATTGGGATGAATGTTTTGCTACAAAATTTACGTTAATTCACATGGCAGTGTAGTGATACGACTTAGTTGACCGGGCCAAGATCAGATACCAGGACGCATATAGGATGATTATACATTCGTATATCAGTAACTAATGATCTCCCAACTAAAGTGATAATGTTTATTTGAAATGTTTTACTCATGTTATATTATCTTCTTATGTTATAACATGTTCTCATACATTTTTAGTTATTTACTCCTCCCATATTGTTCTCCCTGTGAGGCATTCTATTTCATGTGATGATATTAGCACTTAATTCTAGTACTATTCCAAGTGTGCTAATGTCCCTTTTGCAGGGGATACTGTATCTTTAATGGATGTAGGTGGTACCTCTACAAGCGGCACAAATTCACGATAGGAGTGTACCCTCTCTCCAGCTGATTGTGGTGAGCTCTACTCTACACAAGGGCCCTCATGTTGTATCTTTGTCTTTTGTACATTAGTTTTGAGTATAGATGGGGCCTTATCACCAATATTTCCTTACTTTACTCATGACTATTTAGGGGCCCCATAGACGAATTGTGGGCCAAGTTATGTTTGAGAAAACATAAATGTTGTTTTGTCATTTTGCTCTACTTAAAGCTACTGGCTTATATTGTTTTGCAATCTAACAATAGGAATGGGGACCGGTATTGCATATTTCTATGATCTAAATGGTCTACTACATATTACGTTTAAGTACTATGTAGGCTTGCTTGACTGGGTTACCTCGATTTATCACCAGTCCCGCTCCCCAAGATTGGAGCGTGACAAGCTTAGTATTAGAGCCAAATATTTTAAAACTGTCCTAGGATGTCTTGGAGCGGTATCTAGTAGAGTCCTTCTTATCAATTGTGTTAAGGACCATATCAATTATTAGGAGACTACTTGGGCATTTAGGAATATTACCCATTTTCAAGACTCTAGATCGTGCGATAGAGTTTGATTGTAAGGCTATCTCTTAACTCGTGTGTTATTCCAATTTTCAGAACATGGAACCTAAGAGGAAGTCAAAGAATATCCAAAGGAAAAATGCCACCCCAAGAGTGGTAGCTAATGTGGCACCCGATGCTATAGGTGTTCACACAAGGAGTGAATGCACTCCCCTAATGAGTGCACCTCCTATTTCCAATACTCGTGCTAATATTTCAACTAAGAATGCACAAATGCCTACCCTAAGTGATAATCAAGCTCCACCTCCAGCTTCATTCTCTGGTCCTAGTGATTTTTATAGAGACATTAGGGGAGCCAACCAGTTGTTGACTAAGATGTGGCTTCCCAAGCTCAGAGACTAAATGTTACATCAACTTCGTCCAACCATCAAGGGAATCTAGCTGGTTCCAGGGTGAACCGGTTCCTTCAGTTGGATCCTCTGATTTTCACGGGTACTAAGCCCAAGGAGGACCCGCATGAATTCATTGATGAGATGCAGAAGACTCTCCATTTTATTCATGCCACTAAGACAGAAGCAGTGGAGTTGGTCTCTTATTACCTAAAAGAAGTGGCACATGCCTAGTATTAGATGTGGAAAGAGTCCCGAAGGGATGTTAAACCGCATGCGGAGTGGAATGAGATTGTCGATGCTTTTATTGATCATTTTCTGCCTACTGAGACTAGATTAGCCTGTGCCACAGAGTTTGAGAATTTAAATCAAGGGAATATGAGTGTGTGGGATTATCAGATGAAGTTTGTGATCTTTCGAGGTACGTGTTCTACATGTTGCCTACAATGGAAGCTAGAGTGCGTCATTTTGTGCAAGGCCTTAGTCTTCTGGTCATCGATGAGGCCTTTACAACCGATTTGAACTCTAACATGAATTAGGAGAAGATGGTGGTGTTTTCTCAAGCCCCTTAGACCCGAAAGTTGAAAAGCAAAATGGAATGAGACATCAATAAGAAGGTGCGATCTGCGGGAAACTTTGGTGGTTCTTTTACTTGTGGTGGTGGTGGTGTAAAGGCATTGGTCAGGAGGGGGTCATCTGGACCTTCACAGTCAGTCGCTTCGTCTTTAGCCAGTGCACCGTCATCAGTGCCTAGTCAGCAGCAATGGGGCCTTGGTAGGCCAAGCTAGAGCAATAAAGGATCCTTTCAGCAGGTCCATTCTAGTGGGAGCTCTCAACCACAACCGAGACCCTCTTGTGCAAGGTGCAGAAGGAAGCACCCAATTTTCCGCATATTCCTAGGTATATGCTACGGATGTGGTCTTTATGGCCATATTAGGAGGGATTGACCTTCATCCCCATAGAATACTAGTGGTGATGTGGATCTCTGGCACTAGTGGGGTGTGACGCAGTTAGAGGTGGTGCCTTCCATGACCCAAAATCCCATCAATATCGTAATGACACCTAACACAACCCTCTAGTTAAGCCAAACTATATATGTTACTACTACAATGAGAAAACATCAATATTATAAATAAGACTACAAAAGAATTTAATAAAACTAACTCAAGGACTGGTAATACAAGTCATAAATCACTATGATTTAGATTTACAAAACTGATGTGAGAAATGAATACAATATTTGTTTGAAATTTAAATAAATAGAAATAAAATCCTAAGCTACCATGAACAAAAGGTAGCATGATTTTGGCATGTTAGTACGTATCCAATGCAATGATCCGTCTTCACAACTACCCAGCTCCAGAATCTGCACATAAGGTGAAGTAGTGCATTATGTGTACAACCGTCCCCATATACTCAGTAAGTATCTTGACTAACCTAAGAGAAGTAGTGACAAATTTTTAAGTCAAAAGATATTCACTTTTATGAATATGTGCAACCCAATAACATGTATAATAAATAGAAAATATTCTATAAAGACAATTATAGAATAGAGAATATCAACAGTAAAGGTGCAGAACTGGGATAAGGTAATAAACAAACTCTACCAATTAGACATGTTTAACAAATACAACTTGCACCAACCCCAGATGAGGTATGTACCACATAATTTCTATGCTCAATATTCATACATGACTCTAAATCTTGGCCCAACATGATCCAATTCCATATCCAAATGCTAAATAACATATTCAAGAGAACCTTTCAAGAATCAACTTTAGTAATGCTCGATGGTTTATTTTTTTTTCATGTCAATCCGATATGCTAATGACAACCCCATGTAGGTAAATTCGATATGTATTGACAAAATATGAGATATCAACTCCATGTAGTTAAACCCATTTTGACAACCAAATCATCAAATAATAATAGAGGCATATATTACCATGTTAGAAATAATGCAACAAACCATGTAAAAATGTGTGACACATATAAAGAAGTCATAAGCACACACAAGCAACAACTAAAGTTCAAAGGTTGATTTCAAGTATTTAACATACCCAACATATAACATCCCCACAATTGCCAACATTATTTCTCCGCATGCATATAACAACTGAATGCCTCCCTTATTTTGGCACATGTGCATATTTCCACCCATATTTAGCCGCATGCAAATAACAATGATATGCCTATCTTATGGCACCGCATACGCATATCTCCACCCTTATTTAACCAGCAAACTACCACCCTTATTTTCACACAACATCAACAGTGAAATGCCACCCTTATACTCCACACAACATGAATAGTGAAATGACACCCTTATACTCCACACATCATCAACAATGTAATTCCACTCTCATACTCCACACAACAATAATAAACCTACACAATGTGGCCACATGTATCATTTGCAAGATAACAATTTATTATCAATAGGCATATCCTCATAACTTATTAATAAAGCGCACAAGGACATTATATCAATAAAAATGTGTATAAGACATGACTACTACTAAATCAATAATAGCTACCAAGATCAAGTAGTCATACAGAGGATCACATATGAATCACAGAGTGTACACGTCCTAGTCAAAGCATAATACAATAGTCTTAACATTTCCCTGGCATGGTTTATCGTGCTCATGTAGTCTATTAATACAATAATACATAGAATCAAGTATAACACACAAAATATTAAGGTATAGAGTAATATAAAAGCTACCCCAATGATGAATACCCATGGCACAAAAAATTCCCTCAACCAAAGCTGGGAAAGACATTTACCTCAAACAAGCTAAATAAATATTCTAAGAATGATTTCCTGTGTGAATCTAGCTAAAAATAACTCAATAACACCAATTAATGCCATAAGAATCAAACTCAATGATAAACGTCGAATCTTTAATCAAATCAAAGTCGACCAAAAAGTCAACCAGGGCCCGCATCTCTGAACCTGCCAAAACACAAAAACCTCGAATACAATCCAACTCTGAATCGTTGTTCAAATCTCAATTTTTTGCTTTTGAAAATTTTTGCCAACAACCCCAAATTTTCTCTCTTAGATTCACCAATGTAATGCCAAAATCAAGGATGGGATCAAGAAAAATAATCAAATCTGAGCCAAGAACACTTACTTCAATTCAAGTGGTGAAAATTGCTTAAAAATCACCTTAGTGCGAGCTCCCAATCTCAAAATACGATAAAATGAGCTAAAAGTCCAAAACTGACAAGTTAAACACACTACCCAGTTATACTCATCGCGATCGCAAAATAACCATGCGATCGCGAAGAACAAAGTAACGTTGCTTAGGAAAATACTTTGAACGATCGGGTCTAGCCCCTCAATCGTTGAAGCCAACGAACCACAAAAGCGCGAACACGAGAACCTATCGCCGACGCGGATGCCATGAGCCGACCAGCCTCCAGCAACACTCCGCGATCATGAATCAACAAATGTGAATGCAATAGCCAGCTCCACCACCTTACGCGAACGTGAAAAGTCACCGGGGATATGATACACAAATATCCAGTTGCCAATAACCTTTTACGCGGTTGCAAAGCTTCACCCATAATCGCGAAACACATCAGAAGCACCAGAAACCAACAACACAAAAACCATCTGAAATGGTCCGAGACCACCCAAAATCACACTTGAGGCCTCCGGGACCCAGTCCAAACATACCAACAAGTCCAAATGCATTATCCAAACTTATTCTGAAGCTCGAAACATCATAAATAATATCAAAACCAAGAATCAAATACAAAGATCTACCCTTAACTTTCAAACCTTCAAACTCCGTCGAGTGCATCCGAATCATACCAAATCAACTCGGAATGAAATGAAACTTTACACGCAAGTTTCAATTGACATAAAGAACCTATTTAAACTACTGCACCAATAATCCAGACCTAATAACATGAAAGTTATATGCAATGAAATCAGAGGGCTTGATTTCTCGCTATCAAGCCACTTCAGACGAATATCTCGAGACCCCAAGGACATAGAGTTGAAACCGAGTCCCATCTCTTGGGGCTCGTCGAGGCCCAACTCAAAGAAGACGAAGATCGAGGCTGGAACAAAAAGGGAAATTCCCAAGGCACACGGCTAAGTCTAACTGAGTCGGCCTACCCAAAGCCTGTGTCGAGGCGTCATGTCTAGCCGTCCCATCTCCATGCTTTTATAATTAGTGTATGTTGTACTATCGACGTTTCCTCCTCCTATATATAGGGAACCCTCACCACCTTGTAAGGGGCTGATGTTGCTCAAACTATTCTCCACAAGATCAATAATATCTCTCTCTCTTTCTTCTCTCTAACTTACTCGCTCTCACTCGCTCGAGGCCACTCTTAGCATTTATTGCTTTCATACTTGTTCTTCGTTTATTGCTTGATATTGGTCATAAAGATCCTTCTTTAATTATATTCTAACTGTTATCCTTTCCCCGGTTGCCCTCGATAGCTCAAGCTCGAGCCGGATATCGACCCTAAGGCCATTCATCGAATCAGTCCTAAGCCTGGGCAGCAAGCCCCTCGGTTTGATTACTGCCCCATTTTAGCTTGTATCTCATCGTTAAACTTCACATTCTTAGCATCAACTGCTCTAACAACTAGCATAAAAATAGATTACGTATTTTTAGAATCACATTTTACAAATTTAATTATTGTTAGCATTTTCACGGTAAACAGTTTGGCACCTACTGTGGGGCTAAAAATAATAGTGATTATTTTCTTGCTGGTTTCATTACACAAATGCAAGCTATCTTTTACACTTTTTCTTGTCCAAGATTTCTTGATTTCAGGTCGAAATGTCTGGCTTGGTAAAGAGGGTTGAGAATGACTATCTCTAAAATCGCAGCGAAGACGGTGTGGCTATTCTAGTCATTTGCACGCCACCGCAGAACCTCGATAACGCACCTGGACCAATTCAGGTGGATGCGGGTTTGCAAGACGCACAGCAGGTCGACAAAACCTCGCACACCGACGGAAGAATACAATATGGCGACCAACAAGAAGACCAAAAGACACCAACTCGAGAAGCACAAGAAGTTAGTCTTCACGATATTTTCGAAATGTTGCAGGCACAATAGTTGACCATCGCTCAGTTACAAAGCCATCCAAAAACTCTCAGCATAGCAGCACCGAAAATAGCTCCCTAAGCGAACAGGTGCTCGAGAGATCAAGGAGTAACGGATCGGTAGACGGTCCCGCCATCGTGGAAATGCTGGAGGACCTTACCAAAAAGATCGAGTCAGGTGAGAAAATGATAGCAGCATATGACAAGAAGGTCAAAACTTACAACTTCAGAGTTGACCAAATCCTGTGCGCGTCACGGGTCCTGAAGGGTGTAGATTCGTAGAAGTTCGTGCAACGCCCTTTCCCTGAGGAAGCGGCCCCGAAGCACGTTCCAGAGAAGTTCAGAATGCCGGAACTTCCTCAGTACAACTAGACCTTAGATCCCAACGAGCGCATCATTGCCTATACACATGCGGTAAAAGGTAATGACCCAAAAAATGATGAGACCGAGTCCGTCTTATTGAAGAGGTTCGAGGAAACACTATCGAAAGGGGACATGATGAGGCATCATAACCTATCGCCCAACCCCATGAACTCACTTACATACCAGCAGATTCCTTCGTAAAGTCACACGCCGGTGCCATCAAAGCAACGACAAGAAAGCCCAACTCGTTCAGGACTGAGCAAAGGGAGAATGAAATGCTGTGAGAATTCACATCTCATTCCCAAATGGAACGAACGGGACTACCCCGGCCTTGGATGACCGGGCGGTACAAGCCTTCACTCAAAGCCTAAACAAACCAAGTCCGACGATCCCAAGGCAGTTAAAACAAAACTTGATCGGGTACCCAGCCAAGATATGGTCGGATGCCTATATTCGACACAAATTGCAAATCAGGTTTGTTGATGACCGTCCGGGAGCCCCCTCGGGCTCAGCATATCCAAACAGGCTCCTGGCAAAGAAACCAATGCCAAACAGAGAAAGGTACCGCCCGTATCCCGCAAACAGGAGGCATATTCTACCTCGCAATGATCGGTTAACAGATCGAGGACTATATGCTTGAGGGATCGTTAAAAGAGCCATATTCGATAGGGACACAAGGACAGTGAGGGTTCCACACTCATCAAGGTACAATTTCAACATTGCTGTATCAGACCTCGTGTTCACCGTCACCGAAACCAGGGACACAAGATGGCCCAGACCTATTTAGTAAAATCCTTCTCAAAAGAATCACATCTTGGTGTGTGAACTGTGTAACAAGTGCGGCAGCTGAGCCGAGGATGGCCACCAGCTCCGAAGGAAAAAAGCCAAGTCACTCAACAAAAATTACCGCCGAGAACTAACGAGCAATCGAATTAAAGTTCAGTCCCGAGTACGGAAGGCGACCAGGAAAAACGAAGCAAATGGGCCGCAGCGTATTACCACGATAGTGGAGGAGCGACGACACTTCCCAAGGACTCGTAAAAGGGAGAGAAAAAATGCTCGTCGATAGAGAAAGGCGGATTTGGGGATATATCCCCGGGGACGCCCTCACATTCACCAAAGAGGGCACCAAGACCTTGTCTCGGCCTCACACTAACGCACTGGTAACCTTCTTCCTCACTTAATCCATTTAAAATAGAACACGTGCTCATAAATTCAGGCGGTTCGATCAATGCTGGCGGGTCGAGGGTGATAGGGCGGCTCGGACCGCCGGGTTAAATCATGCCTGCCTCTCGAATCTTTGGCGGATTCCAAACGGAGATCGCAATGATAAGGAGAATGACCATTCTCTTAGTTCAACATGACAGGTCCCGACCTGAATGCCGAGTCCTGTATCATTAAAAGAGGCGCAAGGCACCGTGCAAGGGCAGTACCGTCCCCCCTTCTCCAAGAGGATGAAATTCCGTGCAAGGGACGGAATTAAAACCATCGACAGAAAACATCACACGGAAAGGGGAAAGGTCCGCATCACATAACACATCGTCGGTACCGATATATCCACTCTAGAAAGAGTCAAAGGGTGAGCGAACAAATGCTCTCGGCCAAGTCCGGTTGAACACAGTGGATGGTTATGCTATATTCCTCGCTCCAAAATGGTAGGGACATATCAGACCTCGGAACATCTCCCACGCACCCTGTGGTAAGGTAAAACTACCCCCTCCTTCGTTATTTTACACTAACCTGCATGCAGACACCCGGCCAGGGCGTCCGGAAGTGTTAACTCTACCTGAAGATCCTAAGGCCTTAGTAATACCTGTCACACTCTTTCCCCACAGCTGGACGTCTGCCCTGAAGAAGGTCTCACCAGCGAGGTTCTTAGCGGAGCGACGTGCCTCATGGGAAGGATTCAACAAGCCTACCGGGCTTTCTTCGCAATCAACCCCATACCGAAAAAAGACAAATGAGGTCCCAATGGGAAATCATGTACCGGGCCAAATGGTCTGAGGAGCCTTGCCCGCGTGGGCCGAGCTCGCAACAACGAAACAACATTTATTTAAGACAAACAGTTAAAGAATATCTTTCAACATCTCGGACTCCAAAAAATAAAATTTTGGCATGCTCACGGCAAGGATTCCCTCCACCAAATACATCCCAAAATTTTCAGAGACTTAGTGTCAACAATGTGGCACCCGCACGACCTCAGGGTCGGAACTCCGGGCTTATAAGGCCCCAACGAGGCAATTCCAAGCTCACGAGTAATGGCCTTCGAGCCTAAGCCAACTCGATGACTTGTAGACTGTCACCAATCTCCATACATTGGAAAACCCGAGGCCGTAAGACCCCGACCAGGCAGACTCGGTCTAAGCCAGATCTATTTTACATAGCAAGAAAAATTGTAACACCGCAACAAGCATGAAAAACTGTAAGATCTCAACATGCATGACAAACTGTAAGACTTCAACAGGAATGACAAACTGTAAGACCTCAACAGGCATGACAAACTGTAAGACCTCAACAGGCATGACAAACTGTAAGACCTCTATAGGCATGATAAAACTGAAAGACCTCAACAGGCATGAAACGTTTTTAAGACCTTACTACAGGCATAAAACTCAATCCCGAAGTTTAGGCTATATGTCGCATTTGTAAGACTCCAGAAAAGGCATACCCTCGATATAGACACCTAAACTATTACTCGGGATCAAAAATGTCTCTGGCCAAACACATTTGACTACGGTCAAAATGGCTGCACCACCCAAATTAACGCGACTCGGGGATGCCCGTCCGTCGCTAACGAAATTGCAGGCCATTACTTCGAATCTATTTCAAAAAGAACCGATTAAAACAGGCTACCCTCAAAAGACAAACGAACTTCAACCATGTCATCTCCAAATCACAAGGCTTTGATCTACTCAGCCTACAAGCTAAACCTTCTGAGTTGCTCGAACATCGCCGCTAACAACTTGAAATCGAGGTTCTTCCCAAATAGATGATGGGTCAGGCAAAATTATTTAAAAAAACCTTAATGATAGGAAAAGAAAGCCTACAATATGACCACGAGCAAAAGCGTAAGAGCCATTATCGCCAACCAAACGAACCTCAGGGCTGCACACTACAAGGTCTCAACGACCAAAAGCGTAAGAGCCTCTGCTACCAACTAAAGAAAATTGAAAACTTAAGGATTAAAATGAGCTCGATTCGTGACTCAACTCGGAACCGGATCTAAAATAGTTAACTATACATGCCTAACGACACAACGTAAGAGCAACCGTCGCCAGCTTCACTAGCCTCAGGGCTGCATACCTAAAAGGTCACTTCGACCCAAGGCATAAGAAAGCCATTTTCATCTGCCCATGAAGGCACAAAAAAAGTTGAGTGTCAATTAAGCTGGAGTCACAATACAACTTAGAGACTGAACCCAAAATGGTTAAAATGCAAATGCCCAAGGGCAAGGCACACGAGCCATTATCGTCCGCCCGTGCAAGCGCGTGGGATTGAAGGTCAGGTAAGCGCGAGTCAAAACATGACTCGAAGACTAAACCCAAAATAGATGGGCAAAGCACAAAATCTTTGACACCTAATCATGCTAAAAATTGTACTTGACCGAGCATGAAAGAGCCTCCGAACCTGTCTAATGAGCTCCGAATCCATAGGCCTCCCGCCAAATGCCGGAACCAACCCGCCTAGTCGAAAGCAATACAGAAAGAGAAATTAAAGAGATAAAGCTTCAAGTTTTCTTTTATTTTACATACGTAAAAGGTGCATTCTCCATCTACAAACATGCTCTGCGAATGTCAAATACAAAATGGCAAAATGGCGAAATCCACGCTCCGCTTCAAAAGGTTACGGCCTACCAGCCCCAGCTTCGCTCTCCGTGACATCGGAAAGAAGTGACTGAGCATCACACTCCTCCGCCCTCGCTCGAGCCAATTCCTCCGAGAGAAAGAAACCCTTGGCACCAATCTCTTTTAGTACCTCTCTTCAGGATATGCAATAAATATATTCCTCGATGCTCTTTTCACGATCGAGGGCCTGCTTCAACTCGGCTTGGGCATCAGTAGCGTCCTTCAAATGAATCGCCATATCCTGATCAGCCTTAGTCCGACTCAATGCTGCTTCAGCCCGAGCATCGATTATCTCAGCCCTGACATTCGAGAGATCAGACTTGAGCTTCGCGATCATATCTACATGAACTGAAGCATTGTCACGATCCAAGCAAAGTTGGGCCTCGAAGGCTGGAACTTTAGCCAAGACACCCTTTTCCTCTAAATCTTGGGCCTGCACCTGAGCCCTCAGTTCACCACAAGCATTCCTAACTCGGTCGGCTTCGCCCCTAAGGTACTCCAGAGCCTCCGTCTTTTTTGCAACTAAGATAGGCAAAATGATTAACCTTAAGTGTCAAAAGGGCAAAACGCATACTATCAAAGGTTACCTGCTCCATCAAATAGCCATCGTAATTTGAGCTCCAGTACGCCTCATATCGCCAGTGCATCAACCCAACCTCCTTCTCATCGCTGAGGAGCCTAAGGGACTCACCCTCATCCAAAGCTTTCCGAAGCCTAGCTCCATGACGGGCTATCTCAAACCTGAGCCTATCAAAGGCCTACAGAAGAAAAATTCGATAAGAAAGGGAATACGCGAAATGCATAAGGACTACGCCAAAACACATCGCGGAGTGAAACCGGCGGGCCTCCTCAAATGCCGAGCACACTCCTGTTGGTCCAGCCCATCTGACCCTGGAAGAACTAACCTCGGTCGAGGCATGATCGCTCAGAGTAACCACCGCTCTGGAACCAAAGACTTCTGGAACAGCGGGTTCAGGCGATATTCTCTCCTCGAAGACTCAGGCCTGTTTAGCCCTGCTGAAAGCTCCATCGCCCTACGAGTGTAAGTTCCTTTTACCACCATTGTCCCTTGGTTTGCAGGCCGACGACTCCTGCCCTTCTCCGGAGGAACACAGCCTTGCCCTAAGGGGCCACCTGATACCTGCGACGGCAAAACCAGTGCAAAAGAAAGGGGAAAATGTCATCTCAAATATACAAAGACCAAGGTAAAAGCACCGTACGTGCATACCATGTTATTTCACTTCCCATCTGCCACGGGACATAGCTTGCCACCTACTCTTGTCGCAAGTCGAATGGATCGCCAATCTCAATACTCAGCCGGGCAGATCGGGAACTTCGCCGGCGTCCATGAAGTTTCTGCAGAAAGGAAGAAAACGCAATTACTCAATTGGTTTTTGCTATAAGAAAATCTAAGAAACTCGAGACACTCCACTCACGCGCGTAATTCCATCCCTCGGGAAATGGCATAAGCTCCACAGGGATAATGTCAGTCGTCCGAACCCGGGCAAATCGACTGACCCACTCTTGATCCTCATCTTCCTCATCATCAACAATAAAGGGCGTGGATGAACGACACCGCAAGGTTAGCAGGTCTCGATGATGAAAGGGCCAGTACAACTTGACGAGGTGGCAAAGCATGAATTTAAGCCCAACCTTCTCCGCAAAGAATCTCATCATCAGGACTATTCACCAAAACAACCAGTGTATCTGCACCAAAGTAACCCGATAATTCAGGTAGAAATCAAGCACGACCCCATCTAGGGGGCTTAGTGTAAAAAAGTATAAGTATACTTTCAGGAATCTATCAGCGGAATCCATAATACTCTCATCCGTGGAAAGTGCCTGCAATGATACCCCCTCGCCCCATCCGCAATGTCTCCTCGCCATCTCCAGATTTTCCTCTCTTATCGAAGACACAGTCTTCAGAATAAGCTCCCGCGGATCCTGAGCACTGGGGGTGGAACTCTCCCCTCCCCGCCTGGCCAGCCCTGAAGTAGCTGCCATGGCTATGGTAAAATCGGCAGACTGAAGCAGGGGCCTACATCAACACCTTTGTGACTAAGGAAACGAAGGACCCAATGCCAAGGTGGAAGGATAGCTATCTAAAATAATGAGATCTTACAAAGAAGCAAGAGCCACCCCACATATATGTGGAAAGTAGCAACGATTCGCCTATCCAGGGTAAGCCTCGGGAGGCCAACGTCCTCGGTACAAATCCTGGGGTGGTACCCGACCCTCGAGGACCTCCATAAAAAAGAAGTCAGGATTCAGAAAGCCATCAGCGCCATCATAAAGCTCGAGGCGGTATCCGGTCTCATGTTTTTCTTTTCTAAAAAGAAAAATAAGAACTTCAAGCTTCGCCCACGAGGGTTCAACCGCAGAAAATCGCCTAAATATGAATAGCCAAAGCTCGTCCGCAAAAGGTTATCTACGCTAAGCTCAAAAGTAAAAGCTCTGAGCACTCGAAATCGACTTTCGCTTCGATAATCAAGGGCCCCGATGATCCAGGTTTCTCGGATCACTTCGGGCTTGATTCCGAGAACAACGATAAGATCGAAAAAGAGCCATTTCTGTCGACCAAAGGCCAGAAAAATATCGACAATCGTCAACAGAGGCATATATTCAAAATCTCCGCTAACACACAAGAGTATACGAGAACATGACAAAAATCTAAAGCAGAAGTAAAGGAAACATCTTCATATTTAGTAAATATCAGCTACAATGGCCCTCGAAGGGTCCATACATAAAATTACAGAAGCTCGCAAGGGGTTCATACGTAGAAAGAAAAAAAAGGGTGCACACGCGTGATAAAAGCCTAGAAATTGGTCTACTCTCGAGGGTCCATCTCCTCCAACAAGTGCCTCTGGGCACGCATCCTAAGAGGCCCCATCCCAACCTTCCACATTGATATTCCCAAAGGATAAGGCAAGAACCAGGGAGGGATGAAAAAATGACATAGCTCACCAATGGTCGAGGACCCTCGCTGTTTAAGAGAACCTCGGAGAGATAGCGGACCAGGCGAGCCTTGGCCTCGCTTGCACGGCTACTTAGAATCCACTTCTTGGAACACTCAGCCGTGCAAGCTACCAACTCGGGGCAGAGCGCCACGTCGAGCCGGGGTATGAAGGTGAGCAACGGTGTATAATTCGAGCCCCCTTTTGAGCAGCGGTATATGATCCGAAATTCTTTTCACGAGCAAGGAAAGTTTACCCCCATATGATATCATCTCGAGCAAACAAAGGTAGCGACAATAGACGTAACATCAACCACAGCAGCAACATGACAACATAATCGTGCTCAACAAGGGGAAGCTCCAGCAAGAGGCTGCAACACAGGCTACGAGAGCTCTGCCAAATGGCTTTGAGTCCACAAACCCCAAACATGATGTTCAATGATAAAGGAAGATGATAAGGCGAAATAGGCAAATAAGCAGATAAAGATATTTGGATAAGAAAAACAACACCAAAGCACCCCCATTTATAGAGGGCAAGAACACGGTCATCGAGGCTTTGGAAGGCTGACTGGCGGATGCAATTACTGCGTTCTTGAAGAACCGAATCGACGGCGATACATTCACCTTGGAGAATGGGAATCGACAGTGCATAGAATAATGTCAAATACACAAGTCCATGGGATATCCCAACTGTCACAAAAGCTTGCGCCATGGGTTACATCATGAGTATGATGTCATCACGAGAAGCTCGTAGAGTCAGGTGCCAGAATCATTTCCCATCACGTCGTTTTGGGAAACGCGGAAACTATCTGTATGCGGTGAAATTATAGGGCTTAATTTGTCGCTATCAAGCCACTTCGGAAGAATTTCTCGAGACCCCGAGGACATGGAGTTGCGATCGAGTCCCATACCTTGAGGCTCGTCGAGGCCCGACTCAAAGAAGACGAAGATCGAGGCTGGAACAAAAAGGGGAATTCCCAAGGCATGCGACTTAGTTTGACAGAGCCGGCCTACCCAAAGTCTGTGTCGAGGCGTCACGTCTAGCTATCCCATCTCCATGCTTTTATAATTAGTGTATGTTGTACTATAGATGTTTCCTCCTCCTATATATAGAGAACTCTCACCACATTGTAAGGGGCTGATATTGCTCCAACTATTCTCCATAAGATCAATAATATCTCTCTCTTTCTTCTCTCTAACTTGCTCGCTCTCACTCGCTCGAGGCCACTTTTAGCATTGATTGTTTTTATACTTGTTCTTCGTTTATTGCTTATAATTGGCCATAAAGAGCCTTATTTAATTATATTCTAACTGTTATCACTTCACCGGTTTCCCCCAATAGCTTGAGCTCGAGCCGAATATTGACCCCGAGGCCATTCATCGAATCAGTCCCAAGCCCGGGCAACAAGCCCCTCAGTTTGATTACTGCACTGTTTTAGCTTGTATCTCATCGTTAAACTTCACATTCTTAGCATCAACTACTCTAACAACTAGCATAAAAATAGATCACGTATTTTTAGATCCAACAACAACATCCTAGTATAATCCCACAAGTGGGGTCTGGGGAGGGTAATATGTATGCATACCTTACCCTTACCCCGAGGGGCAGAGAGGCTGTTTCCAAGAGACCCTCGGCTCAAGAGAGCAACAAGAGACAAATTTTTAGATCCCATTTTACAAATTTAATTGTTGTTACCATTTTCACGGTAAACAAAAGTCAACTCTTGGTCAAACCTATGAACCATCAAATTTTTAACTTTTACCAAATAGAGCCAAAACCATCTAGGAACATCCAAATATGAATCTGTACATATTCCTTACTTCAAAATCACCATACTAACCTATTGGGACCATCCAAACATGAATCTGAGGCTGTTTACTCAAAAGTCAACCCTTGATCAACCCTTCAACTTAAATCTTCCAAATAGAGAATTACTCTTCTGAACCACTTCCGAACTTCCCAAAAAAATCAACCATGCACGCAAATCGTACTACATTATTTTAAGCTACTCAAGACTCCAAACCACCGAACGAAATTCCATTACTCAAAACGGCTGGTCGGGTCACTACATTCTGCCCACTTAAATATACGTTAATCCTCGAACGTGGCAAGAGTCATTCTAAAGACATCAAATCATCGTACAAACTCACCATACATGTTACAAGCTATATTCACATATGTTAGTTCACGCCTTAAGTTAGTCGACATAAATATGAGAAGAGACTATCTTTGAGATGATAAGAAGTTAATCCTATTGGTCTTAAATTATACAAGGATGTATAAGAAGGGTTAACAAGTGTTAGAAGTTGATCGAATCAATGATGTTGTAACCCGTATTTTCGGGTAAAACTAGAGGTGATTAATATTCCCAAGAGGTCATGTTTTAAGGTATTTGAATCATATAATATACCATATAATAAGTCTTGAAGTCAAACGAGTAATGAAACAAAACTCGACAAAAGTTGTGACAACTTATGTTCATAATTTTACTTAAATTAGGTCAAATATTACTAAGTTTTTCTCCCAATTTACTTGGAATTATGGGGTGATATACCCACCAAATTGAAGATCTATGAGTCTAATTTCCAAATCATTAAACCTTTTTTCAATACGATCTCGGAGGAGAGAGATATTTACGATTTTGCGATACAGTGGTAAGCAGCTCATTATGGGGACCACATAGGCGATTGAGACATATGGATATATATAAGATGACTCAGCCCCGTTTTAAGTCATTATTTTTCAGTATATTCAGACCAAAGAACCCTAAAAATACTCTCCCAAGTTTCTCTCATGATCCAATACCCAAACAACGGGCAAACAACACAAATCAAGTGTCGGGAATCCCGTGGCGCTAGTAAGTTTCTTGTTCTTCTAGTTGTTGTTGATTTTTCTTTTGTTCCAGCTCGTGTGGGAGGTTGTTTTAAGTGGATTACATTCTATAAATTATTCCCTCAAGTTGTTAATATCAAAGATAGGTGATTTCAAGTATTCTAAAGTGATTCTATTGCCAAAAAACCCTACTTGATTGCTAGTTTTGCTTCCTTGTTCTTGTGGCAGCATTAGAGAGATATTTTGTGGCCAATTAAGGTCAAATTAGAGTTGTTCTTTCTATTTAACAGTAAGGAACCTGTCATGCCCCAAACCTGAAGAGCTGTGGCCGGCACCAGGTGCCTTACTCGGCCCGAGCATACCACTCTATAATTGTGAACTCTGGATAGGTAACCCTCAACTTAGGCCGAAGAGGCCATATTCTGAATCATTTGAAGTCTCTCTCATCTGAGGGATAAACATATCAAAATGCTAATATATATAATTGTGTAGGCCGACAACGCTGCCACGAACATCTACGGCTATACAAAATATGTTGGACTCGTCTACAAGCTTCAAGAGATAACTGAACTGAACCATAGTCAGGACAGGGCCTTGATCTACCCATCAAACCTGCATATATAATAACTGAAAGTATGAAATGATAGGAGGGTCTGTCCAACTGTTAGTGAGGACCTCCAGGCATGAAATACATCTGTCCTGGCAAAAGGGACGTCAGTACGAAATAATGTACGGAGTATGTAAGGTAACAGAATAACTAAAAACTAAAACTGAACCGATAATATAATAACTAAAAGTAACTGGGAGTCAAAGATAATCTGGAGATATGCTTACCTGTTGATACTAACTCAACTCTCTCAATATAGCAAGTAAAATAATTGTCTGACCTTATAAGGCTTGGTATGTGCAACTACTCTACTGTAATAGGCTCGCTCATAGGCGCTCGGCTATACTAGGCTTTGTATCTCAGCCATTATTTGCCCGCTCATAGGCGCTTGGCCACAGTAGGCTCGGTTTATAACTCACCATCTGATTAGATGTTGGCCATTAGGGGACTGCCCATCGATTATAGCTCGATGGTGGTGAAAATGTTGTAATACTTTATATATTTAGACTCTGCTTTCTTGGCTGACAGAAGATAAAACTAAACTGAATATGAAGTCCCAATAAGGGAGAATGATGTAGCTTATGAGACTAGGAAAATGTACATCAATTCAGGAATATGAACTTCTCTTTATATCTCATTATCAAATAGCATGTAGTTACGGGATCATGCCAAAATAAAGGAAAGGTTTATCCTTAACATACCTTAACTCCGTTGAGTCCTTAATACCTTCCAAGCAATTCTTAGAACAACTCAACTCAAGTTACTGGATCACGCCGAAATGAAGGAAAGGACTAGCCTTAACACACCTTAACTCTGTTGAGTCCTTAATACCTTCCAAGAAATTCTTCAAACAACTCAACTCAATCTACCATAGCATATGGAGATTCAAAATCAATGTTGATTAAAGGCCAAATCCGCAACTTAAACTAGCAGCTCATTTACGTAAATTTCGGAAACATCTTCCATGTAACAAAGCCCTCCTCCCATACCATATACCAACAATAACAAGAAAAAAATAATAACAACATGTATGCATCATTTTCCAACCTTATCTCCATCACAATATATCACAAAACAGCTCACACACCCTAATCACTTCATACATAAAATGACAACAAAAGTAGTGTCAAACAACCTAAAAAGTAACGATTAATGACCAGCCCACTATCCCGTCATTATGTGGTGTTTCTCAATACCGTTTATCCTCCAACAATCCATAAAAAATCAGCAAAATAGAAAGCCCAAAAGCAACAGGAAACAGCCCACAAAATAGTCCAGTACAAATCGAATAACTCGAACACACAGCTTCCGATCACCGTCCCGTGAGTTCGAACTATTAGGAAATGAATTTATCAACCTTACATGATATTTAAAGATTTAATACAGAACTTATACATTTTCTTAACTATGAATTACCTTCCAAAACTCAAACTACAAAGAAAAACAGAGGCAATATAGCAATATTTACATCGTAGGGATCGTTCTAGTGTTATCGCTTCTTGATTTTGTACCTGTGATGTTTAGGTTAAGTTAAGTTTAGGGGTGTTCTATGGCTGTGTTCCATGGATAAACGAAGAGAAAAAATGACATAAGGATTATATATCAACTTTGGAAAAGTCAAAGAGGTGCCAGCTTGGCACCCTCTCATTGGCCCATCTTAAGATATTTATATCTTTTTATTTAGAGGTCGTATGAATGAAAGGTTAAGAGCATTGGAAACTAAATTACAAGAAATTAAATTTGGTATATAATATGTCCCAAAAAAGACCTCATATAACACACAAAATGTATTGCTCAAAAAGCTTCAGTGACACACCACCTTGTCACCTGCACAGTCTCACAAAATGGAAAATATCTCTTTACTGCAATGTCATATCACCTAAAGGTTTAATGCATTAGGAAACAAAATCATAGAGCTTCAATTTAATAGTTATATAATCCCATAATTCCAAGTATATTGGGAGAAAAGCTCAGCTACATTTGACCTAATATTCAGCATATTTATGAATATAACTTGTAATGATCTTTGCCAACTTTTGTTCCACAACTCGCTTGACCTCAAAACATAACACACTAATATCATAAGACAAAAATAACTTATATAATAACCTTTTTATCATTTTGAGAACCCAAGTCTCACCCCAAAAGTACATGTTATGACATTCCCAACTTGTCGACTTTCGACTAAACTTATTTTCTTCAATTAGTTTAGCTTCTAGGCCTTCCAACCCTCTTGGTACTTGAAGTCCATGATCTTAAATATTTGTAACCTCCAAGGTAACATGATTAACTTACTTTATGTACTTTCAAAGGTGATCTCATTTCTGAGATTACATCAACTGACTTACGATGCACTCTCACATACGAAACTTTGGGGGTGTAACATCATTCCCCCCTTTGGAACAATCATCCTCAAATGTTGACTGATGCGCTTATCGATTTCAAAACCTGTAGCTCTTACTAATAATTAAGTACTTTCCTTGACATCTAGGCAACTGTTCTGTGAATAATTTCGAAGGCCATGGCATTCCCCCCTTTAGGTCTCTTTCTCACACCACGAGTTGTGGTCGGAATCCTTCCAATCTCGCAATTGTTGTTATCTTCTATCATGCAACATGTACGATATTGTCCTTGTCTATGCGCCGATATGACTCTTCTATCCTTTTTCCTCCAACTTTTAGCCAATCTCTAGGCCTCATTTTGGGAACATATACAGAACTATTACAAGTTGTTCCTCCC
The DNA here is from genome assembly GCF_000715075.1 of Nicotiana tabacum. Lineage (NCBI taxonomy): Eukaryota > Viridiplantae > Streptophyta > Magnoliopsida > Solanales > Solanaceae > Nicotiana > Nicotiana tabacum. Next base: position 84,457,650 of record NC_134080.1, read on the forward strand.
GGTATATATAGGTGTACTGAAGTTCCACGCTCGGCACTTTGTCGAACTTACGACTATTGTTGTACTTTGTTTCGTAGCCTTGTATATCTAACGTTATGGCTTTACTATATCTAGGTAGGTTATACTATACCATAACGCTTACTTCGGTTTTTAATTACCAAGGTTTTCTCCCCAACTATAGGTTACACTCTCACTGCTTATCCTATATGTATAAATCTAAGTTTTAGAACTTCCTCATTACTGTTCATCTTAAGAATGACGACCTAATCTCATCTCATACTTTAAAATTTTTTATCCGCCTATTGTTGATTCACCTTTTGTTAATCTATATTCTACCACTGATAACTTTAAACCTCTTATGTAATACATTGTCATTAGGGTTCACGTCAAATCGGGGAACATCTTTAGTCAATTTCCTGATCCCCCTAGGGACGATACAATACTTCATTAACTATATTTCATAGCATCCCAACATGATTTACCTTATGGGGTATTTTAATCTTGTACAATTCATGAAATCCCTTTTCTTTGAATAATAACTCAATCGAAAGCTTAAATGTCATCCTCTTAACCTTTATCACAGTTACATCCTTATTCTACTACTAGGGCAGTATTACTTCTTTTCTAAATGCTCCTAGTATAAAACTCCTCCGAGTTCATTCAAGGTGTACTGAGTTTTTTTATAACACACGGAAACAGTCAGCTCTGTTGTTTTGATGTGTTAAATCATGAGGGCTTACCTATTATTGCCACCTTCTCACATACCTTTTCTTATCCTTACTCCCGTCTACCTAAAACCTTGTCGCTCTACCATACTATATGCAACCTTCCTTTAACTTGATAGAACCACATATTTTCTTATGTTATTCTGGAACCTCAAGCAAGTCATCACATTTTTTTTACTCTCTTAACTAAACCTCTCAATAACTGGAAACCATTGGGTGGAAGATATGCTACTGACGACACCACTATCATTTTTGGATACCTAATCACGACGCTTCTAGCCCTCTATCTGATGTCTTGACTATTCACAACCATATGCACGTGATTATCTCGTACCTCCTTTACTTCTACCTTTCTTACCTTTAAATCTCACATCGTGTCTTCTGTGGCTTTCATAACCTCCCTTCCACATTGGTGGAATTCACATCCATACCTTAAAGCTCTACTATAATACTTGCACCTCTTGTGAATATACAATCCAGTGGGAGCTTCATACTTACTCCTTATAAAGCTAGCACTTTTCTAACTGGCATTATCGTAGAGCCATTATAGAATATGGCTGTTGTACTATCTCTCTTGTACCTCTGATATTAAGAGTAATTTTGTAGTGTTTTGAATCACGATTTCTATATTTATCTGGTTCTAATAACAAGACTCTTGATTCAAGTAGATGATGTAACTTTGTAGTTTCCTTCTCTCTCAGCCTTTAAGTAGGCTTAAGCTATCTTCCGATCTGCGACCTAGGGTATTAGTTATTACTTTCGGCTTTGGTGGATGCTATGGAACATCCATAATATAATCTTCTAACAATTCAAGCATTTGTATGTGAGGTGGACTCAATTCTTTCTTTTAACTTATACCAGAGTCTTTTATAGCTGTAGGAATGTAAACATATATGTTGCATGGAAAATACTTTGAAATATTAAGTGCGTTCATAATGTAACTAACTCCGGGTCATTGATCGAACAATTTCTTTCGTGCCTTCTTAGTTGTCTTTAAATGTAAAAAATTACTTATCCTGGCCTTTCTAGCACTTGTTGCATGAATACTTTGGCTTATCTTGGTGCCTACATATATTGGAATTTCATGCAACTCATATGGTCACGAATATTACTTTTGATTTTACTTCCAGTTCATAGGTCACGATAGGTGCCACTTTCTCATGCAGTGCATACAATATTATAGTGAGTTTGTTGTTCCATGATCATCTCTTATACAATTCACTATGCTTAGGTTGAAACCTTCTTCCTTATTTCCTCAGTTAATCTTTCGTTGTAGTACTTAGGGGAGACACCTTAGACTCGTGGAAAGCTATGAGCTTATTAAATCGTATACCCAAAGGAATTTTTGTTGTTCTTACTCGCCTATACTTATCATTAGTTATGGGCTTCTGCACCCTTGTGTTTGTAGAGTTACTTCTGAACTAAAATTTCGATTGTGTCCCTGGTTGCACTCTTTTTTATTTTCGTAATAGTTATACGGTACTTTTTACTACTCCAACTCCTATCTAAATATTTCATAAGGATTTCAGTGTCATATCTGCGAGACTGAATTTCCTATGTTGGGTTTCACTACGTTTATCTTGCATGGTCTGCTGATTTATCTAAGACCTGTTGTCTAACCATAACAAGGCTCTTCCTAAATCGACTACTAACTACTCGTCAGTCCATGCTCATATCCATATTTTGTGTAATCTCTCTTGGGTTATTCCCATTGTCTTAACTTATCTCTCACACTGGATCCTTATGCATCAAGTGCTCATTCACACTTATTTATCAATAACATCCTGGTGGGAACCCTTATTGCCTCTCTCTGGCATCGCTTTTGCATAATGTTCTAGGGTCGTAATGTATATGTAGGACCTAAATAAATGCAATCTCGTTCCTTTCTCCATTTTGGATTATTCTTCCTTTACTATTCTATAGTTATCTAAACCAGTTAACTTCCACTTAGTACCATATCACACAATCTTCCCTCTTTATGGAAGTATTAACATTTAATGATATGAAGATTTACCTATATATATATTACCTCTTCATCTTCGGCATTTTTGCATGTCTTCACTAACTCTTACTCGCCTTGCTATAACCTTTTTATACTAAGGATAACTAAATTTCTTACGCACGAGGGGGACACCTAGTCTGGCACACTTAGTCCCTTAAGCTTAAGTTTGCTCACACTGCTTCCTTTCCGGAAGCATCTTGCTGAATGACCTTTAAAGGTTATTCTTTTGTTGTCCATTGTATTTATTACTGGAATGTGATCTTTGAAATTCTCTTGAGGTCGTCAATTATCCCATCATTCGATCCCTAATTGATGTTCAGTTTATCTTGTTCGCTAGCCCATGCTGATTTCTATTACTCCGGGGGTCTAATTTTTTGTTCTGGTAATCACGTTGGACTCACCAACTCATTTCTTGAAATGAGGATATGACTTTTGGTCTATACTCTTTTATTGTTTCAAGGCCTGTCACCTCTTGTCTTTTCCTTCGGTTGACTACAGTCTCTAACATCATATAATATTTTGATTTAAATACTTACCTTTCACTGCATAAATTTTAAATACTGATAATCTTCACTAACGGGGTACCTTGTATCTTTGTCCACCTTTTTTCTTTTACTTATTGAAACTTGTATCTACCTTCTGATTCTCTCATTTCTTCTTACCATAGGGATCCTTACCAAGACGCTTACACGTCTTAGTACACACATGATTTAAGCATGATGCAAAATCGAGTTCCTCTAACTCAACTCTTGTATAGCCACATTCAATCACTTACCAACTCTCTTTCTTGATATAGGCATCGTTGTATTATGAATTAAATAAAAGTTAGGAGTCTGAATCTTACAATTGATATCTACCACATGATCTAGAGTAAGAAAAAGAGTGATAGTCCTAAATGCCATGTAGCCTCTTGCTTATAAGTGTGGTGCACAACACATCCATAAACAAGAATCTACTAGACATGGCTTGTAGACTCCCTAGGATAGAACTGATCTGATACCAAGTTTGTCACTCCCCAAACCTAAAAAGGTGTGGTTAGCACTCGGTGCCATACTTAGACCGAGCGTACCAGTCTATAATTGTGAACTCTGGAGGGGTAACCCTTAACTTAGGTCGATGAGGCCATATTCTGAATCATTTGAAAATAATGTCTTTCTCATATGAGGGGTAAACATATCCAAAAGTTGATATGTATAATTATGCAGACCGACAAAGCCTCCATGAACATCTAATGCTATACAAAATATGCAGGACTCATCTACAAGCCTTTAGAGATAACTTAATTGTACCATGGTCGCGACAGGGCCTCGACCTATCCATCAAACCTGTATATATAAAATGGACTCCAAGGTCTAGACCTGATAAATCCGAGGAAGTGGAGCTTACCAACCAAGCTGATGTTTATCTCCGTCTGCTGGGAGGGTCTGTTCAACTGTCAATGAGGACCTGCAGGCATGAAATGCAGCATCCCCGGTAAAATGGACGTTAGTATGAAATAATGTATCTAGTATGTAAGGAAATAGAATAACTGAAAGCTGAAACTGAACTGATAACATAATAACTGAAAGTAATTGGGGGTCAAAGATAATCTGAAGATATGCTTACCTACTCATACTTACTCAACTCTCTCAATATAATAAGTAAAATAGTTGTCCGGCCTTATAAGGCTCGGTATGTGTAACTGCTCTGCCGTAGTAGGCTCACTCATAGGCACTTAGCCATACTAAGATCTATTACTAGGCCATTTTGGGCTCGCTCATAGGTGCTCGACCATAGTAGGATCGGTATATAACTTACCATCTGATTGGTGATTGCCCAGTAGGGGCCTGCACATCGATTATAGCTCGATGGTGGTAAAAATAGTATAATATTATATATATATATATATATATATATATATATATATATATATATACACTCTCTTATTAGCACAGACAAAACTAAACGGAATATGAAGTCCCGATAAGGGAGAATGCTATAACTTATGAGACTAGGAAGATGTACATAAATTCAGGAATATAAACTTCTCTATATGTCTCATTATCAAATATATGTAGTTACTAGATCATGCCAAAATGAAGGAAAGGTTTAGCCTTAACATACCTTAACTCCGTTGAGTCCTTAATACCTTTCAAGCAATTCTTCAAACAACTAAACTCAATTTACCATAGCACAAGGAGATTCAAAATCAGTGTTGAGTAAAGGCTATGTCCGCAACTTAAACTAGTAGCTCATTTACGTAAACTTCGGCAGCATCTTCCCTGTAGCAAGGCCCTCTTCCAATATTATATACCAACAACAACAAGAACACAATAATGACAACAAGTATGCATTATTTTCCAACCTTATCTCCATCATAATATATCACAAAATAGCCCACACACCCTAATCACTTCATACATAAAACGACAACAACAATAGTGTCAAACAACCTAAAAATGTAACGATGAATGACCTTATCCTACAAAACTCCATAAAACATCCATAAAATAGACAACAGAAAAGCAACACAAAACAGCCTACAAAATAGTCCACTACAAATCCAATAACCCGAACTCACGGCTTCCGATCATCGTCTCGTCAGTTCTAACTATTATGAAATGAATTTACCAACATTCCTTGATATTTAATTCTTAAATACATAAAGTATCTGTTTTATTAACTATGAAGTACCTTTCAAAACTCAAACTACAAAGAAAAATAGGTGATATAGCGATACTTACATTGTAGGGATCGTCTAGTGTTACCGCTTCTTGATTTTGTACCCGGGAAGTTGATCCTCTTTGAAACCCTTGAAGAGAGATTAAGTTAAGTTTAGGGGTGATCTATGGTTGTTTTCCATGGATAAATGAAGAGAAAAAACGACATAAGGATTATATATGAACTTTGGAAAAGTCAAAAAAGGTGCTAGCTTGGCACCCTCTCATTGGCCCATCTTCAGATGCTTATATCTTTTTATTCAGATGTCGTATGAATGAACGATTGAGAGCGTTTAAAATAAATTCCATGACCATAAATTTGTTATATAGTATATCCCAAAAAACCTCATATAACACATTAAATGTATTGCTCAAAAAGCTTCAGTGACACACCTACTTGTCATATATGCAGTCTGTGCGGTCTCACGAAACTGCACATATATCTCTACTTTGATGTCGTATCGATGAAACGGTTTAATGCTTTAAAAAATAGACGCATAGATCTTCAATTTAGTATGTAGATAATCCCCTAATTCCAAGTGTATTTGGAGAAAAGATCAGCTATATTGGACCTAATTTTCAGCATATTTATGAATGTAAATTGTGATGATCTTTGCCAACTTTTGTTCCATAAATTTCTTGACTTCAAAACATAACACGCGATTATTATAAGATAAAAATAACTCATGAAATAACCTCCTTATCATTTTGATCACCCTAGCCTCACCCCAAAATTACGTGTTATAGTTACGTGTTATGTACTTTCAAAGATGATCTCATTATTGAGCTTACATCAATTGTCTTACGATGTTCTCATATACTAAACTATGAGGTGTAACAACACCACTTACTCTACGTGTATTTAAGATTATCCACGTTGCGGCTAAGTCGTTCAAGCTAGAAGTTGTGAGATATATATAGAAAGGCTTATTAGTAATGTTATTGGTTGGTGCCCTATTTTGGGAGGCTTAATATGATTATTATTGATGTTGTTTAGGCTGTTTGGTAATTGTTTTAACTTTTGGGAAGTAATATAAATAGGAGAGGTGATGTCTGTTTCATCATAACGACAGTGTCATTTGTCTTATTGTAGACTAAAGAGTCATGACATTTGCATTTCTTGAGGTTGGGCAGTATATACAAAGGTATGTGAGGCTATTCCTATCATTCTTTTGCATGAATCTGATTGTACATAATGTAATGAACGAGCTTCTAAAGTGTTTACCTTGAAAATGGTAAATACAATTAGATTTGATTTTGTGGTTCTAAAAATATGTGATTTATTTTTATGCTAGTTGTTAGGCAGTAGATGATAAGTGTGAGACTATAAAATGAGATAAGAACTTAAAAGTAATATGCTCAAGCAAACCGAGTGGTTGAGAAACGGGGCCCTGATCCAGGTTATACGGGGCCTCGAGGTCGAGTTAGGTACTAAGTTGTGGACACCAAATAAAGGTCTAACAAGCCTAAGAGCTTTGATAAGAGCTCTTTATGATCAACAATAAGTAACAAATGAAGAACAATTAATGAAACACAATAAATGTAAACACAATACGGAGCTCATTTTTTGTATTGTAGCAACGTTCCCCTTTTTATTTCCTCCTCTGTGTTCATTTTTTATTATGTGAATTGCATGAGTTGTTGCTTTGGTTTCGGATGAGTTTTGAAGTGAAATGGGATACTTAGTCCAATGGTTGGAGGCTTAAGTTGAAAGAGTTGACCGAAGTTTGACTTTTGTGTAAACCACTCTAGAATGGATTTTTGATGGTTCTGAAAGCTCCGTATGTTGTTTTGGACTTAGGAGTATGTACGGATATTGAATTGAAGGTATGTAGGTTATTTTGGCTTGAATTAGAAACATTTGGAAAGTTGAAGGTTTGGAAGGTTGAGAGGTTTGACCGAGAGTTGATTTATTCGATATCGGGGTCGGATTTTTATTCCGAAATTGCAATAGGTCTATTGTGTCATTTATGACTTGTATGAAAAATTTGAGGTCATTCGAAGTTGGTTTGATATGATTCGGCATTATTTTTAGAAGTTGGAAGTTCATTAGTTCATTAGGCTTGAATCGATGTGCGATTAGTGATTTTGTTATTGATTGATTTAATTTGAGGATTCGATCAAGTTTGTATCGTGTTTTGGGACTCGATGGTATGTTTGAAGGGGGTCCTGGGGGCTCGGATGTGTTTCAAATTGAGTTCGGACCGTTTGTTCATGTGTTGTAATTGCTGGTTTCAGGGCTTCTAGTTTCCTTCGTCGCATTCCCGAAGAATAGGTTGCAATGGTGTAGAGTCTTTGCTGGAGGATGGACCTTTCCTCTTCTCATTTGCCAAGGATAGGATGCATTCGTGGAAGGTTGGGTGATTGTGCATCGCGAACGTGTGTAAGGGATCGCGTTTGCGTAGAAGGAACAAGGGGTTGTGTGGTGGCACACATTATTCATCGCGTTCGCGTGGACTGGTTCGCGATCGTGATGCCATAGGATGTTTTGTCATCGAGTTCATGTCTTTCTTCTCACATTCTCGTAAGAGTTTTTTCTGAGGTGGTAGAATTTATACTTTATGATCGAAAAGGCTTTTGCGCGATTGCGTAGAGTAAGAACTGGGCAGACTATATAGTACTCTATTTCGAGGGTTTCGTTAAATTTAACATATTTTGAGTTGTAGAGCTTGGTTTTGGACGATTTTGGAGGGGATTTTCACTTCTTGGATCGAGGAAAGTGTATTTCACTCATATTTATTAAAAAATCATGATTCCATCTTAGTTTTTATCATTTATGTAGTGAATTAAAGTGAAGAAAATGAGAGATTTTTGTAAAACTTCATAAAGTGAAAATTTGAGACTTTAAGGTCGATTTGAGGGCGGAATTGGATAATTTTGTATGCTTGTACTTGTTATTGAATGTGTGTTCAGATTTTGTAGGTTTTTTCGGGTTCCGAGATGCGAACATAGGGTTGACTTTTTTATTTGCTTTAAAGATTGCACCTTTATTATTTAGAATAATTTTCTATAGTTTGTCTTTATGGTATTAAGTTATTTTGGCTAGATTCGAGCCGTTCTTAGTTGGATTTTTGCGAATAATGCTTACTAGTGGGTTGATTTATCTTGTCTGAGGTAAGTATCGTGCCTAACTTTGTGGGGGAGGGGGGGACTAACCCTTAGGATTTGGGTTGATTATGCTATTTATGTTATGTGAAAGCCGTATACGCAAGGTGAAGATTGGGCACATGGGCTATATGTAATATTTTACTGGTATAAACAACTTGGACTATTTTCATGACTTTAGTTGAACTTTCATAACATGTTATATCTTTCATTGTTAATCTATCCTTACATGTTTTATTTGAAATTGTTAAAAGTTATTCAACCTCTTACTTGTTATTTTACTCTTATTTGCTTTAGCTGAAGTTATTATTTTTCTTATTGTCTTATTAATTATTGAATTACTTACTTGAAGTTGTTATTTCATGGAATATCTTCTTTTAGAGTCATTGGTGTTAAAGTTGTAAAAGTCGTTATCACATTGAGGCGAAGTTGTTAATTGTTTAGATGTCGTTCTTGTTGAGTTATTCACTTTAATTTTGTTATTGTTGAGATTCTTCTACACATCACTTTAATTGTGGTTGAGCCATAGGCTATTTGTTGTGGAAACATTGGTATTGTTGATTCTTTTAGCAAGTTGTGGCATATGGGAACTTGTGGTGCGAGTTGTGATTTTTTATTGTGATACTGATACGCATGTGGTGCTATAAGGCTACGAGTTGATATGTGTTGCGCCCCTTTTTTTCCTCCATGGAGAAAGTTAGGGTTTCGACGTTCATGGGGGTAATAATTCATTTCCTTTTGGGAATTGGGTATTGAAAAGTCTCCACCTAACAGATTATGGTGCGTTAGGGCGCCTAGAGTAATTAACTCTTGAGTTGGTTTGTATTACCAGAGATTAGGATAAGGGCTCGAAGTAACCTCAAGGGGAAGGTGTTAGGCACTCCTCTTGCTCCACAACGGTGGATCCCGACCAAACTTATATTCACAAATTAGTCCACATAAACAGTTGAATCAAATAAGTTGCTAATAAGGCACATTGTATAGTTTAAGTAGTAAGATAAAGTTTTGAACAAGTTGTAAAGGACGAAAGTTTAAATAAAGAGAGAGGATTTGGTAAGGAGGGGTTCTAGGTTGTTTGTCCTATAGGATCACCCCACGCAATGTCCGGTAAACACTCCTCGATGAGGGGCTACACGTGACATTAATATGTAGTCATCATATCCCATGTCTACCCTTCCCATCCCCTTATTGGTCATGCAAAACAAGTGTTTGGTCACTGATTCCTATTGTGTGCTGCTTCCTGTCCCTTCTTAATGGTCCCGGATGGGGTTAGGATCTCTACCTATAGGTAGTTCTAGACATACCCCTAAGGTTTAGAAAGGCGAAAATTCTAAGGCGATAGTCAAAACATTTAGGACTTTCATATAATGGGAGCAATTAAAAGGCTCATAGTTTCCTCCTCAAACAAAGATACAAGTAGCATGACTCAAACACAGTTAAGTTCTTTATTAATCAAAGTCCTAAAGCAGGATCTCTAAGTGACTATGCAAAAACATACCAAACTTTTATACCCAGAAGTTATAACCTAGTAGTTGCCTAGGGTTTCCTTTTTTAAAAGCTTATTAGAATCAGAAACGTTAAGCGACAGAGACAGTTTCGGAGAAATACAATTTTGAAAATGCCCTAAGGCTTGCCTATATGCAGTAGACAATGTTTATATTAATGTAGAAACAAAAAGGTTTTCGAAATAGACTCGTTTAATACCTATAGGAATGATATCTAATGGAATTGAGGCAATTTTGAAAGAACCTTTTTTCAGGAAATGTTTGACACTTAATAAGACCAGTTTTAAAAATGGAAAAGACATGATGAAGTTGATTTATTAGGCTAATTATATTATCAGACAAAATTGCGAGTAGAGATCCCTATAGGCATGGTATCTAGGCATATTAATGGTTTTAGACAATTTGTAGTAACACACAGAAAGACTTATTACAACTGAATCAGAGTTGAGTCTTATAGGCATGATTTCTATTAGGCAAAAGCAATCAGATTCAAAAGAGCAAACCTATGAGCATGTTCTCTACTTATGCAGGCAGTCAAACTTCAGAAATAAGGTCCTAAGTGCAGGATTTCTACCCATATCACCCTTTAATGTATGCATCTACCCACTCTTTTACTAAATAACCCCAAATATCTGTTTACAAATTATTACAGGCCAATGAATGAATTACATAAGTAAAATAAAAAATTAAGAAGTTATTCTATAGGGAGCCTGCAACTAGGCCCAAGTTTCCCAAAGCCTCCAATGGTCTCATAAGCCTCAATTCCATAGACAAATCAGAGTCTAGGTGCATCAAAGTTTCCTAAGGGTCTCAAGGACCCCGGGCAATGCTTACACCTAGACTTAGCAACCATGCATTGAACCAGTGCAGTGTGGAAGGCCAGCCTCAGTATGCCAGAGTTCAGAGGGCTCTCACGAGGATCCCAAGGTAGTACACATACTAGAGGGGGTAGAACGTATTGACTAAGAGTAAGGTGGAAGTGCAGGACACAAGTTGAAAAGGTTTATTAAAGACTGGATTAGAAAGTCTGTTTTGAAAGTAATTAGTAAAGAAACAGAGATTGTTTGAAAAAGAGGTTGGGGTAGTAAACAAAGCTCAAACACCTTAAGATAGGATCACACACAGCTAGTTTACAGAATCAAAGTGAATTCAGTAGTCACACAGGGGTCAAGGGGTTTGGGATACATAGACATTTGAATGCAAACACATAATCCAACAAGGGTCTTAGGACTGGTTTAGAAATTCTCAGAAATAGTTGACACTGGCATAATCACAAACCAGTTAGGAAGAGCACAAACACATAGAGGGGGATAGAGATTTAGGGGTTCATAAAAAGGTAAGTACACAAGAAGTAAAAGTTAATTGACAAGGCATGCTTTGAAACTCACATAAGGGAATACATTAATTTAAAGGGAAGGGGAGGCATAATAACATTCTGATAAGGTAACTTAACTACAAGTTTCACGACAGAACCACAAGTAGAAGGAGACTAAAAATAAGATAAACTGAAACAATAAGAGAAGCATGTTGTTGTTGAGGCTTTAAATTAAAACTAGGACATACTAGTGAAGAGAGAAGTAAGCAGAATGAAAGAACAAGAGAGCACATATGATTAGCCTTGGCTTGTAGCTAGCTAATAGCAATAAATAGCACAAGAGAGAGGGGAGAGCAAAGATTTTTAGTAAGAGAGGTAGTTTTGAATACTAAGTGTTCGTGTCTGTTAATGAAAAACTTAGGGTATTTATAGTTGAAAGTAGGTAGTGAAATAAGGTAAAAATCATAGTAGTATAATAATTGAAGAACTCAGAATCAATCAATTAGAGAATCAAGGAAGTACTCCCTTAAGTTAAGGGAATCAAATCAAAGGGAAAATTCAGTATCATATAAGGCAAGAAGAAAAATCAGTGCATGACTAAATAAGGAAGGAGTCAAGGCTCAGTGGGCATAGAGTAGTCAATTAGGACTAAATTCATAAAACCTTAATTAAGGACACGACTCAATAGAAATAAAGTATCATTGAAAATATGGTAATGAAATCAGTCAGCTTAAACAGATGAGGTAAAGCTTTTAGGGCTTTAAAAGAAAATCTTTCAATCACCATCAATTAAGGAAATCAGAATCAATCAAGAGGGAGTCATGACTCTGTATTTTCAGCATATAAATAGAGAAGATCAAACAGACATAGCAAACAGGCAAGGTTAGCCACATTGACATAAAGAAGCAAGAGATGAACAAGCAAAATGAGCACAGTCATACAGAAGTGACATAAGTAGGCTAAAGATTCAGTAAAACACATTCAAAGCATGGTAACCACGGAAGATTAACAAGAGTCAAGTAAACAGGCTAACACACAGAACCAAAGCAAAGAAAATCTTAGAAATTAGTGCATTTGACATAGGCGAATTAAAAAGCAGTAAGAACATAAGATCGATCAAAATAAGCAAGGAAAGAGGTTTAATCATAAAGAAAATCGGTTAAAACATGTGTAGAAAGAACTCCGAGAAAACCCTAATTTTTTAAAGAAAGTAAAAACGGTTTAAAGTTGAGGGACTTTCAGAAGAAGTTCAAGAATAGTGCAAATCATAGGAAGAAACAGACTTAAGGCATAAACATAGCATAGTTCTGAGAGATTCAGACGAGAGTTAGGGTTTGAAAGGAAACCCAGATAAAAATGAAAGAACCTATTGTAAACTTCATCGATCGAAACATATTAGGTGTGATTTTGCCAAAAATCACATCGGAGAAGCCATGAATAATAGAAATAGAAACCCTAGATCACAATCAGCATGGCCCAGGTCCCTTGAAGGTTTAGAGATGATGATCAAGGCGGTGGAGTGACCATTGGAGGCTTGGGGTTGAATGGTAGTAGTCGAAGATGACCGAAGAAGGGAGGTGATTGATAGAGTCTAGGTCTAGGTTGAGAGAAAAGAGAATATGAGAGGATTTGAAGGCGACGGATTTAGAAAATGGTTTAAGGTTTGGGGGTGTATGAATTAAAAAAGGAAAGAACAATTGAGGGTTGTTGATCTTTTAGATCAACGACCAAGATCTGATGGGTTTTGGGTCGGGTAGGAAGCATTTGGGGCCTGGGTCGGGTTGTTTAATAGGATATTGGGCTGGGGAGGGGTCCGAATTAGGCTAAAATTGAAAGCCAAATCTGGTTATGATTTAAATAGCCAATTTTCCCTATTTTAATTTATAATAAATAATAGGTAATTTTTGGAAAGTAATTTAATGTGCTAAAATGATTTAAAATACATAATTAACATTTTAAATATATAGGGACCAATATTATGCATATAGAATATAATTATACCCTAAAATGGGCTAACATTGGAATTATAGACAATTTAGCTTAAAAATACTAAATATAATTATAAAAATGCATGAAAATTATTTTTGCCATATTTTGGCATAAGTACAAAAATTAAATAAATAAATTATTATAACAATAATTTGGAAAATAATTATTGGGCATTTTATGAATAAAAGGGGAGAAAATAAATTAATTTAAACCCTTAAAATTATGAGAAAATAATAAAAACCATGTGCATGCTTATATATGAATATATATGTTATTTTGAAGGTATTGATGCATATTTAAAATATATAGAAAAATTGGGAATCAACAGCTGCCCCTTTTTACCCGGGAAAGATGAAAGAGTTTTCGGGTAAAGAAATTATGGCCAATTTTGACCGGATGGGATGTTTCAAAAGACGTAGGCCGAACTCCGGATTTCGAGCTGCCTACATTTCCCTGGTATACAAGAATCATGCCATGTGTAACACTGGATTCACCTATGGAGTATGCCGATGAAATTATTGTAAGAACGGACACGAGGTGTGGAAGCGGCTATGATGAGCGGTTAAGGCTCGGGACGGCCAGAGGGAACTGGAGTGAGATCGCTCCTGCTAGGATAGCGGATGCTTACTAGTTACCTGCAGATAAAAGATGCTACAAACTATTTGAAAAAATTTAAACATGATGCAAATTTCCTTTGGACCATGAAGATTGTCTTCGGACGGTTAAAGATGACGTCCTTGGACCATGACATCCTGGGCCATAATTTGTTTAACGAGGGATTCACAGACCATTAAATGATGTTCTCGGGCCATGAAAATGGTGCCTCCAAACTATGACTCCTTTGAATAATGATATGCAAATTTGGGGGATCCTCAGGCCATGGCATGGTGTCTTCCGGCTATGAGGATGGTGCCTTTATACTATGACACCTTTGGATAGATTGGCGATATTTCAGTCCATGATATGCAATAATGATGTAACAAGACAAGGTTTAGTCTTGCAAAGTAGAGGGCAGAGCTTAGCCCGATTGAAAAGCAGGTAGATAGTAGTAGAAAATAGAGCAATATTAGTGCAAAGAGGGATAGTGCTTAGTCTCGCTCAAGTGGGGAGGAGAGGATTATCCATATGCAAATGGGCAGGCAAGGATTAGCCTTATACAAACGGGGAGGCAAGGATTAGCCATATGCAAATGGGAAGGCAAGGATCAACCTCATGCAATATGGAGTCAAGGCTTAGACTCATGCAGATCGGAGACAGAGCTTAGTCTCATGAAAAAAGAAGGAAATGCTTAGCCTTATGCAGATGTGGAGCTAGAGCTTAACCTCATGCAAAATGAGGGACATAGCTTAGTCCCATACAAATGGAAGGTTGTGCTTAGCCTTATGCAAATATGGAGGCAGGGCTTAGCCTCATGCAAGATTCGGGACAGGACATAGTCCAATGCGAATGAAAGGCAGAGCTTAGCCTTATGAAAATATGGAGGTAGGGCTTAGCTTCATGCAAGATGCGGGACATGGCTTAGTCCCATGTGAATGAAAGGCAGAACATAGCCTTATGTAGATGTGGAGGTAGATCTTAACCTCATGCAAAATGCGGGACATGGCTTAGTCCCATGCAAATGGAAGGCAGTGCTTAGCCTTATTGAAACATGGAGGTAGAGCTTAACCTCATGCAAAATGCGGGACATGGCTTAGTCTCATGCAAATGAAAGGTTAGTGCTTAGCCTTATGCAAATATGGAGGCGAGGCTTAGTCTCATGTAAGATTCGGGACAAGGCTTAATCCCATGCAAATGTGGATTCAGAGATTAGACAGAGTTTAGTCTTACGCAAATGTGGGGGCAAGGATTTAGACTCATGGAAAGAGAGAATAGCAGATAAGGGTAGAGGATATCTTAGCTAGGATGTGTTCAGCGTCTAACGGCCGGATGGATGGTGAATTTGCTTTGTGTACGAATGCTATCATCAAATGTGCCTGCGTTCAAAGAAAAATCGTAAGTTTCATTAGGGGAGGTTAGTTCTTGCTTCGTTTGCCGGCCTTGCTTTGCTCCGCCCTGGAAGCCCCCTTCGAGTTTCCCTATGTAGCACCTGACTATTATGAAAAAAAAGAATTTTTGAAAAATATGCCTTCATTGATAAAATAGGATTGTTTTGGAAGCGTATTGATATATCAAGTAAACTTTGATGAACTAGCGACTGTGACACATTTCAAAGGCATTGCAGCTCTCCTATGTTGGAATTTTTAGGGTCCTCCTCAAAATTCTGCCCCGATTTGCTAGATGATTTTTAACCTTTTGCGGACGGCGGACCTTGTTGAATCTTCTTTGGAATTTTGAGAATCCTTCTCAAAATTCTGCCCTAGTTTTTGACTGATTACTGACATGTGATGGCGCTGGCTGGACTTGCTCCGGAATTTTGAGGATCCTCCTCAAAATTTTGCCCCAGTTTCTGATTCAGGGGAAAAATGAAAATTTTATTATGATATGACCGAACCTATAAGGCTGCCTACATATCCCCTCTTAAATGAGAATCAGGTCAAGCGTAGTTCAATTACATCAGAAAAGAAATGTGACATAATTATAGGCATAGTATCTCTTGACTGCGTCTGAATTGATTGGTTTTGGCCAAATCTCTCCATCCATTTCTGCAAGTTCTCATCCTGTTATTACTCTGTGAACCATATACGGACCTTGCCAGTTAGGAGAGAATTTCTCTTTGGCATAATCTTGGTGTGGAAAAACCTTCTTCAATACCAGCTGCCCTGGTGCGAACTGTCTTGGTTTGACTCTTTTGCTGAAAGCTCTGGACATTCTGTTCTGATACAGTTGGTCGTGACATACTGCGTTCATTCTCTTTCCATCGATAAGGGCCAACTTCTCATGGCGAATTCTTATCCATTCTGCATCGCTGAGCTCAGCTTCCTGTATGATTCTTAAAGAAGGAATTTCCATCTCGGCTGGGATGACAGCTTCCGTACAATAAACCAACACGTAAGAGTTTGCCCCGGTTGACGTACGAACTATGGTGTGGTACCCTAACAGAACAAAGGGTAACCTCTCATGCCACTGCTTTTGATTCTCTACCATTTTCCTTAGTATCTTCTAAATGTTCTTGTTGGCGGCTTCTACCACTCCATTCATCTGAGATCTATAGGCGGTGGAATTCTTGTACTTGATTTTGAATGTTTCACATATAGCTTTCATCAGATCACTGTTGAGGTTGGCGGCGTTGTCAGTAACAATGGATTCAGGGACTCCGAATCGGCAGACAATACGATCCTTGACAAAATCTGTGATGACCTTCTTGGTTATAGCTTTGTAAGATGTAGCTTCTACCCATTTTGTGATGTAGTCGATGGCTACCAGAATAAACTGATGTCCGTTTTAATCTGTGGGTTCAATCGGACCAATAACATCCATTTCCCAAGCGGCAAATAGCCAAGGCGAGCTTGTTGCATTGAGCTCGTTTGGTGTCACTTTTATCATGTCGACATGTATTTGACATTGAAAGCATTTGCGGACATACTGAATACAATTTGTTTCCATGGTCATCCAAAAGTAACCTGCCATGTGTATCTTCTTGGCTAGAACAAAACCATTCATGTGCAGACTGCAGGTCCCAGCATGCACATCTTCAAGTTGCTTAGAAGCTTCCTTTGTTTCGATACACCTTAGCAAACCCAAATCCGGAGTTTTTCTAAACAAGTTCCCTCCGTTGTGGATGAAGTGATTTAATAGTCTTCGGAGCGTGCGTTTCTGAATGTGAGTTGCATGCTACGGATATTCTTCTTTTGATAAGCACTCCTTGATGTCATGGAACCAAGGCTTTTCCATCTGCTTCTTCCTCGAAATGAGCACAATACGCTAGCTGATTATGGATCCTCACAAGAATGGGATCAATATAGTTCTTATCTGGATGCTGTATCATTGATGACAAAGTGGCTAATGCGTCAGCGTACTCTTTCTTAATTCTGGGCACATGTCGGAATTCTATTTTCATGAACCTCCTATTCAATTCCTAGACATGGTGCAGATATGGCAATATATTGAAATTGTTGGTAGCCCATTCTCTTTGCACATGGTGCACAAGGAAATTTGAATCGCCGGTCACCAACAACTCCTGAAAGTTCATGTTAACTACCATGTTGAGCCCTAATATGCAGGCTTCATATTCTGCCATGTTGTTGGTGCAGGGAAATCTGAGTTTGGCAGATACCGGATAATGCTAATCCATTTCCGATACCAAGACTGCTCCAATGCCTACTCCTTTGAAATTTATGGCTCTGTCAAAGAACATCCTCCAACTGTCATAAGCTTCCGTAATGTCTTCTCCTACGAATGATACTTATTCATCAGGAAAATACATTTTCAAGGGTTTGTATTCTCCTCCCACTAGATTCTCAACAAAGTGATCTACCAATGCTTGTCCCTTGACTGCCTTTTGAGTTATATAGACGATGTCGAACTCACTCAGCAGTATTTGCCATTTAGCCAACTTCCTCGTAGGCATGGGCTTCTGAAATATGTACTTCAAAGGATCCATCCTGGATATGTGGTATGTAGTGTATGCACAGAAGTAATGCCTCAACTTCTGGGCTGTCCAGGTCAAAGCACAACAAGTGCGTTCGAGCAGAGAATACCGTGCTTCATAAGGTGTAAATTTCTTATTCAGGTAGTATATGGCTTGCTCCTTTCTTCCTGTCTCACCATGTTGTCCCAAAACACATCCGAAGGCTCCATCTAACACGGATAGATAAAGTAGAAAATGTCGTCCTGGTTCTGGCGAGACTAGAACTGGCGGTGTGGATATATATTCCTTGATCTTGTCAAAAGCTTTTTGACAATCCTCGGTCCAACTTGTCTCGGCATCTTTCCTCAGCATCTTGAAGATGGGTTCACATATTACTGTGGACTGTGCTATGAATCGACTGAAGTAGTTGAGACGTCCTAGGAAGCTCATGGCCCTCATGTAAGTAGCCCCTGCGTTCTTTAAACCGAACGACATCATTTTGTAATACACCACAAGGCGTAATAAAAGCTGTCTTCTCGGCATCTTCTTCATCCATCCAGATCTGGTGATAATCTGTGAAGAAACCTATAAAGGATTGAAGTTCATGCTTGGCGCAGTTATCGATCAGGATATGTATATTTGGTAGTGAGAAGTCACCTTTGGGACTTGCTATGTTTAAATCCCGATAATCAACACACACTCGGACCTTCCCGTATTTATTTGGAACTGGCACAATATTATCTAACCATGTTGGGTACTCAACCACCCTGAAAACCTTGGTTTGCTCTGCTTGGTAACTTCCTCCTTGATTTTCAGACTCATGTCTGGTTTGAATTTTCTGAGTTTCTACTTGACTAGCGGGCACATGGGATTGGTAGGCAACTTGTGATCTACTATAGATGTGCTCAGGCCGATCATATCGTCATACGACCATGTGAAGATGTCCTCATGTTCCTTTAGAAAGCGGATTTACTCTTCCTTTTCTGTTGGTGACAAATGAATGCTGATGCGGGTCTTCTTGACGGTCTCGATGTCTCCCAAATTTATTGCTTCTATTTTGTCCATGTAGGATTTAGGCTTGTTCTAAAAATTCTCAACTTCCCCTGACAATTTCCTCGGGTATCTCATATTCTTCCTCTGAGTCACTATTCTCATGTTGTGTTGCCTCATTACATGACACAGTCACTGGTTCGTCAGGAAAAGTATAAAAACAGTAATGAATAATGATAAAGGATAAATGCATTTGATTAAAACTTAGAAAATTGTTCAAACAAAGTTTGGCTTGGTGGATCGAGCATTTATTTGAAATAAAAAAATCATAAAACAAAATTGCTAAAAAATTTAAATGCCTAGAAGAACTATAAATCCTGCCAAGCTACCTAGGGACTTGGTGGGCTCGGGATGGTGTGGTGGTCCAGTTTCTGAGAATAGCTCCCTTTGCCATAGTCTGAATGGTGAGGCCTTCTTCCTCCTCCTCTTCAATTATGGCACTGCAGTCCATGTCCTCGTCTTCCAAGAACAGATCCTTCAGCCTAGCTAGTGCTTCTTATTCTGCAGTTCCCTATATTGTGCCCGCCTGATGGAAAGCTTGTTTGAAACGGGGTACCGGTTGCTCAAGAGGGTAATACGGTCCATGCCATGGAGGCAACCACTCCCTGTACTTTTTCCATGTATACTAGTATCCGAGCCCAAAGGTGGTACCATGTTTTTTAGTCGTATCGGCTTGGTGATACTCTGGAGGTTCTTTCCCAACCCTTTTTCGGGTTCATATCCGGACCATGCTAGTATGCTTTCTATTTTGTTACTCCACCACTTATCCTTCTCGACGGCATTGACCCATTCGATGTGATGATAGGTTTCCCCTCCTAGCCTCCTTCTATGTCCATTGGCAAGAATGGTTTGACTAGTGTAGATCGGGTTACTCCCATCTACATGAATGATTACCTCCTAACAGTTCCATTCGAATTTTATGACTTGATATAGTGTAGAGGGCACGGTTCCAGCAGCATGGATCCATGGGCGGCCCAACAAAGGATTATATGAGGCAGGTATGTCAAGTACTTGGAATTCAACGTCGAACCAAGTCGACCCTATCTGCAAGCAAAGGTTGATTTCCCCGATCGTGGCCCTCTAGACCCATCGAAATCCTTCACATTCATGCTTTCGGTTCGTATTTCATGGAAACCTTTGTATAACCTTTTCAAGGTATCCAATGGACAAATATTCAGACTAGAACCTCCATCAACCAGGACACTGGCAATGAACTGGTCTTCAAATTGTACAGTAATGTGCAATGCTCGATTGTGATTCAGACCTTCGGGCGGCAGCTCATCTTCGTGGAAGATAATATTATGGCTCTCCAGTACCTGACTGACCATATTGGCCATTTCTCTACCAGTGATATTATTGGGTACATAAGCCTCGCTTAGTACTTTCATCAAGGCGTTCTTGTGTACCTCTGAATTCGGTAGTAGTGACAGGATAGATATCTGAGCATGGACTTTGTTTAGATGATCAATAACAGAATACTCTTTCACTTGTTCTTCCCTCCACAAGTCATCTGGTCCGGTCTTAATGACAGGATGACTAGAAGTGGCATCCTTACTTGAACCTCCCAGGTGTTCAGGTATGTAGACTCTTCCAGTTCTAGTCATCCCTTGTGCGGCATCAGATTCTTCTATCTTAGTCTTCCACCTTAAATGGAGTGGAGGTGGCTGCAGGCAGAGCTACTTCCACCTCGGATGGAACTGATGTAGTTACCTCAACGTCAATAGTTACTTGAGTCTAAGCCACGATAGGAGTGAGTGTGACTGCAACCTTAAAGTCATCTCCTTCTCAGATAATCCTGATTGACCCCTCGTGGTCCCATTCTTCATTTGTTTCTATAACAGGTATATTTACCGTAAAATGGTAACAACAATTAAATTTGTATATGGGATTCTAAAAATACGTGATCTTTTCTCGACCTAGTTGTTTTGAGCAGTTGATGCTAAGAATACGAAATTTAATGATGAAATGCAAGCTAAAACCGGGGCGATAACCAAACCTGAAGGCTTACTGCTCAAGTTGTTTTATCAAGGGGATACAGGCTAAAATGAGGGGTTAAACGAAACGAGGAACCTGCTGCCTGGGTATAGGATCGGTCGATGAGGGGCCTCGGTATTGAAGTCAGGGTCGAGCTTGAACTATCGAGGGGAGTCGGGAGTAGGATAACAGTTAAGATATGATAAAACAAATCTCTATATAGCCAAGACCAAGTGATAAATAAAGAACAAGTAAGAAGGCAACAAATGCTAAGTGGCCTCGAGCCAGTGAGAGTAAGCGAGTTAGAGAGATGAAAGAGAGAGAGAGAGATATTATTGCACCTGAGTAGAATAGTTGGAGCTCTACTTTACAGGGTGTTAGCGACTCCCCTTTTATAGAAAGGGGAACCCAAACTTAGTACAAGATACGTTGTGTGATAAAAGAAATGGGATGGGACAACCGGCTAGCTTTATGACATATACGTGGGCCGATGTTGAGCTGCTCAAGTAGACTTGATCGACCTCGGATGCGTTCATCGGGAGATTCCTACATTCGTTGGGACTTCGGTCGGTGTTATCTTTGGCTGAGCATCGATGGATCTTGAGGGAAGTTACCGGCTCGAGACCCCAAGCCTACAGGATCACTCTCTGAAGCATCTTGTCAAGGAGAAATCGGCCTCCCCGATTTCACCGCACACAGATAGTCTCCGCATTTCTTAGAGGGAAGTGATAAGAAATGATTGACACCTCACTTCTCGGTCTCTTATAACGACATTGTGCTGATGGTGCAACCTCCCTTTTACAAGTGCTGAGGCGTTTCGCCTTTTCGATTCTCCAGGATCTCCCGAAGTGTCGTGACCCTTCGATATTCAGAGTTACGTTATTGCTATTGGCTTATCTTCTATGAACGCATTATTTGCGCCTACTGTTACGCTTTTCGAGGGCAGTGATTGCGCCGTCAGTTACTTTGCTCTCCTTAAAAGGGGATTCTTGTAGTTGGCTTCTTATACAAACTTCCTTTGATACCCATCTTTTCTTCCTTTCCTGCTATCTTGAGTCTCTGCCATGTCGTCATGTTTGAGGCTCGTGGCCTCAAGATATTACGTCATGTGCACCTTGGCCCAACCTTCGATCCTATTTTGGTTGGACGAAGTTGTGCTGCTGTGATGCTATTGTTGTTGTTGTTGCTGTTGTTGCTAATGTCGTTGGCTCGGGGCGATGAGGCAGAGGTCTGATTTCCTCCGACCCTGGGAGATACTTTGGATTATGCACTGCTACTCAAGAGGGGGCTTGGATTATACACCGCTGCTCACCCTCCTCCCTCGACTCGACGTGTTACACCCCTTTTGGATTTCTAGGGGGTGTGGCGGCAGTTTCTGTTGGCTGTTACCTCTTGGGCTGAGGCAATGTTTCAAGAAGTGGCTTCAAAATTGTAGTACTAGCGGAGTTCGTACTAGCCAAATTTTTTACCCAACCACTTCTTGTCTTCTTCTGGCTTCTCCTTCGTCATTCGCTCTTCTCCCCCGCCTTCCTCTTTTATACCCTTCCTTTTAAAGATGCCATTCCGGGAGAATTAGGATGAGCCCCGAGGGGATTGGGCTTGGAAGATATTGTCTTTGAGGTCATACGCCTGAGATGATGATGACGGAGATGCAACATTTTTAGGGAATAGGCTAGATACTTAGGCTCTTGTTGTATACATATCCTTTGTACTTCTTTATTTCTTTGTAAGGATGCCCCTGTAGGCTTTTGTAATAATATGTAAGGACCCCCTGAGGGTCGTTGTAAGCAAATATTTTTATAAATACGAAGATATTTCCATATTTCCTTCCGTCGATACCTGCTATATTTCTTTATATTTTTGGCAGCCCCGAATGCGCGATCTTATTTTGTTGCCTGTGATACTGAACTTGGACGTGAGTATTCTTCCCGGCCTTTGGTTGATAAAAAGGCTTCGCGCGGGGTTCTTTGTGACTCCTTAAATAGAACCTGAATAAGGCCAATAACCTCAGGCCACCAGGATCCTCTCTTTGCGTGAAAAGCGTGGATGATGTCTTCGGGACTCATAATAATCTTCGAGAAGAAACTTGCCCGAGGACTCGCGGTCCAGGGACATTGGTGACTTTATGAAGGCGGTCTCTGAATGGAGGCCTGCCCGTGCTTCGGACTATCCTGATCACCACCCGAAGCTTGTTTTATATGGGTGTTTGTTAGAGACGCCCATTTCTTCGCAAGCTAGTCTCCTTCGGCAGAGGCCTTTGAAGCTGTATGCCAGTCTTGTTTTGGTAAAGGTATTGTTGACCTTCTGGAGCGCTGTATTTTTATTACAGAGGTCTTCGGGTTTGAGCATTACCTCGAGACTGGAGGCGATGCCGACGGTTGGTGCCTTTAGATGGAGTTGAATTGTTGCCGCCCTTCCAACATGTAACGTGAGATTGCTTCCGCTTCCCGGTGGTCATTGGGGTTTGCTGATTCCATAGTGCTGGTGGATCATGCCCTTAGTGGTCGTTTATTCGAGGGACGGCAGAGATCGGGCACGGGCGAGTCGCTCCACTCGGGTGTTAACCGCTGATACCACACCTTTGGAATCCGCATAATTTGTTTGAAAAAAAGGAACAATACCCTTTAGGCGGCGTGCCCCGTATTTTGCTAGCTCTGCTCATTAGTATGGCAAATTTAGTGGTCGTGCCTTCCTTCCTCCATCGCATTTGTACTGGAGTCATTGGTATTGGATGATCCCTCAGGGACAAGGCTGTGTCCCCTCCGGAGAGGGAGGGGAGCACTAGGCTTTCGAGCTAGATGGGCAGCAACGATAAATGAGATATGCACTTCATAATGTGATGGACCTTTTATCGGGGCGAGACGGGCTCGTGCTTCTGAGGAGAGTGCATCATCCGAGCCTCATATTCCTGGAGTCCTTGGTTCCAGAGCAGCGGTTCTTCCGAGCTAAAATGGTTGGACCAAGTGGAGTGTGCTCGGCCGTCGAGTAGGTTTGCCAACTTCATTTCGTGGTGAGTTTTAGCATGATTCCTCTGCATCTTGGATCTTCCCTTACTTATCAGGTTTTTCTTCCGTAAGACTCCGACAGACTCAGACTTTGAGCTGCTCCGCCAAGGGGCTATACTTCAGGGGACCCTGGATGAGGGTAGGACCCTTAGTCTTCTTCGCGAGGAGAAAGAGGGGTCGAGTCGATGTACTGGCGGTTCAGGACATATCGGAGCTAGCATTATAGAAGCCTTTTGATGAGGTAGGAGCCTTCTTGTGGTAAGTGTTTCGCTTTTTCAACCTTTGAGATTAGACTTTGCTTATTGTTTTTAGCTGCAGAGAAAAGGTAAAGGCTTAGGAGTACCTTAGGGGCAGAGCCGATCGAGCCAGGAATGCCTGTGGTGAACTGACGTATTAAATACAGGTTTGAGCTTCGATCTGAGTGAACATGATCGTGAAGCAGTAGCTTGGTTCCTTAAAAAGTCCGGGTTGAGAATAATCGGTGCCCGGATGGGTATAGTACTGAGTCGGACCGGGGACGATGAGGGAGTGGCGACCTATTCAAAGGGCGTCGCTGATGTCTGAGCCGAGTTGGAGCCGGCCTTCGATTGTGAGAAGAGGAACGAGGGATATGTTCGTCGTAGATCTTGGGATAGGCGCTTGAAGAAACCCTTGCCAGGGGGTCTGTCCTTCTAGAAGGATTTGCTTGAGCGAAGGTGGTCGAGCGTGATGCTCGATTACTTCTTGCCGATGCAAAGGAGAGCAAGACTTGGGCTGGTAGGCCGTAACCTTTTGGGGTGGAGCGTAGATTTTGCCATATTGTATTTGCTGTTTGTAGAGCATGCTTGTAGATGGAGAGCTCACCTTTCACGCATATACAAAATGAGAGAAAACTTGAAGCTTTACCTCCTTTATATCTCTTCCTGTATTGCTTTTGATTAGGCGGGCTAGTTTCGGTGTTTGGCAGAATCCTCGTAGGTCCGAAACTGATCAGGCAGGCCCAGAGGCATTTAAGTGCGATCTTTAACGTGAGCAGGTACTGGGGCCTTTGTGCTTTGCCCAGCTGTTTAGGCTTAGTCTCTGAGTCAAGCCTTGACTCGAGCTTGCCTGACATTTGATCTTCTGTGCCCGTGCGGGCGGATAGTGATTGTTCTCATTTCTTGCCCTTGTGCATTCGCTATTTCAACTATTTTGGGTCCAGTCTCTGAGTCGCATTGCGATTCGAGCTTTAATTGACCCTTAAGTTCTTTCTTACCTGCATGGGCGGACAATAGTGGCCTTTATTTCTCGGTCTCGGGAGTTTGTTGTTTCAACTATCTCGGGTCCGGTCTCTGAGTCGCATTGCGATTCGAGATTTAATTGACCCTTAAGTTCTTTTGATTTTCAGACCGATGACACTGGCTCTTACGATGTTTTGGTCGTTGAGACCTTTTAATATGTGGCCCGGAGGCTTGTATAGTTAACTATTTTGGATCTAGTCTCCGAATCGGATTATGACTCGAGATCATTTTAATCCTCAAGTTGGCGACAATGGCTCTTACGCCGTTTGGTCGTTGGGACCTTTTACTGTGCGGCCCGGAGGCTCGTTTGGCTGGCGACAATGGCTCTTATGCTCTTTGCTCGTGGGATTTTTGTAGGCTTTGTTTTACACTCGTTAAGGTCTTTTGAAATGATTTTTCCTGACCCATTGTCGGCCCGGAGGCAATGTTCGAGCACCTCAGAAGGTTCATAGTTCGTAGTCTGAGTAGGTTGAAGCCTTGTGATTTTGAGCTGACATGGTCGAAGCTCGTTTTTCCCTGTTGAGGGAACCCTGTTTTAAACGGTTCTTTTCGAAGTATAATCGAAGTAGTGGCCTGCGATTTTTGTTTAGCGATGGTCGGGTGTCCTTGAGTCGTGTTAACTTGGCTGTATCACCCGTTTTGACCGCAGTCATATATGTTTGGCCGGAGCCATTTTTTGATCCTGAATGATAGTTTAGGCGTCTACATCGAGGGTATGCCCTTTCAGGATTCTTACAAATGCGACGTATATCCTAAATTTTGGGATTTTCATGCATGTTGATGTCTTACAATTTTATCATGCCTGTTGAGGTCTTACAGTTTTATCATGCATGTTGAGGTCTTACAGTTTTATCATGCATGTTGAGGTCTTACAGTTTGTGTTGCTATGTAGAATAGATCTGGTTACACCGAGTATGCCCGCTCGAGATCTTACAGTTTCGGGTTTTCCAGTGCATAGCGATTGGTGACAGTCTCCAAGTTATTGAGTTTGCTTGGGCTCAAAGTTCGCTATTTGTGAGCTCTGAGTTGCCTTGCTGGGGCTTCATGATCCCGGAGTCCCGACCCTGGGGTCGTGCGGGTGCCAAATTATTGAAGCTAAGTCTCTGAGTATTTCGGGATGCATTTGGTGGAGGGGTTTCTGCCGAGAGTACACTGCGATTTCCTTGTTTGGAGAATGAGATACTGAAAGATATTCTTCGATCCATTGACGTAACATGTATTGTTACATTGAATTGATATATATTATGTTGAATTTGATCGCTCGGAGGTTTGCCTTGCCTGGTGTTTTTGTGATTTAGAGCTTCAATTCGGAGGCTGTCTGAGTGCTTGAACTGCTGGCATCCGTTCCCGAGTTCTCGGGACATTTCTGGTGAAAGAATTTGTTACCATACTCTAAGAAGGAGTCCCCCCCTCTCTTTTTTTTGACAAAAAGTTATTTTTTGATTGTGCGATACAATATTACATGCTTTTGCCGACGGGGCCTAACTATATCGACCGTTCGGTCCGATACATTGTTTTCCTATAAGAACCTTATTTGGCGTTTCCAAAACTCCTATGAGTGGGCAGCTTTCTGGGGTATGCCCCTCGCTATTCAAAAGTCGGCCGCAACGGAAGTCTTTAATGCTTTGCAGAGTTCCCCCTTAGGCAGCTCACAGACGTTGCCTCGTTAAAAACCTTGCTAGTAAAAACCCTTCTTTTGGGATAAAAAATTGGTCGAAGGAAAAGAGTGCAACGAGTTCGCTTTTGGAGCCTTGTGGTCTTGCGACAGCGCTAGCGTTCAGGAAGCTCCGGTCAGGTGCCTACATGAAAGTTAATTCCAAATTCGAAATAAAAAAGGGGGGATGCTCGTACCTTGAAGTTAGATATGCTGGCTATGCCTCCGGGTTAGTCGATTATAACTACCCGGGGGTGGAGACGCAGCGTGGATTTCTTCTTTGTTTTGTCAAGCTCGATCGGGGGCGAGACCTGATTTGCCCGTTGGTTTATTCGGGGGCATAAGCATGAGAGTTGGTACCATGTCGTGTATTGAGAACATTTCCTTTGCCGCATGTTGTTCCCCGTAGACGATTTTGATCCGGTTGATAGTCGGGAATTTTATCCTCTGATTGAGGGTGGATGGTACTGCTCTCATGAAGTGTATCCACGGCCGCCCAAATAAGGCGTTATACCTCATATCTCCCTCATTGACATGGAATACAACCGGCCACAGTAACCGGAAGGACGATTTCTCCTTTCGTCGTTTCGCTCGCCATGTTGAATCCATTGAGGACCTGAGTGACGGGCACGATTTGTTTGAGCAGTCTGAACTGTTCTATCACCCTCGACTTGATAATATTGGTCAATCTACCTGGATGCACGAGTACACGTTTTATCTAAAAAGAATTTACAAGAAAGGAGATTACCAGGGCATCGTTGTGGGGTTGAGACAGGGCCTCAATGTCCTCTTCGCTGAACGTGATGGCATCTTCGGGGATGTATCCCCGAGTCCATTTTTCTCTGGTGATGGATATTTTTATTCTTCTCATCACGGGTTCCATTTTGTCCATTTTGCCTCCTTTTTTCATAGTTGCCTCCCTTTCTCGGAACTGATTTTTGGCCCGATCGCTAAGGAATTCCCGAAGGTGTCCTTTGTTGAGCAGTCGAGCCACCTCCTCTCGTAGTTGATGGCAATCCTCGGTCCTGTGATCGTGCTGGTTGTGGAACTCGCACATTAAGTTGTAATTCCTCTGCGAAGGGTCCAACTGTATCAGTTTAGGCCACTTGGCGTCTCTGATCTTGCTGATAGCGAACACGATGTCTGACATATCCATGCTGAAGTTGTATTCCGATAGGTGGGGAGCATTTGTTGGCACTATCTTTTGATCGAACCTGGTTCAATTGACGAGCCCTCGAGGATCCTGTCCTCAATCTATCCTCCGATCATTCCGAGGTAAGTTACCCCTTGGGGCATTCCTTCTGTCTTTGAGGTACGGTTGGTAACTTTCTTTGTTTGTTTCCAATTCCTTTGCCAGGAGTCTGATTGGGTATACTGAGCCCAAAGGGGCTCCTAGCTGGTCATCCTCGGCTCTAATCTTTGACTGATATGGGTTGTGGACGTCCGATTAGGTCACGGCCAGATATTCGATCAGGTTCTGCTTCAGCTGCTTTGAAGCCACTGAACTTCATTCGTTCAGGCCTTGGGTGAAGGCATGCATTGCCTAGTCATCTAAGACGGGCAGTAGCTCCATTTGTTCCATCTGGAAGCGGGACACAAATTCCTGTAGCATCTCGTTCTCTCTTTGCTTGATTTTAAAAATGTTAGACTTCCTCGTTGCTACCTTGATGGCTCCAACATGTGCCTTTACGAAGGAGTCTGCTAGCACGACGAACGAATCTATGGAGTTCAGAGCCAAGTTGTGATACCACATCATGGCACCCTTCGAAAGTGCTTCTCCGAATTTTTTAAGCAATACAGACTCGATCTCGTCATTCTTTATATCGTTGCCTTTTACTGTGTAGGTGTAGGCAGTAACATGTTCTTTAGGGTAGGTGGTACCATTGCACTTAGGGAGTTTCAGCATTCTGAACTTTTTTGGAATGGGCTTTAGGGCCACTTCCTCGGGAAACGACCTCTGTATGAACTTTTTCGAATCCAAACCCTTGAGGATCGGGGGCGCACCAGGGATCTGATCAACCCTAGAGTTGTAGGTCTCGACCTTTTTATCGTTGGCTGCAATCATTTTCTCACCCGATTCGATCATTTTGGTGAGGTCCTCGAGCATCTTCACTATGGCAGGGTCGGCCACTGACCCGTTATTGCTTGACCTTTCAAGTACTTGCTCGGTGGGGGGAGCTGTCTCTGGTGCCGCTATGCTGGGAGTCTTCGGATGTCTTTGTAACTACGCAATGGCCAATTATTGTGCCTGCAACATTTCAAAAATAACATGAAGACTAACTTCCTATTTTTCCCCGGCCGGGGTTTTTTGAGCTTCCTATCGGTCGCTATGCCGTATGCTCCTATCGGTGTGAGAAGTTTTGTCGACTTGTTGTGCGTCATGCGAATCCACATCTGATAGAATCGGTACAAGCGCATTATCAGGATTCTACGGTGGTGCTCCAGCGGCCGGGACAGCCATGCCATTTTCCCCGTGGTTTTCGAGGTTGTCATTCTCGACTCTGTTAACTGAGCTAGACATTTTGACCTGAAATCAAGAGATCTTGGGCAAGAAGAATTGTGAAAGATAACGTGTGTTTGTGCAATGGAACCAACAAGAAAATAACCACTAATATTTTTAGCCCCACGGTGGGCGCCAAACTGTTTACCGTGTAAATGGTAACAATAATTAAATTTGTAAATGGGATTTTAAGAATATGTGATCTATTCTCGAGCTGGTTGTTTTGAGGATTTGATGATAAGAATACAAAGTTTAACAATGAAATGCAAGCTAAAAATAGGGCGATAACCAAACCAGAAGGCTTACTGCCTGAGTTGTTTTATCAAGAGGATACAAGCTAAAACGAGGGGTTGAACGAATCGAGGAACCTGCTGCCCGTGTGTAGGATTGGTCGATGAGGGGCCTCGAGGTTGAAGTCAGGGTCAAGCTCGAGCTATCCGGGGGAGTCGGGAGTGCGATAACAGTTAAGATATGATTAAACAAAGCTCTATATGGCCAAGACCAATCGATAAATATAGAACAAGTAAGAAGCCCATAAATGCTAAGTGGCCTCAAGCCAGTGAGAGAAAGAGAGTTAGAGAGAAGAAAGAGAGAGAGATATTATTGCACTTGAGTAGAATAATTGGAGCTCTACTTTACAGGGTGTTAGCGACTCCCCTTTTATAAAAGGGGGAGCCCAAAATTAGTACAATATACGTTGAGTGATAAAAGAAATGGGATGGGACAACCGGCTCGCTTTATCACGTATACGTGGGCTGATGTTGAGCTGCTTAAGTAGACCTGATCTACACCAGATACGTTTTTCAGGAGATTTGTGCGTTTGTCGAGACTTCGGTCGGTATTATCTTTGGCTGAGCATTGACATATCATGAGGGAAGTGTCCGGCTCAAGATCCCAGGCCTCCGGGATCACTCTCCGAAGCATCTTGTCAAGGAGAAATCAGCCTCCCCTATTTCACCGCACACAATGTACATCGTCACCTCTATGATCAGGGAGGGGATTGTTGCAGACATTAGGTACGACTTCCTTTTTTTGTATGGCCTTGTTGTCAATTAATGTCTGGATCTTGTCATTTAGTGTTTGGCACTCAGCAGTGGTGTGCCCTTTCATACCGGAGTGGTATGCACAGGTTTTGTTCGGATTGACCCATTGGGATGGATTTTCTAGCGCCGCAGCAAGAATATGAGTGACGTAACCTGCGGCCTTTAACCTTTCATACAATTGGCGATGGGCTAAGCAATGGAGATGTATTGTCTGGGTGGCTTGTGGTTGAAGTTGGGTCATGGTCCTGGATAATTTTGGTGAGTTAGTGGTGATTGGAAGTGGGATGGTTGGGAATTATAGGTATGATGGACAGTGGATGGTTGGGAATATCTAGGAGATGAAGGTTGATATGCAGGTGGCGATGCTTGATATGTGGGTGGAGGTGTTTGATATGTGGGTGGAGGTGTTTGATAGGTAGGAGGAGGTGTCTGGTATGTGGGTAAAGGTGTTTGATATGTGAGTGGAGTTTTTGGGCCTTGGGCCACCATTACTACCCCAACATCCCTTTTCTTCGATATGCCACCTGATTGGAGTGCCTTATTCGTGGCTTTTAGTGCCTCGAAATTCGTGACCATCCCGTTCTTAATTCCTTCCTTAATCCTCTCCCCGAGCTTGATGATATCAGAGAATTTGTGATTTTCGATGACCATCAGTCTCTCATATTATTGTGGATACTGTGCTCTAACGAAGATTTTATTCATTTGTTCTTCATCCAAAGCGGTCCTGACCGTGGCGTCATCCGACCTCCAACAAGTAGAATATTCGCGAAAAGTCTCAGTAGGCTTCTTCTTGAGATTTTGAATATAGAAGACATCAGGTGCATTTTCTGTGTTGAACCTAAACCGGTCCATGAAATCTGACACCATGCTTACCCAATTGGACCATTTCTTGGGATTTTGGCTGATATACTAAGACAACGAGTCCCCAGTAAGGCTCCTCATAAAGAGCTTCATTTGAATCTTTTCATCTTTTCCAGCATCGACAAGCTTGTCATAGTAGGTCGTTAGGTGTACCCTTTTGGCAATTCAATATCGGGTTGTATGCACAGATCTTCGTAGTTTAAACCTTTTATTCCTCTGTCGACTTCAACACCTTGAACTCGGCTTGTCAATTTCTTGAGTTCTTCGGCCATGTTCTTAATGAGCAGGTCCTTTTCGGAGGATTCCAGTGCACATGAGATTGGCTGGGTAGAATGTGGTATAGTTTCCATGTATATAGGGTTTCTCTGATGGGTGCCAGGAACTTGGTTTGGTGATGGTCGTTGGTGGAGTTTTGTGGATCGGGGATGAGTGGTGGTGTATTTTGGGGAGTGTGGTAAGTGGTGGTTGGTGGGTACGGGATTGGTTGATGCTGTTGTGGTGGAGTTGGTATCGGCAATGGATTGATATTTTGTGGTAGAGTTGCGTATTGATTTGGTATGGTAGGATTTTGCGGCTGTTGGTTTTGTGTGTTTTGAGGAGGTATTGGGTTTTTTGCGTTCTGTTGGTGGATATCAAGGACATTGAAGGTGAGTGACAAGTTTTCCAAATTGCAGGCCTGCTCAAGTTCTCCTTGCAGTTCTAGTATCTTTTGTTCAAGTCTCAAAACTAGGTCATTCGGGGCCGGAGTATTACGGCCATCCGAGGTCTCTACGTTCTCAATGTTTTTCTTTCGGATTCCACTCAAGTCGTCCATCTTTGATTTCCCTCTGCTTTTTGTGTTGCTTAGAGGAGGAGGAGGTTGATGGCCTCTAGATATGGTATGATATGGTGACGAGGCAAGTATGGATGAACCAACCTATGGGGATGGGAATAATAATAATAAAAATAAACAAAACAAAAGGTAACAAGTTAGTGGGGATCCTGAAATGTTTGCAATATTTAAACACATATTGCGAAATATAAACTCGTATCCTAATTTGGGAGCATCGTTGTTCCCGAGGTAGGCCTAGTGACAAATAAATTTGGAGAACTTCAAATGCCAACAAATGCTTCATTTCATAACATAAAAGTAGACGAATCCAAAAACGACACTAACACAATAATAAAACAAGTCACTACTGGCACTTGGCCTTATTACATTTAAAAAAAAAACAAGTAAATCTAATCTATTTGGTCCTAGAAGGACCTTCCCCGGATTTGATCTTCCGGACTCCATCAAAAGGATCTCCCAGCTTGCACAGTCCCAGCAGCAAGTAGGCTCGGGCCAGATGTCCTCCCTCTGCTCCTTTAGCATTCTGATAGTTTTTAATCCTTTTTATGACTTTGCCCTCCAGCTCCATTATTCCTCGCTCAAGGTATTCCAGTTTTCTGTTGGAAATAACTACCATCTCATTCCATTCCTCAATCAACTTCACGTTCCTCTCATGTATCTCCCGATTCTCATTTTCAGAGTCGTGGACCCTCTTGAGCAACCTGTTGTGTTTGACTTAGGCTTCAGCTTCCTCATCTATGATTCTGTTCCCTCGACCAGTCCCCGGCATCACCGTTCCTTTCAGATTATCCTCCAACCATGCAAGGTAGAGAGGCTCGCACCCCACGTGATATCTGTTTGGCTCAACAGTGCTTTTCTCCACAATGATTTTGCAGTGCCACATGTGCTGAGCTTGGCACTTGTAAGGTATGTCATCGTCTTGGAAATCCGCCCTGAAATGTCTCAACTTGACTACCCTTGGTACAATCTATTTTTTGCCTACTTTCCTCATAACCCGCATAGGGACATATGGATATGTCCCCAGCATCCCGATCAACACCAAATGTGGAGCATCCCTGGACCTGATAATGAACTCATTTGTTGGAAACCATTCAATGTGGGTCATCAACTTAGGGTGATGGAAAGAAATGTGGTCGTTCCAAGCCCTTCGTTGAAATTTTTGGAGATAGCGACCTTTTTGTAGATACTACAACAACCATAACTGCAGCAGTAAGTTGCAACCCTCGAAATGCTGGACCCCTCTTTGACAACGCTCCAGAGCCCTATAGATATCAACTATGATCATGGGGACTATGGTATATGTCTGTCCATTAATCCCATCCATCAGAGTTTTGGCAACCATGGCCAACCTAGTGTGGATCCTTCCCTTTTTCATTGGGAACACAATCAACCCTAGAAAGCACACAATGAACACGAACACTCTGCGGTGGATGTATCCCAATGAAGTGAGGGCGATATCATCATGATAAGTATGGAAAGACTTGCTATGACCATACCTCTCGTAGAGTTATTTGAAAGGTATGTAGGAATCTTTCAAGCACACTAGGTCGACATGCTTTTTCAGCCCCATCATCTTAAAAAATCCCCTGCCCATACGGTTTTCCGGTACCAAAAGCCCAGGATTGTCCCAAGTCAACCCTGCAAGTCCTCCTATTTCCTCTAGGAGTGGTGTCATTTCTATGTCTCCGAAACGGAACACAGCTCTTTCACTATCCCAGAATAACGTGGCAGCCTCGATCAACTTGTTGTTTGGTTCAATATCTAGTAGGGAAGGCAAGTTACCCAGGTACTTTTTCACATGCTTCTTGTCACTTGAGGAAAGATCTTCCCACCAATCTAGCAACAATGGAGGGATATTGCTAACCATACCGAATCTGGGGACTTTGTGCCTCATTTTCTGCAAAACAAAAGGGTTATGCCTTACCCCCACCAGACTCGACTATTTTTACATTTATGATCAACATATCGACTTTTATTCCTCCAAATTAATGCACAGAACGTTATTGTGTCTGTTGGGATTATGGAAAACCCGATGGACTTTGGATAAGGCTTATCTTGAAAAATCATTATGTGGACAACATAACTGATCCAACTAGGTTTGACCATGATGCATGCATAATTTAAATAGAGTAAGGTTTCTACGGGGTTTTAGACTGGTACCCTCAAGGGACAACTTGAGGGGGAAGGCACGAAACCGTCGACTGCACCGCTAATCGACTGCCGCAAATAAGCCTTTCCGAATTCAGGGGTATTAAATAGGAAGAGCACAACCACTCATTAAAGCGCTGCTATGGGATTTGATACGCACGAGTGGAATATGATGTGGATCATAATTTATGCAGTAGTTAATAACATGTAGGCAAGTATTTTCATGTAAGGAAAAATAAATTCTACATTTAAATAATTGAAAAGATAGTTACATAAAAAGGAAAACAAGGAGACAAGTTAGTTTTCAGGGTAATAAAGGAATCCTAAATGCTTGAAAATAAGACAGTTGAATTCAGATAAGGGAGCAGGGTACGGGATAAACATGTTTGGACTAATTTGTAAAAGACAAGTTCGTTATGGTAGGAGCCTAAAAATATCCCTAGCAGAGTCGTCATGCTATCACGTCCCTTTTTTTCCTCCGCGGAGAAATTCCGGGTTTCGACGTTCATGGGGGTAATAACTCATTTCCTTTTGGGAATTGGGTATTTAAGAGTCGCCACCTAACAAATTATGGTCCGTTAGGTCACCTAGAGTGATTAACTCTTGAGTTAGTTTGTTTTACCAGAGATTAGGGTAAGGGCTCGAAGTAACCTCGGGGGAAAGGTGTTAGGCACCCTTATTGATCCATAATGGTGGGTCCCGGCCGAACTTATATTCAAAAATTAGTCCACATAAACAGTTGAATTAAATAAATTGCTAATAAGGCACATTGGATAGTTCAAGTAGTAAGATAAAGGTTTGAATAAGTTGTAAAAGACGAAAGTTTAAATAAAGAGAGAGGATTTGGTAAGGAGGGGTCCTAGGTTGTTTGTCCTATAGGATCACCCCACGCAATGTCCGGTAAACACTCCTCGATGAGGGTCTACACGTGACATTAACGCGTAGTAATCATATCCCATGTCTACCCTTCCCATCCCCTTATTGGTCATGCAAAGCGAGTGTTTGGTAATTAATTCCTATTGTGTGCTTCTACCCGTCCCTTCTTAATAGTCCCGGAGGGAGTTGGGACCTTTACGTATAGGTAGTTCTATACGTACCCCTAAGGTTTTAAAGGCAAAACTCTAAAGCAATAGTCAAAACATTTAGGACTTTAACATAATGGGAGCAATTAAGAGGCTCATAGTTTCCTCCTCAAACAAACATACAAGCAGCACGACTCAAACGCAGTTAAGGTCTTTATTAATTAAAGTCCTAA
Source organism: Nicotiana tabacum (assembly GCF_000715075.1). Taxonomy (NCBI): domain Eukaryota; kingdom Viridiplantae; phylum Streptophyta; class Magnoliopsida; order Solanales; family Solanaceae; genus Nicotiana; species Nicotiana tabacum. Next base: position 84,493,078 of record NC_134080.1, read on the forward strand.
AGAGGGATCTCTAAGTGACTATGCAAAAACAGACCAAACTCTTATACCCAGAAGTTATAACCAAGTAGTTGCCTAGGGATTCCTTTTTTAAAAGCTTATTAGAATCAGAAAAGTTAAGTGACAAAGACAGTTTCAGAGAAATACAATTTTTAAAACGCCCTGAGGCTTGCTTATATGTAGTAGACTGTGTTTATATTAATGCAAAAGAGCAGGTTTTTGAAATAGACTCCTTTAATACCTATAAGCATGATATCTAATGAGATTGAGGCAATTTTGAAAGAACCTTTTTCCAGGAAATGTTTGACACTTAATAAGACCAGTTTTAAGAATGGACTAGGCGTAATGAAGTTGATTTATTAGGATAATTAGATTATCAGACAGAATTGCTGTAGAGATCCCTATGGGCATGGTATCTTGCTGTATTACTGGTTTTAGACAATTTACAGCAACATACAAAAAGAATTATTAAAACTGAATCGGAGTTGAGTCCTATAGGCATGATTTCTATTAGGCAAAAGCAATTAGATTCAAAAGAGCAAACCTATGAGCATGTTCTCTACTTATGCAGGCGGTCAAACTTCATAAATAAGGTCCTAAGTGCAGGATTTCTACCCATATTACCCTTTAAAGTATGCATCTACCCACCCTTTTACTAAATACCCCGAATATCAATTTACAAATTTTTACAGGCCAATGAATGAATTGCATAAGTAAAATAGAAAATCAAAAAGTTATTCTATAGGGAGCTTGCAACTAGGCCAAATTTTTCCAAAGCCTCCAATGGTCTCATAAGACTCAATTCCATAAACAAATCAGAGTTTAGGTGCATCAAAGTTCCCTAAGGGTCTCAAGGACCCCGGGCAATGCTTACACCTAGACTTAGCAACCAAGCATTGAACCAGTGCAGTGTGGAAAGTCCAACCTTAGTATGCTAGAGTTCATAGGGCTCTCAAGAGGATCCCAAGGTAGTACACATACTAGTAGGGGCAGAACTTATTGACTAAGAGTAAGCTGGAAGTGCAGGATACAAGTTGAAAAAGGTATATTAAAGACTGGATTAGAAAGTCTATTTTGAAAGTAATTAGTAAAGCAACAGAGATTGTTTGAAAATAGGTTGGGGTAGTAAACAAAGCTCAAACACCATAAGATAGGATCACACACAGCTAGTTTATAGAATCCAAGTGAATTCATTAGTCACACAGGGGTCAAGGGGTTTGGGATACATAAACATTTGACTGCAAACACATATCCCAGCAAGGGTCCTAAGACTGGTTTGGACTTGCTCAGAAATAGTTGACACTGGCATAATCACAAACCAGTTAGGAAGAGCACGAACACATAGAGGGTGATAGGGATTTGGGGGTTCATAAAAGGTAAGTACACAATAAGTAAAAGGTAATTGACAAGGCATGTTTTGAAACACATATAAGGAGGGAATACATTAATCTAAAGGGAAGAGAAGGCATAATAGCATGTTGATAAGGTAACATAACTACAAGTTTCTCAACAGAACCTCAAATAGAAGCAGACTAGAAATAAGAGAAACTGAAACAATAAGAGAAGCATGTTGTTGTTGAGCCTTTAAATTAAAAATAGGACATACCAGTGAAGAGAGAAGTAAGCAGAATGAAAGAACAAAAGAGCACAGATGATTAGCCTTGGCTTGCATCCGGCTAATAACAGTAAATAGCACAAGAGAGAGGGGAGAGCAGAGATTTTTAGTAAGAGAGGTAGTTTTGAAAACCAAGTGTTCGTGTCTATTAATGAAAGACTTATGGTATTTATAGTTCAAAGTAGGTAGTGAAATAAGGTAAGAATCATAGTAGTATAATAATTGAAGAACTCAGACTCAATCAATTAGAGAATCAAGGAAGTACTCCCTTAAGTTAAGGGAATCAAATTAAACGGGAAGATTCAGTATCATATAAGGCAAGAAGGAAAATCAGTACATGACTAAATAAGGAAGGAGTTAAGGCTCAGTGGGCATATAGTATTCAATTAGGACTAAATACATAAAACCTTAATTAAGGACACGATTCAGTAGAAATAAAGTATCATAGGAAATATGGTAATAAAATCAGTCAGCTTAAACAGACGAGGTAAATCTTTTAGGGCTTTAAAAGAAAATCTTTCAATCACCATAAATTAAGGAAATCAGAATCAATCAAGAGGGAGTCATGATTCTGTATTTTCAACATATAAATAGAGAATATCAAACAGATGTAGCAAACAGGCAAGGTTAGCCATATTGACAAAAAGAAGCAAGAGATGAACAAGCAAAATGAGCACAGACATAAAGAAGTGACATAAGTAGGCTAAGGATTTAGTAAAACACATTCGAAGCATGGTAACCACGGAAAATTAACAAGAGTCAAGTAAACAAGCTAACACACAGAACCAAAGCAAAGATAAACTTAGAAATTAGGGCTTTTGACATAGGCGAATTAAAAAGAAGTAAGAACATAATATCAGTCAAAATAAGCAAGGAAAGAGGTTTAATCATAAAGAAAATCGGTTAAAAAGGTGTAGAAAGAACTCCGAGAAAACCCTAATTTTTTAAAGAAAGTAAAAACGGTTTGAAGTTGAGGGTCTTTCAGAAGAAGTTCAAGAACAGGGCAAATCATAGGAAGAAACAGACTTAAAGCATAAATATAGCATAGATCTGAGAGATTCAGACGAGAGTTAGGGTTTCAAAGGAAACCCAGATAGAAATGAAAGAACTTAATGTAAACTTCACCGATTGTAACATATAAGGTGTGATTTTGCCTAAAATCACATTAGAGAAGCCATGAATAACAGAAACAGAAACCCTAGATCCAAATCGGCATGGCCCAGGACCCTTGAAGGCCTTAGAGATGATGAGCAAGGCGGTGGAGTGACCATTCGAGGCTTGGGACTGAAAGGAAGTCGTCGGAGATGACCGGAGAAGGTAGGCAATTGACAGAGTCCACGGTTAGTTGAGAGAAGAGAGAAGATGGGAGGATTTAAAGGCGGCGGATTTAGAAAATGGTTTAGGGTTTGGGGGTGTATGAATTAAAAAAGGAAAGAACAAATGAGGGTCGTTGATCTTTTAGATCAACCGCCAAGATCTGATGGGTTTTGGGTCGGGTAGGAAGTGTTTGGGGTCTGGGTCGGGTTATTTAATAGGAGATTGGGTTGGGGAGGGGTCCGAATTTGGCTAAAATTGAAAGCAAAATTTGGCTATGATTTAAATAGCCAATTTTCCCTATTTTAATTTATAATAAATAATAGGTAATTTCTGAAAAATAATTTAAGGTTCTAAAATGATTTAAAATATATAATTAATATTTTAAAAATATAGGGACCGATATTATGCATATAGAATATAATTATACCCTAAAATGGGCTAACGTTGCAATTATAGGCAATTTAGCTTAAAAATACTAAATATAATTATAAAAATGCATGAAAAATATTTTAGCCATATTTTGGCATAAGTATAGAAATTAAATAAATAAATTTTCATAACAATAATTTAGGAAATAGTTATTGGGGATTTTATGAATAAAAGGGGAGAAAATAAATCAATTTAAACCCTTAAAATTATGAGAAAATAATAAAAACCTTGTGCATGCTTATATATGCATATATGTGTTATTCTGAAGGTATTTATGCATATTTAAAATATATAGGGAAAAATTGAGTATCAACAATATGCATGCGGCGAGATAAGGTGAACTTGATATGCATGTTGCTAGTAGGGGAACTACATGAAGCCACGCGATTTAATAAGATGGGCTAAAACACGAGTACCTATTGTGGGAAAAATAATTTTAAAACTAATTGTAAGGCTCCCGTAGTGATAGAAGGAAAGATTTGGATTGAGAATGAGAAATGTGAATACGAGGCAGTGATGTCTCCTAAACTCACACCACAAATATAGGTAGTGAGGCGGTCGAAGCAATAATAAATATCCAATGCAAGTCGGGGTCGAATCCACAAGGAGTTAGAATTTGGATTAGGTATATATTTGGTGTAATTATATGATGTGCCTCAAATTACACTTCCACATTCTTGTTTGTTGTTTTTATTTCTATTTTAAGCTATTGATTGCCATTATAAAACTAGGCGACAATATTCTTGGTTTTGGTTGTTTTTAAAATGATAAAAGATCTAGGATCGTGACTTCCATCTAGGTGATTACCTAATAGGTTGTAAACTCTAGAACAAGTTTGTTTAATCGGGGTTGTAATATAGCAATCACACACAATTATCCACTCTATACCTCTCAATGGTTTGAGTGATTTTACCCAATTTGGCCTTCTCAAGTCCAAACGGGTATTGCAAAAAACAAGTGATATATGCTCCAGTCGAGTCTTACTATCTCTAGATTTTACCCTCTAATTTGGGCTATCAATTTCTTGAGTTCACCTCAATTTCTTGTTAGCCAAGTTTTCCGAGACTTTGTCTCTCTTTCTCAAGTAGAGACTAGGTCGATAAGGCATAAATCAATGTTTACAACCATTAATTCTTGAATTCAAGCAAGAATTACGCCAAATATCACTAACCCAATCACAAACAAGCCTTAAATCAAACACCCATTAAGTACCCACACTAGGGTTGGGCCACAACCCTAGCTAGAAATTTAGCTACTCATAGAACATGAATAAATTAATATAGATGCATAATAATTGATTATGGAAAGAAAATCTAATGTTTAGAAGCTTATATAGTACAAAATTACTCAAAGCAGTAAAGAAAACGGCTCAGGTGCTCTTCCAAATACTCAACTTAACCTAAAAATGATAAAACGTTCTATTTATACTAAGCTGAAAATATCTGAAGAAAATGGCCCAACGGAGGTTATGCGGCCGTGATACGCTCAAATTACACTTTAATTAAATAGTGTAAGGCGGTCAGTGTCAAATATAATAACCCAGTAAGGTTGGGGTCGAATCCCACAGGGAATATGCGTGAAAAGGTTACTCGCGTAGTGTGGTACTTGACTTAAGTCATAATTCTATTCGGTTAATTGTAACAACAGTATGATATGATTGTGATTTGCATAAATAACTAATTGTAACGTTGATAATGTAAATAATTTGATTAAGGAAACCAATGTTGTCTCCCCTTCAATGGAATGTAATGTTATCGGTGTTAATATGATATATTTATAATTGATGGTTCTTTAAAATGATTTCTAAATGACTACCCAATATTTTTCAATAGCTGGGTAGTATTTCCTCTTAGTGATTTTTCCAAATATAAAAGAGTTGCAATTAAGAACAATCAATATATGACAAATAAAACCCACTTTTTCCTTAGCTATTCTATTAAACAAGGTTTAAAGCCTTTAGTCTTTGATATTTACTTCTACCAAATTCTAACTCACTTTTCCAAGTAAAGAAATAATTTAATGGCACTTGTTAATGTTTGCAACCACAACAATAAATGAAGAATGAGAAATAAATATATATCAACCAACCATTATACATATATTAAATATTAAATACCCATTAACATAACACTCATTTAGGGTCCACAACCTTAGTATTTAAAGTTAGCTACACATGCTAAAATACAAAAAAGATTAGAATATTAAATTCCATAAAGCTTAAAAGTGCAAGATTCTTCACTCAAAAGCTTCCAAAAGAGAGGAATATAAATGACTTGGAATGTAGCTCAAAAACCAGACAAGATGCCCCCACAAAACCCCAATAAATCTATTTATAGTGTGTCAAAACTAGGGACAAATTTCGGACAAAAACACCCTTACAGGTTAATTATGCGACTGCATATCTGTTGCATAACAGACATGCGGTCCCCGCATTCTCTTCAAGTCCATCGCATCTTCAAACCCTAGTTTCCATGCATTCATCGCTTTTAGGTTATGATGTCCGCATTGTTGATTTGCAATCGCAATTTGCACCATATTTTCCGCCTTCAGCAACTTCTATAACGAGTTTGTGATCCATTGTGCATCCCGCAAACATGTTATGTGGTCGCATAATGGACCGCATTTCTTGCACCTGACTTTGGCCAGCAAATTGTTGGACTCTGTGATTTCTTTGAGCACTGTGCGGTCTGCATGTTTGATTTGCCGCCCACATCCTCACCTATGCGATCACATTTTGCTATTTTCTTGACCTTTTTTGGCTTTTTATTTCATTTCCATGTTCTTAGGCCCTTAAACCTCATACACTGCAAAAATATTAAAATTACATAAGTATAGAAGATAATTGCATTTAAAACAAGCTAAAACCTAAGCAATTTGTATTAAATGTGCCGAAATTCTCCGGCACATCAACACCCCCAACTTAAACTCTTGCTTGTGCTCAAGCAACCAAAATGACACTATCCTATTCTAGACTCCATCTGAATGATATGAAACAATAGTGACCGCGGACAGTGTTAGTTGTCAGTACTACGAGCGTGCCATTTCGTTTATTTACCCTTCCTGAACCATCATTGTTATTTACAAGGAAAACTAATCAACTTGTGAAACTTTGGGCCTTGACCAATTTGACAAAATGTTACTCTCAGCTGAGTGCAATTGCATTCGACTTCAAGAACTCAACTTCTGTCCAAGCTCACAATTCATGTGCCCTCACTAGAAAGAAAGTCCCACACTCACAATATTTACAATGAAAACAAAAGGGACGGATTCACAAAGACACTCACTCTCAAAAAGAGTTTCAGGTGTTATAACATGCCATATCATAAGCTTGCCCTTATTTTCATTCATCGCTTTATTCTAAGAATGTTCGGTTGGAGATCTGATAAGGACTTTTTAAGTTTGTAATGTAGGTTTAGGGAAGGGTCAGATAAGCATTTGGGTACAAGTGACTACACCCTCCTTGAACACTACTCACATTTTTCTTTCTTGTTGCTCTTTGCTTCTTTTCAAACCATCTAGCCCTCATTAGCTCCTACTTCCCAACATTGAGCCACCTTCAATACCTCTCTAATTCTCTTCAAGACTCTATATTTATATATACATACAACTCTTTTTCTTTTCTTTTCTTATTTTCTCTTGCAAAATATGTTTTTTTCTTTTTATTTTGCTTTTGGAGCTTGAGTAGTTTCACACCTTGAGGGATACTTTCCTACACTCACTATACAACCTTGTCAATTTTCGTCTTGACACCACACCCCCAACTTAGGCTTTTAACCTCATTCTCAATGTTCAAGGAGGGACGAGTTCAAAAGAGGGAATTATTTTACAAAAGGGGAAAGATTTGTAATGAGGTAGCCAAAGAAAAGGTTAAAGGCTCAAGTGGGGTAACTAGTGATACTATCTGTATAATGGGTAGCTTGAAAGGCTAAATGGTTTTCCAAAATCACAAAGACTGCCTAAGGTCATTTCTCCAACCAAATGTGATTATCATAGGCATCGAAAGACCAACCAGGCAAGTTCTAGATGGCAGAAGTAGACACAAGAATTATTTCTACAAAGACTCACACACATGCAAACAAACTATTTGGCTCAACATAGTTTTAGCCCTCGAGTCAACACTTGGCAACTCGAAGCTTTCATCATATTTACATGTATAACTCTAGGTAGACATAGAGTCAAAGAGCGAGCCTCAAGTTCACACAGTTTATTTCTTCTTTTTTTTGTATTAATGCAAGGGTATAGGCTATTTACAGGCACACATGCTTGCATCTAGACAACTACACCAAACCAGTCAAAATGTTTCATTCTGCTACCCTGGTTCTACTATTACACCCTTGGAAAAGAACCCGGCAAAGAAAAACCAAGGGGGATTCATTACTAATTACTAAAGATGAACATACAACTATCTACTTGTTTTTGTTTTTTTTATTATTTTTTTTATACAAAGATCACCTATGTACTAAAACCACAAAACACAAATATATACAGAATCACAACACAAATATATACGAAAGCTTACTTATATGACCCAAAAACATGTACAATAGTTTAGTTCACAAAATTTTGTACAATGTTATCCCACCCCCAACTAAAAAGCATGAATTGTACCAATACAAGAAAATGTAAAATAGAGTTTAGGGGCTCCCTGAGGCACACTAAGCACTACGGGAGTCAGAAGCCGGCTGAATGATGGTGGGGTCACCCTCTGATTCTTAAGCTGGGACTGATGAGATCTTGGCCGAATGAGTGACCTGCACTAATGGAGGAGGGATCTCTAGCTGGCCCGACACTGGAGCTGGGGCTTGTGAGCTGCTAGCCTTGACTGCTGATAGCTGAGTGGTCGATGGAATGGCTTGGGCGACCATGTCTGCTAGCAAATGTTCAATTGCCTTCTGAACAACTGTTTGTTCCTCCTCTGCAACTATAGGGGAAGCAATCTGCTTACCCTTCTCCTGAGGGTCCTCATCCTCCTCAGACCATGACTCCTCATCAGTATCTCCCTCGTCTGCCTCCCCACCTTCGGACTCTGCAGAGTGTCCGAAATCTTCCTCAGAAGGAATGTCAATACGTTCAGGGGAAGCTGGAGGCTGGGAAGCCCCGATAGTTTGAGATGCAGGGTCTATCATCAAGGTGGAGAAGTCAAGATCCAATCCAGCCACTACCATTTCCGCTCCCTGCGCACCTTCCTTAGGCATGAAGGAGGATAGATCGAACTCCAGAGTTTGAATTTTGTGGAGCTCAGTCTTCATTGTGGCAACATCTTCACGGATCTTTGGCAAGTCACCAACCTCACCCCGCTCTATCTTTTCAACCCACACCTCAATCTGCTTTAGGTGATCCCCATGAGATGTTTGTCATTGTTGGAGGGTTGTCACTAAGGACTGGATAAGAGTCGATGACTGCTTGATGAGGGTGGGGAGGTTCTTTAGAAGCTGGTCTACCTTAGCATTTACATGTTGAGCTAAGAGATCAAGCCTTGAAACAGCTGGCAGTATGGCAGAAGGCTGGGCAATGGTTGCCTGAGAAGTGGGTTGTGGAGTGGAAGTGGATGAAATAGTAGCCTGAGGAGACACGAGAGTCTGGGAATCTGAGGGCTCTATATCAGTAGGAGTCTGGGTCTGAAACTCTAGGGGAGCAACATCTACTGCATCATTAATGCGCGTGATATCAATATCCTTCAGTGTTTTCCCGGTCCTGCTAGTGGTGTAGCTATTGGAGAAGTGCTTGGCCAACATCACAACAAGGTTCTTCACCCGGTCTATTATGTAAGCAAGACACTCAATGGAGCACAAATGAATTATACGGTGACTGAGCAAGAACTTCTTTCCATTGTCTATGCCTTTGAAAAATTTCGGGCTTACTTATTGGGATCCAAGGTGATAGTGTACATAGATAATGTTGCTCTTCGCTATCTTATGGCAAAGAAGGATGCAAAGACTAGGTTGATTCGGTGGGTCCTGTTGTTGCAATAGTTTGACTTTGAAGTCAAAGATAGAAAAGGGACGGAAATCAAGTGGTGGATCATTTATCAAGGCTTGAAGAGGCATGGAGACCAAAGGGAGATCTTGAAATCAACGATTCTTTCCCGAATGAACACATATTGGCATTATATAGCACTTTTACTCCTTGATATGCCGATATTTCTAACTACTTGGTTAGTGACCTTATTCCGGATGGATCAGAATCCTATCAAAAGAAAAAGTTTTTGAGAGATTGTCGGCAATACTATTGGGAAGAACCATTCTTGTTCCATGTTTGTGCTGATAACATCATCCGAAGGTGTGTTCCATAAGAGGAGATTATGCCAGTTCTAAAGGCATGCCACGACTCACTGTTCTGGGGTCACCATGGGGGCAATCGAACGGTGGAAAAGATGTTTTAATGTGGTTATTATTGTCTGTCGATTTATCATAATATCAATCAAATGGTCAAGGCTTGCGACCAATGCCAAAGGCAAGGATCCATCTCCAAGAGGCATGAAATGCCAATGCACTTTGTGATGGAGATAGAAATATTTGATGTGTAGGGAATTGATTTTATGGGCCCTTTTGTAAGCTCGTGTGGTATGAAATATATCTTGGTGGCTGTGGACTATGTATCCAAATGGGTTGAAGCAATTGCTTTACCAAACAATGAGGCAAGGAATGTGACCGCATTCATAAATAATAACATCTTCACGCGATTTGACACTCCTAGAGCCATTCTTAGTAATGGTGGGTATCATTTCTGTAACAAGGCTTTCACGGGGCTACTAGAGAAATATGGCGTCAAGAATACGGTGGCCACACCTTATCATCTCCAATCAAGTGGCCAAGTTAAAGTTTCCAACCGGGAGATAAAGAACATTCTAGCAAAGACTGTTAATGCAAACAGGACCGATTGGTCAAAGAAGCTAGATAATGTATTGTGGGAATACCGCACGGCGTACAAAACTCCTATTGGCACTTCTCCTTAACGATTCGTCTTTAGCAAGGCTTGTCATCTACCCGTCGAATTGGAGCACGAAGCCATGTGGGCTTTAAAGAAGTTGAACTTGGACTGGGCTGAAGCTGCAAATTTGAGGTTAACACAACTCAATGAAATGGAGGAATTCCATTTCCATGCATATGAAAGTACAGATGTGTACAAAGAAAGAATGAAGTTCGTCCACGACAAAAAGATCTTGAAAAGGGAGTTCAAGTCGGGTGACTTGGTTTTTCTCTTCAACTCAAGGCTCAAATTGTTTCCGGGCAAGCTCAAATTGAAATGGTCCGGTCCGTTCAAAGTGGTCAATGTATCCCCTTTTGGGCTCCGAATCTTCAAAGTAAATGGCCAGCGAGTCAAGAACTACTTGGGCACAGATGGAGAAAAACATTTGGTGGAATAGTTGGCTCTCAAAGATGGTCTGTGCCCGACAAATGAGTGAACCCAAAGAAAGTCCAACTACGTCGTGTCGCAACGTTAAATCAAACGGTTCATGGGAGGCAACCCATGTGTGGTAACATTTTTTTTCATTTAAATTTTAACTTTTGTTAAATAGATTTAATTGAGCAATTTAAAGTGTGTGTTAAAGTGCAGGTGATTCAAAAAAATCATAACACTGGGTAAAATTGCGTGTGAAAGGGAATAAAAGTCACCATGGAAAGTTTGCTACACAGATGTGGTCACATTTTAACTATGTAGACCGCATTGTGGTTGCAAAACCAGACAGTTTGTTTGGCTAAATTTGGTGGCTGAAATGCGGTGAGGAGGTGCACTTTGCGGACCGCATTTCAAGTATGCGATCGCACAAGTGCACCGCATTATGTCCTCAAGCAACTCAAGTTGAACCCACCGCATAAAAATTATGCAGTCGCATAATGTGTTATGCGGTGACTTACCCACCGCGAATCTCACAAGTAAGTAACCCTCGCATATCATCAGCATTCAAACACTTGCAAAACAAAAGAAAAGATTTTTTTATCAGAAAGAAATCAAAACAAAAAATGAAAAAAAGAGAAGGGAAAACAGTTAGTTGAATTGAAAATAGTAAACAACATATGTTGATTTCATCTCCCAAGTGTTCTCATTTCCCTATCACTGGTATGTTCTCATCTCCCGATTTCATCCTTGTAAATGTTATTTTAAATTTTGTTGTGTTTTTCCTATTTTGGTTTCCTTTAATTTTTGTTCCTTTTTCCTCTTCGTATGTGGGTATCTGTTCGTAATGTGAGGGAGTTCTTGGATAGGTAGTTAGGTTTGGGGGTGCTAGGTAGTGAAACTAGGTTCGCCATTGTTGAGGGTAGAGTTCAAAATATGAGAACGATAACTTTTGCGGACCGCACAGTCGATTTGTAGTCCACATTGTTGTCGCAGAATAAACCCTAGGTGGCCTGACGAAGATGACAAAATACGGCGACTTTGCAATTGGATAGGCGATATGCGGACCGCAAAGTCATCACATACTAAAATAGTTTCAAGCCTTTTGTAGGTGGTCGGTGTCAAATATAATAACCCAACAAGGTTGGAGTCGAGTCCCACAGGGAATAGGCTCGAAAAGGTCATTCGAGTAGTGTGTTACTTGACTTAAGTCATAATTCTGTTTGGTTAATTGTAACAAGCGTATGATATGATTATGATTTGAATAAATAACTAATTATAACGTTGAGAATGTAAATAATTTGATTAAGGAAACAAAGGTTGTGTCCCCTTCAATGGAATATAATGCTATCAGTGTTAATATGATATATTTCTAATGGAAGGTTCTTTAGATATGCAAATGATTTCTAAATGACTACCCAATATTTTTCAATAGCTGGGTAGTATTTCCTCTTTGTGATTTTTCCAAATATAAATGAGTTGCAATTAAGAACAATCAATATATGCCAAATAAAACCCACTTATTCCTAAGCGATTCTATTGAACAAGGTTTAAAGCCTTGAGTCTTTGATATTTACTTCTACCAAATTCTAACTCACTTTTCCAAGTAAAGAATGAATTTAATGGCACTTGTTAATGTTTGCAACCACCAACAATAAATGAAGAATGAGAAATAAATATATATCAACCAACCATTATACATATATTCAATGTTAAACACCCATTAACATAACATCCATTTAGAGTCCACAACCTTAGTATTTAAAGTTAGCTACACGTGCTAAAATACAAAAATATGAGAATATTAAATGCTATAAAGCTTACAAAGTGCAAGATTCTTCACTCAAAAGCTTCCAAAAGAGAGGAATATTAAATACTTGGAATGTAGCTCAAAAACCAGACAAGATGCCCCCACAAAACCCCAATAAATCTATTTATAGTGGGTCAAAACTCGGGACACATTTCGGACAAAAACACCCTTACAGGTCAATTATGCGACCGCATAGCTATCGCATAATAGACATGCGGCCCGCATTCTCTTCAAGTCCATCGCATCTTCAAACGCTAGTTTCCAGGCATTCGTCGCATTTTTTTTGGCAATCCACTAGGCAAGCACCTAGGGATAGTTTTTTATTAATAAAAGAACAGAAAAATACAACAAATAGGAAAAGTACAAATAAGGGGGACAATAGCACCGGTATTGTTACCCATATGCCTTGGCTATATAATCACTCCTCTGCGCCTCACACTGCCTTATGATGACAGCCTCATGTAGAGGATTCATGGTGTAGCTGTCGGCAACGTCTCACGAGGGCATATAATCTCATAGCCGTGTGGATATTTTCCAAAGGCATAGGAACAAGGCAACACAAACCGGGCTAAACCTTACCTTACTAATCCTATTGAGGCAAATAAAAAGCCTCACTTACTAACAAGCATGTAAAAAGAAAGAACTGGAAAGTACCAAATATTTAATGATCATCATAGAGTTTATAACATACTCTGTGATGATATTACAAATGAGTATACTAACATAATGGTAGAATAAAATGATGAAGGAATGAAAATGTTGTCCTTTTTTGTCCGAACTTGTAATTTCTTCAATTTGTAATTCTTTTTCATCACAACCCCAATTCTTCAAGATGTATTCAAAATTCATGATTTCTTTTTTGAACGATTGGACTTTTTAGATGCAGTTGGGGCGGCCTTCTTTTGTTTGGCAACTCTCATTGGAGGTCGCCTAACATTTAAAAAATCACTAAACTTGTCATCCCAACTATTTTTCCTTGTATGAGATTTGCAACTTTTTCCACTATGCATTGGTGATAGATCCCCTTTTCTTGCTGCCTCTGCCCTACATTGTTGTATCATTGCATCTTCCTATCCTTCTTCAAAAATTTCCCTCCCCACATTCACAGATTGTGGAGCATTTTGGACGATGTCTAGTGTCACCAATGCAGATTGTCCCTTTGTATTTGTCACCATTGCCTTGCTTTGATGTTGATAAGTTTTTTGCATTTTATTCCTGCTCTTAGTCACAGGTCCAGTGCTATATGCATTTAGATTTACAGGATTTAACGAAGTAGAACTCACTATTTCATCCAAAAGCTTTCTCTCCTCCTCTGAAATAACTGGGACAGTTGTAGCAATTTGATTTTGTCCCAATTGCACTGCTGTGACTTCTCGATCACCTTTAGAACTAGTTGTTGTACTAACCTTCGTTGTAGGTGGTGTTGTATATGTACTGGTTATCACACCTTGGAGGTGCCCACTTTTTGGTTGTACTGTTGTAGTTCGATCACATGTAGGATTAGTATTTGAGGAGTTGGGATCAATTTGCTGCTGCTGCACAGTAACTGAAGGTGATCTTGTTGCTGCATTTTGCATACCAGAATTTGAATAACTTCTGGGAACAAAAGCAGGAGCATTGAGGTTCAGATTACTCTTGGCACTTGCTGCTCGTACTTGACCATGTTTTTTCATGACCATTGAATAAATCTCTTACCCTGCACTATCATGATTAACCTCTTTATCAGCGTCTTCTGATGAATAACCAGCGAAACCATCGCCCCAATCCTCTTCATCGTCATCCTCACACTGCTCTTGCCAAAGCTTGGATTTGATAGCCATCAACCTCAGATTTGACTGTATCACCTCATTATTATTCCCCGTTGACAACATGATCTGCCCAGATTCACCTTCAAAATCCCCAAACGACTCCACTGATTGAGATAGGACATCAAATACGGAAGTATTCAGCGTGACCAAAGGTTGTTTAACCAAAGTAGAATTCATCATCATTTCATTTTGGGCATTTTTGATGATTCGCTCTACATGATGATTGGAAAAATGAAACATAGGTACATTGGAACTATTAACTTGGGTGCTTGTTAGTTCAATTCCCAATTTGTTTTAGAGTCACTTCGTCGAACACCCAAAATTTCTACCAATTCATGTTTTAGAGTCACTTCGTCGAACACCCTGTCTTTCGTCACATTACCACTGCCTTGAACTGGTTTCCCACTATTGGAACTCGAAATTGATTGTTGCTGCTGTTTTCTAGTGGCTGATGATTGCCTGGGTTTTATATTTGTCTCATGTTGAACCTGCTGCCCTTCCTTCCAAACATCTTCCAGATCTTGCTCATTCATCAAAGCCTCAAATGAGTTCGAAACAGTAACATTGTTTGTTTCATTCGTCTTTGTTTTATGAACTGAAATATTGTTTTTGCTAGGTGAAGCAGTAGTTTTAATAACCCCAGCAGTAGCCCGATCAGCAACTGCCCTTGATGTACCAGATTCCTCCAAATTTGAACCTAGTAGTTCCACATTTGTTTTGCTAGCCTTCACACCATCAGGAATACCAACAAAGGCTACTAGTTTTTCACCTAATATTTGCTGAGAATTAGACTGAATCCGCCTTGTATCAAGCTGTCTAGTAACTGAAGGGAAATTATGAGCCTGAGATATCAATGCAACAGTAGCATTCAAATTCGAACCATCTGTAGCTGCTGCATTTTTACGTGGTTTTGCAATGTCATTCAGAGTCGCATGCACCCCAGCTTGCACGTTCAAAGTTTGTTGCTGCATAATGACCTGTGTAACAGTTGTAGCATTAGGAGTATCTTCAGCTGTAACAATTAACTCAGTAGGGCTATCCACTATTTTCCTTGACAAGCTGGTATGTTCTCTAGAACTTCGATCATCCTTATCAACAACACCTATAGAGACACCTTTAATTGTTTGATCAGATTCCTTGGCATATACAGCATTACTCTTGAAGCCTATACCAGATGAAAATATAGTTTCCTTACTAGCCATGTTATCATAGGCATGTACAATTGGATTCACGGCATTTGAAATCCTAGCTAAGGCTATGCTAGCAGGGACATCTCGTGAAGGCTTTGTTGGACCCTTATCCAATTTTGCAACATCACCCAGACTATGCCATCCTAAAGTGGAAACCAGTAGGCAAGGAAGCCGTTTAGGGGAGTACACAGAGTTGAGGCGCTGTTAGGGTAAATGATTGAAGCATGAAAAACATGGTAGTGACCAGAAAAGATTGTTCAGTATAACTTATTAAAATATGATAAACTCTATGATAAACAAAGAGGTTAGAGGGAATATGTTTAGTAAACACATGATAAATAATAATTATAAATGAACAACCACACATATTTATTAGAAGAAAATATTGACTATAAAATACTTATGTTATATATGTTTAAGAGACTTAATAACGATGTTAAAAGAAAAATTTACGATATTTTAGTTACTTTTGAAATAATATATGTAATGGAACAAGCATTTACAGAACTAATTGTATCACATGAAATAGATATATTAGATCTATATGAACTAGATTTATATTCAGACTAATGATCACATATCAAGTTAATAAAATCTTTTTATAAATGAAACATAACACTTTTCATTATATAAGATTCTATAATACCCAGAAATGGAAACTTCTTAAAAACCTCAGTAACATAAATAGAAAAATAGATTGTGTTAAATACAATATTAAAACCTGCAAAGATATTATTAGATATAATAAATTACGTAATAAAGCTTTATTAACTATAGAAAATGAAATTGAATTTTATGAAGATAAACTTGAAAGTTATCAACACAGAAAAGAAATAACACTGAGAAATATAGAAACCATGGATATATGTATCAATAGGTATACATCTCAGTATTAATATGAACAAATCAAAAATTGATAGTTACAAATATTTTAAGTACTGGTTAGAAATTCTAAAACATATAAATATGTCAAAAATAATATTAGAAAAAAATATAGAAGAATATCAAAAAACTAAAGATATTAAATACTTAGAATACACACTTGAAAATATAAAAGAAATTTCAAGGTTAATTTCATTAGCTACAGATAATCATGAAAAAGCATTTAATTCCACAACTACATAAAAAAGATCCTATGAAAAATAAGATGAACTCAAACAATAATTTCAAGGTTAATTTCATTAGCTACAGATAATCATGAAAAAGCATTTAATTCCACAACTACATAAAAAAGATCCTATGAAAAATAAGATGAACTCAAACAACCCCCCCTCCCAAAATGGTATCAGAGCTATGAAAAATAAACATTTATATTAAGAAGCAAATCATGAAAAATAACACTGACATTAATAGTACAAACCCGCAAAACAGTGAAACAATCAAAATAACTAAGAAATCGCAGAAAATTAGGAAGAAACTAAAGAAACTATATATAGAATATGAATACTTAAGTATCACAAAAATAAACAAAGCTAGGCTGTCCAAATTAATCGATATAATATCTAAAACAGAATATAAATATGTTTGTTATCTAAAGGATAAAAGATGAATAAAGAAGAATTCGCATTAGAAGAGAAAACATATGAGAATCCAGAAGGATTAAAAATAACAATAATATTTTCTAACTTAGGAAGAAGATATAAAAAAATAGGAAATAGCCTAAACTTAATGTTAGAAAAAGAAACTGTAAAACTAGAGGATAGTTTAACCGCCATGGTTAGAATAACAAAAGAAAACGAAGAAATAGATAGAAAACGAGAGATTAAAGAAATACAACAGCAAGCTAAAGAAAAAATACAACAGATAGAGGAAGTAAAAAACACTAAAATAACAGAATTAGAAAAAGAATTAGAGATGCTAAAACAGATGTATGCAAATAAACTAAAAGAAAAGGAAAAACGTAAAGAAGAAGAAGAAGAACTAAAACTAACAAATGAGATAGAAAGATTCAAATTACAGTTAGAAGAAGTACAGGAGAGTCCATCAAAAATAAGTATAAACGAAATAAATGACCAAAGTGATAAAGACACAGAACTAGGAGAAAACTATTCAGAAACAAGTGAAACATACACAGAACTTATAGAAAAAACAGAAAAGATAAAAATAAACCCAGAAATAAATACAGGAGATATGAACGAAGATAAACCAAGCATATCAGGAATAAAAAATCCAAAACAATTAAACCCAACCTATTACAGAGTAAGTTATGATGCATATGACAGAAACAAAACATTATGGGATAAAAGGTTAAATAAGAAATGGGCACCAAGACAGATAACTGAACAATATAATTTTTTAGATCTAGATTGTGTAGCAGATATAAATAAAACAATACAATTATGGATAGGATATATCTCAAAACAACTAATAGATAATAAAATAACAATAACGGAAACACCAGGATATATAGAAAGAACATTAATAGGAACTGTAAAATTATGGTTACAAATTTTATCAAGTGAAAGCTTAGACACATTAAGGAGTAATAAAAAACTTGACGGTACAACTACAACAACAGTTACAGATATATTAAATAAATATGAAATAGCAATAAGAAATGAATTTAGTAGTATGACAACAGAAGTAGAAGAACAAAATAAAGAAAAAATTACAAATAGAAATTTAATGACAAAATTAGCAATATGTAATATGTGTTATATAGATGAATATACTTGTGCATTTAGAGACTATTATTATAAAGGAACATATAGTCCAGATGAAAGTAAAGAGATAAGAAAATTATATTTTACAAAATTACCAGAACCCTTTAGCTCAAAAATAATAAAAAGTTGGAACGAAGCAGGACTAGCAGATACATTAGGAGTAAGGATAAAATTTCTACAAAACTGGTTTATAGAATTATGTGAAAAATATAAAGAAAACATGAAAATGGAAAAAATATTAGTAAAAAATTTGGCATGTTGCAAAAGTAGAATAGCACCCCAATTTGGCTGCACAGATAAATATTACAAAAAAGAAGGAAAGAAAAAGAAATTTAAATCAAAATATTCAAAGTATAAATATAGGAAACCAAGAAGAAGATATTATGTAAAAAATTATAAACATAAAAAACCATATAGGAAAAAGAAAAAACTAACAGAATGTACTTGCTATAATTGTGGAAAGCTAGGACACTTAGCCAAAGATTGTA
This sequence comes from Nicotiana tabacum, assembly GCF_000715075.1. Classification (NCBI taxonomy): domain Eukaryota; kingdom Viridiplantae; phylum Streptophyta; class Magnoliopsida; order Solanales; family Solanaceae; genus Nicotiana; species Nicotiana tabacum. The sequence continues at coordinate 84,511,733 of NC_134080.1, forward strand.
AATTACCAAAAAACCCAAAGAAGAAACAAATTACCGAAATATTGATAGATAATGATAAATATACACAAGTAGAATATGTAGATTATGAATTAAGCAGTGAAGACAGCATATATGAGATATCAGAAAACGAGTTCTCTGAAAATGAAATAAACAAGGATATAGAAGAGTCAGATGAAGAAAATTATGACTGAAAAAGATATACAAATTATACAACAAGAAGAACACCAAGATGAACAATCTTCAGAACAAAAAATAATATTTGACACTAATATATTTGAACAAATAAAAGGAAAAGAATTGGATCTAAGTATAGACAAAATATTAGAAGTACCAACAATAAAGAATTGGTTTAAAAGACAGAAAGAAGAATACTATGTAGTAAGCCAAAGAGAACATATAATAGATTGTAAATACATCAAAGGAAAAGCACAAATACCAATTTTAAATAAAAGACTACTAAATAAAGAAATACAAGATATAAAAGCAAAAAATCCAATAAAATATGTACACTTAGGAGGAACGGAGATCCTAATAAAAGCATGTTTTAGGGAAGGAATAGATACCCCTATAGAAATATACTTGGCAGATGATAGGATTGTACAACCTATAGAAAAGAGTATAATAAGTGCTGTAAGAGGTAACTTAATATACCAAAAATTTAAATTTATAGTAAGTGCTAACTATTCAGTAGCAGTAGATGATAAAAATATAGATAAATCATTAGTATTATACTGGAAAATGTCTGGAATAGAATTAGCACCAGGAAGTAAAATATTCACAGCAAGATGTAAAAATCTATATGTCTTAACAACAAAACATAAGATAACAGCTAAAAATAAAATAAATAAAATAAAAATAGAAAATCCATTCGAAAGAATAGTATCAGTTATAGACAACAATGATTACAGTTATACAGAAATAGACATGGATGAAGATTTAGAAATAGTAAAAGAAATATTAAGCACATCAAAACGAATAAATAATGAAATGCCAGAAACATCATCAAGAAGTACATCAAAAAGAATAAATTATACCACTCCACAAAAATTAATAGAACAAAAAATAGAAGAAATAAACCCACATCATTATTATATAACAGGAATAATGGACCAAAGAAAATATTTAATACTAATAAATACAGGGCAGGAAGAGAATTATGTTATAAGAGAACTAATACCAGAACAAGAGATAGTAACAATAGAACAACAAAATTCAGAACTACCAAAAGCGTTAAGAAAAAACGAAGAAACAACTGAAAAAGAATTAATTATTGGAGGAATACTAATATTAATAAATTTTAAAATATATCAAGGAGATAAAAATATTACACTAGGGATAAAATGGTTAGAAAAAGTCAAACCATATAAATTAGAAGATAGGCAATTAACAATAAGTTATGAAAATAAGAAAATAATAATAAAAAGAACTTTGATATAATGCCAAAGATATACATACTTTCCAAAATAATAGTAGAAGGATATTATAATAGATATTATACACCTATGGTGGATACAGGAGCAGAAGCTAATATGTGTAGACATAATTGTTTACCAGAAAGTAAATGGGAAAAGCTAAAAACCCCCATAGTAGTAACAGGATTTAATAATGAAGGAAGTATGATAACATATAAAGCAAGAAATATAAAAATACAAATATGGGATAAAATATTAACCATAGAAGAAATATATAGTTACGAATTCACAAATAAAGATATATTATTAGGAATGCCATTTTTAGATAAATTATACCCACATATTATAACAAAAACACATTGGTGGTTTACTACCCCGTGTAAACAAAAATTAGGAGCAAAAAGAGTAAATAATAAAGTAAGAAAAACAACACCCTGGATTAAAGGAAGTGAAAAGATTACCCAAAAATTAGAAAATGTAATACAAAGTAACCATAATATAGAGATAATCATTTTCTCCATAAATAAGATAAAACCACTACAAGATAAACTAGAATTACTATATAATGATAATCCACTCCAAGGATGGGAAAAACATCAAACAAAAATAAAGATTGAACTAATAGATGAAAATAGCATAATAACACAAAAACCTTTAAAATACAATTTTAATGATTTAACAGAATTTAAAATGCATATAAAAGAATTATTAGATAATAACTACATACAAGAAAGTAATAGTAAACATACTAGCCCAGCATTTATAGTAAATAAGCATAGTGAACAAAAAAGAGGAAAAAGCCGTATGGTTATAGATTATAGAAATTTAAATGCAAAAACAAAAACATATAACTATCCGATACCAAATAAAATACTAAAAATTAGACAAATACAAGGATATAACTATTTTAGTAAATTTGACTGTAAATCAGGATTTTACCATTTAAAACTAGAAGATGAATCTAAAAAGTTAACAGCATTCACAGTACCACAAGGATTTTACGAATGGAACGTATTACCTTTTGGATATAAAAATGCACCAGGTAGGTATCAACATTTTATGGATAATTACTTCAACCAATTAGAAAATTGTATAATATATATAGATGATATATTGCTATATTCTAGAACAGAGAACGAACATATAAAACTACTAGAAAAATTCATACACATTGTAGAAATATCAGGAATAAGTTTAAGTAAAAAGAAAGCAGAAGTAATGAAAAATCAAATAGAATTTTTAGGTATACAAATAGATAAAAACGGAATAAAAATGCAAACCCATGTAGTACAAAAAATAATTAACTTGAATGAAACACTTGATACAAAAAAGAAGTTACAATCATTTTTAGGATTGGTTAACCAAGTAAGAGAATATATTCCTAAATTAGCAGAAAACTTAAAACCATTACAGAAAAAATTAAAAAAGGACATAGAATATCATTTTGACGAAAAAGATAAAATACATATACAGAAGATAAAAAATATGTGTAAAAAATTACCAAAACTATATTTTCCAGATGAAAAGAAACAATTTACATATATTGTAGAAACTGATTCTAGTGATCACAGCTACGGAGGAGTTCTAAAATATAAATATGATAATGAAAAAATTGAACACCATTGTAGATATTATTCCGGATCATACACGGAACCACAATTAAAATGGGAAATAAATAGGAAAGAACTATTTGGATTATATAAATGTTTGTTAGCATTTGAGCCATATATTGTTTATAACAAATTTATAGTAAGAACAGATAATACACAAGTAAAATGGTGGATAACTCGGAAAGTACAGGATTCAGTAACTACAAAGGAAATAAGGAGACTTGTATTAAATATACAAAATTTTACATTTACAATTGAAGTAATACGAACTGACAAGAATGTTATTGCAGACTACCTATCAAGACAAAGGTACCCAAACAGATGAAAGCCAAGAATCAAAAGACATATTTACAATCCTTACTACTCTATCCTTACAGATGGAGAGTATGGGAAAAAGATTACAACAGCTAGAAAGTCAGCAGCATGACTATAAAAATGCGGAGCTAAGTCAATCGGAAGATTCTAAACTTCCAGAGGTAGAAGGAGACGTTGGGAAACTCCAAAAAACCCATAACACAGTTGCTTTATATACAGCTGCAGGTACAAGCAAACAAGTTAGCAAAAAGCCACATATCAATGTAAACCTAAATACCGTATTTGATAAGCCATTTACATCAAAAAAGCCAAGAGAAGCAATAGTTATAGCCCCACAAACTTCAACCTATGCTAATAGCCTACACCACAACAAAAAGGTATATAACCATATTACTCAAACATATATTGAGAATATATATAAAATCCAGACATTTCTGAACCTAAACCCTAGATCAACAACTACTACAGATCCAACACAAGATTATGTAACCCAAAAACTACAGGGATATAATAGGCTTATAGCCCAGCCAAAAACAAAAGCAAACCTAGTAAAAACATGTTACAACTACGGACTACTCAGCACAGTATATACCCATGACGGAGAAGAAATAATTGGAATACCAGAGCTATACAAAGCATTTGTCACCTTCAAGAGAATTACAAAAGGCAACCTATTCTTCATCAAATTCTATACAGCACCAGCGGAAATACTATATGATGAAATAAAACCCATAATACAGGTGATAAAAATAGGACTAACACGAGATATGATAATACCGGAAGAGATAGAGAAACAACCGGAGATACAGAAAATGGAAATACCAAGTTTCTATGCTAATAAAAGAATAATTGGTATAGCAACTATTATTCAAGAACTAGCTAACAATTATCTACAAGGAAATGCTATCTGGAGCTACTATTCCAGAGACCAATTGATGATATATGCCAACTCGAAGGAACTACGACAAGGAGATATGGATGAAGTCCAGAAATGGATTTTATCATTATTAAAGCCAGAAATGCAACCAACTACCAGAGCATTGAAAAAAGAATTTATTTCAAACGAGTTATTAACAAGATACTGCAAACTAGTAGGACACAAATATCCAGACCACATATGTTCAAAGTGCAACGGAGATGATAACTATGTACCATAAGTCCAACTAGAATGAAGGTATCAACAAAGAAGACAAAAGAAGAAGACAACTACTGGAAACATATAATGTAAAGTAAATAGTACTAGTCGCATTCATGAACAGTAAAGGTCGTTCATGAATAGTAAGAGTCATAAAGTAAATAGTATATGTCATAATCATGAACAGTAAAGGTCGTTCATGAATAGTAAGAGTCATAAAGTAAATAGTATATGTCATAATCATGAACAGTAAAGGTCGTTCATGAATAGTAGGAGTCATTTGTAAACAGTAAGAGTCGTTTTAATTTTCTTTATATAGAATGTAAATCTGAGGAAGGAGGACATCCTCAGACATCCTCACCCTTACCTTCTCTCTCTAATATTCTCTCTTATCTTCTCTCTTGTAAGAAATATCTGAGTTATTTACAAGTATCTAAAACAGCTATGGAGCATTCAAACGAGTTACAAAACCAGGTAAGTTTATTTATAATCATGTTTAACTAAACTCTTATATTCCTTATAATCTCTTAAAAATCATAATTGTTTATCATGTTATAGTACTGTTATAAAGAACATCTTGAGAAAGTTTGCCTGTCTAATAATGCTGAGAGTAGTTAAGCCCAGACTATGCCATCCTAAAGTGGAAACCAGTAGGCAAGGAAGCCGTTTAGGGGAGTACACAGAGTTGAGGCGCTGTTAGGGTAAATGATTGAAGCATGAAAAACATGGTAGTGACCAGAAAAGATTGTTCAGTATAACTTATTAAAATATGATAAACTCTATGATAAACAAAGAGGTTAGAGGGAATATGTTTAGTAAACACATGATAAATAATAATTATAAATGAACAACCACACATATTTATTAGAAGAAAATATTGACTATAAAATACTTATGTTATATATGTTTAAGAGACTTAATAACGATGTTAAAAGAAAAATTTACGATATTTTAGTTACTTTTGAAATAATATATGTAATGGAACAAGCATTTACAGAACTAATTGTATCACATGAAATAGATATATTAGATCTATATGAACTAGATTTATATTCAGACTAATGATCACATATCAAGTTAATAAAATCTTTTTATAAATGAAACATAACACTTTTCATTATATAAGATTCTATAATACCCAGAAATGGAAACTTCTTAAAAACCTCAGTAACATAAATAGAAAAATAGATTGTGTTAAATACAATATTAAAACCTGCAAAGATATTATTAGATATAATAAATTACGTAATAAAGCTTTATTAACTATAGAAAATGAAATTGAATTTTATGAAGATAAACTTGAAAGTTATCAACACAGAAAAGAAATAACACTGAGAAATATAGAAACCATGGATATATGTATCAATAGGTATACATCTCAGTATTAATATGAACAAATCAAAAATTGATAGTTACAAATATTTTAAGTACTGGTTAGAAATTCTAAAACATATAAATATGTCAAAAATAATATTAGAAAAAAATATAGAAGAATATCAAAAAACTAAAGATATTAAATACTTAGAATACACACTTGAAAATATAAAAGAAATTTCAAGGTTAATTTCATTAGCTACAGATAATCATGAAAAAGCATTTAATTCCACAACTACATAAAAAAGATCCTATGAAAAATAAGATGAACTCAAACAACCCCCCCCCCCCCCAAATTGGTATCAGAGCCATTGAGAAGGTGAAAGTGATATAAGAATGACTGAGGACAGCGCAAAGCAGGCAAAAGTCTTATTCTGATATACAACATCATGATCTGGAGTTTGAGGTTGGTGATTGGGTTTTCCTAAGGATCTCGTCGATGAAGGGTGTTATGAATTTTGGGAAGAAGGTAAGCTGAGTCCGCGTTATATCGGTCCGTATAAAAAATTTCGACGAATTGGACATGTTGCTTATGAGTTAGAATTGCCATCTGAATTTGAATTTTTCCCCCCGGTATTCCATGTATATATGTTGAAGAAATGTATTGGAGACCCTTCTTGAGTATTCCCTATTAAATATGTACAAGATAAAGAGGATCTATCATATGAAGAAGTGCTAGTGGCTATATTAGATTGACAAGTCCGCAAGTTGAGATTAAAAGATGTAGCTTCCGTCAAAGTATTATGGAGAAACAAGAATATGGAAGAAATGACATGGGAAGCAAAAGAGGAGATAAGGTCTAAATAACCTTACTTGTTCCAGAATGAAGATAACGAGGATACCAAGGGAACGAAGGACGCATTAGAAGGTGAAACAACTCTATGAGGTAAGCAATAGCTTTAGTATACTCTTCCTTAATACAAAATGGTGATATGCAGATAATGTACATATCCATAATGCTTTGTGTAGACTTGTGAGTTAATACGTTGGGTTTAACTTCTTGCAAGTTTGGCTAGTGTCCATTTCATATGAGAAAATTGGTCAGAAGTTTCCACTGAAATCCACAATGAGTTAGACTCCCCATAAACCCTTACATTCGAGGATGAATGTTCTTAAGGGGGGAGGGTGTTACAACCCATATTCACGTACGTTAGTTCATAGCATAAGTTAGTCACTATAAATCCGAGTAGATATTATCTTTGAGATGATAAGAAGTTAATACTATTGGTCTTACATGATACAAGGGTATATAAGGGGGATTAACAAGTATTAGAAGTTAAACGAATCAAGTATGTTGTAACCTGTATTTTCGGGTAAACCTAGAGGTTCTTAATATACTCAAGAGGTCATGTCTTAAGTTATTTTAATCATATAATATTTGTATCATAATTCTTGAAGTAAAACTAGTTATGAAACAAAAGTCAACAAAAGTTGGCGTAACTTACGTTCATAATTTTACTTAAACTTTAGGTCAAATGTCACTAAACCTTTCTCCCAATTTACTGGTAATTACAGTGTGATCTACCCACCAAATTTAAGATGTATGATTCTAGTTTCCAATGAATTAAATCGTTCATCCATCCGATCTCTTAGTGTAGAGATATTCACATTTTCGCGAGACTACGCTAGCACCTCTCTATGGGGCCCACATAGGCGGTTTAAGACATGTGGATATATATAAAAGAGGCCTCAACCCCGTTTTAAGTAATTGTTTTCAGTGTATTCCGAACTTAGAACCCTCAAAACATCCTCTCAAGTTTCTCTCATGATCCAAGACCCAAACAAAGGGCAAAAAACACAAATCAAGTGTCGGGAATCCCATGGCGCTAGTATGTTTCTTGTTCTTCTTGTTGTTGCTCTTTTTCTGTTGTTCCAGCTTGTATGGGAGGTTGTTTTAAGTGGTTTATAATTTTTAAATAATCCCTCAAGTTTTTAATATCAACTCTGGGGGATTTCAAGTCTTCTAAAGTGATTCTAGTGCCAAAAACTCCTAATTGATTGCTAGTTTCGCTTCCTTGTTCTTGTGGCAGTATTGGAGGGATATTTCATTGAAAATTATGATCAAATTGGAGTTTATTTCTATTTAAAGGTAATAAATATCTTACTCTACATGTATTTAAGATTATCCAAGTCGCGGTTAAGTCGTTGAAGCTAGAACTTGTGAAATATATATCGAAAGGCTTGGTAATAGTGTTGTTGGTTGGTGGATTGTTTTGGGAGACTCAATATGATTATTATTATTGATGTTGTTTGGGATGTTTGGTGATTGTTTTGACTTGTGGAAAGTAATATAAATAGGGTAGGTGCTGTCCATTTCCTCGTAAAATAGGTTCTGGTAGATACATAATAGTTACGACGCCCAAACGATAACGATAGTGTCATTTCTCTTATTGTAGACTAAGGAATCGTGAAATTTTCATAGCCCGAGGTTGGGCAGTATATACAAGGTATGTGAGGCTATCCCTTACCTTCTTTTGCATGACTCTGATTATACATAATGTAATGAACGAGCTTCCAAAGATACTCTACTCTTAGAAGCTAGTAGTAGTTACATTGTTTCCCTTCTTATGGAGCGATTGATGTTGATGTTTCTTTTCTTATTCTTATGTTATCAACGTTGTTGGTACTTCCTAATTTTTATAAGATTCATGATGAATATTTAGTCCTAATAATGTGTACAGAGGATGTTGACCTTACGTCACTCCGAAAGGTTCAGCATATTTTACTCTACTGAGTCACGCTATAGATGTCCGGGTACGACAGCTATTGTTCAACCACTGATCAATTTGATTTTACCGAGCTCCACGTGGCCGAGTATGATTCTACTGAGCCTTATGATGGCCGGGTACATTTTTACCATGCCTATTACAGCCGGGTACGACATGATGATGATGATGCTCACAGAGGCGTATGTTTTAAAAGTTTATATATATATATATATATATATATATATATATATATATATATATATATATATATATATATATCATGCATTTCATGTCAGTAGCCCTCAGAGGTACCCAGATGTTACAGGTTGTAAATTCTCTATCCCTATTTATATTATTGATCTTACTTATGCTTTCATGCCTTACATACTCAGTATTTTATTCGTACTGACATCCTTTTTATTATAGACACTACGTGTCGTGCTGCAGGTCCTGATAGACGGGTAGACACAGCTCCCCCACCACAGTAGGCTACCCAGTTTAGCGGTTATTGGCAAGATCCCTTCTCCGGACTTGCCATGGTCTTGGTATGCATTTTTATTATAGATATTCTGGGTATGTCGAGCGGCCTGTTCCGACAATGGTGCAGTACTATGTTCCTTTAGAGGCTCATAGACAAGTGTCGACTCATGTATGGCTTGGTATGCCTTGTCGGTTGATTTTTGTTGTATAGTCTTTCATGGTAGTGTGGCAGCTCGTACCTTGTATATAGTTTCTTGGTTGTCTGGTCATCCTATGTTATGTATGTTCATGCATATCTTTCATTAAATATAACAAGGAAGGTAAGATAAAATATACGTTGGTGCTCAAAAAATATGGCCTGAGTGCTAGTCATGACCCTCCAGTTTTGGTCGTGACAGTCTTTGAATTGTAAAGAGTTCCTAATGTTCTGATGGTGAGAATTGTGTAACAATTTTGAGAAATGTAGTGTTCCTTTCTTGGCTAACTTAGTTGCCACCTATCAAAATGACTATGGAGTCACTTGCCTTAGGTTTTGGCTAGCTGCCACATTTTTGGAGGGGTGGGGTGGGAATTATTAATCTTTATCACCTTATTAGGTAATTAGGTAATGTCATGTTACCTGGTAATTAACCAATTATCCGCATAATTAAGAATTATCTCAAATTACCTGAAAATATTACTAATTTTTTTAATATACTTTGTACATCATACTGTCACGATCATATGGTACCTTGTATGATACTAGTCCACAAATATTTATATTACCGCTCGACCCGTATTTTATCCCAAATCGGCAACCTTCAACGAAACTCGTTTTCTTTAATTCGTGTACCCTTTATCCTTCATGACACTTGCTTATCAATTGTTATAAATAGCATAAATATGTTAACCTCAAGATAATCTCATCCTCGAGTCTACATCAATTAACTAAAGACGAAACTTTTAACGTACGAAAACGCGAGATGTAACAGGGGGTTACTATGTATTAGGAGTTTTATTATAATGAGACCTCAGACTTATGCTATTTCTATGAATTTTGTTATTCTGTTGCCTTCGTTATCATGTTTCGGCTTATCTAGATGGTGTCATAGGCTCCATCATCACGGGTTTGGATTTTAGGTCATGACAAGTTAGTACTAGAGCCCTAGTTTCATAGGTATTACGTGTGATGAACAGGTTTAGTAGAGTCTTGTGGATCGGTACAAAGACATCTGTACTTATCTTCGAGAGTCTACTAAATCATTAGGAAAAATTTGCTTTCTCGTATTCTTGTTGTGCAAATTTGTTGATTCTGGAAAACTAAACTTTTATTATTCTGTTCTCCCACATATGATGAGGACACGTGCTACCAGGTCAGGCAAACAACCACGAGTACCACCTTCTAGGTCCGTAAAAGGCCGAGGCTACGGTAGAGGATGAGGTGCAGCTCGTACCGTAGCTAGAGCAGCACTCGTGGCAACCAGTTGCTCTAGCTCTCAATATAATGCATGCTGAACTCATGGAATCACGCTCTAAACCTTTCGGATGGATGTATGGTCGTCGAAACTTCGATTAACATTATGGAAATCCATACCATTAATAGGAACCTCAATAGGATTCTATGATCATACATACTTGCGTATAATAACTTTATAAGGAGAGAACAACATGGACAACCTTAGTTGCTATGAGTAAATATGTTATGAAATAGCGTATCGTTTACATTCATTTCACTTTAGATCATGCCAAAAAAAAGAATGAAGTGCCTTAACAGATCTATATGATCACTTCCTTATTCCTCAACCAATATCAACACAACTTCATGCGTCTACAAAAAATGAAATGATTTTGTCATCAACATATAATGTCATACCATCGTATTTGGCTAGACGTATAATTTACGGAAAATTGGGCAGCAATTCCCCTATTTTTGCTACATCCCAAATATCACTAAGGTTCATTAACAGTGCAACAACAACAACAACAATAATTAACAATAGCAACAACAACAATATAATTCAATATGAGCTTCTCCGATTATCTTAACAATCATATCGAGTGACAAGCTCATTTTACTAATAACAAAACATAAATTGAATCCAACTTTTATTCCATAAATTGGTGCACAACCATCAAAACATCATACTTATATGCACTATATGATTTCTAGTTTAAAACATCCACAAAATGACTTCAAAAATTGCCCCATACACTTAGCACCCTAACTTTTATCGTCAATCACTTGTGTTTCATGTTTTCTTTTTCAATAAACTTAGTTAAAACAAAGAAAAGCTTAACAACAGCAGCCACAACATTATCAAATTATTTCTCATAATATCCAACCACCACAAACCATATATATGGCCAAAAACTGTCCAACCAAAAAGATAACCATGTCCAATGTTATTTCAAGTGCTATCTCATGGTTTTTTACTCAAAAAACACAACTAACACAAGATTAACGTTATGAACAATCAAGAAGATGTTATACGTAACTTGGACAGAATCTACAACTCGAAACCTCATCTCAACTTAGCTCACAATAGCCCTCAATAACAACACAACATCATAGAAGCTTTCTCTTGTAGTCTATAACACTTTTGATGATGATATGAGTTGATTTCCCTTGAGTTTGGTTCTTGGGATATTGGGGTATGTTAAAGAGGGTTTTGGAGACATTTTGGACGAATTTTAGGTGAGAAATGACCCGAAATGAGGCTGAAACATCTTTTAAAAGAAGTAAGATCGGTGGCGGCCTCAAGTGGGTCCCAACAGGAGCTGCTTGCGCAGTCTCGCAAAACGCGAATATCTCTCTACTCTAACATTGTATCGACAAATAGTTTAATGAGTTGGAAACTAGAATCATAGATATTGAATCTAGTGGGTAGATCACACCTTAAATCAGTAACAGTAGACCTAAATTTTCAGTAAAATAATGAATGTAACTTGCGACAACATTTGTCGACTTTTGTTTCATAACTCGCTTGGCTTCAAAATGTAAAATAAGACTATCACACAACTAAAATACCTCATAACATTACCTTCTTATCATCTTAATCACCCTAGTCTCACCCCCACAAGTACGTGTTATAATATTTCTAACATTACACGAACGCGGTCACATCCACGCGTTCGCGATGCACAAGCTCCTCAACCTTCGCGACCGCACCCCTCACTTCGCAAAAGAGAAGAGTAAAATCGCAGCAGCCCCTAAGGACTCTATGTGATTATGGGAGAATCTTCACGAATGCGTAGAAAGAAACCAGAACAGGAAAACCCAACAGTCCTCGTTCAAGAAAAAATTGTTCGAACTCAACCCGAAACACGTTCGGGGCCCCCGGGACCCCGTACGAACATACCAACAAGTACTAAAACATGATACAAACTTGCTCTAAGTCTTAAATCAGATCAAACAACACTAAAATCATGAATCACACCTCGATTGAAGCCTACAGAACTCATGAACTTCTAGTTTCTAAAACAAATGTCGAAATATATCAAACCAACTCCAATTGACCTCAAATTTTGCACACAAGTCATAATTTAAACAATGAACCTATTCCAACTTTCATAACCAAAATCTGGATCCGATCAATAAAGTTAACTTCCGGTCAAACTTCTCAACCTTCTAAACTTTCAACTTTTAACTTTCGTCAATTCAAGCTGAAATGTCCTTGGGACCTCCAAATCAATATTCGGACACGCTCCTAAGTCCAAAATCACCATACGGAGCTACTAGCACCATAAACCTTGATTCTGAAGTTGTCTATATAAAAGTCAAACTACGGTCAACTCTTTCTACATAAGCTTCCAATTTTGAGAATAAGTGTCCCATTTCATTCTGAAATGCACCTGAAACTAAAACCAGCTACCTCGATAAGTCACATAACCATAATATAATATAGAGGAGGTAATAAATAGGAGAATGGGACTATAATACACAAAACGGACGACTGGGTCATTACAAAAATCTACTAAAATAAAAAACAAATAATAGATATGAACTAATACTTATATATTGAACCCATAAAATTTAAATCATGCATCTGCCTCTACATGAAACCCTTTTTACTTTTAATACCCATTAAACTAAGTCAACCAAGCTACGTCAAACAAATTCTTTTTTTCCTCTTTTTCTGATTCAATTCAATTTTTACCAAATTATATATGTTTTTATTTTATTTTTTTCCCTTAATTTTAATTTTCCCCCCTCCTTTTCAAGGGAATATATTCTATTTTTATCTTTTTTTTAAAATCTATAATATACATACATACATACATACATACATACATACATACATACATACATACATACATACATATATATATATATATATATATATATATATATATATATATATATATATATATATCGTTTACCTTGAAAATGGTAATAACAATTAAATTTGATTAAGTGGTTCTAAAAATACGTGATCTATTTTTTATGCTAGTTGTTAGGCAATTGATGCTATGTGAAAAACGTAGAGCCAAGATAAGAGCTTAAAAATGAGGCATTAACCAAACCGAATCGCTGACAATTGGGGCCTCGAGCTTGCCTATTCGAGGGCCTCGGGGTCGAGTCTGAAGCTCTGTTGGGAGCTATCGGAGGTGGTCGATGGTGATTAACAGTTATAAATAAATCAAAGACAGCTATTTATGGCCAATAATAAGCAATGAATGATGAACATTTCGTAGAGCACAATAAATACGAGCAATAAAAGAAGTAATAAAATCAAGAGAATATGTACGAGAGTAGAGAGAATGTTCTTGTATATTTAGTATGGAGCAACAGATATATACAAAATGACAAGGATACTCTTTATACATGAGGGGGAATCCCAACATAGTACAAGTGCATTTATTACAAAGATATGGAAATGGGACACCTAGTTAATGCCACGATACAGGCTCAGACTAGCCTGGCAGATTTTGTTGGCTCTAGCTTCACGCCTTGGGAACTCCCCATTTTCTTCCTGTAATTGTCGGTCTCATACTGTCCCGAGGTCGAGCGTCTATGGCCCTCGAGGGATGAAACTCGACCGTGATTCCGAGCCTTCGACGCGTCATAACGATGAAAAATTGGACCCCCCGATTTTACCGTATACAGATAGTCCCCGCGTTTCTTAGAGTAGAATGACAAGAAACAACCTTGATAACCATCTTTCTGAATTTCCCGCGATAATGTTATGATGATGACATCATACTCATGACATAGGGTTTTGTGGCAACCGAGATGTCTCGCTGACTTGTCTTTCCAGCGTCTTTCAATGCACAGTCGATCCTCGTCCTTCTAAGCGACAATATCACCGCCAATTTAGTTTCCAAAATGCATTAATTTCGCCTACTGATACGTCTTTCAAGGACATTGATGGCGCTATTGGTTGCATTTTTCAAAAGAGTATTGATTGTGCCTGCCGGTTACTCTGCCCTTTCTCTATTAATGGGGGCTTTCTGGAACCAATTCCTCATTCAAGTGTTCTTCAATCACTCTTTCTCCCATTTCTTCTCACCATCCTCATCCACTGTCGTTTCCCATGTCTGAGGCACGTGGCCTCAAAGTTGTCTGGTGGCATTCTCATCAGTTATACCATGGCCTTTTCCCGGGGCCCCTCCTTATTGAGTGAGATTACACCAACTTGTTGTTCTTGTTACTGTTGTCGTTGTTGGCTCGAGACGAGGAGATAGGGAGGCCGATATCTTCCATCTTGGGAAGGTATTTGGACTATACACCGCTGCTCAAAAGGGTGTTCGGACAATACACCGCTGCTCACCTTCCTACGGCCTTGTGTGGCACTTCACCCCTTTTACTTTCTATGGGTGAAGTGGTACCTCTGGCCAGTAGCTCACACGGCACAATATCCGAATAAGTGGACTCGAAGTAGCCGTGCAAGTGAGGCTGACGCCCACCAAATCATCTACCGGGTCGTGATCTTCCTGGCCTGGTGAAAGCCTTCGCTCCTTGGCGGGTTATGGCATTTTTTCATCCCTATTTGCCTCTTCACTTTCCTCTTCTTCATCTTCCCACTTTCCTCTTCTTCATCTTCTCCCTTGGAGATACCATTTTGGAGGGCCTAGATGAGACCCCCGAGGAGGTGGCGGTCAAAGACACTACCGCCAAGGATGCATACCCGAGGGGATGGCGCTCGAAGATACTGCCGCCGAGGATGAACCCTCGATAATAAATTAGATTCTAGGTTTTTCTTGCATATGTACCTTTTTTGCTTCTTTGTTTCTCTGTAAGGACCCCTCTTGGGCTTTTGTAATCGTATGTAAAGACCCCTCGTGGGCTTTTGTAATCGAATGTTTATAAATAAAAGATGTTTCTTTAATTCGTCTCTGATGTATACTATTTTCCCTTTATATATGCTTGTGTAGAATCTAAGTGCATGACCCCATCAATTAGTGCAAATATCGAGCCCGGGTTGGATTGATAAACTCGAGTCGTCGGGACCCTGACTTCGAGTTGAATGAAAGTAGGGCTTCGAACCCCCAAATTGAGACATAGCCTTTATACCCTGCGATAATCTTTGAGGGGGGATTCGATTGAAAGCTCGAGAATGGAGACTGACTTTAGTCTTTCGAGAACAGTCTTCGAGTGGGGATTTGTTCAAACTCGGGCCGTCTGGAAACTTGTCTTCAACTTAGTGTAGACAGCCTTAAGGCATTGTAGATAGATCTCGGATGAGGGACTGCCCGGGTTTAGATGGTACCCCGAGTCCAAGCCCATATGAGTGGAGTTTTAAGTGCTTATTTTCTCCTTGAGAGGAGCCCTCGAAACCGGGTATCATCTCGAGTCTTGCAATAACATCGATGGCCCCTTGGAGAGATCCTCGAAATTGGGTACCATCTCGGGACTGCCGATGATGCCAATGGCTTTTTGGATCCTAACTTCTTTTTGATGGAGATCCTCGAGATCGGGTACCATATCAAGACTTTTTTGGTTCGGGGGGTCTCAAACCCCGAAGCGTCACACGACATTCGTCAAATGGATGACACAGTTGCAAAGTGAACGAGGCGATCCCCCCGGCACATCTTCCCAAAGTGATTTCGGCCAGCATTGTAATCGGCCTCTGAGGTAGGCTGATCATCACCGCTTTTTCCATATATAGGGTTGCTTCTGCCCTTTTGGAGATTCCACCATTCTGAGAAGTTATCTTTTTTCCTGCGTTAAGCCTTTCATTATTTCACTATTGACGCTCTAGCCCGAATTCCTGTTCCAGTCCTCTAATTTTGTTGTAGTCATGACTGCTACATCAGGATCCGTTCGGTAGGGAGAAGAGAGTTCTGCCTCTGATTCTCACCTTGTTGGCTTGCGGCATTTTTCTTCAAGAGATGATTTTTCATCAAAAAAGTGCCCCGATGCTCAAGACCAACAGGAGCATACCTTGAAGTTTACTTTTTTGATAGGAGAGGGACACCTTGAGTCGGTGAGGAAAGATTGTGGATGGGGGAAAGGTAGTACCGCAGGTACCTCCCCGGATGAGAGTATCAGGTTACCTTGGCCCAGATTCACCCGTCATTTTGGCAGATAGTGTTGATGGTGAGGTTCTTTAGGAGAAGGCAGGGGTTGAATTTATGCTTAGCCATCTTATCAAGCTATACCATCCCTTTCATCATTGAGGTCTGCTAACATTACGATCCCGGTCGACCACACCTATCGTTGTTGATGATGAAGAAGATGGGGGGTTGGGAGTGGATGAGTCAATTCGTCCGAGTACGAACTATTGATATTATCTTCTTGGGGTTTATGCCATTTCCTGAGGAATGGAATTATACACATAAGTGGTACACTCGTGCCTTCGCAGTTTTTCAATTATGGCGAAGGGGTGTTCCGTAAATGCGCCTTCTTCTTTTTTTCTGCAGCAATTTTGTGGATGTTGGGCGAGGTTCCCGATCTGCCGGATTGGGTTTGGAAGTTAGTGACCCACTAGACTTACCACGAGCATAAGTGGCGAGCTTTATCTAAGGATAGATGAGAGGCAAAATACCACGGTATGTGCAGTGCGATCTGTTCCCTTCCCTTCTTTTAGTTGGAAAAACACTTTCTCTTTCTACATACTAACCCTGTTATTGTAGGCATCGGGGAGCCTTATGAGGCGAGTCTGTGGCTCCTTACGGGGGAAGAAGGATCGCTAGCTCTGGGCTAAAGAATGATAACAATGAGTAAGAGATATCTTGGCAGGGCGATGGCTCGAAGTAAGGCGAACCTGGACCGCGGGCCCGGAGTGGAAGTATTGACTGAGCTTGTTGCGCCCGTGATTTCTTGTTTTGGAGAGGCAGTTTATCCTATGATGTCGTATTCTTTTTCCGTTGGAGGTACTTCGAGGGATACTAAAAACCCAGGATCATATGCACCAAGCAACCGTGCCTCGGCCTGGGTCGACTCTTTTGGAGCTGAGGGAGCTAGGTTAGTATATGTGCACTCGACCTTCGAGGAAGCACAAAGGCTTCACTCTATGGTGAGTTTTTTGCACAGGCCTTTCAAGTTTCGCGTTTTCCCATCCTTAAGAAGTTTTCTTTTACAGGCCTTCGACAAGCTTAAGTCCGAGCTGCTTCGTCGTGAGGCCAGGCTGCAGAAAGCTCTGGATGAGGAGAAATCCTTGAGGCTCCTTTGCGATGAAAGGGAAGTTGATTTGGTATACTTACGGTTTGAGGCGAGTCGGAGCTCGAATTTTGAGAGATACTTGAAGGAGCAGGTAGTTTTTGTTTGGAGCGAGCGTGCATTCATCCTTCTAGCTCCTTAGGCTAACGTTTCATTTATTTCAGTTGCAGAAAAAGTGGAGGTCTTAGAGAGCCTTCGAGATGAGGTAGGCCGATCCAAGCACAAGTATGATGAGTTACAGGCTCAGGCGAATGCTTAGGCATCGACGGAGAAGGGTGATTTGGCTAAGGCTTCCGCCCTTGAGGTTGAACTTTGCTTAGCTTGTGATAATAGCTTGGTTGGAATAGATATGATTACAAAGCTCGAGATTGAGCTCTTGAAGATAAAGGCTGAGGTTGTGGGTACCCGGGCAGAAGCTGTAACGAGCCAAACTAAGGCTGACTAGAAAGTAGCGATCTATTTGAAAGACACTGCCGATGCTCAAGCTAAACTGAGAAAGATTGTTGACCGTGAAGATAGAAGCAAAGAATACGCTCGGTGTAAGTCTCGGAGGAAAACCCTCGAGGATATTCGTGCTACAGGATTTGACCTCTCGGAAGAGTTGACGCAGGCGAGGGCAGATGAGAAAGGTGCTCAGTTACTTCTGTTTGACGCCAAGGATAGTGAAGATGAGGCCGACGGGCCATAGCTCCTAGGGGGATGTTGATTTTTCTTTCTGATTCTGCAAATAGCATTTTCAAAGCACGTTTGTAAATGGAGCTTGTATTTTTTCGCATGTATGTATAAAGAGGAAACCTTGCGGTTTTGTTTCTCCTGCATCTCTTTTTGCCTTGATTTTAGCCAGATGAACTGATCTTTGAGTTGAGGGGAATCCTTAGATTCATGGTATGGCCTTGAGGCTCATTGGGCTGGCCCATAGGCTCTTACGCGCTTGGTCGATGCGACCTTTACATATAGGCTGGGGACAATGGCTCTTATGCTTTTGCTCTTAGACATATTTAGGTCAACTGTTTTGGGCTCAGTCCCCGATTCGGGCATCGACAGCTCATTTAACCCTCAAGTTGTTGAATTTTAGGCTGGCGACAGTGGCTCTTACGCTTTTGGTCGATGCAATCTTTTAGTGTAAGCCGGCGTTTGAGCTCTTATGCTTTTACTCTTAGGCATATTCAGTTAACTATTTTGGGTTCAGTCTCCGAATCGGGTTTCGACTAGAGCTCATTCGACCCTCAAGTTTTTGATTGCATGCTGGCACTTAGGCTCTTACGCATTGGGTCGGTACGACCTTTTATGTATGTGGGCTGGCGAAAGTGGCTCTTATGCCTTTGGTCGATGTGACCTTTTATATGTGTGGGCTAGCGATAGTGGCTCTTACGCCTTGGGTCGATGCAACCTCTAATATAGACTTTAATTTTCCCTCGTTAAGGACTTTTTGAAATAATGTTTGCCATACTCTTCGGTGATTTAATAAAAAGCCTCAATTGTGAGTCATTATAAGGCTATGATCGAGGACCTCGGGAGGTTTGGATTGGAGGATGAGTATCTCAAGGGTAGCCTGTTTAACTGGTTCTTTCCGAAGTATATTCGAAGTAATTGAAGGCCTGTGATTTATAGCGACGGTCGGGCATCCTTGAGTCGCGTTAGTTTTGGCTGGTAAAGCCTTGTGACCGGAGTCATTTGAGTTTGTCCGGAGCCATTAAGTCCCGAGTGAAGTAGTTTCGGTATCTATATCGAGGGTATGCCTTTTTAGGTGTCTTACAAGTTTGATATATAGCCGAAACTTTGAGATCAGGTTTATGCCTTTAGTAAGGTCTTACAAGTTTTACATGCCTTCGAGGTCTTACAGTTTTGGATACTTGGTACAAGTATGGTTCATGCCTTGCTTGAGGTCTTACAAATATTGTTGTTGCCTTATGTAGGTCTTACGAGACCGAGGCTGCCCGCATATGGCCTTACGGCCTCGGGTTTTGAAAAATTGATGGAGATGGCGATTGATGATAGTCCCCTAGCGATCGAGAGTTTCTTGTCTCGGGAGACATTACATGTGAACTTGGTATTGCCTCATTGAGGGCTCGTAATTTTGGAGCTTTCGACCCGGGGGTCGTGTAGCCTTGAGTTTTTGATGTTGGTCCCCGAGTGTTGGGACGTTTTTGGCTCTTGAACCACTTTGTGATCTTGATGTTGCCTTATTGAGGGCTTACGAGTTAGGAGCTCCGACCCGGGGGTCGCATCATTTTGAGTTGTTGACGCCAGTCCCCGAGTGTTCGGGGCGCCTTTCGGCTTTGGAGCCGTTTTTGCAAAAATATCGAGCTTTCTGGAAAGGCAAAATGCTTTTGGGAAGTATTCTTTGATTACTTGGTACAAGTGTACATGTTTTTACTATTGCGGGCTCCGTTGTTCTATGCAAACACGGTTCGTTCGACCATTTGGCCCGGTACATTACTTTCCTATTGAACCCCGTTCGGCGTATCTTGGCTTCTCCGAATAGGTGATCTTCCGGGGGATGGCCCCCAGTATTTGAGGTTGGTTGCAAAAGAAGCCTCGAATACTTGTTGAGTTTTTCTTAGGTAGCATATGGATGTTGCCTCGTTAAAAACCTTGCCAGTAAAACCTTTTTGGGATAAAAGCCCGGTCGAAGGAAAAGAGTGCAATGCATGCTTTTGAAGCCTAAGGCCTTAAAGTTGGAGAGTGTTTTGGCCGTTTCGATTGGATACCTGCACTCAGGTCAGTGTAGAATGTAATTGAAAGAGAGAGGATACGGTCATACCTTAGTGCAGAACATGTCGATGATGTTTCAAGCACTGATATGTTTCAGTCGCCTGTGATGAGGATGCGGTACGGTTTCCCACTTTGCTTAGTTAGGGATAGCCAAGAGTGTAGTTTGTTATTGCTTTTTTACTGTTTGCTTATCCTTCAGCTCCTTCAAAGGTGGAGGTACCGGTGTCGGGGCCACATTGTGTACTGCAAACATTTCTTTCGTCGCATGCTGCTCCACATAGACGACCTTAATCCCATCCTTTGTGGGAAATTTCATCATTTGATGGAGGGTGGAAGGTACTGCTCTCATGCAGTATATCTACGGCCTTCCGAGCAAGGCGTTGTACCTCATGTCTCCCTTGATGACATGGAATTTGGCATTTTGGGTTTTGCCGGCCACGTTGACTAGAAGGGTGATTTCCTCTTTTGTTGTTTTGCTCATCATGTTGAATCCATTGAGGACTCGAGAGGTAGGTACGAATTGGTCAAGCAGTCCGAGCTGCTTACCACCCTCGACCTGATAATGTTGGCCGAGCTGCTTGGACCCATAGGTACATGTTTAATCTGAAATGTATTTACAAGAAAAAAGATTACCAGTGCGTCGTTGTGGGGTTGAGACAAGGTCTCGATGTCCTCATTGCTGAATGTGAGGGCATCCTCGGGTATGTAATCTGGAGTTCGCTTTTCTCTGGTGATGGATATTTTTGTTCTTCTCATCATGGGCTCTTATGGGGCATCGATGCCTCCCAAGATCATGTGGATGACATGTTGTGGCTCATTCATTTCGTTCTTCTTGGCTGCCTATCTTTCCCGGAACTGGTTTTTGGCCCGATTGCTGAAGAATTCTCAGAGGTGACCTTTACTGAGTAGTCTAGTTACTTCCTCTCAGAGATGGTGGCAATCCTCTGTCCTGTGGCCGTGCGTGTTGTGAAACTCACAAACTAAGTTATGATTTCTTTGCGAAGGATCTGATTACATAGGCTTGGGCCACCTAGCGTCTCTAATTTTACTGATGGCGATCATGATGTCTGATATATCTATATTGAAGTTGTACTACAACAAGCGAGGTGCCTCCATTGGCCTCGTGTTTCTATCGAATCCATCTCTATTGACGAATCCTTGAGGGTTTTGGCCTTGGTCTATCCTTCGGTCATTGTGGGGTATGTTATGCCTCGAGGCATTTCTCCTATTTTCAGTGTACGGCTGGTACCTTTCTTTGTTTGGATTTGGCTCCTTTAATAGAAGCCTGCTTGGGTATACTGAGCCCGAGGGGGCTCCTAGTTGGTTGTCCTCGACCCTGATCTATGACTGGTATCGATTTTGGACATCCAACCAGGTCACAGCGGGATACTCGACCATGTTCTATTTCAGCTTCTTCGAAGCCACCGAGCTTCACTTATTCAAACCTTGAGTAAAGGCTTGTACTGCCCAGTCGTCGGAGACTGGTTGTAGTTCCATTTGAAAGTGAGATACGAACTATTGCAGCATCTTATTCTCCCTCTACTTGATCTTGAAGACGTCATACTTCCTTGTTGCTACTTTGATGGCACGGGCATGTGCCTTTATGAAGGTATCTGCCAATATGGTAAATAAGTCTATAGAGGTAGGAGCTAGGTTGTGATGCCACATCATGGCCCCCTTCGAGAGTGTTTCCCCGAACTTCTTTAGTAAGACAGACTCTATCTCGTCATCCTTTAGGTCGTTGCCCTTCACTGCGCAAGTGTAAGCAGTAACGTGCTCATTGGGGTCTGAGGTCCCGTTGTATTTTGGAAGGTCTAGCATTCTGAACTTCTTTGGAATAGGTTTTGGAGCCGCTTTGTCTAGGAACGGCCTTTGTATGAACTTCTTCGAATCTACACCTTTCAGGATCGGGGGTGCGCCCAGAATTTGGTCGACCCTGGAGTTGTAGGTCGAGACCTTTTTGTCATTGGCTTTTATCTTCTTCTCACCCGATTTGATCCTCTTTGTGAGGTCCTCAGGCATCTTTACGATGGCAGAGTTGGCTACCGACCCGTTGTTGCTTGACCTCTCCGGTACTTGCTCGACCAAGGGAATCGTCTGCGGCGCAACCGTGCTAGGAGTTTTCTGGTGACTTTGCAGTCGAGCAATCGCTAGTTGTTGTTCTTACAACATTTCAAAAATAACGTGAAGGCTAACCTCCCGTTATTCCCTAGCTGGGGTTTCCTGAGCTTCTTGTCGGTCTCCTTGGTGCACGCTCCTGTTAGTGTGGGAGATCACATCGACATGTTGAGCATCACATGAGACCGCGTCCGCGGGAATCGGTTCTGGTGCATTCTCAGGGTTTCGTGGTGGTACACCAACACCTGGGACACCTATACCATTTTCTCCGCAGTTCTCAAGATTGTTGTTCACTGAGTCGGACATTTTGACCTGAAATCAAAGATCTTGGGCAAGAAAAAGTGTGAAAGATAACTTGCGTTATGTAGTTAAACCAACAAGAAAAATCACTATTATTTTTAGCCCCACTGTGGGCACCAATGAACCATCTACAAGGCCTACATAGGCAAGCGTGGGTAAGTAAAAGTACCGTCAAATGTATGGAAAGCGTTAAAAATATTGAAAGGCACTTAGCGTGGTTCTTGGCCTCCCACCGGCCCCTTGTAAATCGTGCCACTTGCGCTCATCGTAGGAAGAAGTGGAATCTAACTTTTTGACCCAATCCTCGAGGTCGGGTACCGCTAGGGGCGCCCAAGCTTCGGCTGCCAGAAGAAAGATAAGGGCGTTATGGAACATGAGAGAATATGAATATATTCAAGAAAGACGAACTCCACTTACGGTTAAAGTTCCACTTCTCCGGAAACGACATTTTTCCTCGGGAATGATATCCGAAGTTCTTACTCTAACAAACCATCTCATCCAACCCTGATCTTTGGGCTCGTCGGTGCTGGAAAAGAAGGACTTCCTTGTTTGGCGTTGCAGCTTGATGAGCCCACGAAATAAATAGGGCCGATACAACCGAACCAGGTAGCTAAGGGTGAAATCCAAACCCTTGGCCTTCTTAGAGAAGTACCGCAACATGATCACAATATGCCAGAACGAAGGGTGGATTTGGCCGAGGGTGACTTTGTATGTCTTGTAGAAGTCGATCACCACCGGATCGAGGGGGCCCAGTGTGAAGGGGTAAGTGTAAAACCTCAAAAAACCCTCCTTATGAGTAGTTATGCTTTCATCAGGCTTCGGGATATGAATCTTGACCTCGTCTCCCCATCGACAAGCCTCCCTTACCTCCTTGATGAGCTGCTTGGTTATCAGGCTAATATATCGTGACACGTGCTCGCATCGGCCCTTGACATCTGGAGGATTCTCGATACCAAAGTCCTTCTTGATGATGCAATCACCAGAGGTGATCTCTTCAAGTGTCGGTGGGACCACCGATTTGGCTGGCCGGGAGGCGGAGGAAGATGATGCTTTTTCTTTTTTAGGGACCGTCTTGGAAGTTTTGGCCATGGTTGTAAGGTAAGGAATGCGGGTGAACAGGGATGTAGTGTTTTCGGCTAGAGCTTGGTATTTTAAGGCGTTTAAAGAGGCGGAGGAAACATGTGATTGAAGAAAGAGATGATGATTGGAAGATATTGAAGAAAGGTAAAATTATTTACAAAAGAAAGACGCCCCATATTTATAGAGGGGCAGTGACGGTTCGAAGCCGTTAATGGTCGACCAACACTGGCGTGCATTTAATATTTTTAGGAAAGTGAGCTGATGGAACGTTTCGGTCACTTCAAACGTTGGCTTCACAAGGACAACGTCATCACTAGATGTTCGAGAAAATCAAGGTCAAAATCGTTTCATATCATTCCCTTCTAACAAACGCGGGGACTATCTGTACGCGGTCAAAATCGAGGAGCGTGATTTTTTGAAGTCTTAAATCGGCCTATAGGTCCGAGTCCGGGAGACTCAAAGTGGAGATCAAATCCGACTGAGGGACGCCTACCTCGAGAAAGCTAATCGAAGGCCTATCACGACCTACATCGAGGGCAGCACAATCTCGAAGTCAATCAAGAAAGAGCGGGAATTTCTCTAGGACAAGTGGACCAGGGCATTAATTAAAGGATAAGGTTTGTATGAAATGGCAGATCCATACTAGGCCGTTATACACATGTACCAATAGAATTCTTTAACTTTGTGAGGAATGTGCTACATTGGAATTTTCTCCTCCTATATAAAAGGGCCCCCAATCATTTTGTAAAGATCAGATCTTTTACAGCAATAGAACTTTCTTATTCTTCTCTTGTTTAACGTGCTCAGCATTTACTCTTTAGCTTTATTGTTTTTACTTTATTGTTCATACTTTATTGGTCTTAGCTGACCTCAAGGTCCCTGGATAATCGAGCTCTAGGCCCCTACTGTTTCAACAACATTGATTTGGTTTATTATTTCTTCTGACATAAGCTCAATATTACTTGTATAATCACTAGTATTAAAATATATTACGTATCTTTAAAACCACTAAATAATTTTAATTGTTATTCACATTTTTCGAGGTAAACATAGACACATAAATTTTATTATGAAGTGAGAATGATAGAGGGAAAACGTTTATTTACGCTTGAAAAGCTAATGAAAGAGTTTACTAGGGAATCTAAAGCACGTGCTAGACTAGGATAACCATCTAATGGTAGTAGCTATAATAGGTATATTGGATAATTAACATCGGTATAATAGGTATAAAATGAAACAACATTTGAAATGAATAAAAATGGGTAATTGGTTTGGGCTGTACAGGGAGTTTGCATAATTTCCTCAATAATTTTTGCTCGCCTATGCTTTACGTTTTCTTGTCCCGCTTGATTTGTTTAAAAAAAATTTGTCCTTATTCCACTGTTGTTTAATTGGCCAAATATATAAGCAGTCCCTTAAACTTTTTTTTTTCCATTTAAACACCTGAACTAAACCTTGTTCCTATTGAACACTTAATCTATGCTGAAAATGTGTCTATTGAGCACATAATTGACAACCTCTCCCAACAATAAAGTGAGTGAGTCTCAAACGCCTGACATGGCAAAAAACCCATGAAAATCTTTTTTTTTATAAACTTCTTTAATGGAGTAATATTTTCCTGGAATCTCTCGTCCCTCCTTCCCTTCGTTTTCTACTTGCCGCTGCCCTCATCCACTAAAAGACAACTAAACTAAGTCATCAGAGGTTTTATAATTTTTACTTTGCCATCATGTATGCAAGTTTATTACTACGAGTAATTAGATGTATTTGGTGAAAGAAATACAAAATTATGCTAAGGGGAATATGAAAACACAAAATTGAAACCCAGCTAATTCCAATTCCTCAAAGTTTAACGATTAAGAATCAATTCAAACCATAAATCGGCACAATAACTTCGAAGAACCCTACTTTTTCCGTCAAAATACTTAGATATTGTACCCGTTGTTTATGTGTGAATTTGATCATAGACAAATAGAACAAGATTTAAGAGAGAGAGGGAGAGAGAGATAAAGTTGTTGAATTTAATTTGATAGAATCAGGAGATTTGCTTTATGGTGTGCTTCACTTTGGGAATATGGTGATGGATGTGGCGGAAGGGCAGCGGAGACGTGGTGGTTCTGGTCGTGAAAATGACTGTCAAGGAAAGGAGGGGATGAAGGAAAATAAAAAAATAAAACCTTCGGTCCTTCACACTCTCTATTGAAGTGAAGTGCACGCATGCTGCCATGTCAGTAGCGTGTGTTCAATTGGCACACTTAAACTCAAGTTCAGGTGTTTAATAGGAACAAGGTTTAGTTCATGTGTCTAAAAGAAAAAATTGTCAAATTTAAGAGGCCACTTATGTATTTGGCCTTTAATTTAATTTGACGATTTACATGTCATTATTTTCAAAATTTGTAATATATCTAATAAATTAATAGAAATACCAACAGTAACAACTTTTACTGGATTAACGCTCAAATTTAACTTCTTTTTCACATGCGACTGCACAAATCATAAATTATTCTAAGGTAATGCATCTAGATGGACGCCTTTAAATAGAAGAACGCGGTTGAGGGATTTAATCAAAGTTCCCATCTTAAAATTAATTTTCTTTTTCTCTCATAATGAACGCGGTTGGAAACTTGAAAAGTCTACAACTACTAGGGTGTGTTTGGTATGATGAAAATATTTTCTTGAAAATGAGTGTTTTTATCACTTATTTTTCTTTGTTTGGTTGGCAAGTGGAATTTTTTTTTCGGAAAATATATTCTATTGTTTGTTAGAGAATAGAAAATATTTTTTTATGCTACTCTTCTTACCCCCTTTCCCCAAGTCCCCATGTTTCTTTGAAAGTATAAAATATTTTTAAAAAAATAATTTTTTATGCTACTCTCCTCAACCCACATTTACCAAAATCCCCATATTTCTTTTCAAAATTCATAAACTCAAAGGAACTAATGTGATACTTTACTTTTTCACACATGAACAACATTGAAATTTGAGCTCGATAACTAAAAAAAAATACTCTTTCTCCAACATGAAAATAAAGTAATTATTTTATTGAAATAAAAGAAAATACATTTTCTATATCATGAAAAGAAATACTCATTTTGTTGAAATGAAAAAAGAAAGTACCATATTTACAACATGAAAATTATTTATTAAAATAAAAGAAAATACCTTTTTTACATCATGAAAAGAAAGTATTTTTTTTTGTTAAAATGAAAAAAATACTTTTTTATATCATGAAAAGAAAATAATCATTTGTTGAAATGAAAAAAATATCTATTTATAACATGAAAAGAATGTACTATTAATAATATTTTTATTTAGGGTGGTAGTAGGGCAGCGAGGGTGGGCATGGGCCAGGGGATGGGGGTAGGGGTAGGGTGGGGTGATAGGTGAAGTTGTGAGGGTGGGTTGGTGGGGATGGAGAATAGAGTGAGGAAGATTAAAAAAGAGTTTTTGGAAAATGTTTTCCCTTCACTTGATAGGGAAAACATTTTCAGTTCCTGATGAAAATATTTTTCAAAATATTTAAGCTTACCAAATATGAAAAAATTAAAAAATATTTCCGGCAAAAGTATTTTCCTTTTTACCAAACACATCCCTAGTCTACTAGTATTTTCTTTTTCTTTTTTCTTTGTTGTAGCATTATTTCTCAAGAAATGGTAATTATTTGTTGCCTTCAGTAGTCAGTAATTTGCAATTTATTTGCTTCAACCATCAAACAATAATACATATAAAAGAAAAATATTTAAAAACTACTCCCTCTATTTTAATTTATGTGAATATATTTGACTGGACATGGAGTTTAAAAAAAGAGAGAAGATTTTTGAACTTGTGGGTAAAATGAGACACATTTATTTTGTGTGGCTATAAATCATTACATAAAGGTATATTGTTTCCAAATATGGAAAGAAGTCATTCTTTTTGACATGGACTAAAAAGAAAATAGATTCACATAAATTGAAACGGAGGGAGTACTAGATTACCATTTCAGTATTTCTGCTGAGAGATAATTGCCTCTTTGACACAATTATCCCTACCAGGAAACTGCAATGGCAATCATCAAAAATAGACTACAATTAGCATTCTGCCAAAATCACCAACGAGGATTGATCACGCCCAACTTTAGTCCTATAAATCATAAGTGGTTACTGTAAATATAATTTGGTCTAAAAGTCTGGAGTCGAATCTCATAGAGAAATAAGGTTTAGCTACAACTGTTCACTATCACCAAAAGGACAAGTTCGAACAATTCCTAAGTTATAAATATAAAGATTCTTATGTCTAATTAATTAACTAACAAATTAAATGAGTAAATTAACAACTAAAGATACTAAGGGTTGGAGACAAGATTAAGGGTGTCTAGAGTTATGATTTCTCCAATTATCGGAATCCTTACTGCTACGTCTCCTATAATTTAGTCTAATTATTGTCTACTGATCGTGAGCACCTCAGTTGTCATAATTCTCTCCTGAGCAACTACAACAATTTACTGGACATATTCTTCCGAACTACGCTAGCTGACACTATCTTACCGCTCAGTATGACCACGCCAAGGGTTTGTTATTCTTAATCACACCTTTAAACATGCCGTATTGATTCCTCATATACGTTAGGAGTGACGTTGTTCAACAACTACCTAAATATGTACCTTTTTTTCATGCAATACATAATAAATAGGCACAACCAATTGATGGTCATTCAATCAACAAAAATAAGTACGTAATTGAACAAGTAAAGAAATTCAAAGGCTAAATTATATTAAAACTTAACAAGAATTCATCCTCCAAAAAGTTTCATCAAAATCATAAATTATAAATTAGCTACGCATAGTAGTATGTGAAAATACAATACTAAAATTCATAACCAACAATAGAAAACAGGAAGAAGAAAAGAAAAACTTGTGGTTGAATCTCCTCCTTGCTCCTAGTGTATTCTTGCCTCCAAAGGTGTTGTGTAACCTTACAATAGTGTCTCATCCTCTAAAATTCACATTTTATGATGTATTTATATGACCTAGGTAGGGTGAGGGCCATCCAATACAATCCAATCTCGAATAGGAGAACCGGAATTCGCGTTTGTCTTCGCGCGTCGCGTGCCCATGGACACGGACTCAGGTTTTGCAATTTTTCAGTTCGTGAAGCGATCCGTGTCTTCGCTTTACTTCGCTCTTTTGTGACTTCGATTTTCTCCTTTTTCGAATTCTTTTCGTACCCACGCACGAGATTGGACGAGTTCGTAATTCTTTCCGTCTCTTCCTTTTTGTGTCAAATTATTATCTTTTGATCATTTATCATCCAAAGTCGTTCCTACACATAAGAAACATAATGAGAATATTTCACTTCAAAAATTACGCAATTTCCCATTACTCTAACAAAAATTAATGTGAGCATGTGATTTTTGCCCTATATGAATTACTCCTATAAAATCCCAAGAAAATAGGTTTTCTGTTAATTATTTGCCATTTTAGGAATTTTTGTAGAATTTTATTTAATTATTTGCATTTTTGTGCATGTTTAAATTTTATTTAAATCATGAAAAATACCATGCATTGCATTTAAGATTTCTTTTTTATATATATTTTTAGGATTAATCAGTAATTATTTGTTTTACAGAAATTTAAAAATCCCAAAAATAGATCATTTCACATCTTTTGTCTTTTAATTTTTAATTTATTAATTTTTTCTTTTAATTTAGAATTAAGTGATGTTTATAATTTTATAATTAGTTTAATTTCACATTTTTAGATAATTTAGGATTTCAATTTTAGGATTTTTAATTAAAAGAAAAAAGGAAAAGAAATTAGAAATAATAGAAGGAATTGAAAAGGGGTTTTTATTTTTGAAATTGGGGTAATTTCACAACTAATCTGACCCAAACCGGCCCAAATTGCCCCAAAACCTATCCAATTAACCCAGGCCCAGATAGCCTCACCTGGTCCAGCTCCCCCGGTCCCCAAACGACCCTGTTTTGTGAATGATTGATCACAGCCGTTGGATCTCGTTAATCTAGCGGCCCGGAACTGGTCTATCAATTTACATATAACTGTCTGAATGAGACAGATCCCCCTATTACCCCTCTCATTCCGTCTCTCTTATCTCTC
Organism: Nicotiana tabacum; assembly: GCF_000715075.1. NCBI lineage: Eukaryota > Viridiplantae > Streptophyta > Magnoliopsida > Solanales > Solanaceae > Nicotiana > Nicotiana tabacum. The sequence continues at coordinate 84,541,655 of NC_134080.1, forward strand.
AAAGTTAACCCTAGCCGCCCTAAAATCCATCGCCGCCTCCGCCACAAATCACCCACCGGAAATCGACTCACGATGGTTCTGGTGCTCCAATCCACCGCAAATTAACACCCCATACTCCCCTTCCCCTCATTTTTATGAATCTCTTAACCAGTTTCCCCAAATCCCTATTAAATTCCTCGAATCTCAAATCTAAATTTCGATACCAAAAACCCTAATCTCCCCAAATCCACCAAAAATTTCACCAGGTTGTCCCCTCACTCCCTTCACTCCTAATCCCCAACTAGTTCGCCCAGAAAGCCCCTCAAAATCGAGCAAATTCAGATCGAGGATTTGAAGACCTAAAAAACCTCTGCCGAGTTGATTCCGGGATTTTAATGGCTCAATTCTACCTGAGTCAACTGGTTTATATACGAGCAGTTGATTCATGTGGGTTTGACCTATTTTCAAGCTGGCCCTAACCAGTCCAAGCTCCAACCAATTCCTCCGGTTCCAGATTGTTCCACTATAGGTAATTTTCTAGTTTTTTTTTCTATCTTCTTTTCTTTTTTCTCTTCTCTTGGCCATCTCTTTTTCCTTTCCTTTGATTGATTTTTCATTACGTTTGTTCTGTCTGTAATTGCACGTTTTAGATTTTTGTTGTCCCCTTTGCATTTGGTCATTAGGAACTAATCATGTAGTTTAGAGTTCGTTTTTAGTTTAGTTTGTTATTTACTTTCCCATGATTTCATTTTCTCTTCAATTTTCTTTTCCTTTTTATTGTTCACATTTTTGATTAGTCGCATGTTTAGGTTTAATTTCAGATTTTATTCACGACTGCTTAGTTGTTTACTTGTTCTTGACTGATTGGAGTATGTCTAAATCTTAATACTCAACTGCATGAGTTGAATTAGTCATTACTGTTTCTTTTTATTGCTTTCCTGTTATCTCTTTTTCTTCTTCTTCTTCTCTTTTGTTTGTTGTTGTAGAATTTAGGTTCATTTTGCAATTAGTAGATGCCCTGATTCAGTCATTAGTTTAGTTTTAATTAGGAGAACATTTCCTCTTATGGATTGATTTAGTTAGTTCTAGATGGCAACCCCATGATTCTCCTAGGCCTTTTTGATTGAAATTTCTGATCTTCTCTAGGATTGTTTTTGTTTGTCCTGATTTGAGAATCAATAGGAACTTTAGGGACTCAATTGTACCTGAAAAGTTTAGATTAGAACTTAAATAAGCTGTAACTTAAAGGGTAAAATTGGATTTTTACTTAGGCTAAAATCAGAAAATTCTAGAACTTAGGTCAGCTATCCCTATCCTTAGCCAATGCTGATATTGGATAAGAGAAAAAGGATGTACAGCTGTCAAAAGATGCTGTACTATTCTAAAATTTTGGAATTTAGGTCAGAATATTCCCTTTTGATGTCATTTTTGCACACTTTATAAAAGGGAACATTATTCACTCACACACACATAGACATTGAGCATCATTTTACTGCATAAAAGTTCCATTTTCTTTCTGAAAATGTTCAGATTCCAGAAAACTTGCCAAAAAAATTCAAAATTCCTTATTTTCTGATTCTTCACAAGTTGAAAAATATGGCTTGAAGTGGAAGGTTTTCTTGTTTCCTTGAGCTGGTTGTCTGGTTTCAAAGTATTCCCATTTGGTTCAAAATTTTCTGATTCATTTTCTGGGCTGCTTCTGTCATCACTGCTGAAATTCAATCTACTGTTTTCTGACCTTTAGCTGGTCATTTAGTTGTTTTTCTGCACTCAAGTATGTGAAACTCCCATGTAAATCTTCTTAGAATATAAAATGAGAGTTTGAATCACTGAATGTATGGCCATGCCTAAGTTATATGTGTTCTTCTATGTGTTCTTGTTGAGATGACTATCATACTTGCTTGCAATTTCTTTCTATGATTCACTAGTGATCTTGTTTGTCCATCTTAGACTAAATGCATAAATCTGGAATGATATGGTGTCCATTGAAGAGTAATTTATATTATAAAATTTGGTAATCCATTTTTAAGCATTGAATCTATAGTAATAATTGATTATGACTTGTTGTTTCGCTCATTTGGTGCTTCTCATGGCCAATCTGATGCACAAGGGAAAGTCCAGTGGCTTTTTGCCACGCCCCAAAACCGAGGAGCGCGACCGGCACTCAACCGACTAAACCCGACTGAGCAAGCATGCTAGATTTCATTTTACCCAAAGTCATCCTTGAATAAAGAGAATATATACTCCATTATTCAAACTCTGAAAATAATTAATTAACAACTTCGTTCATAATTTTGAAGATATTACAAGTTTTATACCACATTGCCAAACATCAATATTTCCAATTTAATTCCAATACCCGACACTACCCACAACCTGTCTACGGAGCCTCTAAATACAACTGAAGAGTAATATGGAAATACCGGCAATAAGGCCCCGGCTATACCTCAAATACAATGTACATAATAAACAGATGAAACAGGACCCCGAAACAAAGTGGGGCTCACCAAGTCAGCTGAAAGGATGATGCGGCACTAGCTGTGACCAACGCTGCCTGCTATAGAAACACCTACATCCATTTAAAGACATAGCGCCCCTAGCAAAAGGGACGTTAGTGCCAACTAATAGCACTAGTATGTATAACTAAACACCATCTAATTAGAAAGAACTATCATGCAAAAATAAGGAAATCACAAGTATAACTCGAAAGATTTAAACGATCACAACATTATCAATATAAAAGAATCATAGCACGTCATGTTTCCATAGACATTAGTTTGGGGCATTTCATACTGTTCAACATTGTTCACAATACCACCGCTATCTTGAGCGGAGTCCGATCTCGACCTGATCGGCTAGGTCACCTCATTTGACACATATACTTCAATCACAATCTCATTTTCCCTTTCTCCAGAATTCATTCACAATACCACCGCTATCTTTAGCGGAGTCCGATCTCGACCCGATCGGCTAGGCCGCCTTACCAAGGCATTGTTACCTTCTCATTAATCATTTCATTTCACATATGTCATTTCATCGGCACTTGGGGCCACAACTCTTCACATCATTCTTGGCACTAGGCCGCATTTCATAACTCAATCTCTTCTTTCCCACATTTCACATAATTTCCACATATTTCACATCAATATCAATTTCAACAACAAGCCATTCAATTCAAGATGTCAAGTACACATGAGAGGAATCATGAATTTTGGGCATATAAAATATTTCAGAAATCATACACCTCAAGTTATTAACAATGGAAATTTAAACACAACGAATTCTCCCAAAAAGGAGGGGATACACCAACCCGCAATAAAAACACACCTCAAAGGCATAAGCAAGCAATTGCACCAATTGTTCTTGAATTACTCTTTTACAATCATGACAATATACAATTTCAACATCGAAGTATGTAACAACTCGGATCACATTGGATGTACTCATAAGGCAAGACATTATCTCGAATAGCCACTTATGGCATAAATTGTGTATAAAGCCTTTAGGGCACTTTATTATTGAAGTCAGTTATGGAAAGTGAAGTCAACGCTCATTTCATAATCTATTTCATATTTTCGCATGCCATAGGCATCACCAGGCACCATTATAATTCAAGTTCTCGACACGTTGGCCATACTCTATTTCCCAAATTCATTTTGATTTATTTCACACATATCTACCCATAGAGGATTTCATATAGTTTGGTATAACAATCTCAATTTAAACTTGACTTGAAATCTAGGCAATTTAGCATATACTTCACATTCTTCACATATCCTCAATTTACCAAGAATAGCATATTGAACACAATGAGGTACATCTTTCACATATATTCTTGCAACACCCAAATCCTTTGAAATAATGAATACTACATAAATCAAGTTCCGGACTTACAACATATGTGGGGACACCATGGGAGCTCAATTTCTAAGAAGAGGGAGTTTTAGCCATACATACTTGAAATTTGCCCCTTAATGATACTACAATGATCCAATACACTTAAGTAACTTCAATCTACTATACAACATCCAATAGGGCCAATATTAGTAATAAATTCCATAACTTAAGCCATTTAGGCATATTATCAAACACCTTATAGGTATAGATATTTATACCTCATAACTATAGTATTGGTTCATCCAACTATCACCATTAACCAACAATTCATCCCACCATTATTCTTTAACAATTTATAATCTTAACACCACATGTGTGATCAACCATTCACACCCAACCAACAAAATCCCATCAAATAATCACCTTTAAATCCCTACCATGGTTGTGTATTTAAATTGGGAATTTATGACTTCTGATCACCATACCATAAGTTGTAATACTTGATTCATACTCATAATTCCATAATAACTCCATATATGTAAGTCTAAGGGTAAAGGTTTACCTCTTGTAGACCAAATCTTGAAAGACAACTTTGGGGTGTTCTTGAGATTTTGAAGAAATCCTATGAAATCCAATCAAAATCGTGTTGTAACTAGTGATTGAGATGTGAAATCACCATGAAAACACGCTTAAAAACTCACCTTAGGTGTGCAATTGGATGCCTTGGTCGGATTGGGGATGGAGAGGATGCCCTAGTCTTGAAAAATGACTTAAATTCTCTAATTTCCCGTCCTTAGGTGTATTTAGAGGTCTGCCACTAGCGCGCCCGTGCTAAGGCCGCGCTAACGAGGGAGAATTCTTCGCAATAAGCGTGGCCGCGCTAATGACACATGCCAAGTAAAATGGTCGTAACTTTCTCTATATACCTCCAAATTACGAACGGTTTAATTTGTTGGAAACTAAACTTAAAGGGCTTTAATTTTATAGGTTGTGCATCACACAACCCTTTATATAACTGGAGATATGATCGTCCAAAGTGAGGTCTTGTGCGCACTCATTTACAACTTTAGTCTATTATGAAATTTTCCAACTTGGCTTAGACTTAGGCCTCTCCTTAGACCCCAAATCACTTATATTATGACTTATACGCTTATTATCATATCCAATTGATATCCATTATATCATGAATTCTCATTTGCACACAAAAAAATAATTAGCCTACCTTGACACCACAAAATCTTAAATTTCTTGGAAAAATTTCCGGGGCCTTACATTCTCCCCCCCTTAGGATCATTCGTCCTCGAATTAGGATCGAGGTTCATTCATTAGTCATACTTATGTAACTTCAGCTTGTTCACTTCATGAAATATATCAACAGCCCCGAATTTGGCTAACTCCATAAATTTCCGAAAATTTTGCCAGAGTTTCCTTTGTAACTAGGCCTATCCACCTGTCAGAGAACCACCAAAACCATCCTAAAAACACATCTACATTATCACGATGATACCTGGACATGGACTGCACATTTTAAATCATATCACCTACAAGGTACCTTTCAAACCAAAATTAATTATTACACAATCAAGCGAATCTTTCCACGACACTTTCGGCCTTCAAGGTGGCCTCCTCGACTTACAAGCTTTACCACAACCCATTCGTAAAAACAATCCCAACCTCCAAACTTATCTAACAAGGATGACAACTAGATACCTCGCATAAGCTAACTATCCATTAACTTCACGTTCAATAGTTTCCACCAGGATAATACACAATAGGTCTCCAACTACCTTCTTAGACATATACATATGAAAACACATAATACATGTAGAACAACGATGTTAAACATAATACTCATAGCATGACCCAATGTGAACTACACTTAGGCAACCTTCATTATCAACTCACATAACATCTTTAGGGGAAAGTATTAAGAATAACTCCTTCACCTTCCTAAACTCTAAAACTCTTCACGAACGCCCATGCTAAACCTTTGATGACCTTCCAAAATTACTCTAAGATGTACTATCATAAACAGACGGTAAAATTACCTATCGAATATATGGGATCACATGGGGATACTTCCTCTTTGACATGTTTGAACCTTCAATACCCAATATATCTAATACAGTAAGGAGCAACGAAGTTCAAGATTGGGCTGGAATTATTCAAGAATCCATTTAGGCCCTGAGCAAAGTATTTCATAAGGTTATATGCTAAGAGACACGAAGATTTCTATTAATGATGCCGATATGGTTAATCATTGTGACGTCATCAACTATTATACAATTAAAGCATAGGGGTAACTCGTACGTTGGCAATAGGAACCATTAAGGAGGAACAATCAAGTACGTGACCCAGTCGCCTCCTGGAGTGTAGGGAAAATCCAGTTATCAAGAATGAGAATATTCTGGCACCTTGAATGTGATATGGGTTTCAAAACACATGAAGTTGAATTACACTCTTAACGTTAACTGACACAAGGGATATATGCCACAAGCCCATGAGGATGAAAAGAAGTTGAACACTTATGAGATTATCATACTTCAAACAGCTTAACCCTTCCTGATAATTGATACTATATGAGAGAAGCAAAGATACAATAACTTGCCTTCCAAATCAAAGTGCAAAAATCTGAAGGCATCTAACCTCAACCTTTCACGAGTGAAATCACATAGCTAGGACATCTTAATATTGGGACGAAATCATATATTTGTTAGAGGGGTTGTAATGGCTAACATGATGCTCTGGGGAGAAAGACAAATAACACTCCTACCCACCCAGAAAGGTGGAATACCAAGGATAGCAAAACCCCCTGCACATGACAACAATATAGTCAATGATTCTAGAAGTCGAGGGTGTAAGGACAACCAAACTCAATGAGACAGTGCAAAATAATCATAGAAAGTTTATAGATGTTCATGATGAACTCTCCATGGGTTTTGACATGAAAAAGGAAGTGTTATAGTGACACCTAGAAGGGCATGTTCTCTTATGGTTATCGAACAAGTGTTGGGATATAGCACAATGAATTCACTAACTAGGGAATACAATTAACACATTGTGGAGGTATAAAGAGAAAATAATCATTTGTTATGAGCTACATACTTCTGCTATATTAACTCCCAGACTGCAATACAAGACCACATCATGCGCGACCACAATACTAGAAACCAAGTGAGCTACTTGCTACGGGATATCTCAAGTGGACATGAAAGTTATGGCGACACAAGATCTTCCTGTGATGGGGATGTGAGGATCTCAATTTTCAGAAAGACGTTATGCACACGGTGACTGTTTCGATTGATATGCACTCATATGATCGGTGTTGATGTATGCTCTCATGTTACTTGACAGTGAGAAGGTTTCATGATGATATTTGCAAGATAGTAGATTGGTTGTTCAAACCATATAAGCCATATACACGATTGAGTAAAAGAGTGACTCGAGAAGGATCGCAACGCTGGGATGCTTTGCATGGAAATTGACACCACATAGGTAAATTTTACGATGGTGCATGTATAGGCACAAGTGAGCAGATGTTGTCCATTTAAATGAAACGTTTATGTAAGAAATTCATTAGGAATAGTCCCTTGTTGAGAATTTAGGAAAAGCAAGTGGGAAGTATCAATAGTGTTATAGCTCAATTAAGGAACATAGTTATAGAGCTCGATTCCATTGGAGGCTATAAGTAAGAGAACCGTGATCGAGAGACTTTGTGAATAATACGTCTCAATCAAAGAGCAGGTGCATGCAATATTTTGTGATTTAGATTCTTTTTAAGAACATATCTATGCAGGCTCCCAATATAGGTGTACGTATATAATCAGGAAAAGTATGTGGCGTTCAGAATGACGTACTAATGGGTCAGTTACTTAGTGACTCTAGATTGGCGGGGCAGTGCCTTAACTGATGCACCCCGACTTCATATCTGTAACATACATTGGTAACATACTGATATACTACATGATCTGGTAGTGCAATGATATTAATAGGAACACGGGTATTCCCCTTAGCAACAAGTTCTACCAATCCCTCCATGGCTCGACACATTCTCCTAACAAGTCCTTGGGCAATCCACTCAGACTCAATGGTGGGATCAATCCCTCCTTACATGCTTCAAATTCGTGGATTATGGTATCAGGATTACCAATCTTGAGAATAAGACTTAGAGAGGAAATCAGCTCCCTATCTTGAGCTATATCGCACGATCTGGAGTATCGAAGAAGGGTGAAATTCCTAAATGCCCAAGTAGCCTCCAACTTATATATGTGGTCCACAACACACCGATAATAAGGACTCTACTAGACACGGCTCCGAGACATCCAAGGACACTTTAAAACCTTAGGCTCTGATACCAAGTTTGTCATGCCCCAAAACCGAGGAGCACGATCGGCGCTCAACCGAGTAAACCCGACTGAGTAGGCTTGCTAGATTTCATTTTACCCAAAGTCATCCTTGAATAAAGAGGAGATATACTCCATTATTCAAACTTTGAAAATAATTTATTAACAACTTCGTTCACAATTTTGAAGATATTACAAGTTTTATACCACATTGCCAAACATCAATATTTCCAATTTAATTCTAATACCCGACACTACCCACAATCTGTCTACGGAGCCTCTAAATACAGCTGAAGAGTAATATAAAAATACCGGTAACAAGGCCCCGGCTATACCTCAAATACAATGTACATAATAAACAGATGAAACAGGACCCCGAAACAAAGTGGGGCTCACCAAGTCAGCTGAAAGGATGATGCGGCACTAGCTGTGACCAACACTGCCTGCTATAGAAACACCTACATCCATTTAAAGACATAGCGCCCCCGACAAAAGGGATGTTAGTGCCAACAAATAGCACTAGTATGTATAACTAAACACCATCTAATTATAAAGAACTATCATGCAAAAATAAAGAAATCACAAGTACAGCTCAAAAGCTTTAAACGATCATAACATTATCAATATAAAAGAATCATAGCACGTCATGTTTCCATAGACTTTAGTTTGCGGCATTTCATACTGTTCAACATTGTTCACAATACCACCGCTATCTTTAGCGGAGTCCGATCTCGACCCGATCGGCTAGGTTGCCTCATTTGAGACATATACTTCAATCACAATCTCATTTTTCCTTTCTCTAGAATTCATTCACAATACCACCGCTATCTTGAGCGGAGTCCGATCTCGGCCCGATCGGCTAGGCCGCCTTACCAAGGCATTTTTACCTTCTCATTAATCATTTCATTTCACATATGTCATTTCATCGGAACTTGGGGCCACAACTCTTCACATCATTCTTGGCACTAGGCCGCATTTCATAACTCAATCTCTTCTTTCCCACATTTCACATCATTTTCACATATTTCACATCAATATCAATTTCAACAACAAGCCATTCAATTCAAGATGTCAAGTACACATGAGAGGAATCATGAATCTTGGGCATATACAATATTTCATAAATCATACACCTCAAGTTATTAACAATGGAACTTTAAACACAACGAATTCTCCCAAAAAGGAGGGAATACACCAACCCGCAATAAAAACACACCTCAAAGGCATAAGCAAACAATTACACCAATTGTTATTGAATTACTCTTTTACACTCATGGCAATATACAATTTCAACATCGAAGTATGTAACAACTCGGATCACATTGGATGTACTTATAAGGCAAGACATTATCTCGAACAACCACTTATGGTATAAATTGTGTATAAAGCCTTTAGGGCACTTTATTATTGAAGTCATTTATGGAAAGTGAAGTCAAGGCTCATTTCGTAATCGATTTCATATTTTCGTGTGTCATAGGCATCACCAGACACCATTATAATTCAAGTTTTCGGCACGCTGGCCATACTCTATTTCCCAAATTTATTTTGATTTATTTCAAACATCTCTACCCATAGAGGATTTCACATAGTTTGGTATAACAATCTCAATTTAAACTTGACTTGAAATCTAGGCAATTTAGCATATACTTCACATTCTTCACATATTCCCAATTTATTAAGAATAGCATATTGAACACATTGAGGTACATCTTTCACATATATTCTTGCAACACCCAAATCCTTTGAAATAATGAATACTATATAAATCAAATTCCGTATGCGGGGACACCATGGGAGCTCAATTTCTAAGAAGAGGGAGTTTTAGCCATACATACACGAAATTTGCCCCTTAATGATACTACAATGATCCAATACACTTAAATAACTTCAATATACAATACAATATTCAATAGGGCCAATATTAGAAATAAATTCCATAACTTAAGCCATTTAGGCATATTATCAAACACCTTGTAGGTATAGATATTTAGACCTCTTAATTATAGTATTGGTTCATCCAACTATAACCATTAACCAACAATTCATCCCACCATTATTCTTTAATAATTTATACTCCTAACACCACATGTGTGATCAACCATTCACACCCAACCAACAAAATCCCGTCAAATAATCACCTTTAAATCCCTACCATGGTTGTGTATTTAAATTGGGAATTTATGACTTCTGATCACCATACCATAAGTTGTAATACTTGATTCATACTCATAATTCCATAATAACTCCATATATGTAAGTCTAAGGGTAAAGGTTTACCTCTTGTAGACCAAATCTTGAAAGACAACTTTGGGGTGTTCTTGAGATTTGGAAGAAATCTTATGAAATCCAATCAAAATCGTGTTGTAACTTGTGATTGAGAAGTGAAATCACCATGAAAACAAACTTAAAAACTCACCTTAGGTGTGCAATTGGATGCCTTGGTCGGATTGGGGATGGAGAGGATGCCCTAGTCTTGAGAAATGACTTAAATCTTCTAATTTCCCGTCCTTAGGTGTACTTAGAGGTCTGCCACTAGCGCGCCCGCGCTAAGGCCGTGCTAACGAGGCAGAATACTTCGCAATATGCGCGGCTGCGCAAATGACACATGCCCAGTAAAATGGTTGTAACGTTCTGTATATACCTTCAAATGACGAACGGTTTGATGAGTTTGAAACTAGACTCAAAGGGCTTTAATTTGATAGGTTGTGGATCACACAACTCATTATATAACTAGAGATATGATCGTCCAAAGTGAGGTCTTGTGCGCACTTATTTACAACTTTAGTCTATTATGAAATTTTCCAACTTGGCTTAGACTTAGGCCTCTCCTTAGACCCCAAATCACTTATAATATGACTTATACGCTTATTAACATATCCAATTGATATTCACTATATCATGAATCCTCATTTTCACATAAAATAAAATAATTAGCCTACCTTGGCACCATGAAATCTTAAATTTCTTGGAAAACTTTTCCGGGGCCTTACACTTTTCTCCTTGTAAATCACAGGAATTGATTGGAGAGGTGGACAAAACACATCCAGGAGTCTGTTGAATAAGGATTAGTGTTCAAATGGAAGTTAAAAGAAGCTAATATATATGTTTAGGTTCATTGGGTTATAGCTGAAATCGAAACACACTAGCTGTAGTTAATCAGTAATAGGAGATTTTCGAAGTTTATATTTCGAGACAGATGGGGTTGGAATTTCGACATCTTATTTGTATAAGTAAATTAGTTATTTTAGAAGTTAATATCATTGTAATATTTAAACTTGTTGTAGTTAGATATGGGTATGGTTGATTTTGTAATATTGAATTGGTTACCCTTTGAGAATTTTGGGTCTGGCAGGCACCCAGGTCCATATCTTTGAGATTTAATTACATCCATCTTTCGAGTTCCGATGATGGAACTCATCTAGCAGGCAGTGTTGGGTTCAAACCTTCCTGGGCCTAGGCCATTGGGCCCGAGCACTACACCAAACAGTTTGGCTTGATTATAAAGCTTCTTTTGTATATATAGTATGAATGTATGTATTTTAGGTCCTGCAAATCATGTTAATGAAATTAATCTTTGAGTTTGGATTGTATTTTTGAAAAAAAAATTGTTCCTGATTTTCCTACAAGAAAGTCAAATCATTTGTGCAATTCATTTTGGAAAAATGGTAGGCTGTAGAATGCAAAAGGTAGATAGGCCCAGCTACTAAACGGTTGTAACTGGTTCTGCCTAATTCGAGCTCAATGTGAGCCGACTCTTGGTGAGAAAATAGGCCTGTCAAGGCCTTTGAATTTAGTTCATTTTTTGGGCCCAATTTCGAGCCTAATGCAGTTGCAAGGATTGATTGATCCTTTGCTAGACAACCAAATGGGCCACTGCCGGCCCCAAACCTCATTATCAAAATAATTAAAAGCCTAGCCTATATAGTTATATATTTTAAGTCTAAATTAGTTACTTTAATTAAACAAGCCTTCTAAATTTGAGGTGTGCCATTTTATGTTAAACAACCTATGGCCCTCATATGGATATTAACCTAGTATTAAAATAACCTTAAATAATCGTAGTTTGCTTTAGGCCCGATTTAGATTAGTATTGTAATTATGTATACGTTCGCTTAACATAATTGCGAATTTAATTCTAAAAATAAATCGATGGATGCGTTCGCGCAACCTCAATCAAATTTTCTTAATAAATAAACAAAGAATTATTAATTATGGACATGTTCGCGTGATATGATTTTTGACGCGCCAAAAGAAATGAGTATACGTACGCGTAACTCGATCCTTTAATTACAAATAAATCAAGTAATTAAAAGTGGTTAAAAGATAAATGTACATAGGTCCTAAAAATAAGTAGTTAAACAATTTAAGCCAAGTAATAAACACTAGGCGACCGTGCTAGAACCACGGAACTCGCGAATGCCTAACATATTCTTCCGGGTTAACAAAATTCCTTATCTAGAATTTCTGGTTCGCATACTTTTAAAATGAAAACTTCCTCGATTTGGGATTTAAAATAAACCGGTGACTTGGGACACCAAATAAACTATTCCAAGTGGCGACTCTGATAAATTAAATAATCTCATTTCAAATAATGTCACTTTAATGGGAAAAACTCCCATATACCTTCGGGTGGGTAAAAAGGAGGTGTGATAGCTCTGGCAACTCTGCTGGGGATAACTAACCCAGAACTTCCTATTTAGGGTTCAAGAATTCGAGCTTGTTAATGCGATTTTTATTTGGCATTATTTATTGTTGATATTAATGTATTTTTGTCGACTTAATGTCTAATTGCCATTTACCGCTTTGATATTACTTGAACTGTATTTAAATGTCTTCTTACGCTTACCTTCTGAGTCTCCTAAAAAAACGGTGCTCACGTTCGCGTGGCCCACTTTTCTGTTAGAGTTATACCAAATAGAACGGGGTTGGGCAAGCAACAAGGCCGGGCAGACTTTCGTGCTCCCGATACGTTGCCCCCTCCTTGACTCCAATTTGTCCGCTCGGGTAAGCCAGGTCTAGAACACAAACCCCAAGTTTTAAACCTAGAATAATGCAACCTCATGCCGGATCCCTAGTAGGAACGATTATTTGCATCACGTGCATTTGACCTTAGGGACTCAACACAGGGGTTGGTCCGTCTAGGACAGGTGTACCCGAAAATAAAGACCATCCTCATGCATCTTACGTGCTATGTGAATATTTATTTGTTTCAGCTTACATGTTGACTGGCTAGGGAAAGGAAATAAAGGAAAAAACCAAGAGTGAGCTAGGATAAAGAATTTACCCAATTTTTTAAAATCCCGGTATTTGAAAATGCCTCGAAACTCTGCCAAAATTTTTGAAAAAAAAAGGGAAAATTTGTTTCGAAAAAAGAGAGTCAAACATCATGTTTTTTATGTCAAAATCGACCGAATTACGCAGGTCTGATTCTCACCGGATGTGGGATACGTGGGCAATCCACATAAGGTTCGGCTTCATTTTTTTTTACAAAAAAATAATCGAGTAAAGTGTAGTTTAGGGCTTTGGTCAAAAGAATAAGCCAACCCAGCTTCGGTTGTATTTTAAGTCGTTCTTACCTGAATAGCCTTAGATTACCTTTCAATTGTCGAAAGGCTATTTTCGGGAAGAATGGGAAAGTCTGTCTAAAATGTGTCTTTTCTAATAAAATACTTTCCCCCGGCCTCAAAATTTGTTTGGAATTGCGAAGGGGCCACGTTTGAAAAAATGACCATTTTTGCTAAAGAAGCATAAAAGGGCTCTTTGTCCGTAGATTTTCTTTAGAAATTGAAAACTTGTTTTGCAAAAAGAGTCCACAAGAGTCAACCCTAACCTTAACCCTCCGTAGGTACAAATGAATATTGTCCATAACTTGTCACCAATGAATACTTTCCAAGACCCCTCACCAATGAATACTGTCCAAGACCCCTCACAAATGAATACTGTCCAAGACCCCTCACAAATAAATGCTGTTCAGAACCAGTCACAATCTTTCATAGAACTTGCTCAGTTGCAGCTACGCATGTGGTGGAATGATTTAGATAAAGATGGCCAGGATTGGGTGAAAAAGCAGTTGGGTTCCCTTATAGATATCATGAGCATCAACCCCAGAAGGATTTGATCAAAGCCTTGGTAACCTTTTGGGATCCTGTCCACAACATGTTCCGTTTCTCTGATTTTGAGCTCACCCCTACTCTGGAGGAAATGGCCGGATACATTGACTTTGGCCAAGACTTGAGGAAGCAACAACTCATATTCCCAAGGGCTCCCGCTATGCACAAATTCTTCGATCTTCTAAATATTAGTAAACAAATGAAGAAGGCTCATATAAGCAAAGGATGTTGTTCTTTCTACTTCTTATACTTTAGGTTCGGGCATTTAGCTAGTTTTGAAACACATGAAAAAGCGTTGAACAACAAACAAGATAAGAGCACCTGGCAAATTCATCATCGGTTCGCTTTTATCGTGGCATTTTTGGGGATTATGGTCTTTCCAAATGCGAAAGGGACAATAGACATTCGCATGGCCAGAATTGCAAAACTCCTCGCTACCAAGGAAGATCACACACTTGTTCCGTTAGTGCTGGCAGACATTTATCGAGCATTCACATTGTGTAAAATCGGGGCACAATTCTTCGAGGGTAGCAACATTCTTCTTCAAATATGGTTGATCGAACATCTCCGCCGTCACCCCAAGTTCATGAGTCACGATGCGGACGAGAACAACTTCATAAAGAGTCATGAGTAGAGGGTAAAAGATTACAAAATCCAGAAGGTTTTGAGGCTTGGGTTTCCCACTTATGGACTTTAAAGGCAAGTCATATTGAATGGACTCTATAGTGGCATCTGGTAACAAAAGTCATATACATGACAACTTCAAAAGGCTACTTGATGATGATGGGCCTGAAGAGTATCCAACCATATCCACTGCAAAGAGTTCTAAGGCAATTGGGAAGGAATCAAGTGGTACCCGAAGATGTAGATTTGAGTACCCAAGTCAATAAGCTACATCTAGAAGCAACACTGCCTGAGGCTTTAGTCCAACGGGATTGGAATGGTTGCCAATATCTACAAAAGTGACACCCAGGTGCCGGATCTTGCGAGAGGGGAAGTGGATTCGAATTATGCTGTGTGGTTTGAAAGACGGTTTTGTGCAAATGATGAGCCAAAGCCCGAGCCCGAGCCTGAAAGTCCCGCCAAGAGACCTCATGTTCAAGATTTTGATGCTAAAATTAGGGAAAGGTTGGTTTGGAGAGAGAAGGATAAAAAAATATCAAGCCACCATTCACGCTTTGCAAGAAGAATTAAGAAATGTCGTATTCAATAACGATCTATAGGAACAAGAAGCTGAATGTGAAAGAAGAAGGTTGGTCCAAGAAAATGAAGCTCTCCGGGCCCACGTTTGAAAAATGAAAGTAGCAGCCGAGAACCCGGGAAGAAGTAGAAAAGATGAAAGGCTCATCTACAACCTTACACAAAAAGTACGTGACTTTGAGGATGATTTGTAGAAGACTGAGTCCGAGCTAGTAAAAGTACGAACAAAGTTGGCCAAAAATGCAGAAGAACGGGCAACTTTCATTCGACAATTGAAGGTAAGATATGACAGAGGGGTCATGGGTTAGAAAAAGGAGCTTAATAGCCTTGAGGGCGAAATGACTAAACAAGCCAAGAGCTTCAAGGCCGAGAGGGAATATTGCTACGCTTTGATGGCATAGCTATAGGGAGAACTACAACATTTTCAAGAACAGAATCATACGGCCACCTGGGTTTTGGATGCTAGATCTCACAGATTGGGTGGTTGTTGAAAGAAAAGGGCATCATCAGGGAAAGGGTTAGAAGAATCGCCGACTGCATTGTGATGAAGTGCAACGAGTGCAAGGACATGACCATGTCCATGTTCTTCGCCACAGTCATGATCTTGTTTGCCAAATAATGGATGATCTCTATCGCCTCCAGGATGACATGGCACATAGGCCCGCAGCAAGACCAGTTGGTGTTCCTAGGACAGGATTGGAGGCATTGATGTACTCCTGATTGTTTTCTCTTTTTCGAGTCTGTATTTTCATTTCTAAAGTCTGTTTTGAGTCTGTTTTAGTTTTCAATTCTCAAGTATGTAGGATCGAGTCTTTGTAATAGAGAAAAATTAGAAGTCTTGTTTTAATGAAAATTTGAAAAACCCAAAAAAATGTTTTATTTATTTTACATTTATTCCTTGAACTACGTGATGATCTGATCCACGCGGTGTCATAATACGTAGGCAATCCTCATCGGATTCGGGGAGATAACCAAAAAGAAAAGAGAGAAAACAAGGAAAAGAGAATAAGAAGGAAAATAAGAATGCAAAAGAGAGCAAGAGAAAGATCGGGGAGATAAACAAAAGCTGGGATGACATGCAATCGTTGCAAAACATGTAGAAACACATTTAACTGTATAGGTGCATCACACCTCCAATGTGCGATTCCCTATGTGTTAATTGCTTCAATTTAACCGGTTTGTTGTCTACTGTTGAGTGTAGGTTCTGTTTTTAAGGTGGTTGGTTTGTGGTAACCTGGCTTTACACCCATACTTTACAAGATCTAAGGGCAGTGTAGAAATGTCGTCAGAAGGTCATCCACTAACAATTCCCATCCCAGAGGATAGCCCACTATCAGTTATCCCGACCTCAGAGTCAGCGCCAACTGAAGAGAATAGGGCACTGTGCCTCCGCGTGCTGGAAATGTGGGGCGCCTGGTCCAATGGTAGAGAGACGCCAAGTGCCATACTCGGTTTCCCCAAGCTACTTCCCAGAGCAAGTGAAAATTCTAACGTCCCAATAAATTACCCGAATACCCCACTTGGATACCCCACCATCTCAGCTCACTTCATCGGAACACCTTCGAGGTTCGCCCCCAAAGTAGTTTTGGGAGTGGCCTCCAAGATATTTACCGCACCACCAACCTCGGCTATGGTACAACCAACTGTGCCCAGGCCAAGCTTTGATCCATCATCTTTCACTTTCCAAGTACCATCTTTTCCACCAGAACCTACTAATTTCACCACCAATTCTTACCCTCAACAACCCCGGTACGAGTTTACCGCGAGATAGGAGAAGGCTACAATGAACCCCGAGCAAGAAGAAATTACCCGAAAAATAAGGAGCATGGAACAGATCCTCAAATCTCAAGAAGGAGATTTTTTCAGGCAGTTTCAGTATAACATAGACATAGCTCCCCGATAGGAAATCTCTATCGAATCTCAAGAAGAAGTCATCGAAATGTTTCTGAGAATATGCTGTTAAATGGCGCGAACAAGCGGCCAGGGTCAAGCCCCCGATGGATGAAACAGAAATGGTTAGTGTTTTTCTACAAGCCCAAGAGGCAGACTACTTTCAGAATATGATGTCTACAATGGGAAAGTCATTTGCTGAGGCTATCAAGATTGGTGAGATGGTCGAAAATGGTCTGAAAACGGGTCGCATATTGAGCCAATCTGTCATAAGAGCTACGTCCCAAGCAATCCAAAGCGGGTCAGGTGGTGTAGCAAACAAAAATAATAAAGAATAGGTGGGGATGGTGGCTTCAAGCCCGAGAAACCCCCGTTCACCCAAAGGTTACTTCCCTTCAAGCACCCCACAACATTATTATCCTCATCAGGATGGGGCCTATGTTATGGCTCCTCAGCTGTACGCAGTAATGAATGCCCAGCCATACGCTTGGCCACAACAACAGTTTAACCAAAATAGAGCTCCATTTCCTAGAAACAACCCTCCTCACCAAGCTCAGTATAATCCCTAACCTCCACAAAATAACTTCCCCTACAATGCTCGTGCTCGGGAGCCACCCAGGAGAATAAATTTCATGCCTATTGGTGAATCATACTCTAACCTTTTCCCTAAACTTGTCCAAATGGGTTTGTTGCAACCCGTACCTCCGAATAGACAAAACCCGGAGTCACCTTCCTATTGACCCGGTACCCAATGCGCTTATCATTCTGGGGTGGAAGGGCATGACACCGAATACTTTTGGACTCTCAAAAGGGAAATTGAGAACTTGATAGAGCAGAAGAGGGTACTACTAAAAGAAGAAGAGATCCCAATGTGACCAACAACCCATTGTCGTCTCACAACAAACGGGTCAGTCATTAGGATGATTTGTGAAGATAAAGAGTTTGACCTAGCTCTAAAAGCCATCATTGCCATAGCCAATGTGGAAAGGAAGCCAAAGGCTGCCGCGAAGCAATATAAGTGGGAGAAGAAGAGCAACTCCACTCCTCAAAGTGAAGAAAAGATTGTGGAAACCAAAACAGGGGTAGTACCCCCTAAAGACGTCATTCTTTATGTTCCCCGAGCTCATAGGAAAGAACAATTGGCGTTGAGTCCTCCTAAGGGGTTCGAGCTGAACAAGGGACCCAAGATGTATGTACCCAAAGGGACTTATGGCGCGGGGACCAGTAATTCCACCCAGGTTGAACGAGCCCGTGATAATTAACCGCGCACCACAAAGGCCTATGAAAGACCCCACTACAGTCCCCTGGAACTATAACAGAGCAATTGTGACATACAAGGGGAAGGAAATCGTAGGGGAAATAAATGAAACCAACCCATCTGGGAAATACCTCAATCTGGAGGAAGTTAACAATGCCAAACAAAAGCGCTTCCCGCTCAAAAAACCTGTTAGTGCCGAAGAAGCAGATGAGTTCTTCCGAAAAATGAAAACTACGGACTACGAGATAATTGACCAGCTCCGGAAGTCTCCCGCTCAGGTCGTGCTTTTGTCTCTACTGATAAGCTCGACTGAGCATCGAAAAGTGTTGATAAAGACCCTCAATGAAGCTTATGTTCCGATCGAAACCACTGTTGAACAACTAGAAAGGATGACGGAAAGATTCTTCGCAATCAACCAGATCTCATTTAGCAAGAATGATTTGCCCCTAGAAGGGGCTACCCACAACAAAGCCCTTAATTTGATAGTTAAATGTGCGGGGCACTATGTAATGAGAGTCATGCTGGATGGCTGATCCGGAGTTGATATCTGCCCTCTCTTAAGTTTGCAAAGAATGGAGATTGGGATTGAGAGAATCAAGCCTAACAATGTATGTGTGCGTGCCTTTGATGTCATCAAGATAGACACCATAGATGAGATCGATTTGATTTTGACTATTGGTCCTGTAGATTTCGAGGTGACATTTCAGGTCCTAGACATGGACACTTCTTATAATTTCCTCTTGGGAAGACCTTGGATTCACGCAGCAGGGGTCGTACCTTCCATTCTCTACCAAATGGTGAAATTTGAATATGAAGATCAGGAGATTGTAGTCCACAGAGAGGACGAGCAATCAATTTATAGGACATGTCAGTCCCATGTCTCGAAGCTAGGGAATGTAGCGAACAAATAGTCTATCAAGCTTTCGAGGTTGTGGTCGCAAACCAATGTGAAGAAGGAAGCCCGTCTCCTCAACCCTTTCTATCAAATGCATCAATTATGGTTGCAAAGGAAATGATCTGGCATGGTTATAAGCCCGGGAAGGGGCTCGGGACATCATTACAAGGTATCATAGAACCTATCACTCTGGCTGCTAGCGAGAAGTTCTTTGGTGTGGGTTTTCAAGCCATGCCAGCTGATGAAACATGGGCAAATGAGCGAAAGAATAATGGTTGGGTTTTGTCTCAGCCAATCCCACAACTTTTCGAAACATTCGTCAAGCCGAAGTACATAGAATAAGAAGATGAGGCCTTCACAACTGAAGAAATTGAAGAAATATGTGGAGCTATGAGGCAGATGTTGTATAAATCCCACATGGTCCAGCCGGGAAAAGGCTCGAGCACCTCTAAGGTGCTGTATATGGGGCCCAATGCCAAGTTGCAAAACAGGAAGGCATCTCCAATCCCAGTCAGGTAGGAATCCCGATAGTCCAGTGTTGCCACCTTTTCTACATCACGTGTTATTCCAGGGTGTAACTCAGATGTTTTCTTTAGTTTACTGTCTTTAAATTCCAATGTAAACCGTGTTATCTTCAAAATTCAATGAAATGAAATCAATATTTCATCGTTCATGAATCTCTCTCTTTATTCTTTCTGATTTTTGTTACTTTTTCTTATTTCTTCTTTCAGTTCTAATAATGCGGCTTTAAATAACATGACATGCTTGCGGACTTCATACCCAGATCCAAACACGCTGTCTAATTGTGAAATAATGAATTAAGAACCGGAATACGATGAAGAAGAGGCTTTTAGTGAAATAAATCGAGAATTGGAACAATTTAAGAATAAGCCTAAGCCAAATCTAAATGAAAACCGGCCAGTAAATTTGGGTAGTTCAAAAGAGGTCCAGGAAACCATGATAAGCGTTCACACAGATGAAAGAACTAAGGATGCATTGATCCAACTTTTGTTCGAATTCAAAGATGTGTTTGCTTGGTCTTATGATAATATGCCAGGACTAAGTGTTGATTTGGTGGTTGATAAGTTGCCGACTCACCCCGATTACCCCCATGTCCAGCAAAAACAAAGGAAGTTCAAAACTGATATCAGTGACAAGATCAAAGAGGAAGTCACCAAACAGTTAAAGGCGGGGGTGATCCGAGTGGTCCGATACACCACATGGTTAGCTAATGTAGTTCCCGTGCCAAAGAAAGATGGGAAAACTAGAGTGTGTCGACTATCGAGATCTGAATAAAGCAAGTCCCAAAGATAACTTTCCTTTTCCAAACATCCACATACTCGTTGACAACTGTGCCAAACATGAGATACAGTGTTTCGTGGATTGTTATGCTGGATATCATCAGGTCTTGATGGATGAAGAAGATGCGTAAAAGGCAGCCTTCACCACACCCTGATGCACCTATTATTACAGGGTTATGCCTTTTGGTCTAAAGAACACCGGGGCAACGTACAAGAGAGCTATGACTACCATCTTTCATGACATGATGCACCAAGAAATCGAGGTGTATGTGGATGATGTGATCATTAAGTACAGAACACAGGATGACCATGTTCGGGACCTGAGAAAGTTCTTTGAGCGTCTGCGCAAGTAAGATTAGAAGCTAAACCTGGCTAAATGTGCATTTGGAGCTCCGTCTGGGAAACGTTTGGGATTAATCGTCAATCGGAGGGGGCATTGAGCTAGATCCAACGAAGATAAAGTCTATTCGGGATTTGCCTCCTCTGAGAACCAAGAAAGAGGTTATGAGTTTGTTGGGAAGGTTGAATTACATCAGCCGATTCATTGCTTAGTTGACTTCCACATGTGAGCCCATATTCAAGCTTTAGAAGAAAGATGTAGCGATTAAATGGACCGATGAGTGTCAAGAAGCCTTGGACAAAATCAAAGAATATCTGTCAAATCTACCAGTCTTGGTCCCACCTGAACCTGGGAGGCCTTTGTTTTTGTACCTGATAGTCTTGGAGAATTCCTTTGGCTGTGTCCTCGGGCAACACGATGTGACCGGGAAGACAGAGCATGCAATCTACTATTTGAGCAAAAAGCTCACAAGTTACGAAGCCAAATATACCCTTTGGGAAAGGACTTGGTCCGCCCTAACTTGGGTCGCTGAGAAGCTCAGGCATTACCTATTGGCCTACACGACTTATCTCATCACCAGGCTGGACCCGCTGAAGTACATATTCCAAAAGCCGATACCCACAGGGAGGTTAGCAAAATGGAAAATCCTACTCACTGAGTTTGACATAGTCTATGTCACCCGCACGGCAATAAAAGCCTTAGCTTTAGCAGATCACCTGGCTGAAAACCCTATTGATGATGAATACCAACCTTTGAGCACTTACTTCCCAGACGAGGAAGTAAATTCAGTTGAGGTAACATCAGAAGACACCAATGCATGGAAAATGTTCTTTGATAGAGATGTAAACGCAAAAGGTGTCGGAATTAGGGAAATCTTGATCTCACTCACTGGTCAGCACTACCCAGCCATAACCCAGCTTCAGTTTTCCTACACAAACAACACTGTCAAGTATGTGGGCATGAATATGGCAATTGATCAAGATGTGAAAGAATTGATAATCATGGGAGATTCAGATCTGATTATCCGAGAAGCTCAGGGTGAATGGGAAACTCGGGATGTCAAGCTTATTCCATACAGGCAACATGTGGAAGATCTTAGCAAACGGTTCAAGTCAGTCAAGTTCAGATACATTCCACGATTTCACAATGAATTGGCCGATGTACTCGCTACTTTGGCCTCGATGTTGCCATATCCAGGCAATATCCACATTGACCCATTGGAAATCCAAATCCGGGAAAGGCATGGTTACTATAATACGGTTGAGGTGGAACCAAATGTTCAGCCATGGTATCATGATATCAAGAGATTTCTGAAAACAAAAGAATATCCTGAGCAAGCCAATGGAGACCAAAAGAGAACCATTAGAAGGCTTGCCAATGGTTTCTTCTTGAGCGGCAAGGACTTGTACAAAAGGACTCCAGATCTCAACTTGTTATGATGTGTGGATGTTGAAGAGGCCGGAAGAATCATGCATGAAGTGAACATAGGAGTGTGTGGACCCCACATGAATGGATACATCCTGGCAAAGAAGATGATCTGATTCATGCACCACCTATAGAACTACATCCTATGTCAGCACTGTGGCCGTTCGTTGCCTGGGGTATGGATGTCATTGTGCCAATCAAGCCAAAAGCTTCAAATAAGCATAGATTCATATTGGTTGCCATTGATTACTTCACAAAATGGGTTGAGGCAGTCACTCTCAAAGCTGTCACTAAAAAAACAGTGGTAGACTTCGTGCACTCCAATATCATCTGCCATTTTGGTATTCCTGCAACTATCATTACGGAGAATGCTGCGAACTTGAATAGTCACTTGATGAGGGAGATATGTGAGCAGTTTAAGATCACGCATCAATATTCTACCCCTTATCGGCCCAAATCTAATGGTGCTGTTGAATAAACAAACAAGAACATCAAGAAGATTCTGAGAAAGATAATTCAAAGTTTGAGACAATGGCATGAAAAGTTGCCATTTGCATTATTGGGATATCGCACATCTGTGCGCACATCAGTCGAAGCAATACCCTATCTACTGGTTTATGGCACTGAAGCCATAATACCCGCAGAGGTTGAAATTCCATCTCTCCGAATAATTGTTGAGGCTGAAATTGAGGATAGTGAGTGGATCAAGACCCGTCTAGAGCAGTTAACCCTGATTGCCGAAAAACGGATGGCCGCAGTTTGCCACGAGCAGTTGTATCAACAAAGAATGGCCCGTGGCTACAACAAGAATGTGTGGCCTGTGAATTTTCAAGTGGGGCAACTCGTTTTAAGATGTATTCTCCCTCATCACAAGGAAGCAAAAGGAAAGTCCACTCCCAACTGGAAGGGGCCCATATATTATCAAAATATTGTTTCCGAAAGGGGCGTTGTACCTGAGAGACATTGAAAGAAATGACCCTGAAACAACTGTAAATGCAGACGTGGTCAAAAGGTATTATGTTTAACTCTTTTGCGGTACCAATATTATCCGATTGGGATGACGAAGGCTTTAATTCTCACTACCCCAAACACTTCAACCCTTTTGCTAACCCTTTGAGCTGGTTACCTTTCTTTGATTTTCCTCTCTAGAACCTGAAACGTTTGTAAATAAAAAATCAAATCAAAATCAAAAACAAAACTTCCTGAACTACGTTAGACTTGATTCCGAAAGGATACGTAGGCAGCCTCTCTCTGGGGTTCAGTCACACCAAAACCAAAATCCATATTTCCCCAAAAGTTGAAACTGGGGCAGAAGTTACAATGGTTCGGCAATGATCCCGCCTGAATGGTTCCAAAGTTGTAATTCAATCCAAATTCTTTTTACCCCTAATCCTGTTCAAGTCCTTCTGAGCAGTCGGTGAGAATGTTCAAGAATCAGAGAATGCGGTTGCTTGGAACTGATGCCATAAGATTGAGAGAAACAAAATGAGAGAGTCTTATTGGTGAAAACCCACACGGGCACTGTAAGGCGATGGTAAGCCGAGAAATTGAAAATGAGAGAGTCGTGTTAGTGAAAACTCGCAAAGAGCACTATAAGGCAACGATGAGAAGACAAATGAGAGAGGTCAATTGGCGAAAACCCACAAAGGGCGTCGTTGGTAATCCATTTTTACGCATTGAATCTATAGTAATAATTTATTATGACTTGTTGTTTCACTCATTTGGGGCTGCTCATGGCCATTCTGATGCACAAGGGAAAGTCCAGTGGCTTTTCTCCTTGTAAATCACAGGAATTGATTGGAGAGGTGGACAAAACACATCCAGGAGTCTGTTGAATAAGGATTAGTGTTCAAATGGAAGTTAAAAGAAGCTAATATATATGTTTAGGTTCATTGGGTTATAGCTGAAATCGAAACACACTAGCTGTAGTTAATCAGTAATAGGAGATTTTCGAAGTTTATATTTCAGGACAGATGGGGTTGGAATTTCGGCATCTTCTTTGTATAAGTAAATTAGTTATTTTAGAAGTTAACATCATTGTAATATTTAAACCTGTTGTAGTTAGATATGGGTATGGTTGATTTTGTAATATTGAATTGGTTACCCTTTGAGAATTTTGGGCATGGCAGGCACTCAAGCCCATATCTTTGGGATTTAATTACATCCATCTTTCAAGTTCCGATGATGGAAGTCATCTAGCAGGCATTGTTGGGTTCAAACCTTCTTGGGCCTAGGCCATTGGGCCTAGGCACTACACCCAACAGTTTAGCTTGATTATAAAGCTTCTTTTATACATATATAGTATGAATGTATGTATTTTAGGTCTTGCAAATCATGTTAATGAAATTAATCTTTGAGTTTGGATTGTATTTTTGAAAAACAAAATTTGTTCCTGATTTTCCTACAACAAAGTGAAATCATTTCTGCAATTCATTTTGCAAAATGGGTAGGCTGTAGAATGTAAAAAGTAGATAAGCCCAGCTACGAAACGGTTGTAAGTAGGCCCGCCTAATTCGAGCTCAATGTGAGCCGGCTCTTGGTGAGAAAACAGGCCTATCAAGGCCTTTGAATTTAGTTCATTTTTTGGGCCAAATTTCAAGCCCAAAGTAGTTGCAAGGATTGATTGATCCTTTGCTAGACAACCAAATGGGCCACTGCCGGCCCCAAACATCATTATCAGAATAATTAAAAGCCCAGCCTGTACAGTTATATATTTTAAGTCCAAATTAATTACTTTAATTAAACAAGCCTTCTAAAATTGAGGTGTGCCATTTTCCGTTAAACAACCTATGACTCTCATATGAATATTAACCTAGTATTAAAATAACCTTAAATAATCGTAGTTTGTTTTAGGCCCGATTTAGATTAGTATTGCAATTATGTATAAGTTCGCATAACATAATTGCGAATTTAATTCTAAAAATAAATCGAGGGATGCGTTTGCGCAACTTCAACCAAATTTTCTTAATAAATAAACAAAGCATTATTAATTATGGACATGTTCGCGTGACCTAATTTTTGACGCACCAAAATAAATGAGTATGCGTACGCGTAACTCGATTCTTTAATTACAAATAAATCAAGTAATTAAAAGCGGTTAAAATATAAATGTACATAGGTCCTAAAAATAAGTAGTTAAACAATTTAAGCGAAGTAATAATCACTAAGCGACCATGCTAGAACCACGGAACCCGCAATGTCTAACACCTTCTCCCGGGTTAACAGAATTTCTTATTTAGAATTTCTGGTTCGCAGACTTTAAAAATGAAAACTTTCTCTATTTGGGATTTAAAATAAACAGGTGACTTGGGACACCAAATAAACTATTCCAAGTGGCGACTCTGATAAATTAAATAATCTCATTTCGAATAATGTCATTTAATTGGAAAAACTCCTATATACCTTCGGGTGGGTAAAAAGGAGGTGTGACAGTTCTGACGACTCTGCTGGGGATAACTAACCCCGAACTTCCGGTTCAGGGTTCAAGAATTCGAGCTTGTTAATGTGATTTTTATTTGGCATTATTTATTGTTAATATTACTGTATTTTTGTAGACTTAATGTGCTAATCGTCATTTACCGCTTTGATATTACTTGAACTGTATTTAAATGTCTTCTTACGCCTCCCTTCTGGGTATACAACTTGAACTGTATACAAATTCATTAAAAAATACCCACTTTTCATGATTTATCAAGAATGTTCAGTAACTCATGCGTTGAAACAGACAGTACTCCATGTATGTATGCTTAATTTTTAGGGAGATAATAACGCTGTTCAAAATTCGGAAAAATACTCCAGCATAATATACTGGAGTTCCAGTATAATATACCGGTCCAGCATAATATACTGGAGTTTGGAGCACCGGTGCTCCAGTCTCCAGTATATTATACTGGAGCCAACAAAGTATACTGATCCAGCATAATATGCTGGAAGTTCATACACAGGTGCACCAAACTCCAGTATATTATACTGGACCGGTCTCTGTTGCAGCAAAATAGTGGCTATTTTCAATGACTTAACAAACGCTGACTATTTTTGAATGACCAGTCCAAAAACTAGCTAGACCGTGCTATTTTAACTAATATATATACTGTACGCATTATTGTGTTCTCTATTTTTCACTATTTCCATATGAAAGGACGCCTATAATTTTGGGGCAAAACTATCAAATCTATGGTATAATGATGGGTTGCAATTCCACTGAGCTTTGACGCCTGGAATTTGATATTGCAGTACTGGCATTACAAGGAACGACAATTATTGTAGTGGTGGAGAAAAATAAGTCAGAAATGTTGGTGGGCAGTTCTGAAATTTCAAGAAACGGGCAGTTCTAACCTTATCAGCAGTAAGGTTTGGGCCTTATGCCCCAAAATTTGGGGCCCCATTAAAAAAAAAATATGTACTTTATCCGTTCACTTTTATTTATCCATTATTAACTTTGCATATCCTTTTAAAAATAATAATTAAAATGCATAATTTATAATAATACTCATATTAATTAGTGTATAACAAATTTGGAATGAGTAATCAATTCTAAGGGCAAAGCAGGAAAAATAAATTATTTTTCTCTTGACATGCGAAAAGTTATAAGTAAATGAATTTTTTTTTAGAATGTTTGTTAACTAAAAATGAATAGAGGGAGTAGGTTTATACGTATTTATAAGTAAATGCTTTTGGTCGGTTTTATGAGGAACTTAGGGGCAAAGGTGGGGATAAGAAGTTATTTCGGTTGGCCAAAGCGTAAGAGAAGAAGGCTCGCGACCTGGATCAAGTGAGGCGCATCAAAGACGAGGACGGTCGAGTATTGATGGAAGAGGCCCAGATTTGGCAACGATGGCAGTCGTACTTTCATAAACTTCTGAATGAAGAGCGGGGATGGAAACATCGTGTTATGGCAATTGGGACACTCGGAGAGTCACCGAGACTTTAGGTATTGTAGGCGCATTAAGGTTAAGGAGGTCGTGGGTGCGATGGGTAAGATGAGTCGGGGCAAAATGACCGGACCTGACGAGATTTCAGTAGAGTTTTGGAGATATGCAGGTAGGGCAGGCTTGAGTGGTTGACTGGGTTGTTTAATGTTATCTTCAGGACAAAGAGGATGCCTGATGAGTGGCGGTGGAGTACAATGGTTCCGGTGTACAAGAGCAAGGAGATATCCAGAATTGTAACAACTATAGGGGTATCAAGTTACTAAGTCATACCATGAAAGTCTGGGAGAGGGTGGTGGAAGGGAGGATAAGGAGGGCGGTGTCTATATCGGAAAACCAGTTCGGGTTCATGCCTGACCATTCTACTACGGAAGCTATCCACCTTATCAGGAGGTTGGTAGAACTATACAGGGATAGGAAGAGGGATTTGCATATGGTATTTATTGACCTAGAGAAGGCATATGACAAGGTCCCTAGGGACGTCCTTTGAAGGTGTATGAAGGTGAAAGGTGTGCCGGTGGCTTACATTAGGGATATAAAGGATATGTATGATGGAGCTAAGACTTGGGTTAGGATTGTGGGATATGACTCAGAGCCTTTTTCGGTGGTTATGGGATTACACCAAGGATCTGCGCTTAGTCCGTTCTTATTTGCTCTAATGATGGACGCACTGACACATCATATCCAAGGAGAGGTGCCATGGTGTATGTTGTTCGCTAATGATATAGTTCTGATTGATGAGACGCGAGGCGGCGTTAATAGGAGATTGGAGGTATGGAGGCAGGCTTTAGAGTCTAAAGGTTTCAAGTTGAGTAGGACTAAGACGGAATATGTGGAATGTAAGTTCAGCGACGTGACGGGGGAAGCGGATGTGGAAGTTAGGCTTGAGACACAGGTCATCCTCAAGAGAGAAAGTTTTAATTACTTAGGGTCAATTGTCCAAGGAGATAGGGAGATCGACGGGGATGTTATGCACCGTACTGGAGTGGGGTGGATGAAATGGAGGTTAGCGTCTAGAGTCTTGTGTGACAGGAATGTATCACCGAAACTCAAAGGTAAGTTCTATAAAGCGGTGGTTAGACCGGCCATGTTGTATGGAGCTGAGTGTTGGTCAGTCAAGAATTCACATATCTAGAAGATGAAAGTAGCAGAAATGAAGATTTTGAGATGGATGTGTGGGTACACTAGGCTGGATAAGATTCGGAATGAAGATATTCGGGAGAGGGTAGTCGTGGCTCCCGTGGACGACAATATGCGGGAAGCGCGACTTAGATGGTTCGGACACGTGCGGAGGAGAAGCCTAGATGCACCGGTTAGGAGGTGTGAGCGGTTGACTTTGGCAGGTACGAGAAGAGGCAGAGGGCGGCCTAAGAAGTATTGGGGCGAGGTCATCAGGCAGGACATGGCGCGACTTTAGATTTTCGAGGACATGGCTCTTGATAGGAACATGTGGAGGTCGAGCATTAGCATGGTAGGCTAAGGGGTAGTCGAGAGTTCTTCCCTCTTTGTACCAGGTAGTCTGATAGAGTTTCGTTTACGTTTGTTAGCTGTCTTTCTTGTATTCACATTGTTGTTTTGCATAGTTTTGTGTTATTGTCCTTTCACTTATTTGTTATGGTTATTTTCTTTCTAGTATCTTTTGTTGTTACATGTCTTTTCTCTTGTTTTTTTGGTATTATTGCCTCTCTTGTTGAGCTGAGAGGCTTCTGGAAACAGCCTCTCTGCCCTTTTTGGGGTAGGGGTAAGGTTTGCGTACACTCTACTCTCCCCAGACCCTACTAGTGGGATTTTACTAGATATGTTGTTGTTGTTGTTGTTGTACTTTTAATAAAAAAGTAGAGTTTTTCATATTAAAGGAAAGAATTTTTTTAGATATATAAATAAAGTAATGATTTGACTTACTTAAAAATGGATATATCTATAGTTTTTTCAATGTTTCAATTTGAGTTGATTTGACAATTCCTTATTACTCCTTCACTAGATAACTTGTAAAACTGTACTTCCCCTTTCTTAATTTTTCCAAGTCAATCTTTCTTTTTCTCAATCTTTTCATATTTCAGAAATCCCTATGTGTCTTCTGTATTTCTCTTTTATATTGTTGCTCACCTTCTTTTTCCAAAATTTAACTGTTCAACATTACTCTTAACTTTTAAACCTTCAATAGTTCTATATTTCTATTGCTCTATAAGATTTTACGTAAGATTAATAATGTCTCAAAAAATAAAGTAAATGAGTTGGCTATATTATCAATTGAGAAGGTATAATTAGAGAAAATCGATTATAGAAAAATTATTTTGTATCTCAGAAAAGCTAGTGTTTACCTCGAAAAATGTGAGTAACAATTAAAGATAATTTGTGGTTTTAAAGATACGTGCTATATTCTAATACTAGTGATTAAATAAGCAATATTGAGCGTAAGTAAGAAGAAATAATAGACTAAATCAATGTTGTTGAAACAATAGGGGCCTCAAGCTCGGCTATCCATGGACCTCAAGGTCAGCTAAGACCAATAAAGTATAAAAAATAAAGTAAAGGCAATAACGCTGAAGAATAATTATTGAGCACGTTAAACAAGAGAAGACTAAGAATGTTTTATTGGAGTAAATAATCTGATCCCTTTAGAAAATGATTGGGGTCCCCTTTATATAGTAGGAGAAAACCCTAACATAGTACTTTGCTTATAAAGATAAAGAATTCTATTGGTATAGGTGTATAACGGCCTAGTACGAACCTGTACCATTTCGTACCACCCTTATCCTATAATTAATGCCCAGGTCCACGTGTCCTTGAGAAATTCCCGCTATTTCTTGATTGACTTCGAGATAATGCTGCCCTCGATGCAGTCTGTACTAGTCATTCGATCAGCTTTCTCGAGGTAGGTGTTCCTTAGCCGGATAAGACACCTACTTCGAGTCTCACGGACTTGAGCATATAGCCCGATTTAATACTATAAAATCATACTCCTCGATTTTGATCGTATACAGATAGTCCCCGCGTTTCTTAAAATGAAATGATATGAAACAATTCGAACCTCGATTTTCCCAAGCCTCTGGCGATAATGTCATGCTCGTAATGTAGGTGTTTGAAGTTATCGAAACATATCGTCGGTTCATTTTTCTAGAAGCATTAAATGTAACGCTGGTCTGTTTCCCCAAAAGCATTGAATGCGCTGTCTGTTTTGTCGTCGTCTTTCTATAAATAAGGGGTTACTTGGCTGAACAAAAACTGCACCCATTCTTTCTTCATCAACTTTTAGCCTTTTCCCTTCTCTATATCCTCCTCTAATCACCTATTTTTATGGTTCAAACCTGTAACCAAAAGGTCACATGGCAACAACCTTATCAGTTATGCCATGGCTCCCTTTTTTCAAAGCTTTTCCCCATTAAGTGGGATTATACTGAGTTGTTGTTGTTGTTGTTGGCTCGAAACAACGAGAGAAGGGCACCAAATTCTTCCCGTATCAGAAGATACGCGAACTTTACTCTACTGCTCATCTCTCTTAACGTCAACCTAGTGTGGCGCTTCATTCCCATTGCTTTCCATGGAATGAGGTGGCACTATCATCTACTAACTTTTGCATCCCACACCGGTACAATATCTCAAGAAATGGCTTCAAAATAGCTTTGCTGACAAGACCCATACTCGCAAAGTTGTTCACCAAGCCACAATATTTTCTAAAGATCGAGATAGAGTCCCCGAGGAGAAGGTTTTTGATGATGTCGTTCTCAAGGATATGCTCCCAAAAGTAGATTAGGTTCTTGGATTTATTTTTGCTTCTTTGTTTGTGTGTAAGGGCTCCTCATGGGCTTTTTTAAACATCTTTTGTCAATATAAGAATTTCTTTATTTCATCTTCGATTCGTGTTGAATTCCATTCTGCCATCATTTGTGAAAAATCTAAGTCTATAACTCTAATGATTAGGCCGAATACTGGACCCGGAACATAATAAACCCTGAGGTTTTAATCGACTAATATAACACCTCTTAAGGTTCTTTGTTAATCCTCGAGCCAAGCTTAGGTTGATTTGATGTGAGCTCAGGACACTGGGACTCCTGAGTCCGAGTTGAGTGAGAGCAAGGTCTCGAATTTGAAATAAAGTTAGCTCTTTTAGGTTTCGTAGATAGTCCCCAAGTGAGAGTTTTCTCAAACTTGGGTAGCCCTTGGGCTTAGTTAGTCGATTGAGTACTTGCTCGAAATTGAAATAAAGTTAACCCTTAGGCCTCATAGGTAGTCCCCAAATGAGAATTTGCTCAAACTCGGGTAGCCCTTGGGGTTAATAGTCGAGTGGACGTTTGCTCGTACTTGAAATAAATATAGCCCTTAGGCTTTATGGATAGTCCCCAAATGAGAATTTTCTCAAACTCGGGTAGCCCTTGGGCTTAGTAGTCGAGTGAGCGTTTCCTCTAACTCGAAATAGAGATAACCCTTAGGATTTATAGATAGTCCCGAATGAGAATTTTCTCGAACTCAGGTAGCCCTTGGGATTAATATTCGAGTGAGCGTTTGCTCAAACTCAAAATAGAGATAGCCCTTAGGCTTTATAGATAGTCCCGAATGAGAATTTTCTCAAACTCGAGTAGCCCTTGGGCTTAGTAGTCGAGTGAGCGTTTGCTCGAACTCGACTTGTAGGCCGTCCTTAATGATTTTTGACAAATTAATTTCCGATGCCTTGGTCCTGATGCCAATATCATGACATAAGCGGTTGAAGGGACAGAAAAGTTGCTTTTAGTACAATTCCCAAAATCATTAATTGGAGGTGGTTGTCGGTCGGCTTTTTGGGTTCCACAGCATGCTTAAATAATATTTATAAATAGATAGATACCACAACCTTACAAACTTTATTCCCATATTTCTTTCAAAGTCCCATTTAGCCTTTTCAATTTCCTTGAGCTCTCCCTTTTCTTTTCTAACAACGTTTTTCACTTTCTCGGATCTACCGCATAGTGATGGCTAAAACTTCTAAATATGTTCCTCAGAAGGAAAAGCTCCTTCATCTTCTCGATCGACTAAGAGTAAACCAGTAGTGCTACCTCGTGTCGAGGAATGTATCCCCCCGTGTGAGATAATATCCGATTTCGAAATCAAAAAACCTATTTACACACTAGGCCGATGTAAGCCCATGTCTCGACATATTTTTTTGGTGACTAAGGCCAAGCTCAAGCAAGTAGAGGAGGATTGAAAATGGCATAATAAGGAAGTAGTGATTCCTTCCCTCGAGGAGGATATCACTACTTTTAAAGTAGGGTACTTGAGCGTGTATACTTACCCGTTTACACTGTGTCCTGCAATACAAACTCAGGGTCCCATAAAACCAATTATCCTTGACTTTTTCCAACGATACTGAGTGATGCTTGGACAGATCTACCCCTCATTCTAGCGAATTGTTTACTTAATCAGGTTCTTTTCGAACCAAATTGAGGGGATGTCCTTCACTCTCGATCATCTAATCAGACTGTGCAGTCCCTGACTTTATCATGGGGGCTTGATAAAATTGCAACGCCGATCCTTAAAATCTCTTTTTGTTAGTATCGATGACGAAAAAGACCGTGGGAAGATAAGCCAGTTTGTCCGAGTCAAGATCTCCGATCTAATTCATGCTGATTGGATTCCATTCCCCGAGGAGTAGAACATAAAACGTGAGTGTACCCTACTTTCTTTTCTTTTCCCCGAATTTATATTTTTCTTTTATCTGACCTCTTTACGATGGCGTATGTCATGACCTAAACCGATGGGCCGCGACGGGCACCTGGTACCTTACTCAACCGAGTACTAACATAATGTATCTTTTCGTATCATACTATCATAGATAACTGAGCTGGAGAGGATGCCGTGAAATAGGTAGAATACAACATGTAATACCAACTTATACATAAAACATATGGGCCTCTAAGACCAAAATAACCACTCGTATACTGAACATATGTCGAAAAGGCCATACAATCTTTGACATACATGACATCTGTCTATAAGCCTCTAAGGATACATAATTATCCTAAAGGTCAGGACAGAGCCCTACCATACAAAACAATACACATCTAAATCATAATGACCAAACAAGCAACTCAAGAGAAAATTGAGTGCACCAACATCTTCCGCTAAGCTGATCGCCTACTTGGAGAAATCTCGACCTTTCTATCGAGACCTGCGGGCATGAAATGCAGTATCGCCAGGAAAAAGGGACGTCAGTACAAATAATGTACCGAGTATGTAAGGCACACAAAAAGGTACATAAAAGACATGAAACAAATATAGAAAAATAGACTCAACCTGTATGTCTGGATAACTTTGTAAATTATGAAATACTTTTAGCGTCATGCATATACATATAAATTTAATGTTGTGCATAATTATATGTGTTCATAACATCATCAAGCCTCTGAGGGCATCCCAACATATCATCTCGGCCATAGTGGGCAAAATCTTCAACTTATACAAGCTGATCGGGTGGTGGTTTGTACATAACGCCACAATCTTTCCCATATCCTATATATATATATATATACACACACACATACATGCATATATAAGGCCATATTATCATGGGTCAATGTGCATGTTTAAATGCATTAAATGCATATGAAATACGTCAATAAAATCTCTCGGTACGTCATAAGATTATTATGTCTCTGGTTAATATCATGAAATACACTTTACCAACTTATGTATTTTTCTGAAACCTATGAACAAATGATAGAATATTATGACACATGGGGAATCAATAACATAAGCATCTCTAGTGTTTCTATGAATAGAGTCATTTATTGAAGTTGTGCATTTTCTCATTTTGTTTGTATCATATGGATCATGCCAAAAGGAAAGAAGGGATAGTCTTAACATACCTGAATCAATTCTTGACAGTCCCTTTAATACATGTTGATAGCAAAAATACGTAACGGTGAATCGAGGTAAGGAAAAATCTGTATGATATTATTGAGAAAAATTATACCGTGCTCCCGTAAAATCGTAAAATCCCGTTGCTACTACGCTGAGAAGTCTCGTATGAATTATTGCTGAGGTGATTCACGTTACCTGTGAAATATATGATCTTTGCTGAAGCATTTGATAGATGATCCGTGTGAGACTTCCCAAGAAATGAATGAATGGCTTTAGAATTGTCACTTTTTATAGTGGTGTAGTCCCCACTTAATAATTCTTACCTGAGCCACCCACATATCTTAAATTGCCATCTAATAATGTATGTAAGAGTCATCAAACATGGCTTGAATTGCTGCCACGTTTGGTTTTCCAAGTTTATCTAATAATTCCCTAATTTCCATCATTAACTTATTAAATTCCTGACTAATCCAATAATTAATCAATTACCCACATAATTAAGAATTATCTCAATTTACTTAAAATACTACTCACTTTTAACACACCTTATACACCTCATTATTATGGCCATGTAGTACCTTATATAGTACTAGTCCATAAATACCGGGTATTATAGCTCGAACCGTATTTTATCCCAAATTGACAAACATCAATGAAACATGTTTTCTTCAATTTGCTTGCACTCTCACCTTCACGGATTTACTTATCCCATATTTGAAATAGCATAATACTTATAATTCCAAAATAATCTCATTCCCGAGCTTACGTCGATTAACTTATGACGAAACATCAACGTACAAAAATGCGGGACATAATATCTCATTTTTGATTTTATATCAATTTACTTATGGCGTACTTCCACATACAAAAACATGGGGTGTAACATCATTCCCCCTTTGGAACATTCATCCTCGAATGTTGACTGATGCACTTATCATTCTCATAACCCATAGTTCTTGCGAATACTTTTAGTACTCCTCTTGCTATCTAGGCGATTGTTCTGTAAATGGATCCCAAAGGCCAGTGCACTCCTCCCTTTAAGCTCTTTCTAACACCACGACTTGTGGTCGGAATTCTTCTAATCATGTAAGTGTTGCTATCTTCTGTCATACAGCCGGTACGACTTTTTCCTTGTATGTGCGCCTATGTGACTCTTCTCTCCTCTTTCCTCCAAGCAAATGTATACAAAGCTTGATGAAATGTCCCTATGGGCATCTGTAGGTATACTGAAGTTCTTCGCTCGGCACTTTGTCGAACTTACGAATATTGTTATACCTTATTTCATAGATTTGCTTATCCATTCGATTCATTGTTACTGAGGTCTGTTACCAAACTCCAGGTTACTTTCATTACTTATCCCATATGTATAAATCTAAATCCTTTAATGCCTCCCCATTACTTGATCACCTTAAGAATGACAGCCTAATCTCACCTCATACTTTGTGACTTTTATCTATCCACTATTGATTCACCTTAATATTGATCTATTATCTATCACTGATAACTTGATCTCTTATGTAACACCGTCGCTAGGGCTCACGTCTCATCAGGGACATCTGAAGTAGTTATATTGATCCACCTAGGGGAGATACTATACATCCATAACCATATTTTATAGCATCCCAATATGACTTACCTTACATAGGTACTTTTAATCCTGTATAATTCATGAATTCCTCTTCAAGTTATTACTCAATCGAAGGACAAATGTCATCCTTTATCTATCACAATCACATCCTCATTCCACTCTAGATGCTATTATTCTTTCATTTCCTTTGAGTTCATTCAGGCTATACTGAGCTTTCTATAACTTAGATAAACCATTACCTCGCTTGTTTTCATAGGTTTAATCCTAAAGACTTATCAATTATCGTCGTCTTCTCACTCGCCCTTTCGTATCCTTACTACTGCCTTCCTAAATCCTTGTCGCTTTTCCATACTTAAGCTTGCGACCTAACCATATATATTTATATTACGCACAACCTTCCTTCAACTTGCTTGCATCATAGGTTTTCTTATGTCATTCTGGAACATCAAGCGAGATATCACATTGTCTCTAACTCTTCTTTATTGTGTTAATTAGCCTCCTGGATACCTAGAAACCATAGGCTAGAAGACATGCCACTGACGACGCCGCTATCATTCTTGGATACTGAATCCCTGTGCTTCTAGCCTTCCATCTGATGTACGAACCATTCACAACCTTCTACACTTGAGTATCTGGTATGTTGTTCCCCTTTACCTTACTCACCTTAAAATATCGCATCAAATCTTTCATTTCATTCATAACCTCCCTTTGACATAGGTATAATTTACATCCACACCTTAAATCTCGATTATAATACTTGCACCTCTAGTGCATACAAAATTCGGTGGGAGCTTCATACTGACTTCTTATGAGGCTGGTATTCTTCTAACATGCTTTATCGTAGAGCCATTATAAAATATTGCTATTGTACTATCTCTCTTGTACCTCTGATATTAAGAATGATTCTGCAATGTTCTCTATCATGATGTCTATAATTTTTTGGGTCTAATAATCAGACTCCTGATTTACTTGGTTGACGTAACTTTTTAGTTTCCTCTTCACTCTGATCAACCTTTATGTAGGCTTAATCTATCTTTCGGTCTATGGCTCATGGTATTAGTTATTACTTTAGCCTTTGATGGACGCTATGGAATATCTGTGATACCATCATCTATCAATTCAATTCTTGGTTTACGACTTAGACTCAACTCTTTCCTTTTAGCTTATACCAGAGTATTCTACAGCTGTATCATTGTCAACATATATCTTACATGGATAATACTCCTAAGTCTTAAATGCGTTAATAATGTAACTAACTCTGGATCATTGATCAAATAATTCCTTTCGTTCCTTCTCATCTTTCTTCAACGTAAGCTATTACTTTTTCTGGTCTTTCTGCCATCTTTTTGCGTGCATACTTAGCTTATCTTGGTGCCCATACATATTGGAATTCCATACAACTCATACGATCTTGAATATCACTTCTGATTTTACTTCCCGTTCATTAGCCATAGTAGATGCCATTTTCTTAGGAAGTGCATACAATGTTGGTGTGAGACTGTTGTTATAAGACTATTTCCTCCTTAGGTCACCCAGCTTAGATTAAAACTTCCTTCCTTACTTTCTTAGCTAGTCTTTCATTGTAATATTTAGGGATGATCCTTTGACTCTTGTAAAGCTGCGAGCTAATTAAACCAAACACTTGACAATTTTTTTTTTGCTGATGTCCTTTCTTGCCTATAATTATCTGTAGTTTACACTTGTGTGCTTGTATGGTTGCTTCTGAACTTGATATTTTGACTGTCTTCCCAGTGACTTTCTCTTGTATTTCAGTAACACTCATATGGTACCTTTAACTACCACGACTCCTAATTGAATATATCTCAAGTATTATAATGACATTACTGCGAGGATGAATTCTCCATGTTGGAGTTTACTAAATTTATCTTGCATGATCTGTTGATTTGTCTGTAACTTCTTGTCTAACCATGACTAGGCTCCTCCTGAATCAACTACTAACTACTCGTTGGCCCATTCTCATATCCATATTCCGTGTAATCTTTCTTGGGTTATTTCCTTCTCTTAACTTACGTCACATACTTGCTCCTTATCTATCAATAACATCCCGGGCAGGAACTCTTACTTCTTTTTTTTTGACATCGTGCCGACATAACGTTATGGAATCATAGCATATCTATAACATTTGGATAAGCGCAATCTCATCCCTTTCTTATTTTTATCACTTTTTTCCTTTATCATTCCATATTCCCCCTTTAGGGGAGTACTACGACTTGGAACTATGACGACCTAGCTATAGATGTTTTTCCTCTTCATCTTTGGCGTCCTTTCACATCATTAATGACCTTTACTTGCCTTGCGGTAATCCTTCTGTTCAAAGGATAAAAAAATTCCACACTCGCGATGGTGACACTTAGTGTAACTGACACATACAGTCCCTTAAGCTTAACTTTGCTCATATTGTTTGCTTTAGGGAAGCTTCTTCCTAAATGACATTTCTCTGAATTTCTTATGAATCTTCTTCTATTGTCCATTATATTATCGCCGGAACGCAATCTAAAATTCTCATGATGCTGACCATTATCTAATCACTCAGTCCTTAATTCATGTTTAGTTTACCTTGTTCACCAGTCCATACCTATTTCTATTGCTCTGGGGTTTAACTTTTACTTTTGGTAGTCGCGTTGGAGTCGGGAGCTTATTTCTCGAAATGAGGATATGACTTTGTGCCGTATATTATTTTGTTGTCTCAAGGCCTGTCACCTCTCGTCTTTTCCTTCACTTGACAATAGACTCTGTATATCTGTCTTATCTTACTCATAATGCTTCATTAACTCTTTTCTTATTTCCCGCTAACATTTATGTCTATCACTTTATTTTGAAAACTCGAACAAGACATTCTTTTGCTTTTAGCTCCCCTTTTCTCCATCCAGTGGCTCTTTGGGTTGCTTAACTTTCTCGCTCTACTAAGGACGGGAGCCACACTAAAGTGATATTTATCTCTTCAAAGTTTCTACTTCCTATCTTTGTATTACTCATATCCAGCTGTACTATTTTAGAGAGCACCATATGGCTCCTTATATCATATCCATATTCCATGTAATCTTTCTTGGGTTATTTCCTTGTCTTAACTTACGTCACGTACTGGCTCCTTATCTACCAATAACATCCTGGGCAGGAACTCTTACTTCTTTTTTTTGACTTCGTGCCTATATAACGTTCTGGAATCATAGCATATCTGTAACATTTGTATAAGTGCAATATCATCCCTTTCTTATTTTTATCACATTTTTCCTTTATCATTCCATATTCCCTTATTAAGACTTGGAACTATGACGATCTACCTATAGATATTTTTCCTTTTCATCTTTGGCGTCCTTTCACATCATCAATGACCTTTACTAGCCTTGCGGTAATCCTTCTATACAAATAATAACAAAATTCCTCACTTAAAATGGTGACAGTTTAGTGTAACTGACACATAAATTTCCTTAAGCTTAACTTTGCTCATATTGTTTGCTTTAGGGAAGAGTCTTCTTAAATGACCTTTCTCTAAATTTCTTATGAATCTTCTTCTGTTGTCCATTCTATTATCGCCTGAACGCAATATGAAATTCTTATGATGCTGACCATTATCAAATTACTCAGTCCTTAATTCATGTTTAGTTTACCTTGTTCATCAGTCCATACTTATTTCTAATGCTCTGGAGTGTAACTTTTCCTTTTGGTAGTCACGTTGGAGTTAGGAGCTTATTTCTCGAAATGAGGATATAAATTTATGGCCTATATTCTTTTGTTGTCTCAAGGCCTGTCACCTCTCGTGTTTTCCTTCACTTGACTATAGACTTTGTAATACTGTTATATTTTACTCATAATTCTTTATTAACTCTTTTCTTATTTCCCGCTAACATTTATGTCTATCACTATATTTTGAAAACTCAAACAAGACAATCTTTTGCTTTTAGCTCCCATTTTCTCCATCCAGTGGCTCTTCGGGTTGCTTAACGTTCTTGCTCTACTAGGGACGGGAGCCACACTAAAGTAATATTTATCCCTTCAAGGTTTCTAGTTCCTATCTTTGTATTACTCATATCTAGCTGTACTATTTTAGAGAGCACCATATGGCTCCTTATCTCATATCCATATTCCGTGTAATCTTTCTTGGGTTATTTCCATGTCTTAACTAACGTAACGTATTGGCTCCGTATCTATCAATAACATCCCAGGCAGGAACTCTTACTTCTTTTTTTTGATGCGTGCCTACCTAGCGTTCTGGAATCGTAGCATATCTGTAACATTTGGATAAGTGCAATCTCATACCTTTATTATTTTTATCACAATTTTCCTTTATCATTCCATATTCTCCCCTTTAGGGAGTACTAAGACTTGGAACTATGATGACCTACCTATAGATGTTTTTCCTCTTCATCTTTCTCGTCCTTTCACATTATCAATGAACTTTACTTGCCTTGCGGTAATCCTTCTGTGCAAAGGATAACAAAATTCCTCACTCGCGATGGTGACACTTAGTGTAACTGACACAAACAGTCCCTTAAGCTTAACTTTGCTCATATTATTTGCTTTAGGGAAGAGTCTTCCTGAATGACCTTTTCTCTGAATTTCTTATGAATCTTCTTCTGTTATCCATTCTATTATTGCCGGAACACAATCTAAATTCTCATGATGCTGACCATTATCAAATCACATAGTCCTTAATTCATGTTTAGTTTACCTTGTTCACCAGTCCATACTTATTTCTATTGCTATGGGGTCTAACTTTCCCTTTTGATAGTCGCGTTGGAGTCAGGAGCTTATTTCTCGAAATGAGGATATGACTTTATGGCCTATATTCTTTTGTTGTCTCAAGGCCTGTCACTTCTCGTGTTTTCCTTCACTTGACTATAGACTTTGTAATACTGTCATATTTTACTCATAATGCTTCATTAACTCTTTTCTTATTTCCCGCTAACATTTATGTC
Organism: Nicotiana tabacum; assembly: GCF_000715075.1. Taxonomy (NCBI): domain Eukaryota; kingdom Viridiplantae; phylum Streptophyta; class Magnoliopsida; order Solanales; family Solanaceae; genus Nicotiana; species Nicotiana tabacum. Next base: position 84,582,520 of record NC_134080.1, read on the forward strand.
TATCACTATATTTTGAAAACTCAAACAAGACAATCTTTTGCTTTTAGCTCCCATTTTCTCCATCCAGTGGCTCTTCGGGTTGCTTAACGTTCTCGCTTTACTAGGAACGGGAGCCACACTAAAGTAATATTTATCCCTTCAAGGTTTCTAGTTCCTATCTTTGTATTACTCATATCTAGCTGTACTATTTTAGAGAGTACCATATGGCTCCTTATCTCATATCCATTTTCCGTGTAATCTTTCTTGGGTTATTTCCTTGTCTTAACTAACGTCATGTACTGGCTCCTTATCTATCAATAACATCCCAGGCAGGAACTCTTACTTCTTTTTTTTGACGCGTGCCTACCTAGCGTTCTGGAATCGTAGCATATCTGTAACATTTGGATAAGTGCAATCTCATACCTTTCTTATTTTTATCACAATTTTCCTTTATCATTCCATATTCCCCCCTTTAGGGAGTACTAAGACTTGGAACTATGATGACCTACCTATAGATATTTTTCCTCTTCATCTTTCTCGTCCTTTCACATTATAAATGAACTTTACTTGCCTTGCAGTAATCCTTCTGTGCAAAGGATAACAAAATTCCTCACTCGCGATGGTGACACTTAGTGTAACTGACACAAACAGTCACTTAAGCTTAACTTTGCTCATATTGATTGCTTTAGGGAAGCGTCTTCCTGAATGACCTTTCTCTAAATTTCTTATGAATCTTCTTCTGTTGTCCATTATATTATCGCCGGAACACAATCTGAAATTCTCATGATGCTGACCATTATCAAATCACTCATTCCTTAATTCATATTTAGTTTACCTTGTTCACCAGTCTATACTTATTTCTATTGCTCTAGGGTCTAACATTTCCTTTTGGTAGTCGCGTGGGAGTCAGGAGCTTATTTATCGAAATGAGGCTCGTCTTTTTCTTCACTTTACTATAGACTCTGTAATATTGTCATATCTTACTCATAATTCTTCATTAATTCTTTTCTTATTTCACGCTAACATTTATGTCTATCACTTTATTTTGAAAACTCGAACAATACATTCTTTTTCTTTTAGCTCCCCTTTTCTCCATCCAGTGGCTCTTCGGGTTGCTTAACGTTCTCGCTCTACTAGGGACGGGAGCTACACTAATGTAATATTTATCCCTTCAAGGTTTCTAGTTCCTAACTTGTTTAACTCATATCCAGCTGTACTATTTTAGAGAGCACCATATGGATCCTTATCTCATATACATATTCCCTGTAATCTTTCTTGGATTATTTCCTTGTCTTAACTTACATCACGTGATGGCTCCTTATCTATCAATAACATCCCGGGCAGGAACTCTTACTTCTTTTTTTGACTTCGTGCCTATATAACGTTCTGGAATCATAGCATATCTGTAACATTTGTATAAGTGCAATCTCATCCCTTTCTTATTTTTATCACATTTTTCCTTTATCATTCCATATTCCCTTATTAAGACTTGGAACTATGACGATCTACCTATAGATATTTTTCCTTTTCATCTTTGGCGTCCTTTCACATCATCAATGACCTTTACTAGCCTTGCGGTAATCCTTCTATACAAATAATAACAAAATTCCTCACTTACAATGGTGACAGTTTAGTGTAACTGACACATAAATTTCCTTAAGCTTAACTTTGCTCATATTGTTTGCTTTAGGGAAGAGTCTTCTTAAATGACCTTTCTCTGAATTTCTTATGAATCTTCTTCTGTTGTCCATTCTATTATCGCCTGAACGCAATATGAAATTCTTATGATGCTGACCATTATCAAATTACTCAGTCCTTAATTCATGTTTAGTTTACCTTGTTCATCAGTCCATACTTATTTCTAATGCTCTGGAGTGTAACTTTTCCTTTTGGTAGTCACGTTGGAGTTAGGAGCTTATTTCTCGAAATAAGGCTATAAATTTATGGCCTATATTCTTTTGTTGTCTCAAGGCCTGTCACCTCTCGTGTTTTCCTTCACTTGACTATAGACTTTGTAATACTGTTATATTTTACTCATAATTCTTTATTAACTCTTTTCTTATTTCCCGCTAACATTTATGTCTATCACTATATTTTGAAAACTCAAACTAGACAATCTTTTGCTTTTAGCTCCCATTTTCTCCATCCAGTGGCTCTTCGGGTTGCTTAACGTTCTTGCTCTACTAGGGACGGGAGCCACACTAAAGTAATATTTATCCCTTCAAGGTTTCTAGTTCCTATCTTTGTATTACTCATATCTAGCTGTACTATTTTAGAGAGCACCATATGGCTCCTTATCTCATATCCATATTCCGTGTAATCTTTCTTGGGTTATTTCCATGTCTTAACTAACGTCACGTACTGGCTCCGTATCTATCAATAACATCCCAGGCAGGAATTCTTACTTCTTTTTTTTGACGCGTGCCTACCTAGCGTTCTGGAATCGTAGTATATCTGTAACATTTGGATAAGTGCAATCTCATACCTTTATTATTTTTATCACAATTTTCCTTTATCATTCCATATTCTCCCCTTTAGGGAGTACTAAGACTTGGAACTATGATGACCTACCTATAGATGTTTTTCCTCTTCATCTTTCTCGTCCTTTCACATTATCAATGAACTTTACTTGCCTTGCGGTAATCCTTCTGTGCAAAGGATAACACAATTCCTCACTCGCGATGGTGACACTTAGTGTAACTGACACAAACAGTCCCTTAAGCTTAACTTTGCTCATATTATTTGCTTTAGGGAAGAGTCTTCCTGAATGACCTTTTCTCTGAATTTCTTATGAATCTTCTTCTGTTATCCATTCTATTATTGCCGGAACACAATCTAAATTCTCATGATGCTGACCATTATCAAATCACATAGTCCTTAATTCATGTTTAGTTTACCTTGTTCACCAGTCCATACTTATTTCTATTGCTATAAGGGGTCTAACTTTCCCTTTTGATAGTCGCGTTGGAGTCAGGAGCTTATTTCTCGAAATGAGGATATGACTTTATGGCCTATATTCTTTTGTTGTCTCAAGGCCTGTCACTTCTCGTGTTTTCCTTCACTTGACTATAGACTTTGTAATACTGTCATATTTTACTCATAATGCTTCATTAACTCTTTTCTTATTTCCCGCTAACATTTATGTCTATCACTATATTTTGAAAACTCAAACAAGACAATCTTTTGCTTTTAGCTCCCATTTTCTCCATCCAGTGGCTCTTCGGGTTGCTTAACGTTCTCGCTTTACTAGGGACGGGAGCCACACTAAAGTAATATTTATCCCTTCAAGGTTTCTAGTTCCTATCTTTGTATTACTCATATCTAGCTGTACTATTTTAGAGAGCACCATATGGCTCCTTATCTCATATCCATTTTCCGTGTAATCTTTCTTGGGTTATTTCCTTGTCTTAACTAACTTCATGTACTGGCTCCTTATCTATCAATAACATCCCAGGCAGGAACTCTTACTTCTTTTTTTTTGACGCGTGCCTACCTAGTGTTCTGGAATCGTAGCATATCTGTAACATTTGGATAAGTGCAATCTCATACCTTTCTTATTTTTATCACAATTTTCCTTTATCATTCCATATTCCCCCCTTTAGGGAGTACTAAGACTTGGAACTATGATGACCTACCTATAGATATTTTTCCTCTTCATCTTTCTCGTCCTTTCACATTATAAATGAACTTTACTTGCCTTGCAGTAATCCTTCTGTGCAAAGGATAACAAAATTCCTCACTCGCGATGGTGACACTTAGTGTAACTGACACAAACAGTCACTTAAGCTTAACTTTGCTCATATTGATTGCTTTAGGGAAGCGTCTTCCTGAATGACCTTTCTCTAAATTTCTTATGAATCTTCTTCTGTTGTCCATTATATTATCGCCGGAACACAATCTGAAATTCTCATGATGCTGACCATTATCAAATCACTCATTCCTTAATTCATATTTAGTTTACCTTGTTCACCAGTCTATACTTATTTCTATTGCTCTAGGGTCTAACATTTCCTTTTGGTAGTCGCGTGGGAGTCAGGAGCTTATTTATCGAAATGAGGCTCGTCTTTTTCTTCACTTTACTATAGACTCTGTAATATTGTCATATCTTACTCATAATTCTTCATTAATTCTTTTCTTATTTCACGCTAACATTTATGTCTATCACTTTATTTTGAAAACTCGAACAATACATTCTTTTTCTTTTAGCTCCCCTTTTCTCCATCCAGTGGCTCTTCGGGTTGCTTAACGTTCTCGCTCTACTAGGGACGGGAGCTACACTAATGTAATATTTATCCCTTCAAGGTTTCTAGTTCCTAACTTGTTTAACTCATATCCAGCTGTACTATTTTAGAGAGCACCATATGGATCCTTATCTCATATACATATTCCCTGTAATCTTTCTTGGATTATTTCCTTGTCTTAACTTACATCACGTGATGGCTCCTTATCTATCAATAACATCCCGGGCAGGAACTCTTACTTCTTTTTTTGACTTCGTGCCTATATAACGTTCTGGAATCATAGCATATCTGTAACATTTGTATAAGTGCAATCTCATCCCTTTCTTATTTTTATCACATTTTTCCTTTATCATTCCATATTCCCTTATTAAGACTTGGAACTATGACGATCTACCTATAGATATTTTTCCTTTTCATCTTTGGCGTCCTTTCACATCATCAATGACCTTTACTAGCCTTGCGGTAATCCTTCTATACAAATAATAACAAAATTCCTCACTTACAATGGTGACAGTTTAGTGTAACTGACACATAAATTTCCTTAAGCTTAACTTTGCTCATATTGTTTGCTTTAGGGAAGAGTCTTCTTAAATGACCTTTCTCTGAATTTCTTATGAATCTTCTTTTGTTGTCCATTCTATTATCGCCTGAACGCAATATGAAATTCTTATGATGCTGACCATTATCAAATTACTCAGTCCTTAATTCATGTTTAGTTTACCTTGTTCATCAGTCCATACTTATTTCTAATGCTCTGGAGTGTAACTTTTCCTTTTGGTAGTCACGTTGGAGTTAGGAGCTTATTTCTCGAAATGAGGCTATAAATTTATGGCCTATATTCTTTTGTTGTCTCAAGGCCTGTCACCTCTCGTGTTTTCCTTCACTTGACTATAGACTTTGTAATACTGTTATATTTTACTCATAATTCTTTATTAACTCTTTTCTTATTTCCCGCTAACATTTATGTCTATCACTATATTTTGAAAACTCAAACTAGACAATCTTTTGCTTTTAGCTCCCATTTTCTCCATCCAGTGGCTCTTCGGGTTGCTTAACGTTCTTGCTCTACTAAGGACGGGAGCCACACTAAAGTAATATTTATCCCTTCAAGGTTTCTAGTTCCTATCTTTGTATTACTCATATCTAGCTGTACTATTTTAGAGAGCACCATATGGCTCCTTATCTCATATCCATATTCCGTGTAATCTTTCTTGGGTTATTTCCATGTCTTAACTAACGTCACGTACTGGCTCCGTATCTATCAATAACATCCCAGGCAGGAATTCTTACTTCTTTTTTTTGACGCGTGCCTACCTAGCGTTCTGGAATCGTAGTATATCTGTAACATTTGGATAAGTGCAATCTCATACCTTTATTATTTTTATCACAATTTTCCTTTATCATTCCATATTCTCCCCTTTAGGGAGTACTAAGACTTGGAACTATGATGACCTACCTATAGATATTTTTCCTCTTCATCTTTCTCGTCCTTTCACATTATAAATGAACTTTACTTGCCTTGCAGTAATCCTTCTGTGCAAAGGATAACAAAATTCCTCACTCGCGATGGTGACACTTAGTGTAACTGACACAAACAGTCACTTAAGCTTAACTTTGCTCATATTATTTGCTTTAGGGAAGAGTCTTCCTGAATGACCTTTTCTCTGAATTTCTTATGAATCTTCTTCTGTTATCCATTCTATTATTGCCGGAACACAATCTAAATTCTCATGATGCTGACCATTATCAAATCACATAGTCCTTAATTCATGTTTAGTTTACCTTGTTCACCAGTCTATACTTATTTCTATTGCTCTAGGGTCTAACATTTCCTTTTGGTAGTCGCGTGGGAGTCAGGAGCTTATTTATCGAAATGAGGCTCGTCTTTTTCTTCACTTTACTATAGACTCTGTAATATTGTCATATCTTACTCATAATTCTTCATTAATTCTTTTCTTATTTCACGCTAACATTTATGTCTATCACTTTATTTTGAAAACTCGAACAATACATTCTTTTTCTTTTAGCTCCCCTTTTCTCCATCCAGTGGCTCTTCGGGTTGCTTAACGTTCTCGCTCTACTAGGGATGGGAGCTACACTAATGTAATATTTATCCCTTCAAGGTTTCTAGTTCCTAACTTGTTTAACTCATATCCAGCTGTACTATTTTAGAGAGCACCATATGGATCCTTATCTCATATACATATTCCCTGTAATCTTTCTTGGATTATTTCCTTGTCTTAACTTACATCACGTGCTGGCTCCTTATCTATCAATAACATCCCGGGCAGGAACTCTTACTTCTTTTTTTGACTTCGTGCCTATATAACGTTCTGGAATCATAGCATATCTGTAACATTTGTATAAGTGCAATCTCATCCCTTTCTTATTTTTATCACATTTTTCCTTTATCATTCCATATTCCCTTATTAAGACTTGGAACTATGACGATCTACCTATAGATATTTTTCCTTTTCATCTTTGGCGTCCTTTCACATCATCAATGACCTTTACTAGCCTTGCGGTAATCCTTCTATACAAATAATAACAAAATTCCTCACTTACAATGGTGACAGTTTAGTGTAACTGACACATAAATTTCCTTAAGCTTAACTTTGCTCATATTGTTTGCTTTAGGGAAGAGTCTTCTTAAATGACCTTTCTCTGAATTTCTTATGAATCTTCTTCTGTTGTCCATTCTATTATCGCCTGAACGCAATATGAAATTCTTATGATGCTGACCATTATCAAATTACTCAGTCCTTAATTCATGTTTAGTTTACCTTGTTCATCAGTCCATACTTATTTCTAATGCTCTGGAGTGTAACTTTTCCTTTTGGTAGTCACGTTGGAGTTAGGAGCTTATTTCTCGAAATGAGGATATAAATTTATGGCCTATATTCTTTTGTTGTCTCAAGGCCTGTCACCTCTCGTGTTTTCCTTCACTTGACTATAGACTTTGTAATACTGTTATATTTTACTCATAATTCTTTATTAACTCTTTTCTTATTTCCCGCTAACATTTATGTCTATCACTATATTTTGAAAACTCAAACTAGACAATCTTTTGCTTTTAGCTCCCATTTTCTCCATCCAGTGGCTCTTCGGGTTGCTTAACGTTCTTGCTCTACTAGGGACGGGAGCCACACTAAAGTAATATTTATCCCTTCAAGGTTTCTAGTTCCTATCTTTGTATTACTCATATCTAGCTGTACTATTTTAGAGAGCACCATATGGCTCCTTATCTCATATCCATATTCCGTGTAATCTTTCTTGGGTTATTTCCATGTCTTAACTAACGTCACGTACTGGCTCCGTATCTATCAATAACATCCCAGGCAGGAATTCTTACTTCTTTTTTTTGACGCGTGCCTACCTAGCGTTCTGGAATCGTAGTATATCTGTAACATTTGGATAAGTGCAATCTCATACCTTTATTATTTTTATCACAATTTTCCTTTATCATTCCATATTCTCCCCTTTAGGGAGTACTAAGACTTGGAACTATGATGACCTACCTATAGATATTTTTCCTCTTCATCTTTCTCGTCCTTTCACATTATAAATGAACTTTACTTGCCTTGCAGTAATCCTTCTGTGCAAAGGATAACAAAATTCCTCACTCGCGATGGTGACACTTAGTGTAACTGACACAAACAGTCACTTAAGCTTAACTTTGCTCATATTATTTGCTTTAGGGAAGAGTCTTCCTGAATGACCTTTTCTCTGAATTTCTTATGAATCTTCTTCTGTTATCCATTCTATTATTGCCGGAACACAATCTAAATTCTCATGATGCTGACCATTATCAAATCACATAGTCCTTAATTCATGTTTAGTTTACCTTGTTCACCAGTCTATACTTATTTCTATTGCTCTAGGGTCTAACATTTCCTTTTGGTAGTCGCGTGGGAGTCAGGAGCTTATTTATCGAAATGAGGCTCGTCTTTTTCTTCACTTTACTATAGACTCTGTAATATTGTCATATCTTACTCATAATTCTTCATTAATTCTTTTCTTATTTCACGCTAACATTTATGTCTATCACTTTATTTTGAAAACTCGAACAATACATTCTTTTTCTTTTAGCTCCCCTTTTCTCCATCCAGTGGCTCTTCGGGTTGCTTAACGTTCTCGCTCTACTAGGGATGGGAGCTACACTAATGTAATATTTATCCCTTCAAGGTTTCTAGTTCCTAACTTGTTTAACTCATATCCAGCTGTACTATTTTAGAGAGCACCATATGGATCCTTATCTCATATACATATTCCCTGTAATCTTTCTTGGATTATTTCCTTGTCTTAACTTACATCACGTGCTGGCTCCTTATCTATCAATAACATCCCGGGCAGGAACTCTTACTTCTTTTTTTGACTTCGTGCCTATATAACGTTCTGGAATCATAGCATATCTGTAACATTTGTATAAGTGCAATCTCATCCCTTTCTTATTTTTATCACATTTTTCCTTTATCATTCCATATTCCCTTATTAAGACTTGGAACTATGACGATCTACCTATAGATATTTTTCCTTTTCATCTTTGGCGTCCTTTCACATCATCAATGACCTTTACTAGCCTTGCGGTAATCCTTCTATACAAATAATAACAAAATTCCTCACTTACAATGGTGACAGTTTAGTGTAACTGACACATAAATTTCCTTAAGCTTAACTTTGCTCATATTGTTTGCTTTAGGGAAGAGTCTTCTTAAATGACCTTTCTCTGAATTTCTTATGAATCTTCTTCTGTTGTCCATTCTATTATCGCCTGAACGCAATATGAAATTCTTATGATGCTGACCATTATCAAATTACTCAGTCCTTAATTCATGTTTAGTTTACCTTGTTCATCAGTCCATACTTATTTCTAATGCTCTGGAGTGTAACTTTTCCTTTTGGTAGTCACGTTGGAGTTAGGAGCTTATTTCTCGAAATGAGGATATAAATTTATGGCCTATATTCTTTTGTTGTCTCAAGGCCTGTCACCTCTCGTGTTTTCCTTCACTTGACTATAGACTCTATAATACTATCATATTTTACTCATAATGCTTCATTAACTCTTCTCTTATTTCCCGCTAATATTTATGTCTATCACTTTATTTTGAAAACTCAAACAAGACATTCTTTTGCTTTTAGCTCCCATTTTCTCCATCCAGTGGCTCTTCGGGTTTCTTAACGTTCTCGCTCTACTAGGGACGGGTGCCACACTAATGTAATATTTATCCCTTCAAGGTTTTTAGTTCCTATCTTTGTATTACTCATATCCAACTGTACTATTTTATAGAGCACCATATGGCTCCTTATCTCATATCCATATTCTGTGTAATGTTTCTTGGGTTATTTCCTCGGCTTAACTTACATCATATACTGGCTCCTTATCTTCAATAACATCCCGGGCAGGAACTCTTACTTCTTTGTTTTGACTTCGTGCCTAGCTAACGTGCTGGAATCATAGCATATCTGTAACATTTGGATAAGTGCAATCTCATCCTTTTTTTTATTTTTGTCACATTTTTCCTTTATCATTCCATAGTCCCCCCTTTAGGGAGTACTAAGACTTGGAACTATGACAACCTACCTATAGATGTTTTTCCTCTTCATCTTTGGCGTCCTTTCACATCATCAATGACCTTTACTTGCCTTGCGGTAATCCTTCTGTGCAAAGGATAACAAAATTCCTCACTCGCGATGGTGACATTTTGTGTAACTGACACAAACAGTCCCTTAAGCTTAACTTTGCTCATATTGTTTGCTCTAGGGAAGAGTCTTCCTGAATGATCTTTCTCTGAATTTCTTATGAATCTTCTTTTGTTGTACATTATATTATCGCCAAAACACAATCTGAAATTTTCATGATGCTGACCATTATCAAATCACTCAGTCCTTAATTCATGTTTAGTTTACCTTCTTCACCAGTCCATACCTATTTCTATTGCTCTGGGGTCTTACTTTTCCTTTTGGTAGTCGCGTTGGAGTCAGGAGCTTATTTCTCAAAATGAGGATATGACTTTATGGCCTATATTCTTTTGTTGTCTCAAGGCCTGTCACCTCTCGTCTTTTCCTTCACTTGACTATAGACTCTGTATATCTGTCATATCTTACTCATAATGCTTCATTATCTCTTTTCTTATTTCCCGCTAACATTTATGTCTATCACATTATTTTGAAAACACAAACAAGACATTCGTTTTCTTTTAGCTCCCATTATCTCCATCTAGTGGCTCTTTGGGTTGCTTAACATTCTCGCTCTACTAGGGACGAGAGCCACACTAAAGTAATATTTATCCCTTCAAGGTTTCTAGTTCCTATCTTTGTATTACTCATATCCAGCTATAATATGGGTGTCTCACAAGAAGATCTATTAGCACATTTGCAATATCCTTCGGAAATGTGAACTAACGCAAACAATCCATTCACCATTTTGGGTTACTCTAACCCAGTCAGATCTTGCTATCATGACCTTCTATTAAACCATATCTATTAGCTCCCATAGGGCATGACTGAGTTAGGTGTGGCCAATTGTACGTACATCTATTACTATTGAAGGTAATTCAAAATGCTTATATCTCCCTTCATGAATGGTAAATAACGATAATCTTTATTAACTAGGTACTTCGTACCCTTCTCCACCTTGTTTGTTTTACTTGCTGCAACTTGTGTCTAACTTTCGGTTCCATTATTCCTTTTTACTGTAAGAGTGGATAAGTATTTTTTGTAAAAGCTCCTTATCAAGAACCATACACCTTTTATTACACGCATTATCTGCTGAAGACCTCACATTTACTCATCATAAGCAAGATGAAAAATCGAATTCCTCTAACTCAACACTTCCACAACTATATCTCTTATCGATTGTGTAGGCATCATCTTATTATGAATAAATTAGAAGTTCGGAATTCGAATTCTTATAAGTGAGCTTGTGCGCAGTGAAATCTGGGAGGCTGATTTCTCCTCTACAAAATGCTTCGAAGGGTGATCCCGGAAGACTGGGATCTCGAGCCGGTCACTTCCCTCATGATCGGCCGGTACCCTACCAAGGATAATGTAGACCAAAGTCCCGACGAACAGAGAAATCTCCCGAGGAATGCACCCGGGGTCGATCAGGTCTATTCAAGCGGCTCGACATCAGCCCGCACTTACGTCATAAAGTTAGTCGGTTGTCCTATCCCATTTTTTTTATCACGTAACGTATCTTGTACTAAGTTTGGGCTCCCCCCTTCTATAAAAGGGGAGTTTCAAACACCCTGTAAAGGCAGAGCTCCAACTATTCTATTCAAGTGCAATAATATCTCTCTCTCTCTCTCTTTTCTTTCTAATATGCTCGTTCTCACTGGCCCGAGGCCACTTTAATATTCATCGTTCTCTCACTTGTTCTTCATCTTATCACTCGATATTGTTCATAAATAGCTTTATTTAATCATATCTCAACTATTATCCCATTCCTGATCGCCCCGATAGCTCGAGCTCGACCCGAACATCGACCCCGAGGTCCCCCATCGACCAGTTCTGCATCCAGGTAACAGGCCCCTCCGTTTGTTTACTGCCTCATTTTAGCTTGCATTTCATCGTTAAACTTAATATTCTTAGCATCAACTACTCTAACAACTAGCTCGCGAATAGATAACGTATTTTTAGAATCCCATTTACAAATATAATTGTTGTTACTATTTCACGGTAAACAGTTTGGCGCCCACCGTGGAGATAAAAATAATAGTGATTATTTTCTTACTAGTTTCATTGCACAAACCCACATTATCTTTCACACTTTTTCTTGTCCAAGATCCTTTGATTTCAGGTCAAAATGTATGGCTCGATAAACAGAGTCGAGAACGACAACCTTGAAAACGACAGGGAAAATGGTGTGGCTGCCCCGGCTACTGGAGCACCACCACATAATCCCGATAACACGCCCGGACCGATGCTAGCGGATACGGATTCGCAGGACGCACTACAAGTCGATGAAACGTCTCACACCGACATGAGCATACGACGCAGCGACCGACAGGAAGCTCAAAAAACCCCAGCCCGGGAAGAACAGGAAGTTAGTCTTCATGTTGTTTTTGAAATGTTGCAGGCACAACAACTGGCCATTGCCTAGTTGCAAAGCCATCCGAAGACTCCCAGCACAGCAGCACCAGAGATAACTCCCCCCGCTGAGCAAGTACCCGAAAGGTCACGCGATAACGGGTCAGTGGCCGACCCTACCATAGTGAAGATGCTCGAGGATCTCACCAAAAGGATCGAATCAGGTGAGAAAATGATTGCAGCTAACGATAAAAAGGTCGAGACCTACAACGCTAGGGTGGATCAGATCCCGGGAACACCCTCGGTCCTGAAAGATGTAGATTCGAGAAAGTTCGTGCAACGGCCGTTCCCGGAGGAAGCAGCTGCGAAACCTATTCCAAAAAAGTTTAGAATGCCGGAACTCCCTAAGTACAACGGTGCCATCGACCCTAACGAACATGTTACTGCCTACACCTGCGCAGTAAAAGGCAACGATATAAAGAATAACAAGATCGAGTCCGTATTGCTGAAAAAATTCGGAGAAACGCTTTCAAAGGGGGCCATAATGTGGTATCACAACTTGGCTCCCAACTCCATAGATTCATTCACCATGCTAGCAGACTCCTTCGTAAAAGCACATGCTGGAGCCATCAAAGTAGCAACGAGGAAGTGTGACGTTTTGAAAATCAACCAAAGAGAGAACGAGATGCTGCGGGAATTCGTGTCCCGCTTCCAGATGGAACGGATGGAGCTACCACCAGTCTCCTACGACTCGGCAGTGCAGGCCTTCACCCAAGGCCTGAACGAACGAAGCCCGGTTGTTTCGAAACAAATGAAGTAGAACCTGATCGAATATCCAGCCATGACCCGGTTGGACGTCCACAGCCGATACCAGTCAAAGATAAGGGCCGAGGATGACCAGTTGGGAGCCCCTTCTACCCAAACAGAATCCTGGCAAAAGAATCAAAACCACACAAAGAAAGGTACCAGCCGTACCTCGAAGATAGAAGGAACGCCCCAAGGAACAACCTACCTCACAATGATTGGAGGATAGATCGAGGACAGGACCCTCGAGGGCTCGTCAATAGAACCGGGTTCGATCGAAACATAGTGCCAACACATGCACCCCACTTATCGGAATACAACTTAAGCGTCGATGTGTCAGACATCGTGTTTGCTATCAGCAAGATCAGAGATGCCACGTGGCCCAAAACGATACAGTCGGACCTTTGGCAGAGAATTTACAGCTTAGTATGCGAGTTTCACAATACGCACGGTCACAGGACCGAGGATTTCCATCAACTACGAGAAGAAGTGGCTCAACTACTCAACAAAGGACACCTTCGGGAATTCCTTAGCAATCGGGCCAAAAATTAGTTCTGAGAAAGGGAAGCAACCAAGAAAAACGAGGCAAACGAGCCGCAACACGTCATCCACATGATCATCGGGGGCGCCGATGCCCCGCAGGAACCTGTAATGAGAAGAACAAAAATATCCATCACCACAGAAAAATAGACTCGAGGATATATCCCCGAAGACACCCTCACATTCAGCAAAGAGGACACCGAGGCCCTGTCTCAACCCCACAATGATGCCCTGGTAATCTCCTTTATTGTAAATTCTTTTCAGATAAAACATGTACTCGTGGATCCAGATAGCTCGGCCAATATTATCAGGTCGAGGGTGATAGAATAGCTCGGACAGCTCGAACAAATCGTGCCCGCCACTCGGGTGCTCAATAGATTCAACATGGCGAGCAAAATGAAGAAAGAAGAAATTGTCCTCCCGGTTACCATGACCGGCACAACCCAAGACACCAAATTCCATGTCATCGAGGGAGATATGATGTATAACGCCTTATTTGGGCGGCCATGGATACACTGCATGAGAGCAGTACCATCCGCCCTCCACCAGGTGATAAAATTCATGACAATAGACAAGATCAATACAGTCTACGGGGAACAACATGCGGCAAGGGAAATGTTCGCAATACACAACGTGGTGCCAATGGTCATACCTCCGCCCCCGAATAAACCAACGGGAAATCGGGTCTCGCCCTTGGTCGAGCTTGACAAAACAAAGTAGAGACCGCGTCTCCGGGCAGTTATTATGGACCAATCCTAAGGCATCTCCGGCATATCTCGCCTCAAGGTACGACCATTCCCCTTTTTTATTTCGAATTTGGAATTAACCTTCGTGCAGGCACCCGATCGCAGCTGCCGGAACGCTAGTGCTATCGCAAGACCTCAAGGCTCCAAAAGCGTACCCGTTGCACTCTTTTCCTTCGACCAAGTTTTTATCCTAGAACAAGGGTTTTTACCGGCAAGGTTTTTAACAAGGCAACGTCTGCGAGCTGCCTAAGGAGGAACTCCTCGAAAAACATTCAAGACTTTCCCTGCAGCTGACTTTTGAATATTTGAGGGGCATTCCCCCGGAAAGCTGCCCGCTCGTAGGAGTTTTGGAAACGCCAAATAAGGTTTCCTATAGGAAAACAATGTATCGGACCAAACAGTCGATATAGTTAGGCCCCGTCGGCAAAAGCATGTACTATTATATAGAGCAATCAAAAAATACTTTTTTTGTCAAAAAGGGGGAGGGAACGCCTCCTCAAAGTAGGGTAACAAATTCTTTCACCAGAAACGTCCCGAAAACTCGAGAACGGGCGCCAGCAGTTCAAACGCTCAAACGCCCCCGAATCAAAGCTTTGAAATCACAAAAACTTCAGGCAAGGCAAATCTCCGGGCGATCGACTTCGACCTGATATAGGCCGACTCAACACAACAATATATATTACGACAATGGATTGAAGAATATCTTTCAGCATCTCATTCTCCAAACAAGGAAATCGCAGTATATTCCCGGCAGGAACCCCTTCACCAAATGCGTCCCGAAATGCTCGGGGACTTAGCGTCAACAATTTGGCACCCGCACGACCCCAAGGTCGGAACTCCGGGCTCATGAAGCCCCAGTAAGGTAACTTCGAGCTCACAAATAGCGGCCTTCGATCTTAAACAAACTCGATGACTCGGAGACTATCATTAATCGCCATGCGTTGGAAAACCCAAAACTGTAAGACCCCTAGCGGGCAGACTCGGCATAACCAGATCTATTCTACATTACAACAAAAACTATAAGACCTCAACAGGCATGACAAACTGTAAGACCTCAACATGCATGAAAATATCAAAGTTTAGGCTATACTTCGCATTTGTAAGAATCCCGAAAGGGCATACGCTCGGTGTAGACGCCTAAACTACCACTCAGGATCAAAAATGGCTCCAACCAAATACATATGACTACGGTCAAAATGGCTAATACAACCAAATTAATGCGACTCGGGAATGCTCGACCGTCGCTAAACAAAAATCGCAGGCCACTACTTTGAATATACTTCAGAAAGAATTAGTGAAAACAGGCTTCCCTCAACAGGAAAAATTTTCTTTGGCCATGTTAGCTCCAAATCACAAGGCTTCGACCTACTCAGCCTATGCGCTAAGAACCTTCCGAGGTGCTCAAACATCGCCGATAACGACTTGAAATCGAGGTTCTTCTAGAATCGACGACGGGTCAGGCAAAATTATTTCAACAAACCTTAACGAGCGGAAAAAAAAAGCCTACAAAAAGCCCACGGGAAAAACAGCATAAGAGCCATTGTCACCAGCCAAACGAGCCTACGGGCCACACACTAAAAGGTCTCTACGACCAAACAACATAAGAGCCATTGTCGCCAGCTTGAAAATTGATGACTTGAGGATTAAAATGAGCTCGAATCATAACCCGATTCAGAGACCGGATCCAAAATAGTTAACTATACAAGTCTCCGAGCCACATATTAAAAGGTCTCAACGACCAAAACAACGTAAGAGGCACTATCGATAGTCTAAAACTCGAAAGAACTTAAGGGACAATTAAAGCATAAATCGCAACGCAACTCGGAGACTGGACCCGAAATAGTGAAAGGACAAATGCCCGAGGGTGAGAAATAAAGGCCACCGTTGTCCGCCCATACAGGCAGGAAAGAACTTAAGGGTCAATTAAAGCTCGAATCGCAACGCGACTCGGAGACTGGACCCAAAATAGTCAAACTATAGTATGCCTGAGGGCACGACATAAATGCCACTATCGCCAGCCGAGTGATCCTCCGGGCCACACACCTGTAAGGTCACTTCGACCCAAAATGCAAAAGGCCATCTTTCGTCCGCCCATGCAGGCGGGATAGAGCTTAAGGGTCAACTAAAGCTCAAATCGCAACGCGACTCGGAGACTGGACCCAAAACGGTTGGAACAACACGTGCCCAAGGCCAAAAAATAAAAGCAATCACTATCTTCCCACACGGGCACAGAAGATTGAAGATCAGGCAAGCCCGAGTCAAGGACTGACTCGGAGACTAAGCCTAAAACAGTTGGTCAAAACACGGAGGCCCCAACGCCTGCTCACATCAAAGATCGCACTTAAAAGCCTCCGGGCCTGCCTGATCAGTTACGAACCTACACGAATCCTGCCAAACACAGAAACTAGCCCGCCTGGTAAAAGCAATACGGGAAGAGATACAAAGGAGGTAAAGATTCAAGATTTCACTCATTTTATATATGCGCGAAAGGTGCGCTCTCCATCTACAAGCATGCTCTACAAACAACAAATACAAAGTGGCAAAATCTATGTTCTACCCCAAAAGGATACAACCTACCAGTCCCATCCTCGCTCTCTGTGGCATCGGCAATAAGCAACCAAGCATCACGCTCGACCACCTTTGCTCAAGTAAATCCTTCTAGAAGGACGGAACCCATGGCATGGGTCTCTTCAAGAGCCTGTCTTAAGATCTACGACAAACGTATCCCGCGAAGGCCCGCTCCAACTCGGCTCGAATATTAGCAACAGGTCGCCACTCCCTCATAATACTTGGTCCGACTCAGTACTATACCAGTCCGGGCACCAGTTATTCTCCACCCGGACTTTTGAGGAATCAAGATACAACTTCATAATCATGTCCATTCAGATCAACGCTCGAGCCTGTATTTGATACTTCAGTTCACCACATGCATTCCTGGCTCGATCGGTTCTATCCCTAAGGTACTCCTAAGCATTCGCATGTTCTCTGCATCTAAAACTAAGCAATGTCTAAACTCAAAGGTTGGAAAAGTGAAACACTTAACACAAGAAGGCTCCTGCCTCATCAAAAGGCTTCTGTAACGCGAGCTCCAATATGTCCCAAACCGCCAGTACACCGACTCGACCCCTCCTTCCCCGTGCCAAGAAGCCTAGGGGGCCTACCTTCATCCAGGGCCCCCAAAGTATAGCCCATTTGCGGAATAGCTCAGAACTTGGGTTTGTCAGACTCTTACGGAGGGAAAACCTGATAAGACAGGGGAGACCCGAGATGCAGAGGAATCATGCTAAAACTCACCACAAAGTGAAGCCGGCAAACCTACTCGACGGTCGAGCACACTCCTGGTGGCCCAACCCTTATTGGCTCGAAAGGACCGCTGCTCTGGACCCAAGGACTCCAGGAACGTCAGGCTCGAATTATGCACTCTCCTCAGAAGCACGGGCCCGTCTCACCCTGATAAAAGCTCCATCATGATTATAAAGCGCACATCTCATTTATCACTGTGCCAGGTCTCTACCATTCCCCAAATGAACAACCGCTAGGGGTATGACCCACCGGCACCATGAAATCAGCAAACCCCGAGGGCCCCCGGGAAGTGGAAGCAACCTTACGTTACATGTGAGAAGGGCGGGAATGATTCAACGCCAACCAAAGACATCAACAATCAGCACCGCCTTCAGTTTCGAGGTAATGCTCAACACCGAAGACCTTCGTCATAGCAAGACAGCGCTCCAGAAGGCCAACAATGCCTTAACCAACACGAGATTGGCATACAGCTTCAAAAGGCCTCCGCCAAAGAAGGCTAGTTTGCAAAGAAATGGGCGTCTCTAACAAATACCCACGCGAAATAGGCTCCGGGTGATGACCAGGATGACCTGAAGCACGCCCAGGCCTCTATTCAGAGATCGCCTCTAGGAAGTCACCGACGTCATGGGACCACGATCCCACAGGCAAGTCTCTTCTCGAAGGTTATAATGAGGCCCGAATATATTATCCACACTTTCATGCAGAGAAAGGGTCCCGGCGGCCCGGGGTTATGGCCTAATTCGGGTTCAGTTCTAGAAGTCACAAAGGACCCCATGCGAAACCGTTTTATCAAAGGCCGGGAAGAATACTCGCGCCCGAGGTCGGTATCATAGGCGATGAAACAAGATCATGCTTTCAGAGCTGCCAAAAATATAAAGAGATACAGCGAGTGTCGAAGGAAGGAATCAAGAAAATATCTTTGTATTTATAAAAGTGTTCGCTTACAACGACCCTCGGGGGGGGGGGGGGTTCCTTACATATGATTACAAAAGCCCACAAGGGGATCCTTGCATAAATATAAAGAAGTACAAATGGTATGCATACAACAAGAGCCTAATGACCTAGCCTATTCCCTAAAATACAGCATCTCCGTCGTCATCCTCTCAGGCGTATGACTTCAAAGACAATATCTTCCAAGTCCAATCCCCTCGGGGAACTCATCGTAATCCTCCCAGAATGGCATCTTCAAAAGGGAGGGTATGGAAAAGGAAGGCGGGGGAGAAGAGCAAAATGACGAAGGAGAAGCCGGAATAACACAAGAAGTGGCTGGGTGAAAAATTTGGCTAGTACGAACTCCGCCAGTACTGCCATTTTAAAGCCACTACTTGAGACGTTGCCTCGGCCCGGAAGGCAACAGCCAGCAGAGACCGCCGCCACACCCCCCAGGAATCCAAAAGGGGTATAACCCGTCGAGCTGAAGGAGGAGGGTTAGCAGCGGTGTATAATTCGAGCCCGCTCTTGAGCAACGATGCATAATCCAAAGTATCCCTCCGTGTCGGAGGAAGTCGGCCCTCTGCCTCATCACCCGGGCCAACAATTGACAATATCAACAACAACAGCATCACAGCAGCACAACTTTGCCCAACCAAAAGGGGATCAAGAGTTGGGCCAAGGGGCACATGGTGTAATATCTTGAGGCTATGGGCCTCAAACATGACGAGATGGTAGTAACTCAAGATAGTAGTAAAGGAAGAAAAGATGGGTAAAAAGGAAGTTTGAATAAGAAGATAACCACGAAAAGCCCCATTTATAGGGAGGGCAAAGTAACCGACGACACCATTATCGCCCTTGAAAAGCGTAATAACAGGCGCAATCAATATGTTCACAGAAGCTGAACCGATAGCAACGACGTAACTTGAAAAAATGAATAGTCGCGACATTTCGGGTGATCCTTGAGAAGCAGAAAGGCGAAGCACCTCGACATTTGTAAAAGGGGGGCTGCGCCATCAGAACGACGTCGTTATGGGGGATCGATAAGTGGGGTGTCAAAATCATTTCTTATCACTTCCATCTAATAAACGCGGAGACTATCTATGCGTAGTGAAATCTAGGAGGCCGATTTCTTCTAGACAAAATGCTTCAAAGGGTGATCCCCGAAGACCGGGATCTCGAGCCGATCACTTCCCTCAAGAACAGCCGGTACCCTGCCAAGGATAATGTTGACCGAAGTCCCGACAAACGCAAAAATCTCCCGAGGAATACACCCGGGGTCGATCAGGTCTATTCAAGCGGCTCGACATCAGCCCGCGAATGCGTCATAAAGCTAGCCGGTCGTCCCATCCCATTTCTTTTATCGCGCAACATATCTTGTACTAAGTTTGGGCTCACCCCTTCTATAAAAGGGGAGTTGCTAACACCCTGTAAAGGCAGAGCTCCATCTATTCTATTCAAGAGCAATAATATCTCTCTCTTTTTCTTCTTTCTAATTTGCTCGTTCTCACTGGCCCGAGGCCACTTTAATATTCATTGTTCTCTCACTTGTTCTTCATCTTATTGCTCGGCATTGGCCATAAAGAGCTTTATTTAATCATATCTCAATTGTTATCCCATTCTCGATCGTCCCCGATAGCTCGAGCTCGACCCAAACATCGACCCTGAGGTCCCCCATCGACCAGTCCTGCTTCCGAGTAACAGGCCCCTCGGTTTGTTTACTGCCTCATTTTAGCTTGCATTTCATCGTTAAACTTCACATTCTTAGTATCAACTACTCTAACAACTAGCTCGAGAATAGATCACGTATTTTTAGGATCCCATTTACAAATTTAATTATTGTTACCATTTTCACGGTAAATAGAGCTCTACCACACGATCTAGAGTAAAAAGAAAGAGTGACAGTCCTAAAAGCCTTGTAGCCTCCTACTTATAAGTGTTGTGCATGACACACCCATAAAAAAGACTCTACTAGACACGGCTTGTAGACTCCCTAGGATATAACTGCTCTGATACCACTTTTGTCATGACCCAAACCGATGGACCGCGACAGGCACCCGGTACTTACTATACCGAGTACTAACATAACCTATTTTTTCGTATCATACTATCGTAGATAACTGAGCTAGAGAGGATGTTGTCAATTAGGTAGAATACAACATGTAATACCAACTTATACATAAGACATATGGGTCTCTAAGACCAAAATAATCACTCGTATACTAAACATAGGCCGACAAGGCCATACAATCTTTTACGTACATGACATATGTATAGAAGCATCTAATGATACATAATTATCATAAAGGTCGGGACAGAGCCCCGCATACAAAATAATACACATCTAAATCATACTGACCAAACAGGAAACTCTGGAGCAAATGGAGTGCACCAACATCTTACGCTGAGCTGATCGTCTACTTGGAGTACTCTCGACCTTTCTATCGAGACCTGTAGGCATAAAATGCAGCATCCCCAGGGAAAAGGGATGTTAGTATGAATAATGTACTGAGTATGCAAGGCAGACGAAAAAGTATGTAATAGACATGAAACAAATATATAAAAAAATGACTCAACCTGTAAGTTTGGATAACTCTGTAAATTATGAAATACTTTTAGTGTCATGCATATACGTATGAATGTCATGTCGTGCATAGGTACATGTGTTCATAACATCATCAAGCCTCTAAGGGCATCCCATCATATCATCTCGGCCAGTGTGGAAAAAATCATCAACGTATACCAGTTGATCAGGTGGTGGTGCGTATATAACGCCATAACCTTTCCCATTTCCCATACACAAAATCATCAATGTATACCAACTGATTAGGTGGTGGTGCGTATATAACGCCATAACCTTTTTCCCATTTCCCATATATATATATATATATATATATATATATATATATATATATATATATATATATATATATATATACATATATATATATATATATATATACACACACATATATTTATATATACATATATAAATACACACACACACACACACACACACATATATATATATATATATATATATATACGCGTATATTACGCCATCTGGTCATGGGTTAATGTGCATGTATAAATGCATGAAATGCATATGAAATACATTAATAAACTCTCTCGGTACGTCATAAGATCATTATGTCTCTGGTTAATATCATGAAATACACTTTACAAACTTACATATTTTTTTGAATCCTTGAACAAATGACAGAATAATATGACACACAGAGAATCAATAATATAATCATCTCTAGTATTTCTATGAATAGAGTCATTTATAGAAGTTATGCATTTTCTCATTATGTTTGTATCGTATGGATCATATAAAAAGGAAAGAAGGGATATCCTTAACATACCTGAATCAATTCTCTTGACAATCCCTATAATACACGTTGATTGCAACAACACGTAACGAAGGATCAAGGTAATGAAAAATCCGTATGATATTCTTGAGAAAAATTATAACGTGCTCCCTTAGAATCGCAAAATCCCGTTGCTACTACGCTGAGAAGTCTCGTATGAATTATTGTTGTGGTGGTTCACGTTACCAGTGAAATATATGATCTTTGTTGAAGCTTTTGATAGATGATCCGTGTGAGACTTCCCAAGAAATGAATGAATGGCTTTAGAAATGTCACTTTTTATAGTGGCGTAGGCCCCACTTAATAATTCTTACCTTAGACACCCACGTCTCTTAAATTTCCATCTAATAATGTATGTAAGAGTCATCAAACATGACTTGAGTTGCTGCGACATTTGGTTTTTCAAGTTTATCCAATAATTCCCTAATTTCCATCATTAACTTATTAAATTCCTCACTAATCCAATTATTAACCAATTACCCACATAATTAAGAATTAACTCAATTTTCTTAAAATACTACTCAATTTTAACACACCTTATACACCTCATTATCATGGCCATGTAGTACCTTGTATGGTATTAGTCCATAAATACCAGGTATTATAGCTCGAACCATATTTTATCCCAAATTGACAAACTTCGATGAAGCACGTTTTCTTCGATTTGCTTGTCCTCTCACCTTCACGAATTTACTTATCCCATGTTTGAAATAGCATAATACTTATAATTCCAAAATAATCTCATTCCCGAGCTTACATCGATTAACTTATGACGAAACATCAACGTACAAAAATGCGGGACGTAACATCTCATTATTGATTTTATATCAATTTACTTATGGCGTACTTCAATGTACGAAAACATGGGGTGTAACAACATAACCACTTCTTGGTTTCTCGGTGGTGTCCCGGACCTCGAAGGTTGGGTCCGAAAGCTTGCCACCTCCTCCTCTTACTCGGAGCATTGCTGGCGATATCTGGCTATGGGTCGATGGGAGGCAAAAAACCATGGTGAGTTCTCTTATTCGTTTTTTAGTGTTTCTATCACGAGATACTGATTTTGATTTCACGTAGATCTTAGAGACACTGTTGAATTGAGATCGGCCCCAGCTGGTGGAGTGGAGGCTCCGAAGCCTCCCAAAGAAAGAAAAAGAAGGAAAGAGTCATCCGAAAATCCCCCAAAAGGCAAAGAAAAGCTTGGCTCAAAAGCCTAAGGCCGATGCAACGACCTTATCTTTGGAAATGGCCCAACGCCTTTAGGACCAGGAGGAAGAAGAAGATGACGATTGCCTGTTGATAAATTGTAAAAGAAAGAATGTTGAGGCTTTGAAACCCACTGAACTAGCAGCGGATGATGAGGTCCACTCCAGAGTTGAAGAACTCTTCGAAGGGAGTTCAAACAAAGTCCCCGAACAATCGTCCATAAAGAATGTGCCTCGATTAAGAGATCACTATGAGTGCAAGGCCGAACATCCTGATACTGAGCCTTTTCAAATAGAAGAAAATATCCCGAGCGGATCACTCGGGGTGATCAACGTGAATCATTCTCCCCCTGACCCCGAGTTCTTCGAGGGGAAAATCCAGGAGGCTGTGAATATGAGATCTTTAGGAGTGCAAGTAAGCCATGAAGGGCACGACATCTTTCAAGAATGCCTCACAGGGCTTGAAGACGGCCCAGACCCAAATGCTTTCTTCATTTTTGAACAAGTGAGTTTTCTATTTTTTATGCCTTTGTTTTAGCTGTTCCGAATCTAACTTTCCTTATTTTTCATGATGGCCGTGGTGCTCCACAAAAGGGCATTTTCCAAGTCCCGAGACGATCTTTCTCGGTGCGAGACCGAACTTAAGAAGACCTTGGAGGAGAGGGACGCCGTCAAAGATTTATATGCTAAAAAAGAGCTGGAGATCCACAATCTCCGAGTTGAGTTGACGTAGGCATGCCAAGGACGGGCCGAGTACATTGAAAAGGTGACACAACTCTCGACGGTTTGCTATGCACCAGTTTATATTAGAGACTGATATTTTTAATTTTGTAGTTTCAGCAAAAGCCTTACTTGGAGGTGCAGCTTTGGGAGGAGCTTAAGATGAAAGAAAATGAGACCCTAGGGTTGAGGCAAGGTATGGACAATCTCGCCTCTAAAAAGGAAACTCTAAGAGAGCAGTTACCTTCGCTCGAACGCCAGCTTCGAAGTGTGAAGAAGGAGAGCCAAGCTCTGGGCCTTGAGATCGAGAAGCTTAAGGCCAAATCTGTCACTAAGCTGGCCAAGGCTAAATATGATGCAGCGGAAATTATGACCTCGTATCGATTTGATGCCAAAGCAGCTAATGCTCGGGAAAGCGGAGGTTAAGTTATCAAGTTCCCTTGACCATACTAGGCGACAATCCTGGAGGATGATTCTCGAGGAGATACATGCTCGTGGCTTCGATCTTTCAGCCAATATTGAAGCGGAGAAGGCTTTGGAAGAAGAGGCGGCAGCTCTACTTTCCGATAAGGATGATTCAGTCAGATTCTTCGAGGGTGAAAGAGATGGGGATGAAGCCGCCGAGGTTGAGGCTCCCCAAGATGCGACTCTTAAAGATGCAGCTAATAAGGGTGTGGCCTCGAAGTAGTTTTTATGTTACTTTATTTTGTTTTCTTGTATGTCTTCCTTGTGTAAATATTTCCTATAATCATCTTTTGGAAATACGAGGGAAACGTTTATCTCGTCTTTACCTAATTCTGGTTTTAACATGGCATGTATTCAACATTGCCTTTATTTGTTGAAGACTTCGTTTGAATGACTGGCTCGAGTATTGGTTCGGGGTATTATAAACCCTTATATCTTTATAATAATTTTTGAGCAAGTTTAAATCAACTTATTTTGAGCTCGGGATATTTTGAACTCGAGTCCGAATCGAAATAAAAGCGGAATTTCGAACTATAAGTTTTAGGCTCTTAAGCTGTTACGCCCCACAGTATTACATCGATATTATGCTCTACAGTAATATATTACGATGATGTTACCCTCTGCAGTAATATATTACGATGATGTTATGCTTCGTGGTATTAAGTTACGACAGTATTGCACCTAGCAGTATTACTTTACGGTGATGTTACGCTGCGCAGTATTAAGTTACGACTGTGTTGCACCCAGCAGTATTACATTACGGTGATGTCACACTCTGCAGTATTAAGTTACGATGATGTTGCATCCTAAAGTATTGTATGTTAAATTTGTCGTAAGGTAATTGAAATCAGTCCAAGTAAAAGATTATTTGGAGATTATAAGGATTATGCTATTTTACGAGCGATTAGAAAATTCATGAAGGTGAAAGGGGGAGAAAGTCAAAGAAAATGAATTTTGTCCATGATTGGTATTTTGGGGTAAAATACAGCCCGAGCTAAAATACCCGATATTTATGGATTAGTGTCATACAGAGTAACGGGACATTACCTAATTAATTGGGGATATATTTGTATAAGATTAATCCCTCCCCCCTCCAAAAACGTGGCAAGTGGACACAACCTAAGGGAATGACTCCTTAGTCATTTTAATAGGTGGCAATTAAGTTGGAAAGGAAAGGGACACATCATTTGTTATGATTACTATATATTTCTTACATCAGAACCTTTACATGTGAGATGTATTAGCATTATTCAATCAAAAGGGAGACGTTAGACTTCTTAACCTTGGAAACATTAGCCATTTTCAAGCTTTCAAAGCTAATTTCTTCATTTCTTGAAAGCACTATCAGAACGTTAAGCAAGCTGCAACAAAGACGTTTTCCGACCAACAAAATCAAATGAGAATTACTGGAAGTTTAACAAGGTACAAATTTAATGGTTCTAAAATGGTACGATGCAACCTTTTACAAGAGTATTATATGGATTTTTCCCTACCCCAGGTATGTTAAGGCTATCCCTTCTTTCTTTTGGCTTGATCCATACGATATGAACGAAATGTGAAAATGCACAAATTTCATGAATGACTCTATTCATAGAAGTATTAGAGGTATCTATGTTCTTAAATTTCCACGTGTCATAATATTTTATCATCTGTTCATAGGTCTCAGAAAAATAGGAAAGTTGAAAAGAGTTTACTTTATGATATTAATCAAAGGGAAAATGGTCTTACGACATTCCGAAAGATTTTATTAACGTACATTTCATGCTTTGCTTCATGTACATTGACCTGTGACCAGATGGCGTTATATACGCGTATATATGTATGTATATATATATATGTATATGGGATATGGGAAAGGTTATGGCGTTGTATATGCACCACTAGCTAATCAACTGGTATATGATGATGATTTTGCCAGAGTGGCCGATATAATATGATGGGATGCCCTCAGAGGTTGATGATGTTATGAAACATGTACCTATGCACGACATGACATTCATATGCATATTCATAATGCTAAAAGTATTTCATGATTTATAGAGTTATCAAAACTTACAGGTTGAGTCAATTACTCTATATTTCTTCCATGTCTGTTATCTACTTATTTATGTGCCTTGCATACTCGGTACATTATTCGTACTGACATCCCCTTTGTCTGAGGATGTTGTGTTTCATGCCCCCATGTCCCGATAGAGAGTTCGAAATCCCTCCAAGTAGGCTTTTATCTCAGCAGAAGATGTTGGTGCGCTCCATTTGCTTCAAAGTTTCTTGTTTGGTTGGTATGATTTAGACGTGTATTGTTTGGTATGGCAGGACTCTGTCCCGACCTTTATGAAAATTTCATATTTTTAGAGGCTTATAGACATATGTCATGTACGTAAGATATTGTATGGCCTTGTCGGCCTATATTCAGGGTACGAGTGGTTATTTTAGGCTTGTAGGCATGTATGTCTTATGTAATGATTTGTATTACATGTTGTATCCTACCTATTTCACGGTAGCCTCTCCAGCTCAGTTATTTATGATATTATGACATGAAAAGACACATTATGTTGGTACTCGATTGAGTAAGGTACCGGATGCCCGTCACTGTCCATCGGTTTGGGTCATGACAAAAGTGGTATTAGAGCAGTTCTATCCTAGGGAGTCTACAAGTCGTGTCTAGTAGAGTCATGTTTATGGGTGTGTCGTGCACCTCACTTATAAGTAGGAGGATACAAGACATTTAGGATTGTCGCTCTTTCTACTTACTCTAGATTGCGTGGTAGAGCTCAGCTGTAAGAATTCAAATTCCTAAACTCTATCTTATTCGTAATAAAACGATACCTACATCCGGAAAGACAGTTGGAAAGACAGATGGCTGTGGAATAGCCGAGTTAGAGGAATTCAATTTCTGTATGATGCCTATGATAAGTAAATGGGAGGTGTTTAGCAGATCATGGATGTACTGAAAGGTGTAAGCTTCTTGATAAGAAGCCATAAGGCAAGAATGCCTATCCACCTTTATGGTGAAAATGATGGATTAATAAGATAAATATAAGTTTCAAAAAGCAAAAGAAGCAAGATAAAGTAGGGTACGAGGCTCACAGTTAACGAAGGTTAACAATGTTTATAATTCACGCAGAGAAACATAAGCTTTTTGAGTTATATTCAATAGTAATAGAGGTATATACAATTGGTTACACCCATTTCAGTTATGCCTTGTGGGGTCTAACAAGTATAGTTAAGAGAAGGACAGGATATCAAGATCTGTCTGGGTTTAGGGTAACCCAAATTGGTGAATGGATTGCTTGCGTTAGTTGACATTGCCGAAGGATATTGCAAATGTGCTAATAGTGTAACGACCCAACTGGTGGTTTTGAGCAATTGCGTCTGGTTCGGCAGTTTGAGGTCACGAGCAGCTTCATATAATGTGTATCGACTAGCGTGCGCAGTCCGGGCGTGAAACCGAAAAGCTTTTATGTGATAATATGAAAAATATAGTAATTTCTAGAGTTAAAATTTGGCTTTTAGTTGACTTTGGTCAATATTTTTGGTAAAGGGACCCAGATCTGTATCCCGACAATTTCAAGAGGTCTCGCGGTAAAAAATAGGACTTGCGCGTATACCCGGAATTGAATTATGAGGTCCTTAGCCATAGAAAATAATTTTTGAAGAAAATTATTGTGTTGGTTTTTAAAGGAAATAAAGAAATGAATTAATGTTTGAACTCGTTGATATCAGGCCCGTATTTTGGTTCCAAAGCTCGGTACAAGTTTGTTATGATATTTAAGTCCTATCTGTAAAATTTGGTGAGAACCAAAATTGATTTGATGTGATTTGGACGTCCGGTGGAAAAGTTAGAAAATCATGAGTATTGAGGTTAAATTCGCTGTTTTTGATGTTATTTTGATGATTTGATCATACAAGCATGTCTATATGATGTTTTTAGACTTGAGTGCATGTTTGGTTTGGAGCCCGAGGGCTTGGGTGAGTTTCGAATAGGTTTAGGCTATGTTGCGCTTGTTTTTGGATGCTTCAACGTCGTTTCTTCAAGCAAAAATAATACAACATTGAGCAAATAAGATCCAAATTCAGTTTTGTTTAAACCATTAGATTCAGATCGAAATTATGGAGCCATAGGAAAAAGAATTATCGAATTTGGACATCGTATGAGGAAGTTATGCTCATTTTCGTGTTGGGAAAAATTGCTTATTTCTGGTGTGTTCGCAAATGCGAATTTTTTCATCGCATTTGCGATGCCCAGTTCGCAAATGCGAACTTTTTGTCGCCTAATTTGTTCGCAATTTGCAAGGGTTCGCAATTGCGAACTTTGCGAACCCTGGGTCGCAAATGCGAAATCTGAGGCCTGTTAAGTGAAATTTTAGATGTGATTTTCACCCATTTTTCAACTTTTTCAAACCCTATAGCTCCATAAGCGATTTTCAAGGTCCCAAACTTCTTAAAATCAATGGGTAAGTGTCTCTAATCAATTTTCAACTATATTTTGTGTTCATATCTTAGATTTAACATCAAATTCATGAGAATCTAAAGGGAAATTTGGGAAAAATTGCGAAATCTTTCAAAAATATAAAATGATGATTGGAATGACCAAATGGCATTGGAATTAGATAATTTTTGTATGGGTGAACTCGTAGCGGAATGAGTGTTCGGTTTTTGTAAATTTTGTCGGGTTCCGAGTAGCGGGCCTAGGGAGTTGACTTTTGTTGACTTTTTGCAAATTGTATAAGAATCATAGTTTTGTCAATTGAAATTATTTTCTCTTGCATTGTTTGATGTATTCAAGTCTTTTTTGGCTAGATTGAACCGAGCGTTGATGAATCGGTAAAGGAAAAGCTAAATTGAGTACTGAATTAGCCGGATTGAGGTAAGTATCTTGCTAACCTTGTGTGTGAGATTTCCCCTTAGGATTTGAGACATCTATGATAATTGTAGTTCGTGCATGCGAGGTGACAAGTGTGTGCTCAGACAAGAGTATGTGAAAAGTATCACGTTATGATTGGATTTCCTAATTGCTTAAATTGCCTCTATATGCTCCATATGACGTTGTTAGCTTTTTCTCTAATTCTTACGTGTTACATTTACCCTTAATTGCCTTCCCTGTTGTTTTGAGACTTCTTGATTATGAGTTCCTCTATGACTTCGTGTAGGTATGTTACACGTCTAATTGTTGCGATTACCGGTGTAGTTATCACATGCTTATTATGTCTTGTTGTTTTGTTAAGGTTATTGTGCTTCTTGGTTTCTCCGTGATTCTCTTGTTGCTATACAATCATACTCTTAGTGATTCTCTCCGAGATGTTATTGTTCATATTGTTGAGTCCCTTGTTGGGATGTTATTGTTCATATTGGTTATTACCTTGCCGGGATGTATTTTTTCTATTGTTTGGATGGGGATACCAAGAGATCCCCAGCACATATATTGAAGATACCAAGAGATCCTCGGGATACCAAGAGATCCCCAGCACATATATTGAGGATACCAAGAGATCCCCAACATATATATTGAGGATACCAAGAGATCCTCAGGATACCAAGAGATCCCTAGCTCAAATACTGAGGATACTGAGAGATCCCTGAGTATTTACGTTTGGGACTACGGAACGGGATCCCGGGAGATCCCCTGTCGATATTCTGTGAGTGTAAATGCATGAAGGGTGATGTCGTGCACTTTATGTTGTTGTGTTTATTTATTGCTATCAATTCAAGTGCTCTAATGGTTTAGATCCCCTTACTATTACGATTCTTTGTGTTGTAACCCATAGTGTTGTCAATACCTCACCGTATTTATAAATTTCAATACCTTAAATTTCAAAAATTTCTACATTTTTGATTCAATTAATTTTTCAATTAAATTTTCTTAAATCATCTGAGGTTGTATTCTACTTAAAAAAGAATTTCTACTAAGTTGTAATTTATTAAATCCCATGTTAAAGGTAATAATTCATTCGATGTTGTATTTTAATTGAAAATGATACTTTCTTTATTTAAATAATTTCTAAAAATAACTTCATCTTTTCTTGCTGAGTTCCTAATTGGCTTCGAAGTTGTACTCTACTTTATGTTATGTAAATGAAACTCCTTGAACATCTTAGTTTCATTAGTTATGGACCCTATGTACTGAGTAACATAAGAACGTTGTTATGCAAAGAGAGATATAAATATGTGGGCACAAGGTGCCGGGTGTGCTAAAGGTTTTGTAATTTAGGTTATGTTATGAGACATCGAGTTTGAGATGGCTAGAATTGTGTATCAGAAATGATATGATTTATTGACCTGACATCGCCTTTCTTGTTTGAGTACATTTTTTTGCTTGTTTGTGTTCCAGCTATGTTGGTATTAATTTATTTGGTTATCTTTCATTTCCATCCGTGATTCCCTTTATCATTTCTACTGTTTGTATTTTGATTTCTCTCCGCTGTTGATATTATCTAGTTATCTTTATCTCGATATTTCAATATCATATATTGTTCATTTCATTTGACCAGTAGGTGTCTGGACTGTTCCTCGTCACTACCCCATCGAGGTTAGTTTTGATACTTATTGGGAACCTCCGTGGTTTGCTCATACTACACTTCTGTACATTTTTATGTACAGATCCAGGTATTGATCGATAGTAGCTATGCGGATGGTCGCAATGGAGACTCACGGTAACCTGTGCTGCGTTCGCAGGCCTCGGAGTCACCTTCGTTTGTAATTACGTTCCATTGATTTCTTTTCGTTCTGGAACAGTGTTGTATTTATTTTATATAACTACTCTTAGAAAGGCTTATTACTTGTACCACCAGTTTTGGGGAATTGTGATTTATTGAGAGTTATTTAATTTGACGTCAGTAAATGCTAATGTTATTTCAATAAATGCTAGGCTTACCTAGTTTAGTGACTAGGTGCCATCACGACTCCTTTGGAGAGATACCTAGATGGTGTACTTTAGAATATTACAATTAGATGTGAGTACTAGCATGATAAAAAAAATTCAGATGATAGGCACTGAAAGCCTGGAAGGGATAAATATTACCTTAGTGTGACTGTCGTCCCTAGTAGAGCAAGGACGTCGAGCAACCCGAAGAGCCGATGAATAAAGCAAGGAGAGCTAAAAGCGAAAGAATGTCGTGTTGAAGTTTTCACAAGAAAAGGGATATGCAGAAATAATAGCAGGGTAATGAGAAGAGAGATAAGGAAGCACTATGAATAAGGTGTGTTACATGGATGGTAATGGTAGAGTGTTACAGAACCTATAGTCAAATGAAGAAAGAGACGAAATGTGATGGACCTTAAGACAACAAAAGAGTATAGGCCATACAATCACATCCTAATTTCGAGAAATAAGTTCGTGACTCTAACGTGATTAAATAAAGGAAAAGTTAGACCCCAGAGTAATAGAAATCAGTATGGACTGGTGAATAAGATAAACTAAACATGAGCAAGGAACTGAGTGATTTGATAATAGTCAGCACCATGAGAATTTCAGATTGCATTCCGACAATAATAGAATGGACAACAGAAGAAGATCCATGATGAATTCAGAGAATTGCCATTTAGGGAGACGCTTCCCCAAAGCAAGCAAGGTGAGAAAAGTTAAGCTTAAGAGACTGTATGTGCCAGTTACACTAAGTGTCACCATCGCGAGCAAGGGATTTTGTTATCCTTAGTCCAGAAGGATAACCGCAAGGCGAGTAAGGTTCATTGATAATGTGAAAGAACGCCAAATATGAAGAGGAAAAAAAACATCTATAAGAAGGTCGTCATAGCTCCAATCTTAGTACTCCCCTAAAGGGTGGAATATGCAATTATAAAGGAAGAATGCGATAAACAAATGAGAAAGGGAAGAGGTTGCGCTTATCCAAAAGGAAGTAAGGGTTCCTGCAGGGGATGTTATTGATACATAAAGAGCCAGTACGTAAGATACATTAAGACAAGGAAATACCTGGAAATAAGATTACGCGGAATATGGATATGAGAATAGACCAACGAATAGTTAGTAGTAGATTCAGGAAGAGCCTAGTCATAACTAGATAAGAGGTTACAGACAAATCAATAGATCGTGCAAGATAAATAGAGTGAACCCCAACATGGGGAATTAAGCCTCACAGTATGACATTATAATACTTGAGATATATTCATATGGGGAAGTTAAAAAGGTACCGTACGAGTGCTACAGAAATAAAAGAGAGTGCCACTGGAAAGACAGTCAAAATATCAGTTCAGAAGCAACCCACAAGCTCCAGGGCGTGGAGGTAAGTAACTACGGATAAGTATAGGCAATGAAGGACATCAGGAGGTCTGTCGAGTATACAATGTAATAAGCCCACATATTTACAAGAGTCATAAAGTCCTCCCTAATTACTACAATGGAAGACTAGCTGTGGAAATAAGGAAGAAGGCTTCAACCTAAACATAGTAACTCGAAGGAGAAATGGTCATGTAAAAATAGTTTCATAACAAAAATTGTATGCCCTTCAAAAGAAAGGGGCACCTACACTGGCTAATGAACCGAGAGAAAGATCGAAGGTAATATTCGAGACTATATGAGTTGCACAAAAATTCAGGCATGTATGGGAACTAGAATGAGTTAAGTATGCACGCAACAAGGGGCAGAAAGTCCAGGAAAAGTAATTGCACACGTTTAAAGAAAGCTGAGATGGAATGAAAGGAATTATTTGATGAATGATCTAGAGTTAGTAAATTATGGATACACTCAATATTTTGGAGCATTATTCAGGCAGCATATTTTTTGACAATCATACAGCCATAAAAGACTCTGGTTTAAGTTAAAAGAAAGAATTGAGCCCATGGCATATACAAATGATTTAATTGTTAGAAGATTGTATCATGGATATTCCATAAATCCCATGAAAGGCTAAGGTAATAACTGATACCATGAGCCACAGATCGGAAGATAGCTTAAGCCTACATAAAGGCTGATTAGAAGGAAGAGGAAAGTAAAGAATTACATCACCTAAGTAAATAAGGAGTCTGATTATTGGACCTAGAAAAATTATAGAAGTTGTTCTTGAGAACATGATAGAATCACTCTTAATATCATATGTTCAAGAGAAATAACACAACAACCATAATGTATAATGGCTCTACAAGGAAGCCAGTTAGAAGAAGTACCAGCCTCATAAGAAGTCAGTATGAAGCTCCCACCAGATTCTGTATGTACCAGATGTTCAGGTATTATAATAGAGCTTCATGTTATGGACGTGAATTACACCTAAGTGGTAGGGAGGTAAGGAAAGAAATAGAAGATACGATGCGAGATTTTAAGGTAAGTAAGGTAAAGGTGAACAACGTACGAGATACTCAATGGCAGAAGATCGTGAATAGTCCATACATTAGGTATAAGGCTATAAGCATGGGGATCCAATAACCGGGAATGATAGCGGCATCGTCGGCGGCATGTGTTCCAACCCATGGTTTCTAAGTACTGAGAGATCTAGTTAAGAGAGTAGAGAAAAGTTGGAGACGATGTGATGTCTCACTTGACGTTCCAGAATAACATAAGGAAATCTATGGTGCAAGCAAGTTGAAGAAAAGTTGTGAGTAGTATAAATGGATATGCACAAGGTCGCAAGCTAAAGTATGGCAGAGCGACACAGTTTTAGGGAAACATGAGTAATGATGAGGAAAGGCAAGTGAAAAGGTGACGAGAATGGATAAAGACCTCAAGATTAAGTGCATGGAAACAAGAGAGATAATGGTTTCTCTAAGTTAATGAAAGTTCAGTATAGCCTGAATGAACACAAAGGAGTCGAAGATTAATAGTATTTAGAAAGAATCAAATGCTGGCTTGGTAATAAAATGAGGGTATAATTGTGACAGATAAAGGATGACGTATGGGACTTCGTTTGATTAATGATTTGAAAAAAAAGGAAGAGAAGGAGAAAAGATTTCACTGGCGGCACGAAATTAGGATACCCCGATAAGGTGAATCACATTGAGACACTATGAAATACGATTATGGGAATCACTTCGAATATTCCTTGATGTAACGTAAGCCCTAGGGGCAAAGTATTATGTAAGAAGTTTCAAGTTATCAGTGGTATATTGTAGATCAATATAGAGGTGTATCAACAATAGATGGACAAAAGTCACAAAGTATGAGATGATATTAGGTCGTCATTCTAAAGATTAGAAGAAATGGGGAACAATTAAAGGACTTAAATTTATACATATGGAATAAGCAATGAGAGTAAGCTGAGATTTGGTAGCAGACCTCAACAACGATAAATTAAAGTAAGAGTTATGGCAGTAAATTCATACGGATGGCTAAACGAACCTATGTGATAAGATATAGCAATATTTGTGAATTCAACAAAGTACCGAGTGAAGAACTTCAGTATACTCATAGATTCCCAAAGGGACATCTTATCAAGCTTTACATATGAAGCCTAGAGATTGGGCACACTTACAAGGTAAAAATTGTACAGGTTGTATGATGAAAGGTAGCATCAATGACGAGATTGGAAGGATTCCAACTACAAGTTATGGTGTGAGAAGGAGGTCTAATGGGGGAATGCCCTGGACTTTGGACTCATTCACAAAATAATCGCCTAGATGGCAAGTGATGTTCTGACATATTTGGAAGAAATAAGTTATGAAAATGATAAGTGCATCAGTCAACATTCGAGGACGAATGTTCCAAAGGGGGGAATAATGTTACGCCCTACAGTATTATGTCGATATTATGCTCTACAGTAATATATTACGATGATGTTACCCTCTGCAGTAATATATTACGATGATGTTACGCTTCGCAGTATTAAGTTACGACAGTATTGCACCCAACAATATTACATTACGGTGATATTACGCTTCGCAGTATTAAGTTACGACAGTGTTGCACCCAGTGGTATTACGTTACAGTGATGTCATACTCTGTAGTATTAAGTTACCACGATGTTGCACCCTGAAGTATTTTACGTTAAATTTATCGTAAGGTAATTGACATCGGTCCAAGTAAAAGATTATTTGGAGATTATAAGGATTATGCTATTTCATAAGTGATTAATAAATTCATGAAGGTGAAAGGGGGAGTAAGTCAAAGAAAATGAATTTTCTCGAAGTTTGGCATTTTGGGTTAAAATACGGCTCGAGCTAAAATACCCGAAATTTATGGACTAGTGTCACACAAGGTACTACATGACCATGCTAGTAAGGTGTATAAGGTATGTGGAAAGTGAGTAATATTTTAAGTAAGTGGAAATAATTCTCAATTTTGCGGATAATTAATTAATTACCGGGTAACGGGATATTACCTAATTAATTGGGAATATATTTGGATAAGATTAATCCCTTCCCCCCTCCAAAAATGTGGAAAGTGGACACAACCTAAGGGAATGACTCTTTTGTCATTTTAATAGGTGGCAATTAAGTTGGAAAGGAAAGGGACACAACATTTGTTATGATTGCTATACATTTCCTACATCAGAACCTTTACAAGTGAAAGGTATTAGCATTATTCTATCAAAAGGGAGATGTTAGACTTCTTAACCTTGGAAACATTAGCCATTTTAAAACTTTCAAAGCTAATTTCTTAATTTGTTGAAAGCACTATCAGAACGTTAAGCAAGTTGCAACAAAGACGTTTTCCAACCAACAAATTCAAACAAGAATTGCTGGAAGTCTAACAACGTACAAATTTTGTGGTTCTAAAGGGGTACGATGCACCCTTTTTTAAGAATATCATACAGATATTTCCCTACCCCAGGTATATTAATGCTATCCCTTCTTTCTTTTGGCATGATCCATACGATACGAATGAAACATGCAAATGCACAAATTCCATGAATGACTCTATTCCTAAAAGTATTAGAGATATCTATGTTCTTGCATTTCCATGTGTCAATATTTTATCATTTGTTCATGGCAAAATGGTCTTCGGACATTCCGAAAGATTTTATTAATTTACTTTTCATGAATTGCATTCATGTACATTGATCCGTGACCAGATGACATCATATACGCGTATATATGTATGTATATATATATATATATATATATATGGGATATTGGAAAGATTATGGCGTTATATACACACCACCACCTGATCAGCTGGTATGCGATGATGATTAAGCCTATAGTGGCCGATATGATATGATGGGATGCCCTCAAAGGCTGATGATGTTATGAAACATGTACCTATGCACGACATGACATTCATACGCATATGCATGATGCTAAAAGTATTTCATGATTTATAGAGTTATCAAAACATACAGGTTGAGTCAATTACTCTATATTTTATTCCATGTCTATTATGTACTTATTTATGTGCCTTGCATACTCGGTACATTATTCATACTGATGTCCCTTTTGCCTGAGGACGGTGCGTTTCATGCCCGCAGGTCCCAATAGAGAGTTCGAGAGCCCTCCAAGTAGGCTTTTATCTCAGCAGAAGATGTTGGTGTGCTCCATTTGCTTCGGAGTTTCTTGTTTGGTTGGTATGGTTTAGATATGTATTGTTTGGTATGGCAGGACTCTGTCCCGACCTTTATGAAAATTTCATATTCTTAGAGGCTTGTAGACAGATGTCATGTACGTAAGATATTGTATAGTCTTGTCAGCCTATATTCAGGGTACGAGTGGTTATTTTGGGCTTGTAGGCCCGTATGTCTTGTGTAT
Organism: Nicotiana tabacum; assembly: GCF_000715075.1. Taxonomy (NCBI): domain Eukaryota; kingdom Viridiplantae; phylum Streptophyta; class Magnoliopsida; order Solanales; family Solanaceae; genus Nicotiana; species Nicotiana tabacum. The sequence continues at coordinate 84,619,479 of NC_134080.1, forward strand.
AGATTTGTATTACATGTTGTGTGCTACCCATTTCAAGGCAGCTTCTACGGCTCCGTTATTTGTGATATTATGACATCAAAAAATATGTTATGTTGGTACTCGGTTGAGTAAGGTACCGGGTGCCCGTCGTGGTCCATCGGTTTGGGTCGCGACATAAGACTTTCGAGGTTGTCCCTTAGGCACTTACATATCTTCCCTTAGGCTCTTATATATTGGCCCTCAGGCTCTTACATATCGGCCCTTAGGGTCTTATATATTGGCCCATAGGCTTTTACATATCAACCCTTAGGCTCTTTAAGATCGGCCTCTTAGAATGGCTATATAATTATTCCCTCATTTCGGCTTAAAAGAGTTAGTGAAAATTTAATTATACCGTAGCATGTTTTTTTGCACCCAAAGGTTTTTCGAGGGTTCAATCATATCGAAACCATATTAGTGATTTGTTTGTGTAGACATAATCGAACACCTCTTGAGGTGTTTCCGAGGGCCGATGTTATCAAAACCCTTGGGATTTTCGAGTGCTGAATTTATCGAAGAACTTTGTATTTTGCTTTTGCCGAGGGTAGCCTATTTTAACCAATTTTTATAAAGTGTTTGAAGGCTTTATAATTTATAGCGAAAGTTGGACGTCTCCGAGCCGCATTATTTGGATGTAGCCATTATATGACCGTAGTCTTTAGTATGGCCGTAGCCTTTTGGTATGTCACTTGGACTTATTTCCCGATATTTTTCTGAACTTGTTCGAGAAGTTAAACCTCGAGAATATTGGCCTTGGCCTTTGTTTCGAAAGGGTGCCTCTTTGAGAACATATTAATTTGAATTTCGATGGCAGTCCCCGAGTATTCGGGTGCTTCTATGTTTTGGCTTTTAAGCCGTTTCCCGTAGGATTGTAAGTATAGAGCTTGTATGAGACACAAAATATTTTTTGATATAACCTGAGTGCTTCTTCATATAGTCGATACATGCATACATGTTTTTCTGTCGGGGCTCGACTATTCTATATGGACACGGTTTGTTTGACCATTTGACCCATTACAAAGTTCTCCTATCGAGGCCCTCTTAAGCGTGAAATATCTTTTTTGTAAATGTAACCTCCGAGGGTGATGCCTGTTACGCCCTGTAATATTACGTCGATATTATGCTCTGCAGTAATATATTACGATAATGTTACCCTCTGCAGTAATATATTACGATGGTGTTACGTCCTGCAGTAATATATTACGATTGATGTTGCATACTGTAGTATTAAGTTACGAGAGTGTTGTACCCAATAGTGTTACATTACAGTGATGTTATGCTTCGCAGTAATAAGTTGTGACAGTGTTCCACCCTGTAGTATTACATTACGGTGATGTTATGCTTTGCAGTAATAAGTTACAATGATGTTGCACCCTGTAGTAATGTACGTTGAAATTTGTCGTAAAGTAATTGACATCAGTCCACAGAAAAGATTATTTGGGGATTATAAGGATTATTAGTGATGAGTAAATTCGTGAAGGTAAGAGGATAAGTAATATCAAAGAAAACGAATTTTGTCGAAGTTTGGCATGTTGGGATAAAATACGACCCAAGCTAAAATACCCGGTATTTATGGACTAGTGCATACAAGGTGCTACATGACCATGATAGTAAGGTGTATAAGGTATGCTAAAAGTGAGTAGTATTTAAGTGATTTGAGATAATTCTTAATTATGTGGATAATTGGTTAATTATTGGTTAATGGGAGATTAACAAGTTAATCAAGTGATTAGTGGATAAATTAATCCAAATATTTGGATAAATATTACATCTCCCACATGGCAGCAAACCCATCAAAGAGTTGTGACTCATAAGTCATTATGTTATGTGGCAAGTCTAAAGAATGTGTGTCTTTTCCATTTAATAAGGGAAAGACACATATAACATGAGTTATATATATATTATATTCTTAAAGAAAGGTCTTACATATCCATTCTTAAAGAATGGTCTTATATTAGAATATTAGTGAATGGAGAATCATGCAATAATTTAAGGATTTAAGTAAGAAAATCATATACCTTTCTCATACTTCAAACCATTTCTAGGACAGAAGCTAAATCTCAACCCATAAAGAACGATTCCAACACTTATGTTGGCTTCAACAAAAAATAATCTTTAAACAAAAAAATTCCAATGAGATCTCTTAGCACCGTAGAAACGTGAGATTTTGAGATTCTAAAGGAGTACGGTGCAACCTTTTGCAAGAATATCATATTGATTTTTCCCCTACTCCAGGTATATTAAGGCTATCCTTTCTTTCTCTTGGCGTGATCCATACAATACAAACGAAACGTGTGAATGCACAAATTCCATAAATGACTCTATTCATAGAAGCATTAGAGGTATCTATATTCTCGAGTTTCCATGTGTCATAATATTTTATTATTTATTCATGGGTCTCAGAAAAATACGAAAGTTGGAAATAGTTTACTTTATGATATTGCTCAAAGACAAAATGGTCTTATGAAATTTCGAAAGATTTTATTAACGTAATTTCCATGCATTGCATTCATGTGCATTGACCCATGACCAGACGGATTTATATAGGCGTACATAATATGGGATATGGGAAATGTTATGGCGTTATATATGCACCACCACCTGATCAGCTGGTATATGATGATGATTTTGCCACACAGTGGCCGATATGATATGATGGGATGCCCTCAGAGGCTGATAATATTATGAAACATGTACCTATGCATGACATGATATTAATATGCATATGCATGATGTTAAAAGTAATTTATGATTTACAAAGTTATTCAGACTTACAGGTTGAGTCATGTGCTATATACTTCTTCCATGTCTCTTATACATTTATTTATGTGACTTACATACTCGGTACATTATTCGTTCTAACATCCCTTTTGCCTGGGGACGTTGCGTTTCATGCCCGCAGGTCTAGATAGACAGGTCGAGAGCCCTCCAAGTAGGCTATCAACTCAGCGGAAGATGTTGGTGCACTCCATTTGCTTCGGAGTGGCATGGTTGGTTAGTATGATTTAGACGGCTACTGTTTGGTATGACTGGACTTTGTACCGACCTTTATGACATTTATGTACTCTTAGAGGCTTGTAGACATATGTTTTGTACGTGAAAGATTATACAGCCTTGTCGGCCTATGTTTTGAGTTTATATATAATTATGTTGGCCTATTAGGCCCGTATGTCTCGTGTATATGATGATATAATAAGAAAGATGCGTTATGTTAGTACTCGGTTGAGTAAGGTACCGGGTGCCCGTTGCCGCACATCGATTTGGGTCGGGACAAAAGTGGTATTAGAGCAGTTTTGTCCTAGGGAGTCTACAAGCCGTGTTTAGTAGAGTCTTGTTTATGGGTGTATCGTGCACCACACATATAAGCAAGAGGCTACAAGGCATTTAGGATTTTCACTCTTTCTTCTTACTCTAGATCGTGTGGTAGAGCTCATTATAAGAATTCAAATTCCGAAATTCTTTTTTTTTATTCGTAATAAAATGATACCTACATTCGAAAAGAAGGATGGAAAGAGAGATAGTTGTGGAAGAGCTGAGTTGGAGGAATTGGATTTTCATATGATGAATACGATAAGTAAATGTGAGGCCTTTGGAAAATCATGGGTGTGCTGAAAGGTGTAAGCTTCCTGATAAGAAGCCTTAGGGCAAGAATGTCTATCCATCTTTATGGTGAAAGACAATGAGAAATTAAGAAGATAAATACAAGTTTCAACAAGCAGAAGAAGCAAGATGAAGAAGGGTACGAGGCGCCCAGTTAATGAAGGCTAATAGTGTTTATAATTCAGGCAGGGGAACATAAGCCTTTTGAGTTATATTCAATAGTAACAGAGGTATATACAATTGGTCGCACCCCTTCCAAATATGCCCTATGGGGGTTAACAAAAGTAGTATAAGAAGATATGATGGATGAATTGATTGCGTCAGTTGACATTTCCGAAGCATATTGCAAATATGCTAATAAATATCTTTATGAGACACCTAGATGGTGCACTCTAAAATAGTGCAGCCAGATATGAGTACTACAAAGACATGCACTATAAGCCTTGAAGAGATAAATATTACCTTAATTTGGCTAGCGTCCCTAGTAAATCTAGAACGTTAAGCAACTTGAAGAGCCATTGGATGGAACAAAGGAAAGCTAAAAGCGAAAGAATGACATATTGAAGTTTTCACAAGAAAAGGGATATGCAAAAATATTAGCAAAGTAATGAAAAGAGAGATAAGGAAGCATTATGAATAAGGTGTGATACATGGATGAAAATGGTAGAGTGTTGTAGAACCTATAGTAAAATGAAGAAAAGGACAAAAGATGACAGGCCTTGAGACAAAAATAAATATAGGCCATAAAGTCATATCCTCATTTTGAGAAATAAGTTAGCAACTCTAACGTGGTTAACAGAAGGAAAAGTTAGACCCCAGATTAATAGAAATCAGTATGGGCTGGTGAACAAGATAAACTAAACATGAATTAGGGACTGAGTCATTTGATAATAGTCAGCATCATGAGAATTTCATATTGCATTCCGGCGATAATAGAATGGACGACAGAAGAATAACCTTTAAAGGTCATTAAGGAAGATGCTTCCCTAAAGCAAGTAATGTGAGCAAAGTTAAGCTTAAGGGACTATGTGTGCTAGTTATACTAAGTTTCACCCTCGTGAGTAAGGAATTTTGCGATCCTTGGAATGGAAGGATTTCCGCAAGGTAAGTAAGGTTCATCGATGATGTGAAAGGATGCCAAATATGAAAAGGTGAAACACCTATAGGCAGGTCGTCATAGCTCCAAGTCTTAGTACTTCCCTAAAGGGGGAAATATGGAATGATGAAGGAAGAATGCGATAAAAATGAGAAAGGGATGAGATTGTACTTATCCAAATCCTAAAATTATGTTATGATTCCATAACGTTACATAAGCACGATATCAGAAAAAGAATGTAAGGTTTCTTGTCCGGAAGGTTATTGATAAATAAGGAGCCAGTGCAAGAGGTGAGTTAGACAAAGGAAATAACCCAAGAAAGATTTCGCGAAATATTGACATGAGAATGGACCAACTAGTAGTTAGTAATTGGTCAAGAAGATCCCAGTTATGGCTAAACAAGAGGTTACAGACGAGTCATCCGATCGTGTAAGATAAACATAATAGAACCCAAGGTGGAGAATTCAGACTCAAATAATATCATTATAATACTTGAGATATATTCAAACAAGAGTCAAGGTAGTTAAAGGTACCGTATGAGTGTTACGAGGATAAAAAAAGTGCCACTGGGAAGGTAGTTAAAATATCAGTTCAGAAGTAACCATACAAGCACAAGGGCATAGAAGTAAGCAACTGCAGATGATTATAGGCATGAAAGGATATAAAAAGGTACGTAATAAGCCCACAACTTTACGAGATTCAAGGGTTCCCCCTAAATACTACAACGAAAGACTAGTTGAGGGAATAAGGAAGAAGGCTTCAACCTAAGTACAACGACCTAAAGAGAAAATGGTCGTGTAACAACAGTCTCGCAACAACATTGTAAGCACTCCAAAGGAAAGTGGCATCTACCGTGGCTAATGAACGGGAAGTAAAGTTAAAAGTAATATTTGAGATCATATGAGTTGCACGAAAACTGTAGCATGTATGGGCACTAAGATAAGCTAAGTATGGACGCAACAAGGAGGCAGAAGGACCAGGAAAAGTAATAGCTTACGTTGAAAGAAAGATAAAATGGAATGAAAGAAATTATTTGATCCAGAGTTGGTTACGTTATGAACTCACTTAAGGGTTCAGAGTTTTAAACATGCAGCATATACAGCCATAGAAGACTCTGGTATAATTAAAAGAAAGAATTGAGCCAAAGGCATAGACAAAGGATTGGATTGTTACAAGATTGTATCATGGATATTCCATAATGCCCATGAAAAGCTAAGGTAATAACTGATACCATGAGCTATAGATCGGAAGATATCTTAAGCTTACGTAAAGGATGATCAGAAGGAAGAGGAAACTAAAGAATTACATCACCTAAGTAAATCAAGAGTTTGATTATTGGACCTAGAAAAATTATAAAAGTTGTGCTTAAGAACATGACAGAATCACTCTTAATATCAGATTTTCAAGAGAAATAACACAACAACCCTAATATATAATGGCTCTACAAGGAATCCAGTTAGAAGAAGTACCAGCCTCATAAGAAGTCGGTACGAAGCTCCCATCAGATTGTGTATGTACCAGAGGTGCGAGTACTCTAATAGAGCTTCAAGCTATGGATGTGAATTACATCTAGATGGAAGGGAGGTCAGAAAAGAGATAAAAGATATGATGCGATATTTTAAGGTAAGTAAGGTAAAGGTGAACAACGTACGAGATACCTAAAGGCAGAAGATCGTGAATAGTCCATACTTCGGATAGAAAGCTATAAGCACGGGGATCCAATAACCGGTAATGATAGCATCGTCAGCGGCATGTCTTCCAACCTTCGATTTCTAAGTACTGAGGGATCTAGTTAAGATAATAGAGAAGATTTGGAGGCGATGTGATGTATCGCTTGATGTTCCAGAATAACACAAGAAAATTTATGGTGCAAGCAAGTTGAAGGAAAGTTGCGAGTATTATAAATGGATATTTATAGGTCGCAAGATAATGTATGGTTGAGTGACAAAGTTTTAAGAAAAAATGAGTAAGGATGAGGAAAGACAAGTGAAAAGGTGACGAGAATGGAAGTTCTAAGGATTAAGTCCATGAAAACAAGAGAGATAACAGTATCTTTAAGTTATTGAAAGTTCAGTATAGCCTGAATGAACTCAATAGAATCTATGATTAATAGCATTTAGAAAGAATGAAATGCTAACCTAGTAATAAAATGAGGGTATAATTGTGACAGATAAAGGGTGACGTTTGGGCCTTCATTGAATATTGATTTGAAAAAAGAAAATAGAAGAAAAAAGGAGAAAATATTTCGCTGGCGGCACGAAATTAGGATACCCCCATAAGGTGAATCACATTGAGACACTATGAAATATGATTATGGAAATCACTTCAAATATTCCTCAATGCAATGTAAACCCTAGCGGTAATGTATTACGTAAGAAGTTTCAAGTCTTCAAGTAAAGGATTATAGATCATCTTTGAGGCGAATCAACAATGGTCAGATACAAGTTACAAAGTATCACATGAGATTAGGCCATGATTCTTAAGATGAAATGAAGGAGCATTGAAGGACTAAGATTTATACCTCAAGGATAGGCAACAAATGTAACTGAGAGCTTGGTAAGCATACCTCAGTAAAGATAGATTGAAGTAAAAATTATGGTATAGTATAACCCATGTAAATGTTGTAAAGTCATATGAATGGGTAACCAAATCTATGAAATAAGATATGGCCATATTCGCAAGTTCTACAAATATCGAGCAAAGGACTTCAGTATACATATAGAGGCCCAGAGAGGAATCCTATTAAGCCTTGTATATACAAAGTGAGGTATAGAGATTGGCTAAAAGCTAGAGGAAAAAGGAAAGAAGAGTCGCATAAGGCGAACTTACAAAGCGAGGGTCATACAGGCTACATGACAGGAGGTAGCAGCAGTTGCGATGTTACATGATAGGAGGTAGCAGCAGTTGCAAGATTAAAAAGATTTCGACCACAAATCATGATATGAGCAAAAATACTAAAGGGGGGAATACCACAGACTTTGGATTATTCACAGAGCAACTGCTTAAATGGCAAGAAGAGTGTCGCTCCCCCTTTTTCTCTCAAAATCGGGCTTGTGACATTTGGGAGGACGACTCGTTCCCTTTTGGGAATTGAGTTTTGGAACTTGAAGAGTCGCCACCTAATGGTTTAGTGCATTAGGACACTAAGAAAGGTTTGAGATTGAAGAACCAGAGTTTGGGTAAGGGCTAGAAAGTATCTCGAGGGGAAGGTGTTAGGCACCCCTAAAGATCTACTAGTGTGGTTCCCGACCATGTTACAATTGTGACTTCACATAATCAAATAAACAATTAAGGGCTCAAGTAAGAAGGGGTTCACATATTATTGCAAGCAAATTGAAAGTTTGAAGAGAATAAAGAAAGCATAAATTTTAAGGAAATAGGTCGGACAATAAAACAAGTTAAAAAGAAAGGGGGTCCTAGGTTTACAAACAATATGGATCACGTCAATGCAATACCCGGTAATCACTCCTCAAAAGAGGGGTTACACGTGGTATTAGTGCACCGGTCATCATATCCATATCTACCATTTCCCACCCCGTTAAGGTATTAAGCACGAAATAGTATCGTTACTTATTGCATGCTAGTAGCCATCCCAATCCTATCAGTCCCGGAGGCATTTAGGACTACTAGTCCTAAAGGGAAGGGAGATTTGGCTTTTCAGAGTTTTAAAAGGATAAAATTCTAGGGCGACAATCAAATCATATAAGATAGGTATGGGGAGAACACATAACAGTTTAAAGGGCTCAAACGGGCCTCCTCATTTAAAAAAAAAACAAATTATTTTGCATGACCTACAAATACTGGTTATGGTCTAAATTTAAAGCGTTAGGGTAAGCTGATTCATCACATATTTTTCAGATGAGGAGTCCGAATTAGCCTTCCCTGGTTTTTATTTATCAAAGACTGATGCAATTAATCTTATATATGCATGTACATGCTATTTTGAAAGTATTTTGAATATAAAAATACATAGGAAAAAATTGGGTATCAACAACTGCCCCTCTTTACCCGGGAAGGATGAAAGAGTTGCCGGGTAAAGATATGATGGCTAATATTGATCGAATGAAATGATTTGAAGAATTTTGACCAAGCTCTAGTTCCTGAGCTGCCTACATATCCCTGGTCTTACTGGAATCAGGCCATATGTAGTTCAGGATCCATTGGCGGAATATACCGATGGAGATTTTGAAAAGCGGACGCGATGCTCGGGTTGAGAAGGATGGTCGGAGTCTGATAAGCTGCAGGAATTGGAGCGAGATCGCCCCTACTGAGACGTCCATTGCTAGCCGGTTTACCTGCAAATGAGCATATATTGTGCATAAATTTAAACGTGATGCAAGTTCTCATTGGACCATGAATGCTGTCTTCGGACGGTTAGCATGACGTCCTCGGACTATGGCGTCCTGGGCCATGAAGCGTATGATAAAGGATTCGCAGGTTATGAAATGATGTTCTCGGGCTATGAGAATGATGCCTCCAAACTATGATGCCTTTGAATAATACTATGCAAAAGATAAAATGGGTCCTAACGCCATGGCATGGCGTTCTCGGGCTATGCAAATGGTACCTCCGAAAAATGATGCCTTTGGACAATTTGACGATCTTTCAGCCCATGAAATGCAGAAGGTGGCAATATTTCAGCCGATGCAAGACGTAAATAAAAGGTGGCAATATTTCAGCCGATGCAAGACGCAAATAAAAGGTGGCGATATTTCAGCCATGCAAGAGTGATAAAGTGGCGATATTTCAGCCATGCAGGATGGGGACAGAGCTTAGTCTCGAAAGGCAGAAAGGTAGCCTTATGCAACGCAGAGAAATGCAGATGGAGACAGTGCTTAGCCTCGGAAGGCAGAAAGGTAGCCTTATGCAATGCAGGGAAATGCAGATGGAGGTAGAGCTTAACCTCGGAAGGCAGAAATGTAGCCTTATGCAATGCAGATAAATGTAGATGGAGGTAGAGCTTAACCTCGGAAGGCAGAAAGGTAGCCTTATGCAATGCAGATGGGACAAAGCTTAGTCTCGGAAGGCAGAAAGGTAGCCTTATGCAATGCACGAATGCAGATAGAGACAGATCTTAGTCTCGGAAGGCATAAAGGTAGCCTTATGCAATGTAGGAAATGCAGATGTAGACAAAACTTAGTCTAGGAAGGAAGAAAGGTAGCCTTATGCAATGCAGGAATGCAGATGAAGACAATGCTTAGTCTTGGAAGGCAGAAAGGTAGCCTTATGCAATGTAGAGAAATGCAGATGGAGGTAGAGCTTAACCTCGGATGGCAGAAAGATAGCCTTATGCAAGGAGTAAAAAGGGCAAAATGATGATAGAATTTTCTTAGCTGATAGCGGATCGAGGCATTTCGATTGCTGGGGATACTGTGTCTGCTGGGAGCACTGCGTGCGGATAGCAGCTGTGAGTAGGTGCAATGGTTCTGAGAGTTATATTCCTGAGCAATGTGAGTCTCGTGAGTGTATAGTATATTTGATGATTTTGCAACTCAAGTGCCTGCATTCAAAGAAAAATCGTGAGTTTTGTAAAGAGGGGAGGTTAGTTTGTATTCCCGCTGGCTCTGCTTGACCTGCTCGGCTCCATTTTGATGATATTGGGCGTATCATTGCTAAACGAAGCAACTTTGGTAACAGGCATGCATGATTTAGTAATGAAAGGTGACAATAAATACATAATTAAGAATAGTTTTCTTTAGATGAACTGACGACTGCGACGTGGTCCAAGATACTGCAACTTCTCTTGCTCCGAAGTTTTGAGGGTCCTCCTCAAAATTTTACCCCGGTTTACTAGGCTACTGCTTTCGACGGCTGCTTGCGTCGAATGACTGAAATCACTTCGGAATTTTGAGGGTCCTCCTCAAAGTTCTTCCCTAGTTTCCAATAGCGGGGGGAAATGAAAATTTTATTGAATTATTACCGAACCCATAGGGCTGCCTATGTATCCCCTCTTAAACAGGAATCAAGTCAGGCGTAGTTCAAATTACATCATATGAGGAAAGCATAAAAGTTACACATACTATCGCTTCACTGCATCTGAATTGATCGGCTTCGGCCAAACTTCACCGTCCATTTCTGCAAGTATGAGGTCTCCTCCGGTGAGGACCCGGTGAACCATGTATGGACCCTGCCAGTTGGGAGAGAACTTCCCTTTGGCTTCCTGTTGATGTAGGAAAATCTTCTTTAACACCATCTGCCCCGGTGTAAACTGTCTCGGCTTGACTTTTTTGTTGAAGGCTCTGGACATTCTGTTTTGATAGAGCTGACCGTGGAAAACCGCATTCATTCTCTTTCCGTCTATAAGAGCTAGCTACTCATAGCGACTCTCTACCCATTCTGCATTTTCAAGTTCGGCTTCCTGTATGATTCTTAAGGAGGGAATTTGTACCTCGGCGGGAATGACTGCTTTTGTACCATAAACCAACATATAGGGAGTTGCCCCGGTTGAGGTGCAGACTGTGGTGCGGTATCCCAACAAGGCAAATGATAACTTCTCATGCCACTACTTATGCTTTTCCATCATCTTCCTTAGTATCTTCTTGATATTCTTATTGGCGGCTTCTACAGCTCCGTTCATCTGAGGTCTATAAGTTGTAGAATTGTTGAGTTTGATCTTGAAGGTTTCACACATGGCTTTCATCAGGTCGCTATTGAGGTTGTAACCATTATCAGTGATGATTGACTCCGGAATTCCGAGCTGACAAACAATGCGGTCGTGGACAAAATCTGCTACCACTTTCTTAGTCACTCTTTGTACGATGCTGCTTCAACCCATTTGGTGAAATAATCAATTGCCACTAGAATGAACCTATGACCGTTTGATGCAGCAGGCTCGATAGGTCCGATAACATCAATTCCTTAAGCGGCGAACGGCCATGGCGAGCTTGTTGCAATAAGCTAGTTTGGAGGCACCTTTATCATGTCTGCATGTATCTGACATCGATGGCATTTTTGGACATACTGGATGCAGTCCATTTCCATAGTCATCCAAAAATATCCAGCTCGGAGTATTTTCTTGGCTAAGACAGTGCCATTCATATGCGGACCGCAGGTCCCTGCATGAATTTCCTCCAATAGCTTGGATGCTTCCTTTGCATCGACACACCTTAGTAACCCCAAATCAAGAGTCCTCCTATACAGGATTCCTCCGCTATGAAAGATGTTTTTAGATAATATCTGAAGTGTGCGTTTTTGAGTAGGATTTGCGAGTTCTGGATATTCTCCTTTCGTCAAGTATTCCTTGATATCATGAAACCAAAGTTCTCCATCTGCTTCTTCTTCTACATGAGTGCAGTAAGCTGGCTGATCATAGATCTTTACAGGAATAGGAACAATGAAGTTCTTGTCGGGGTTCTATATCATGGACGATAGGGTAGCCAATGCATCGGCAAACTCATTTTAAACTCTAGGAACATGTTGGAACTCTGTCTTTGTGAACCTCTTCCTCAGTTCCTGTACATGCTGCAGATAAGGGAGTATCTTGGAGTTCTTGGTTGCCCATTCTTCTCGGACCTAATGTATAAGCAGGTCTGAATCTCCGATCACTAGCAATTCCTGAATGTTCATGTCAATGGCCATCTGAGCCCTAAGATGCAGGCTTCGTACTCGGCCATGTTGTTGGTGCACAAGATCCTGAGCTTGGCAGACACCGGATAATGCTGGCCAGTTTCTGATACTATGACCGCTCCTATGCCAATTCTTTTGAAGTTTGCTACTCTGTCAAAAAACATTCTCCAACCATCATAGGATTCTGCAATATCTTCCCCTATGAAGGATACCTCTTCATCAGGAAAATACGTCTTTAGAGGCTCGTATTCTCCATCTACGGGATTTTCAGCAAGATGATCTACCAGTGCTTGTCGTTCGATTGCCTTCTGAGTCACGTAAACAATGTCAAATTCACTCAGCAGGATTTGCCACCTAGCTAGCTTGCCAGTGGGCATGGGCTTCTGAAAGATGTACTTCAAAGGATCCATTCTTGATATGAGGTAGGTGGTATAGGCACAAAAATAGTGTCTCAACTTCTGAGCTACCCAAGTCAGAGCACAACAGGTGCGTTCTAATAGAGGATATCGAGCCTCGTACGGGGTGAACTTCTTGCTGAGATAATAGATGGCCTGCTCCTTTCTTCCCGTTTCATCATGTTGCCCTAGAACACAACCGAAAGCTCCATCCAATACTGCAAGGTAGAGTAATAGAGATCTACCTGGCTCGAGCGGGACCAAAACTGGCGGCATTGACAGGTATTCCTTGATTCTGTCAAAGGCTTTCTTACAATCATCAGTCCATTTGGTAGCGGCGTCCTTCTTCAACATCTTAAAGATTGGCTCACAAATGATAGTGGATGGAGCTATGAATCGGCTGATGTAGTTAACTCTTCCCAAGAAACTCATAATCTCTTTCTTGTTCTTCGGTGGTGGCAATTCTTGGATGGCTTTGACCATTGACGGATCCAGTTCTATTCCTCGATGACTCACAATGAACCCAAGTAGTTTTCCGGCAAGAACCCTGAATGCACATTTGGCGGGATTCAGCTTCAAGTTGTACCTTCTTAGTCTGTTGAAGAACTTCCTCAGTTTTTCCATGTGGTCATTGGCTCTCTTGGATTTGATGATGACGTCGTCTACATATACATCGATCTCTTTATGTATCATGTCATAGAAAATAGCAGTCATGGCCCTCATGTAGGTGGCCCCGGTATTCTTTAACCCGAATGGCATCATATTGTAACAATACATCCCCCACGGCGTAATTAAAGCCGTTTTCTCCGTGTCTTCCTCATCCATCCATATCTGATGATACCCAGCAAAACAATCAACGAACGACTGCAGTTCATGCTTGGCGCAATTGTCAATTAGAATGTGTATGTTCGGCAAAGGGGAAGTTGTCTTTCGGACTGACCCGGTTGAGATCCCGGTAGTCGACATAGACTCTAACCTTCTCGTCCTTCTTCGGCACTGGCACAATATTGGCTAACCATGTTGGATACTCTACTAACTTGAGAACCTTGGCTTTGACTTGCTTGGTGACTTCTTCCTTAATTTTCAAACTCATGTTAGGTTTGAACTTCTTGAGCTTCTGTTTTACTGGTGGACATGTCGGATCGGTTGGCAGTTTGTGAGCTACAATAGATGTACCGAGACCAGTCATGTCATCGTAAGACCAGGAGAATATGTCCTCATATTCCCTTAGAAATTTCGTGTACTCTTTCTTTTTTGATGGTGACAGATGAACGTTGATTCGTGTTTCTTTGACATTTTCCGCATCTCCCACGTTGACAATCTCAGTTTCGTCCAGGTTAGACTTAGGTCTGTTCTCAAAATCCACAACCTCTTTAACAACCTCTTCTGGTATATCATCTTCTTCTGAGTGTATATTCGTTTGTTACGTTGTCTCGTTGCATGTCACAATCATCAGTTCATCAAGATACGTAATAGTAATGTTATGTAAATAAAGTAAACGATAAAAAGTAATAAGAGCAAGATTTATAAGAAACTGAAATGTTTTGGTAACTTTCATAATTATTTTGAACATTGGAGGTCTTATTTCAATATTAAAAATGTGGAGAGAAAGTCAATTAGCAAAAAATAAAGATAATGCATGGTGCTTTGTTCATCCTTGCTACCCCGAAGCTTTCCGGGCCCTGGCGGTTCTGGTGGACAAATTGTTGAGGCGTGCTCCTCGGCTCACAACTTGTATAGAAGGGCCTTCCTCCCCCTCCTCCTCGAAAATGACACAATAGTCCATATTATTATCTTCCAAAAACAAATTCCTCATCGCTGCCAGTGCTTCCTCTTCTCCTGACCCATATATGACATTGGCTGGCTAGAAAGTCTTTTCCAAGGGAGGTATTAGAGGCTCCAGTGGGTAGTAGGGACTGCACTATGGTGGCGACCAGTGGTTGAATTCCTCCCAAGTGTATTCATATCCCAAACCGAAAGTGGTACTGTGTTTCTTCAACTTGATAGGCTTAGTGATTCCATGGAGATTCTTGCCAAGTCCCTTGCCAGGTTCTTATCCACACCAATTCAGTATACTTTCAATTTTGTTATCCCACCATTTGTCCTTGTCCATGGCGTTGACTCGCTCAATGTGATGGTAGGTTTCTCCGCCTATCTTCCTTCTTCCTCTAATTGCTAGGATGGTCTGCCGACTGTATATAGGATTGCTATCATCGCCGTAAATAATTACCTCTTGGTGATTCTACATGAATTTCACTACTTGATGTATGGTTGATGCTACAGCCCTAGCGGCATGGATCCAGGGCCGTCCCAATAGAAAGTTGTAAGATGATGGGACGTCTATCACTTGAAAACCAACGTCGAACCAAGTCGGTCCCATTTGCAGACACAAACTGATTTCCCAAATAGTGGACCTTTGGGATCCATCGAAAGCTTTGACATTGATGGCTCCATCCTTGATCTCATGCAGGCTCTTTCCCAATGTTCTAAGAGTCACCAATAAACAAATATTGAGGCTGCACCCTCCGTCAATTAGAATTCTGGTGATGAAATGATCTTCATACTACACAGTGATGTGCAAGGCCTTATTGTGGCTTAGCCCTTCAGGTGGCAGCTCATCTTCGTGGGAAGTGATTTTGTGACTCTCCAATACTTGCCCCACCATGTTTGTCATTTCTCCTCCAATTATGTTGTTGGGTACATATGCCTCGCTCAGCACCTTCAATAAGGCATTCTTATGTGCGTCAGAACTTTGTAGCAGAGCCAAGATAGAGATCTGGGCCGGCGTTTTGTTCAACTGACCAATGACCGAATACTTTTTGGCTTCTATCTTCCTCCAGAGATCATCAGGCCCAGTTTCAGTGATGGTTGATCGTCCAGAGGCCTGCTTACTGGACTCAACTAGATGTTCTGGGGTATAACCCTGCCGGTTCTTGTCATACCCTGTATTGCGATTGCTTCTCCAAATTTGGTTTTCCCTTTCCTTCTCGCCTCGGCGGTGTAATCCCATTGTATGGCCTTCGTATGGAACGGTGTTACGGCTATCATGGCCACCGGAATGGGCACCTTTGCCTTAGATGGTAACACAGCCACTTCGAATGGTACATGTGTCTTTGGAAACCCAAACTCGACCTTAATAGGTCCTGGCGTCTTTGCAGAAGAAGGTGCTTCAAACTCAAGTGGTATGGACATGTCTACTTTAGCGTTTTCAGAACGCTAGATCTGGACCACAATCGGATTAAGTGTGACCGTTGGTTCCTTTGGATCGTCACCTTCAGCGATCAATCTGATCGACCTTTGGGGTCCCAATCATCCTCTATCACAATCATGTGAACGCCCCACCCTTGTGGTCAGGAAGAGGGTTGTTGCGGACATTCGGAGCCGGCTCCTTGCTATGATGATCTTGTTGTCAATCAAAGCTTGGATCTTATCCTTCAGAGAGCGGCACTCATCAATGGTAAGCCCCTTAATGTCGGAATGGTATGCACAGGTTTTTTTTGGGTTGACCCATTGGGAGGGGTTTTCGGGGTTTATGGCAGGGATAGGGGTGATGTAACCAACAGCTTTGAGCCCTTCATACAGCTGGTCGATAGTTTCGGCAATGGCGGTATACTGTTTGGGGGGTCTACGGTCGAAGTTTGGTCGGGGTCTAGGAATTATTTGGCGGATGGGAAGTGATTGACAGTGAGAGGGTTGAGTATTGTAGGTTTGGTAGACATGTGCGGGTTCGGAATATCTGGGTGAAGTAGGCTGATATGTGGGAGGTGGAGGTGATTGGTAAGTAGGTGGTTGAGTTTGGTAAGAGGGAGAGGGTGCTTGGTAATTTGGGGTAGGTTGATATGTGAGTGGAGGTATTGGGTAGGTTTGGTATTCAATTGGGGATTTTGTTCTTTATGCAACCATCACGGCGCTCACGTCCCTTTTCTTGGACATGCCACCAGACTGTAGAGCCTTGTTAGTGGCCTACAAAGCTTAAAATTTAGTGACCATACCACTTTTGATACCTTCCTCGATTCTTTCCCCTAGCTTGATGATGTCGAAAAATTTCTGGCTTTCAATCAGCATTAACCTTTCATAGTATTGTGGGTCTTGAGCTTAAATGAAAAACCTGTACATTTGTTTTTCTTCTAAAGCTGGTCTGACCTTAGCATCTTCTGATCCCTATGAGTAGCATACTCTCAAAATGTCTCCGTGGGTTTCTTCTTTAAGTTCGGGATGTAGAACATATCTGGTGCATTATCCGCATTGAACCTGAACATATCCATGAAATCGAACTCCATAATTACCCAATTTGACCACTTCTTAGGGTCTTGATTGATGTACCAAGACAAAGCATCTCTCTTCAGACTCCTCATGAAGAGTTTCATGCGAATCTTTTCGTCCCTCCCTACTCTGACCAACTTGTCGCAGTATATTCTCAGATGAACTCTCGGATCCCCGGTACCATCAAACATTTCGAACTTAGCAGGTTTGTACCCCTCGGGCAGTTCGACATCGGGTTGAATGCAAAGGTCTTCGTAATTTAGTCCTTCAATCCCCTTACTTCCCTCGACGCCCTGAATTCTGCTAGTCAGCTTCTTGATTTCTTCCGCCAAATTCCTGATAATAGAGTCCTTATCATCAGACTCGGGTGTGCTTGAAATGAGTTTAGTATAGTGTGGCATGGTTTCCACATATATGGGGGTGTTATGGGGATGATCATTTGTGGAATTTAGTAGTTCAGGGATGAGCAGTAGGGTGTTGTCTGAAGTGTGGCATGTGTTGCAATGGTGATGGGAAGCGGGTTGGTTTTGTGGTTTCGGGATGCTTTGTAGAAGTGTGGGGTTTTCAGTGTTGGCAAAGTTGACATTTGGGGTAGTGAGGGAAAATGACAAATTCGACAAGTTCCAAACATGGTCCAGTTCTTCCTGAAACTTCAATAACTTCTGTTCGAGCTGGGAGGCACTTTCCTTGGAAACCTAAATACCCTGAGGAACCTCTACCCTTTCAATTGAGTTCTCCTTTCTGATGTTGCTCAAATCTTTCATCTTTCCCTTGTTCTTATTTCTGATAGGACTCTAAGGAGGATGAGGTGGAGGGCCCTTAGATATTGTGGAGTATGATGACGATGCCAGAGTGCACGAACTAACCTTTGGGGAGGGGAATAAACAAAAGGTAAAAACAAAAAGGTAGCAAGTTAGTGCGGATTATGAGAAGAAAATGTTGCAATATTTAAACAGATAGTGCAAGAATATGAATCGTGTCCTAATTTGGGAGCCTCGTTGTGCCCAAGGTAGGCCTAGCGATAAGTTGATTTGGAGAACTTATAATGCTAAATGCCTCATTTTATTGATAAAAAATAAGGCAAATCCCAAAACGACACTAATAGTGGAAAATAAAATGTTACTAATGGTCGTTGGCCTTATAAAACTTTTAAAGCAAAAGAAAAGACTCCTAACTACTTGATCCCAGAAGGACCTTCCCCAGACTCGGCATCTTTAGCCCCATCGAACAGCTTCACCAGCTCACGCAGTCGCAGCAGCAAATAAGCTCTAGCCAAGTGTCCTCCTTCGTTTCCCTCAGCGTTTTGGCAGTTTTCAATCCTCTAGATGAACTTCCTCTCCAACTCTACTAAACCCTGCTCCAAATACCCCAGTCGCTTGTTGGCACTGATAACCATATCCTTCCATTCTTTGATCAACTTTTGATGGGCTTCTTGAATCTCCCGGTGCTCACTTTCGTATTCCTGTATCCTCTTGCGCAATTGGTTGTACTTGACCTGTGCTTCGGCCTTTTCATCGATGATCCTGTGACCTCGAACAAACCTAGGTTGGCCAAGACCATTTGATTATCCTCTAGCCATCCTGAATAGTATGGGGTGCAGCCAATATGGTATCTGTCTGGCTCGATAGTATCTCTTCCCATGATGATCTTGCAATGCCACATATCCTGAGCTTGGCACTTATAAGAACTATCATCAGCTTGGAAGTCAGCCTAGAAATGACTCATCTTGTTGACCCTTGGTATAACCTGCTTCCTACCAGCCTGTCTCATGACCCGGAGGGGGACATAAGGGTAGGTTCCTCTTAAACCGATTAATATCAGAAATGGTGCGTCCCTAGATCGGGCAATGAACTCGTCAGTAGGGAACCATTCGAACATCCATTGTATTTAATCCTCAGTCAGATTTTCAAATAGCTCCACCCATCCTTTGGCATCTTCTGGCTAAGCAAACATGTCGGGCATGTAGTTCATTCGCCTTGGTTGATGGAAGGCTATATGATTGTCCCAGTCTCTCCGATGAATCTCTTCTCAATATTCACCCCTTTGGAGATGCTCCACGACCCAGAGCTGGAGTAGCAAGTTGCAGCCTTCGAAGTGTGGGGCTCCTTGTTGACACTTTTCCAAGGCTCGGTACATTTCTGCAATGATCATGGACACTATGCTAAAGGGTTGCCCACCAATTCCCTCCAATAAGGTTTTAGTGACCATAGCTAGCCTGGTGTGAATCCTTGCTTTCTTCATAGGAAACACTATCATCCAAGAGAAGCAAAATATAAAGACAAAGACCCTTCTGTGGATATGCCCCAATGAGGTGAGGGCGAATTCATCTGGGTAAGTGCGGTGGGACTTACTATGGCTGTACATTCCGTACAGATAGTCGAAAAGAATGTAGGAATCCTTCAAATAGGTCAAGTCTGTGTTTTTCTTTAGTCCCATCATTTTGAGAAAGCCCCTACCCTTGCGATTTTCCGGCATAAGTAAACTCGGAGTCTCACACGGAATACCAGCTAATCCTCCTATTTCCTCGAGGAGAGGTGTCATCTCAATCTCCTCGAAACGAAACACAGACCTATCACAGTCCCAGAACAGAGTAGCAACTTATATTATTTTGTTGTTGGGTTGGACCTCCAGGAGAGAAGGCAAATTTCCTAGGTATTTCCAGACAAGATCCTGATCACTGGAGTGAAGATCCTCCCACTAGCTTAGTAACCTTGGGTGGATGTTGGTGACTATGCTAAATCTGGGGACTTCGTGCCTCATTTCTGCAAAACAAAGTGTTAGACCATTACCCCGCCAGACTCGACTATTTAAACCAATAATTAGCATAAGCAGCATTTAGTTCTCCAAATAAATGCACAGAATATGGTAACATCCGTTTGGGTTCCCAGGAAACCCAGTGGACTTTGGACAAGGCTATCTTAAAGAGTCATTATGTGGACAACATAACTGACTCGGCTAGGTTTTGACAGTGATGCATGCACAATTGAACAGAGTAGGGTTTCTATAAGGTATTAGACTGGTACCCTTGAGCGGACAACTCAAGAGGGAAAGGCACGGAACCGTCGACTACATCGTTGATCAACTAGTTTTACCGCAAATACGTCTTTGCCAAATTTAGGGGGTAATGATATCGGAAGGGCGCAACCACTCATTATAAGCGTTACTATGGTATTTTGTTTGGAACGAGTGAAATATGATGTTAAATATGCAGTTACAAGTTGTCATGTATTTGCACGTTCATAAAGTAATAATTACAATAATTGTTCATAATTACTACAGTATTGAAGGAAAGTAGTAAATGAAAGCATTAAATAAAAGAAACAAGGAGCCAAATCAGTTTCGTAATAGAAGAGAAAAAAAAGTCATTAAATAAAGGCAATAAAGAAGCAGTAAAATCACAAATAACATGAGATGGTAAAATCCTAAAAGAAATATCCCCAGCAGAGTCGCCATGCTATCGCGCCCCCTTTTTCTGGCGAAATCAGGCTTGTGACATTTGGGAGGACGACTCGTTCCCTTTTGGGAATTGGGTTTTGTAACTTGAAGAGTCGCCACCTATTGATTAAGTGCATTAGAACACTAAGAAGGGTTTGAGTTTGAAGAACTAGAGTTTGGGTAAGGGCTAGAAATTATCTCGAGGGGAAGGTGTTAGGCACCCCCCAAGATCCACTAGTGTGGTTCCCAGTCATGTTAGAATTGTGACTTCACATAATCAAATAAACCATTAAGGGCTCAAGTAAGAAGGGGTTGACATATTATTGCAAGCAAATTGAAAGTTTGAAGAGAATAAAGAAAGAAGAAATTTTAAGGAAATAGTTCGGACAATAAAACAAGTTAAAAAGAAAGGGGGTCCTAGGTTTTACAAACAATATGGATCACGTATACCCGGTAATCACTCCTCAAAAGAGGGGTTACACATGGTATTAGTGCACCGGTCATCATATCCATATCTGCCCTTTCCCACCCCGTTAAGGTATTAAGCACGGAATAGTATCGTTACTTATGCATGCTAGTACCCACCCCAATCCTATCAGTCCCGGATGCATTTGGGACTACTAGTCCTAAAGGGAAGGGAGATTTGGCTTTTCAGAGTTTTAAAAGGATAAATTTCTAGGGCGATAATCAAAATATGTAAGGCAGGTATGGGGAGAACACATAATAGTTTAAAGGGCTCAAATAGGCCTCCTCCTTTAAAGAAACAAATTGTTTAGCATGACTTACAAATACTGGTTATGGTCTGAATTTAAAGCGTTAGGGTAGGCTGATTCATCACATATTCTCAGATGAGGAGTCTGAATTAGCCTTCCCTAGTTGTAATTTATCAAAGACTGATGCAGTTAATCAATTATCTACTGGCTTTCCTAGGTGAAACTTATAGGCATGGTATCTAACAATGCTTACTCTGATTTTAAAGAAGGTTTGTTGATTATATAAAAAACATAAGATCTACAGATATTAGATAATATTACAACTGATTTTAAACTCGTAGATGAAATAAGCGAATCATATTCAAAGGGTTACTCTGATAGGCATGATTTCTAAGCGTTGTTGATTTTATGACGGTTATGAAAGTGCAGGGAGTCCTATAGACATGGTATCTAGAAGGCATTTGATTATTTTTTTAACCTATGACCGTTTGCCTAATGATAGATAAAAATGCATAACTGCAGGACACCTATAGTCATGATTTCTATATCCAGAAGTGCAGAAACTTATAGGCAGGATTTCTACATGATGTACATAAGTGCAAAAACTCTAGGCAGGATTTCTATATGACGTGCATGAGTGAGGAAAACTTATAGGCAGTATTTCTACATGATACGCGTAAGTGCAGAAACTATAGGCAGGATTTTTATATGACGTGCATGAGTGCAAATAACATATAGGCAAGATTTCTACATGATATGCGTAAGTGCAGAGCTTGTAAATAGTAATGCCTATGAGCATGCTATCTACCCTTTGCATACATAAATGAACCTCCCTTTTTCACTAGAACCCCATAAGTTATTACAACATATTATAGACCAGAATGAATTAAGAAAAGTAAAATTACATCACAACTTAAGCTACAACCAAAGAGCCTAATTCAGACTCAAGGTCTAACAATATAAGATGAACCAACTTCCAGGATCAGGTTTTCAAATCCTTTCTCTTATTTGGGATGTATCAAAGTTCCCAAAAGTCTCAACGGGGCTCCGGGCAATGCTTACATCCCAAACACATTGCATAATTATGAGCATAGTGCTGTTTGGAAATGCCATCCCTTACATGTCCAAGTTTAGGGGGAACTTAAGGTCCCAAAGCAAGGCTCATAAGAGAGGGACAGAACTTAGAATCTAAGAGTAAGTGTAAGTGCATAGGGGGGAATCAGGGAGAGTGATGGTAGACTGGTGGTCATGGCCAACAATTAGGAGTGCTGGCACACCCCTGACTAGCATGTTAGCCATATTGCGAGTTAGGATCCATTAAGGATTAGGTCCAGAGATGAGCAACAATTTAGATATTGCCAGGCCTGAACCTTAACTCAAACACATATAAGGGAGTAGGGATATGGGGAATTCACAACAAACATGTACAACAAATGCAAAGAGAGAGTAGAATATTTAGTACAAAACATGAACATGAGTGTAGCAACTGTAAAGTAAACACATAGGGATGGGTCTAAAATCAAAATTAAGACATACCAGTTTCAGGGAAACAAATAAGTGAAAGCTGAAGTCTTGTAAACCAAATTGCAAGCAAACAGTACAAAAGATCTCAGAAGAGAGTAGAGTATTGAAAGAGTATTGTAATTGAGAGGTTTGTGTGTAAAGTATTGAATTCAAATTGTGTCCAATTGCAGAAGGTTAGTCCCCTTTATAGTGCAAAAGGCAAGTAAGAAAATAGGTCTGCAACCAATCACACAAAATCTCCCTTTAGTTAAGGGATTCTGATTTCAAACGGGTTGAAGACAATTAAGGAAAGAATTTTGATTAAAGACTTTTCAAAGTAGCACAAAAAGGGTAAATACATAGGGTTTATTTAAGGCAAAATTCCAATGGTACACGGTTTGTGAAAAAATAAGGAAAGGGAATCAATCACACAGCCAGTAAAAAAAATTGAAATTGCAGGCTTTGTTCGAATAAACCAAGTCAGTAAAAGGTAAAGAAGGTTCAATTAGAGAAAATCAGTAATTGGTAATTAGAAAAAATCAGTAACAATCAATCAAACCCTATTAAAAGGAATTCGGAATCAATCAATAGTTGGCAAAACCCTTTTGAAAGAAGAATTTCTCATATATAAAGCACACAAATATGTGAATACCAGAGGGGATTGTCAAATTACTTAGAAAAGAGTCTAACATAGAAAGGTTCAGAATCATAAGCAAAGTAATACAAGTTTAGTCTGTAGACTCATAATGAGTCTGAGAGTCCAGGGTCCCAAAGTAGAACCCTAACCCGAACACAAAATCAAACTTTCCAAAGAAAACCCCAAATCCTAGGGCTTCCACTTGTATTAGACACGGGGGTGAGGAGGCAAGCCGTTGAAACAGACTCAGAGGTCTCTTTTAGAGACTCATGAGAAACCAACGGCCATGATAGCAGGTTTGAAGCAACAGAGTTAAAATTTTTTTTGACTAAAAGAGCATAAAGAACATGTTTAAGAAAAGTCGGAACTTAAGCAAGTTCAGGGGAGAGGAAGGGTGATATAAGCTTAAGAAACAGTAGTAATACATGCTTAGAACTCCAACAAGAGTCCAGTGAAACAAACAAAGTTAAAGAACTCAGCAAGAAACACATACAATAAGAGAATACTGGAAAGTATAGCAAAGAACATGTTGGAAAACATAACAAATATTAACACGCGAGCCTACTCTAGAGGCACAATAGAGTACAAAGGTACAAAAGAATCACGTATAGCAGAAAGAAAGGCAGAAAAACAACACATGCGTGGTAAAATATAGTATAGGCAAACACACATAAAGAGAAGAAAAAGGAAGAATCAGAAAGACGTTTTGAAATCCTTTCAAAAACCCTAAATCGAAGACAAACGATTTTGAAAAGAAAATTCGGGGAAAACACTTTAAAAATCAAGTACAGCACAGATATAGCATAGATCTAAGAAAACAAACAGAGAAAAACCTCGAATAGCTTAGGGTTTCGGCGAAACCCTAGAAATGAGAAAGGCTTGGAAGAAGGTCCGATCTTGAGTCGGATGAGTTAGAATCAGGCTCCTAATGCTTTGGGTACGCCGGAACAAGCCGGAGAAGCCATAGAACTTATAGATCTGAGAAGATCTGAAGGATAACCATCGAGATCAGACTTCAAAGCTTCGAACACCCAAGGTTTAATGATGGAGGGGGGTGAGTGCAGGCCATCCATGGCCTGAGGAGCCATGGATTCCGGTGGAGTGGTGGTTGAAAAGGGCAGGAGACGACTAGGGTTCTGAAGAACCATTGAGAGAGTTTGAGAGACGAAGGGATTCCGAAGGCAGCTATCAGAATGAAAATGAGGGATTAGGGTAGGTCGTTTGGGTTTAATTTTGGAAGGGTGAATAATGGCCGTTGATCTGAATGATCAACGGCCTAGATTTAAGAGGGTAGGTGGGAAATCGGGTAGTGTTATTTGAATTGGATTATGGGTTGGGTTAAAAATTGAAATTAGGCCAGTTCAATTGGGGTTAGGATTGGGTCAATTAAGGGTTAAAATTGAAATATAAAATATGTTGTAATTGAAATGAAATGAGGCTAAATGTTAAATAGCCAGTCTTCCCTTTTATTTTATAAAAAATAGTAAAAATAATTTTAAAAGCAAATTAAAAGTACTGAGCCAATTAATAATATATAAATATCAATTTAAAAATACTGGAACCAATTTTACAATTATAAAATGCTATTAACTTAAAGTAGGCTAGAATTGCAATTATATGCAATTTAGCTTTTTTTAAAATACCAAATAAATTTGTAAAAATGTATAAAAAATTACCTTAATTATATTTTGGTATAAATATGGGAATAAAATAAATTACTCACCAAAATTGATAATTTTGGGAATAATTACTGATTTTTGTACTGCTAAAAATGGACAATAAATTGATTTTAAAATCTTTGAAAAAATACCAAAACTTTTGGGCATGCTTATATATGTATGTAGATGCTATTTTGAAAGTATTTTGTATATAAAAATACATAGGGAAAAATTGGGTATCAACAAAGAGTATTAAGGTATTCACAAGAGCTATAAGTTACGAAAATAATAAGAGCATCAATCAACATTCGAGGAAGAATGTTCCAAAGGGGGAAATGATGTTACGCCCTGCAATATTACGTTGATATTACGTTCGGCAGTATTATATTACGACAACGTTATGCTCTGTAGTAATATATTACGATGATGTTACCCTCTGTAGTAATATATTACGATAGTGTTACGTCCTGCAGTAATATATTACGATTGATGTTGTGTCCTGCAGTTTTAAGTTACGACAGTGTTGTACCCAACAGTATTACATTATAGTGATGTTACGCTTCACCTTCATTATTATGAGGTCGCAGATTTTCAACCTTTTCAAGCTGATGTTATGATTCACAGTAATAAGTTACGACGATGGTGCACCCTGCAGTAATGTACGTTGAAATTTGTCGTAAAGTAATTGACATCAGTCCAAGGAAAAGTTTATTTGGGGATTATAAGGATTGCAAGTGATGAGTAAATTCGTGAAGGTAAGAGGGTAAGTAATATCAAAGAAAATGAATTTTGTCGAAGTTTGGCGTGTTGGAGTAAAATATGGCCCGAGCTAAAATACCCGATATTTATGGACTAGTGTCATACAAGATGTTACATGACCATGATAGTAAGGTGTATAAGGTATGTTAAAGTGGGTGGTATTTTAAGTGATTTGAGATAATTCTTAATTATGTGGGTAATTGGTTAATTATTGATTAATGGGAAATTAACAAGTTAATCAAGTGATTAGTGAACAAATTAATCCAAATATTTGGATAAATATTACATCTCCCACATGGAAGCAAACCCATCAAAGCGTTGTGACTCATAAGTCACTATGTTATGTGGCAAGTTTTAAGAATGTGTGTCATTTCCATTTAATAAGGGAAAGACACATATAACATGAGTCATATCGATTAAATTCTTTTTGAAAGGTCTTACATATCCATTCTTAAAGAATGGTCTTATATCAGAATATTAGTGAATGGAGATTCATGCAAGAATTTAAGGATTTAAGTAGGAAAATCATATACCTTTCTCCTACTTCAAACCATTTCAAGAACAGAAGCTAAATCTCAACCCATCAAGAATGATTCCAACAATTATGTTGGCTTCAACAGAAATTAATCTTTAAACAAAACAATTCAAACTAGATTTCTTAGCACCGTAGCAACGTGAGATTTTGCGATTCTAAAGGAGTACGGTGCAACCTTTTGCAAGAATATCATACCGATTTTCCTCCTACTCCAGGTATGTTAAGGCTATCCTTTCTTTCTTTTGGCATGATCCATACGATACCAACGAAACGTGCAAATGCACAAATTCCATAAATGACTCTATTCATAGAAGTTTTAGAGGTATCTATATTTTAGAGTTTCCATGTGTCATAATATTTTATCATCTGTTCATGGGTCTCATAAAAATACGAAAGTTGGAAAAAGTTTACTTTATGATATTGCTCAAAGACAAAATGGTCTTATGAAATTTCGAAATATTTTATTAACGTACTTTTCATGCATTGCATTAATGTCCATTGATCCATGATCAGACGGCATTATATACGCGTATATATGTATGTATATATATGTATATGGGATATGAGAAAGGTTATGGCGTTATATATGCACCACCACCTGATCACCCGGTATACGATGATGATTTTGCCTACAGTGGCCGATATGATATAATGGGATGCCCTCAGTAGCTGATGATGTTATTAAACATATACCTATGCACGACATGACATTAATATGCATATGCATGATGTTAAAAGTAATTTATTATTTACAAAGTTATTCAGACTTACAGGTTGAGTCATGTACTCTATACTTCTTCTATGTCTCTTATGTATTTATTTATGTGCCTTACATACTCGGTACATTATTCGTACCGACGCCCTTTTGCCTGGGGACGTTGTGTTTCATGCCCGCGGGTCCAGATAGATAGGTCGAGAGCCCTCCAAGTAGGCTATCAGCTCAGCGGAAGATGTTGGTGCACTCCATTTGCTTCGAAGTGGCATGGTTGGTTAGTATGATTTAGACGGGTATTGTTTGGTATGGCTGGACTTCGTCCCGACATTTATGACATTTATGTAGTCTTAGAGGCTTGTAGACATCTGTTGTATACGTGAAAGATTATACGGCTTTGTTTGCCTATGTTTTGAGTTTATAAATAATTATGTTGGCCTATTAGGACCGTATGTCACGTGTATATGATGATGTAATAAGAAAGATACATTATGTTGGTACTCGATTGAGTAAGGTACCGGGTGCCCATTGCGGCCCATCGATTTGGGTCGTGACAATGCCCCCCAGTATTCAAGGCTAATTGAAAAGAAGCCTTATTTCAATCAGCCTCGAATACTTGTTGATCGTTCATCTGGTAGCATATAAGTGTTGCCTCGTTAAAAATCTTGCTAGTAAAACCTATTTTTGACAAAATCCTAGCTAAGGGAGAAAGAGTACAACACATGCTTTACGACCTATGGCCTTTGTGTAGGAAAAGGTATTCCCGAGATCACGATCCTTTGAGAGCTTCCATCGCGTTGAGCCTATAAGATCATTTATTAATGATTCTGAGGTCTTGCTATCCACAACCATGACCTCTACGAAAGCTTTGAACTGGTCGAGGATGATTTTGATGCCCCGATTTGATACCATGAAGGCCGAGAAACTCTGATACACCAGCTCCGAGGGAACGCTTCTCTGGGATTAGCTTCGTGTCGGATTGCCCTGATATGTTGATGATTTCCTGCAAATGATTTAAAGTCATCATCTGCGCATACGGACTTATCCGGTTATATCATCAATATACGCTTTAATTATTTTCTCCTTCGAGCGGAATCCATGTCATATTTAAGCAATGCGATCTGTATCATCGAGGATGACTGCTCTGCCGTAGTAGGCTCGCTCATAGGTGCTCAGCCATAATAGGCTCTATATCTCGACCAAATGGGCTCGCTCATAGGCGCTCGGCCACAATAGGTTCGGTATATAACTTACCATCTGATCAGAGGTTGCCCAATAGAGGCCTGCCCATCTATTATAGCTCGATGGTAATGAAAATACTTTTAATACTGTATATATGTAAACTCTCTGCTCTTTTGACCGAAATAAGGAAATACTCAACTGAATATGCAGCCCCGATAAGAAGAATATGGTAACTTAAAAAACTAGGAAAATATATGTAATTTGCGAGACTAGCAAAATATACGTAAATTTTGGGATACGAATTTTCCTTTATGCCTCGTTATCAGACTTGTGTAATTACGATATCATGCTAAAATGAAGAAAAAGCTTAGCCTTGACATACCTAAAGTAGGGAAAAATCTGTATAATATTCTTCAAAAAGATTATATCGTGCTTCCTGATAATAGGCGAAATCTGGGTGATTTAGCTATTGTTTATGCTTCTGCTTGATTATATTTCAATGTCATATTATGGATAATTGATGGAAAAACAGGCTCTACTCAAAATATGTATACCTTGCAGGATAAGAAGCCTAATGATTCTTTCAAGAGGAGATTGGAATGATTTATGAGCAAGAATAACCCCTAGGAGTAGAGTGTGTGCAAGGACGAGACGGAACAAAAAAAATGGACAAAATCAAGCTACTGAAGCGCGCGAACTATCGCGCGAAGTTTCAAACTTCGCGCAATAGTTCACGAAGGTTTCTGCCTGGAAGCCAAGAGAAGCGCGCGAACTATCGCACTAACTTTGAAACTTCGCCCGATAGTTTGCACGGGTCCTATCCGGAGAAGACTTTATTTAGGGGTAAAAATCGGAATTCTTTCAAAAATCCCACTCAACTTACATAAAGCAAGAACTCCATTATGGAGAAGATCAGATTTTGAGGGGAGTAAGTGCAAAAATACTATTCACCCTTGAGAGAGAAAGTGAAGGAGGAGTTTCATCTTGGAGCTAAGAAAGGAGAAGAAGAACAACATCTTGGAGAAGGATTTAAAGAGTTCTTTCAAACTTTCTTCTTGTTGATTGTTAATATTATGTTTAAAACTTTTATTGTTGATTTTTGTATGATTATGAGTAGCTAAAAACTCTAGTATTCTTGGGTCATGGATGTTAGATGATCTTGTTGTTTGAAGCTTAGATTGAAGATCTTGAATCTATCGTTATGGGTTGTTTATTTGATTCTGCTTCTAATTATTTTACTGCGTAGCTAACAATGAAATATTATTATGAATCTTAAGTTAAACTTGAAAAAGGAAATTCTTGATTGCATATAAAATCAAATAGAGCAAGATCTGGATCCTGGGCATCGGGTGAAAGATTTGCAATTAAGATAGACATATACTTAATTGCCTTGTTTGGTTGAAAAATAGGAGTTGTAAATGCATTCTTGCTAATATTAATACCATAGACATATAGGTATTAGTTTAACTTGAATAGATGCATTAGAACTCGAAAGATTCTTATGAATATTATTAACCCTATAATCAATAACCCGGATATTCAATAAATCAATCTTAAGCTAAAATAGTAGCATGATCTCTAGCAAGTCCATGACCCTGGAATATCTTTACCAAAATTGTTATTAAAATATTGTGTAATTGGTGTAGTAATTTTGTGTTGAATTATTGTGCAATTATTAAGTAAGTTGTAAATTGGTTCTTTATATATTTTGTGATAATTTAGCTTGAATTGATAATTGTTTGAGTCTTCATCAGTCGAGAAGTTGATCACAATTCCTCGTGGGAACGATACTCTACTTACTACTATATTACTTGTCGATCGCGTACACTTGCGTGAGTGTTTTGGTCGCAACAAGTTTTTGGCGCCGTTGCCGGGGAATTAAAATTAGCTACTTGACTGTTTTAAGATTTTATTAGCTGTTAATAAAAACCTAAATTTTCCATCTACTTTGTTTGTGTTGCGCAGGCTCTTCTCTTGAATGCGGAGGAGTAGAAGCACAAACAACCTCTTCCTTTTTGATCCTGAAATTGAACGAACAATTCATAGAACAAGGAAGGAGTGGGAAGCTAGAAACAAAACAGAAAGAGAGTTGGACATTCAAATTCAACCACAGCCAACAGTGATGGCAGGTAATCAAGAACGTGCGGTGATAGAAGCAGCAAGGCCAGACATTGCTAATATGACTCAAGCCATTGTGAAGCCTGAAATCACCGGTCACTTTGAGCTTAAACAGTACATGGTGCAGCTGATACAGTCCACTGGGCAATATGTTGGCCTATCTCATGAAGTCCCACAAAGGCACATTCAAATTTTTTGGAAATAACGGATACTTATAATTATACAAATGTTTCCAAGGATTATGTCAGGCTGACCTTATTTCCCTTTTCATTATTGGGAGATGCTAGAGAATGGTTGCAAAAAGAGCCATCTAATTCAATCCACAATTGGGACGATTTACAAAGAAATTCCTAATCAAGTTTTTCCCCACCAAAAAGACAAAGTTTTTGCGGAGTCAGATTCTTGGGTTTCAACAACGGGATGGTGAAACTCTTCGCCAAGCTTGGGAAAGATACAAGAAACTACTTCGGGATTGTCCTCATCATTGTCAAACTGATGAAGTATTGGGCCATAATTTTGTTGATGGATTAGACGTAACTTCCAAAATGAATCTTGATTCAGCTTGTGGAGGTAGTTGCATGGCAAAATCATACAGTGAAATACAACTTCTGCTGAATAACTTTACTGTTAATGATCATAATTGGCAAGGTGAAGGAGAACCAAGAAGAGCAATGAAACAGAAAGTAGGGTTACTTGAACTGGATGACATTTCCGCCATGAGAGCAGATTTAGCAAAGTTGGCAAATCAAATGACCAGAATGACAATGGGACCATCACAACCAATGCAGTAGGTTCAACAAATGTCAGTTTGTTGTGAAATGTGTGGCGATAATCACACAAGTGACATGTGCCCCGTGAATCCTGAATCTATTTACTATGTTGGGCAACAAAGCAGAGGGCCGATGAACCAACAAGCACAATATGGGAACACTTACAATGCAAATTGGAGGAATCATCCTAATTTCTCTTGGGGCGGAAATCAATCAAATCAGAATCAATATAGACCCCAAGGAAATTTTAATCAACCACAAAGGCCACCCCAGCAGGCAGAAGAAAGTACAAATGATTTGTTGAAAAAATTGTTGCAAGACAATCAGCAACTCAGTACGGACTTCAGAAGTCTTGAAAGGCAAATGGGACAACTGGCTGCAAATCAAAACACTAGACCTGTAGGGGCTCTTCCAGGTGATACAGAAAAAAATCCTCAAGTGAGTGCAATTACACTTAGAATGGGAAGGGAATTAGAAGAAGTTTCAAAGAAGAGAAAAGACAAGCTTGTACCTGAGGGTGAATTGATTCCCAAAGCAACACAAGAGGAAAAGAAAGATGATACAATTCCAGCACCTGTAAACATTCCAAGACCACCACCACCATTTCCACAAAGGTTGCAGAAAAAGAATGATGATCGCATGTTCAACAAATTCCTCTCTATGTTGAGTCAAATTCAATTGAATATTCCGTTGGTAGATGCAATTCGTGATATTCCAAAATATGCCAAATACATAAAAGACATTGTGGCTAACAAGAGGAGACTGACTGAATTTGAAACAGTTGCACTTACTGAAGAGTGCACTTCAAGGGTCCAAAATAAGCTTCCTCAAAAGCTAAAGGACCCTGGCAGCTATCACACCTCCTTTTTGTGCGCCCGCCCCGAAGGGTTAAAATGCGCGAGGGAGTTTTTCCAATTTAAGTGACAATATTCGAAATGAGATTATTTATTTAATTCGGAGTCGCCACTTGGGAAAGGTTTGGTTTTTTGGTGTCCCAAGTCACCAGTTTATCTTGAATCCCAAATCGAGGAAATTTTCGACTTTTCCAAATGAAGTCTGCGAACCAGAAATTCTAAGTAAGGAATTCTATTGACCCGAGGGAAGGTGTTAGGCACCCTCGAATCCCGTGGTTCTAGTACGGTCGCTTAAATTGTTATAATGGCTAAATATCTGATTTAAATACATGTTGTGACTTATGTGCTTTTATTAAGTTTAAACCGCTTTTATTATTATCATTTATTTTTATAGAATTGCAACGTCGTGAAAATGCATCTCGAACCACGTCACAATCAATGCACCCGTGATTGTCAACACATTTTGACTCCGTTGAGATTTGGATTTGGGTCACATCAATGTGCACCCGAGTTTAAGAATGTAATTTAATTAAGCCGCGCCTAAAGAGTCTAACGCATTATTATTTTTGGGGAAGGCCATGAAATTCACTAAACGGCCTGTCGTGAATTCTAAAATATTTATTATGGTTAGTTATTGAGGGCCCCGCAATTTTGCGTTTTTTATTTGGCGAGGCTCGTCTCTATTTTAGAAAGGATATCCTAAAGCGACTACATTTCTAACTGCGTTTGTCTAAAAATAGAAGAAGAAAGATACATGTTAATTCAAGTATATGCTTTGGCCTAACCCGGATCCTTATCAATTTTTGATTAATTATTTATGAAATGGAGAGACGTCATACCTTGTGAAACATGCTTTAATTGGACAAAGAAGTTACATACGAGATTGACGAAATACAACACTTAATCCGAACAACATCCTTAAGTCGGATTGAAATTAACTTGCTTAAGCAGGATTAATAGAATTCCTTATTAAAGGAAAAACTAGTCTTATAAACTGGCTAAAGAAATCGAGACTGGGTGATTCAAAACTGTATTATATTTGGCTAGATTTAACAGCCATTTACCCCTACCTATTCAAAGCATGCTGAAAGAGTGAGTTTCATTTTTAACAATCGTATTAAATAGTTTCACATTCCATGAATTGTATTTACATCCTGTATGCTACTAAACGAATCAAATACCACAGTTTCAGATCAACATAAATATTAATTAAGTACAAACTTACTAATGTATTCTCTATTAGGCTACAAATTAAAGGATTTATACAACTTTAACAATATTCGCAAAGCTGTAAGTAAGGCAACAGATGATTAAAAATTCTTCAGATCTTTCGATTCAACTTTCATTGCGACATCAGTTACATCAGACAGATTCGAAGTGTGTACCTGAGGAGATGCTTACAATGAAGGAAGCAAGAGAGTCAGTTGAGCAGCAGTGCAAGCGAAACAGTAGCAGTAACAGATAAATAGCAGCAGGACAAATTGAACAAAATCCCAGTGCAAAAGGCAACCAGAGCCGATGGAAAAAATGGCAGAATGACAGCAATGACCAGTAGTATAGAAACAGAAATCCAGACAATCCAATTCCAAGAGAATCAACCAATGCAAACCAAACTAACACACTTAGCTGATACTTGAAAGAAAAGAGAACTGACTGAACAGGTTGAGCAGACTGAGAATTGAACAAAAGCAGGAAGAAAACCAGTTTCTGATTTTCTGTATTTTTATCCCTCTCACTATCTCTTTTCTTATCAAAATTCAATGTCCATTTTCAGTCTTGAAATCTATCTGGGCTATCAAAAGAATTCTTTTCCAGTTTTCTGTTTTTCAGAACTCAACTCTCAAAAATGTTCAGTCTGAGTTCCCCCTCTCCCTCTCAGTTCCCTCTCCTTTTATAAGCTCCAAATCAGGCCATTTGAACAGCCTGTTAATCAATCAGGACCCCTCCCATGTGCTGTCCCTTTTCAGTTTCCACTTAGCTATTTAAGTATAAACCCCCCCATGATATTCCCTGGAAGACTTACTTTTTAAGTGAGGTTTAATACTTCTTAAACTAAAGCAGGGTATGGGCAGCAGGGGTGTGTTCTGACAGCACATGTTGTCCATTACATTGTAATGCACATGCTGCCCAAGGCTGAGAGATGAGTAAACAATGCTATCAACTAAATTAAAATCTGAAACCTAGCTAATAAATCAATCCTTAAACATTTTTCTGATTTGGCTAAACAAATTAATACCTAGTGGCAACAAAACTAATCTGATTCAAACAATGCTTCAGTAAATCACAAAAGCCTGAGTCAAGTTGCTACCATTCTAGTATGAAATTAATTTACGACGTATATCGATTCGACTATACTAGTTATAACACATACAATAGAAGCCAATAATCAGAAATCCAACGGTATCAACAAGGGGTTCAGATTGCACTGTCAAAACAAAAATGGCCCTGGGAACTAATCAAACGAACCATTTCAAATTCGTTTGATTGAACAGCTTACACATACACACATCGTCAGTAAATGGAAGAAAAACTCGATCAAACAGAGGGGCACAGGCAAGGTGGACAATCAACAGTTGATAAAAATTCAAAGACACAAATTACACAAAACATTCGGCCATACGAACAGACCTTTAACAACACACAAACACATGAACTGAAATAAAGAAAAGATAATTAACTTACCTTAAAGCTTTGAAAGAAAAAATCAGAAAAATCCACTTGTGTTTTGAACAGATCCTCCTCAAGGTTGAACGGACTTTAATCGAAGTGTTTCTCAAATGAGAAACACTTCGATTAAGGTTCATTAGACCCTAATCTCTTGGCTTGAACAGACACGGACCAGGCTTGGGGTTTCTAGGGTTCGTAGATGGTAGATTTGGGACTTGGGTTTCCTTGGTTAGATTCGGACCAAACCAAGCATGGTTTGGTCACGAGGGAGGTCCGGGGACTGTCTGGTATGAATTTAGGGCAGATCGGTGTAGATCGAGTTTCGACTCGAATCTTCAAATGAAGATTCGAGAAGGTGGGATGGGATTCGAGATGTGTAGTTGGTGGATTTGGGTTCAGGACGGTGAGGAGAATCTATGGTGTTAAGGAGGGGGTCACCGGAGTCCATGCCGCCGGCTTTAATGGTGGGGAATAAGGGGGCGGCTAGGGTTTCGTGGGGAAGGGGATGAGGACGAAGGCTGGGGTCTTGGATAGGGGGCAGGGTATGGTAGGAGGCTTATATATGGAATGGGTGGGCTGATCTCGGCCGTTGGATGAAGTACGATGAAGGGCTAGGATCCTTCAACTAACAGTAAACGGTGTCGTTTTAGACCTAAGGGGGTTGGGACGGTCCGGGCGGAATGGATCGGGTTTGTTCATGGGTTAATGGGGAAGTGATCTTAGTCGTTGATCAATCTGAGATCAACGGCCCAGATCAGACCAGATTAAAACGGTGTCGTTTGGAAGTTCTTGAAGTAGGCTGGTCTGGACCGGGGCAAGCACAAGTTTTGGGTTGGGTTGTTTTGTTTGGGCCTCAGATTTTGCAGTGGGAATCGGCCCAAATTTAATTAAAACAAGTTTCACCCTTTTTTTTATTTCTAATTTTTTAAACACACAACCTAATTAAACTAAAAACTAAACACCATTAATCAACACTTAATGTATTTATTACATGCATATATAAAAAAAATGTTAAAAGTAGGTAAAATTAAACAAGGCAACAAATCAGGAAAAAAATGCGTATTTTATGATTTTCTATTTAACAACCGGATTACGGTTCAAATTACGCATGACACACACATTTTTTGTATTTTATTTTAATAAAAATAAAAATGGGCAAAAATCATAAATAATTAACTAAGTGTCACGTAAAATCCAAAAATTGTGCAGCAGGACCATTTGTTATTTTTTTATTTCTTTTGGAGCGATTGTCGCGTAAAACAAAAATCACGTGCTCACAGCTGCCCCTCTTTGTTCGGAAACACGAAGAGTTTTCGCGCAAAGATAAAGTGAGCGGATATGAGCGATTTTTGCCTATTGGACTACTCCGTGTGAAGCGTGTTTTGAAAGATTTGACCGAATCTTCGCTTCAAAGATTTCTTACATATCCTGGGCTACACAGGAATCAGGTCAATGTAGTTCGGGAAATTCTTGATAGCTGGGACTACCATGAGACTGCAATGCTTGCTGTTACTGTTGTTGCTGTTGTCACCGTTGCGTTACTGACCGCCTTATTACAACCAAAGAAAAATTGAAACTGAACTAAATACTTATATGCATGCCAACTGCTAGTTACAAGATTCATATCTATGATTCTTTTGCGACTTGATCTTGAGTCTTAGCTGATTGTGCTTGGAGACTTCGATCCGAATCTTGATGCTTGCGAGCTGTGGCGACTTGTTTAATCTCCGGGATACTCAGTGAGACGCGACTGGCAGAGTTTTGGACCTTAATCAAATCTTGGAGCGATCCGCCTTACATTTTCTCCGGTATCTCGGGACATCTTCTTTTGTCTTTTTCTTCTTAGATTCTGAGTTGAGACTCATCTCGTGGGCCGTTTCGATCCGTGTGGCTCGGGGTTAGACCTGCGGGAAAAACAAACGAACGAAATTTTCTGCCCCAGTTTCACTAGGAAATTTCGTGAATTATTCGCCAGGAAGTTCATAAAATTAATGAAAGAAGATATGAATGCTCAGTTCAGGGTTGGAGCCCTAATACCGACTAGCTGGGGGAGAAGTTCCGTTTTAGAGTTGAAACTCTAATACTGACCATCTGGGGAAAAGTTCAGTTTAGGGTTAAAAACCCTAATGCTGATTAAAGGAAGAGTTCAGTTTAGGGTTTAAAATCCTAATGCTGACTGAGAGGCAAAAGTTCAGTTTAGGGTTTAAAACCCTAATGCTGACTAAAGGGAAAGAGTTCAGTTTAGGGTTTAAAACCCTAATGCTGACTGAAAGGAAAAGTTCAGTTTAGGGTTTAAAACCCTAATGCTGACTGAAAGGAAAAGTTCAGTTTAGGGTTTAAAACCCTAATGCTGACTGAAAGGAAAAGTTCAGTTTAGGGTTTAAAACCCTAATGCTGACTAAAAGGAAAAGTTCAGTTTAGGGTTTAAAACCCTAATGCTGACCGGCTGGAAAAGTTCAGTTTAGGGTTTAAAACCCTAATGCTGACTGAAAGGAAAAATTCAGTTTAGGGTTTAAAACCCTAATGCTGACTGAAAGGAAAAAGTTCAGTTTAGGGTTTAAAACCCTAATGCTGACTGGATGGAAAAAGTTCAGTTTAGGGTTTAAAACCCTAATGCTGACTAAATGGAAAGAGTTCAATTTAGGGTTTAAAACCCTAGTGCTAACTGAAAGGAAAAAGTTCAGTATAGGGTTTAGAACCCTAATGCTGACTGAATGGAAAAGTTCAGTTTAGGATTTAAAACCCTAATGCTGACTGAAAGGAAAAAGTTCAGTTTACGGTTTAAAACCCTAATGGTGACTGAAAGGAAAAAGTTCAGTTTAGGGTTTAAAACCCTAATGCTGACTAGAAAGAAAAAGTTCAGTTTAGGGTTTAAAACCCTAATGTTGACTAAAGGAAAAGTTCAATTTAGGGTTTAAAACCCAAATGCCGACTAAATGGAAAGAGTTCAGTTTAGGGTTTAAAACCCTAATGCTGACTGAAAGGAAAAAGTTCAGTTTAGGGTTTAAAACCCTAATGCTGACTAAATGGAAAAAGTTCAGTTTAGGGTTTAAAACCTTAATGCTGACTGAAAGGAAAAAGTTCAGTTTAGGGTTTAAAACCCTAATGCTGACTAAAGGAAAAGTTCAGTTTAGGGTTTAAAACCCTAATGCTGACTAAATGGAAAGAGTTCAGTTTAGGGTTTAAAACCTTAATGCTGACTAAATGGAAAAGTTCAGTTTAGGGTTTAAAACCCTAATGCTGACTGAAAGGAAAAAGTTCAGTTTAGGGTTTAAAACCCTAATGCTGACTGGATGGAAAAAGTTCAGTTTAGGGTTTAAAACCATAATGCTGACTAAAAGAAAAGTTCAGTTTAGGGTTTAAAACCCTAGTGCTGACTGAAAGGAAAAAGTTCAGTTTAGGGTTTAAAACCCTAATGCTGACTGGATGGAAAAAGTTCAGTTTAGGGTTTAAAACCCTAATGCTGACTAAAGGAAAAGTTTAGTTTAGGGTTTAAAACCCTAATGATGACTAAATGGAAAGAGTTCAGTTTAGGGTTTAAAACCATAATGCTGACTGAATGGAAAAGTTTAGTTTAGGATTTAAAACCCTAATGCTGACTGAAAGGAAAAAGTTCAGTTTACGGTTTAAAACCCTAATGGTGACTGAAAGGAAAAAGTTCAGTTTAGGGTTTAAAACCCTAATGCTGACTAGAAAGAAAAAGTTCAGTTTAGGGTTTAAAACCCTAATGTTGACTAAAGGAAAAGTTCAATTTAGGGTTTAAAACCCAAATGCCGACTAAATGGAAAGAGTTCAGTTTAGGGTTTAAAACCCTAATGCTGACTGAAAGGAAAAAGTTCAGTTTAGGGTTTAAAACCCTAATGCTGACTAAATGGAAAAAGTTCAGTTTAGGGTTTAAAACCTTAATGCTGACTGAAAGGAAAAAGTTCAGTTTAGGGTTTAAAACCCTAATGCTGACTGGATGGAAAAAGTTCAGTTTAGGGTTTAAAACCCTAATGCTGACTAAAGGAAAAGTTCAGTTTAGAGTTTAAAACCCTAATGCTGACTAAATGGAAAGAGTTCAGTTTAGGGTTTAAAACCCTAATGTTGACTGAAAGGAAAAAGTCAGTATTAGGGTTTTAACCCTAATACTGACTGGATGGAAAAAGTTTAGTTTAGGGTTTAAAACCCTAATGCTGACTAAAGGAGAAGTTCAGTTTCGGGTTTAAAACCCTAATGCTGACTAAATGGAAAGAGTTCAGTTTAGGGTTTAAAACCCTAATGCTGACTGAAAGGAAAAAGTTCAGTTTAGGGTTTAAAACCCTAATGCTGACTGGATGGAAAAAGTTCAGTTTATGGTTTAAAACCCTAATGCTGACTAAAGGAAAAGTTCAGTTTAGGGTTTAAAACCCTAATGCTAACTAAATGGAAACAGTTCAGTTTAGGGTTTAAAACCCTAATGCTGACTGAAAGGAAAAAGTTCAGTTTAGGGTTTAAAACCCTAATGCTGACTGGATGGAAAAAGTTCAGTTTAGGGTTTAAAACCCTAATGCTGAATAAAGGAAAAGTTCAGTTTAGGGTTTAAAACCCTAATGATGACTAAATGGAAAGAGTTCAGTTTAGGGTTTAAAACCATAATGCTGACTGAAAGGAAAAGTTCAGTTTAGGGTTTAAAACCCTAATGCTGACTGAAAGGAAAAGTTCAGTTTAGGGTTTAAAACCCTAATGCTGACTAAAAGGAAAAGTTCAGTTTAGGGTTTAAAACCCTAATGCTGACCGGCTGGAAAAGTTCAGTTTAGGGTTTAAAACCCTAATGCTGACTGAAAGGAAAAATTCAGTTTAGGGTTTAAAACCCTAATGCTGACTGGATGGAAAAAGTTCAATTTAGGGTTTAAAACCCTAATGCTGACTAAATGGAAAGAGTTCAGTTTAGGGTTTAAAACCCTAGTGCTGACTGAAAGGAAAAAGTTCAGTATAGGGTTTAGAACCCTAATGCTGACTGAATGGAAAAGTTCAGTTTAGGATTTAAAACCCTAATGCTGACTGAAAGGAAAAAGTTCAGTTTACGGTTTAAAACCCTAATGGTGACTGAAAGGAAAAAGTTCAGTTTAGGGTTTAAAACCCTAATGCTGACTAGAAAGAAAAAGTTCAGTTTAGGGTTTAAAACCCTAATGCTGACTAGAAAGAAAAAGTTCAGTTTAGGGTTTAAAACCCTAATGCTGAATAAAGGAAAAGTTCAGTTTAGGGTTTAAAACCCTAATGATGACTAAATGGAAAGAGTTCAGTTTAGGGTTTAAAACCATAATGCTGACTGAAAGGAAAAGTTCAGTTTAGGGTTTAAAACCCTAATGCTGACTGAAAGGAAAAGTTCAGTTTAGGGTTTAAAACCCTAATGCTGACTAAAAGGAAAAGTTCAGTTTAGGGTTTAAAACCCTAATGCTGACCGGCTGGAAAAGTTCAGTTTAGGGTTTAAAACCCTAATGCTGACTGAAAGGAAAAATTCAGTTTAGGGTTTAAAACCCTAATGCTGACTAAATGGAAAAAGTTCAGTTTAGGGTTTAAAACCCTAATGGTGACTGAAAGGAAAAAGTTCAGTTTAGGGTTTAAAACCCTAATGCTGACTAGAAAGAAAAAGTTCAGTTTAGGGTTTAAAACCCTAATGTTGACTAAAGGAAAAGTTCAATTTAGGGTTTAAAACCCAAATGCCGACTAAATGGAAAGAGTTCAGTTTAGGGTTTAAAACCCTAATGCTGACTGAAAGGAAAAAGTTCAGTTTAGGGTTTAAAACCCTAATGCTGACTAAATGGAAAAAGTTCAGTTTAGGGTTTAAAACCTTAATGCTGACTGAAAGGAAAAAGTTCAGTTTAGGGTTTAAAACCCTAATGCTGACTAAAGGAAAAGTTCAGTTTAGGGTTTAAAACCCTAATGCTGACTAAATGGAAAGAGTTCAGTTTAGGGTTTAAAACCTTAATGCTGACTGAATGGAAAAGTTCAGTTTAGGGTTTAAAACCCTAATGCTGACTGAAAGGAAAAAGTTCAGTTTAGGGTTTAAAACCCTAATGCTGACTGGATGGAAAAAGTTCAGTTTAGGGTTTAAAACCATAATGCTGACTAAAAGAAAAGTTCAGTTTAGGGTTTAAAACCCTAGTGCTGACTAAATGGAAAGAGTTCAGTTTAGGGTTTAAAACCCTAATGCTGACTGAAAGGAAAAAGTTCAGTTTAGGGTTTAAAACCCTAATGCTGACTAAATGGAAAAAGTTCAGTTTAGGGTTTAGAACCCTAATGCTGACTGAAAGGAAAAAATTCAGTTTAGGTTTTAAAACCCTAATGCTGACTGGATGGAAAAAGTTCAGTTTAGGGTTTAAAACCCTAATGCTGACTAAAGGAAAAGTTCAGTTTAGAGTTTAAAACCCTAATGCTGACTAAATGTAAAGAGTTCAGTTTAGGGTTTAAAACCCTAATGCTAACTGAAAGGAAAAAGTTCAATTTAGGGTTTAAAACCCTAATACTGACTGGATGGAAAAAGTTCAGTTTAGGGTTTAAAACCCTAATGCTGACTAAAGGAGAAGTTCAGTTTAGGGTTTAAAACCCTAATGCTGACTAAATGGAAAGAGTTCAGTTTAGGGTTTAAAACCCTAATGCTGACTAAATGGAAAGAGTTCAGTTTAGGGTTTAAACCCCTAATGCTGACTGAAAGGAAAAAGTTCAGTTTAGGGTTTAAAACCCTAATGCTGACTGGATGGAAAAAGTTCAGTTTAGGGTTTAAAACCCTAATGCTGACTAAAGAAAAAGTTCAGTTTAGGGTTTAAAACCCTAATGCTGACTAAATGGAAACAGTTCAGTTTAGGGTTTAAAACCCTAATGCTGACTGAAAGGAAAAAGTTCAGTTTAGGGTTTAAAACCCTAATGCTGACTGGATGGAAAAAGTTCAGTTTAGGGTTTAAAACCCTAATGCTGACTAAAGGAAAAGTTTAGTTTAGGGTTTAAAACCCTAATGATGACTAAATGGAAAGAGTTCAGTTTAGGGTTTAAAACCATAATGCTGACTGAATGGAAAAGTTCAGTTTAGGATTTAAAACCCTAATGCTGACTGAAAGGAAAAAGTTCAGTTTACGGTTTAAAACCCTAATGGTGACTGAAAGGAAAAAGTTCAGTTTAGGGTTTAAAACCCTAATGCTGACTAGAAAGAAAAAGTTCAGTTTAGGGTTTAAAACCCTAATGTTGACTAAAGGAAAAGTTCAATTTAGGGTTTAAAACCCAAATGCCGACTAAATGGAAAGAGTTCAGTTTAGGGTTTAAAACCCTAATGCTGACTGAAAGGAAAAAGTTCAGTTTAGGGTTTAAAACCCTAATGCTGACTAAATGGAAAAAGTTCAGTTTAGGGTTTAAAACCTTAATGCTGACTGAAAGGAAAAAGTTCAGTTTAGGGTTTAAAACCCTAATGCTGACTAAAGGAAAAGTTCAGTTTAGGGTTTAAAACCCTAATGCTGACTAAATGGAAAGAGTTCAGTTTAGGGTTTAAAACCTTAATGCTGACTGAATGGAAAAGTTCAGTTTAGGGTTTAAAACCCTAATGCTGACTGAAAGGAAAAAGTTCAGTTTAGGGTTTAAAACCCTAATGCTGACTGGATGGAAAAAGTTCAGTTTAGGGTTTAAAACCATAATGCTGACTAAAAGAAAAGTTCAGTTTAGGGTTTAAAACCCTAGTGCTGACTAAATGGAAAGAGTTCAGTTTAGGGTTTAAAACCCTAATGCTGACTGAAAGGAAAAAGTTCAGTTTAGGGTTTAAAACCCTAATGCTGACTAAATGGAAAAAGTTCAGTTTAGGGTTTAGAACCCTAATGCTGACTGAAAGGAAAAAATTCAGTTTAGGTTTTAAAACCCTAATGCTGACTGGATGGAAAAAGTTCAGTTTAGGGTTTAAAACCCTAATGCTGACTAAAGGAAAAGTTCAGTTTAGAGTTTAAAACCCTAATGCTGACTAAATGTAAAGAGTTCAGTTTAGGGTTTAAAACCCTAATGCTAACTGAAAGGAAAAAGTTCAATTTAGGGTTTAAAACCCTAATACTGACTGGATGGAAAAAGTTCAGTTTAGGGTTTAAAACCCTAATGCTGACTAAAGGAGAAGTTCAGTTTAGGGTTTAAAACCCTAATGCTGACTAAATGGAAAGAGTTCAGTTTAGGGTTTAAAACCCTAATGCTGACTAAATGGAAAGAGTTCAGTTTAGGGTTTAAACCCCTAATGCTGACTGAAAGGAAAAAGTTCAGTTTAGGGTTTAAAACCCTAATGCTGACTGGATGGAAAAAGTTCAGTTTAGGGTTTAAAACCCTAATGCTGACTAAAGAAAAAGTTCAGTTTAGGGTTTAAAACCCTAATGCTGACTAAATGGAAACAGTTCAGTTTAGGGTTTAAAACCCTAATGCTGACTGAAAGGAAAGAGTTCAGTTTAGGGTTTAAAACCCTAATGCTGACTGGATGGAAAAAGTTCAGTTTAGGGTTTAAAACCCTAATGCTGACTAAAGGAAAAGTTTAGTTTAGGGTTTAAAACCCTAATGATGACTAAATGGAAAGAGTTCAGTTTAGGGTTTAAAACCATAATGCTGACTGAATGGAAAAGTTCA
Source organism: Nicotiana tabacum (assembly GCF_000715075.1). Classification (NCBI taxonomy): domain Eukaryota; kingdom Viridiplantae; phylum Streptophyta; class Magnoliopsida; order Solanales; family Solanaceae; genus Nicotiana; species Nicotiana tabacum. The sequence goes on from NC_134080.1 coordinate 84,662,561, forward strand.
GTTTAGGATTTAAAACCCTAATGCTGACTGAAAGGAAAAAGTTCAGTTTACGGTTTAAAACCCTAATGGTGACTGAAAGGAAAAAGTTCAGTTTAGGGTTTAAAACCCTAATGCTGACTAGAAAGAAAAAGTTCAGTTTAGGGTTTAAAACCCTAATGTTGACTAAAGGAAAAGTTCAATTTAGGGTTTAAAACCCAAATGCCGACTAAATGGAAAGAGTTCAGTTTAGGGTTTAAAACCCTAATGCTGACTGAAAGGAAAAAGTTCAGTTTAGGGTTTAAAACCCTAATGCTGACTAAATGGAAAAAGTTCAGTTTAGGGTTTAAAACCTTAATGCTGACTGAAAGGAAAAAGTTCAGTTTAGGGTTTAAAACCCTAATGCTGACTGGATGGAAAAAGTTCAGTTTAGGGTTTAAAACCCTAATGCTGACTAAAGGAAAAGTTCAGTTTAGAGTTTAAAACCCTAATGCTGACTAAATGGAAAGAGTTCAGTTTAGGGTTTAAAACCCTAATGTTGACTGAAAGGAAAAAGTCAGTATTAGGGTTTTAACCCTAATACTGACTGGATGGAAAAAGTTTAGTTTAGGGTTTAAAACCCTAATGCTGACTAAAGGAGAAGTTCAGTTTCGGGTTTAAAACCCTAATGCTGACTAAATGGAAAGAGTTCAGTTTAGGGTTTAAAACCCTAATGCTGACTGAAAGGAAAAAGTTCAGTTTAGGGTTTAAAACCCTAATGCTGACTGGATGGAAAAAGTTCAGTTTAGGGTTTAAAACCCTAATGCTGACTAAAGAAAAAGTTCAGTTTAGGGTTTAAAACCCTAATGCTGAATAAAGGAAAAGTTCAGTTTAGGGTTTAAAACCCTAATGATGACTAAATGGAAAGAGTTCAGTTTAGGGTTTAAAACCATAATGCTGACTGAAAGGAAAAGTTCAGTTTAGGGTTTAAAACCCTAATGCTGACTGAAAGGAAAAGTTCAGTTTAGGGTTTAAAACCCTAATGCTGACTAAAAGGAAAAGTTCAGTTTAGGGTTTAAAACCCTAATGCTGACCGGCTGGAAAAGTTCAGTTTAGGGTTTAAAACCCTAATGCTGACTGAAAGGAAAAATTCAGTTTAGGGTTTAAAACCCTAATGCTGACTAAATGGAAAAAGTTCAGTTTAGGGTTTAAAACCCTAATGCTGACTGAAAGGAAAAAGTTCAGTTTAGGGTTTAAAACCCTAATGCTGACTGGATGGAAAAAGTTCAATTTAGGGTTTAAAACCCTAATGCTGACTAAATGGAAAGAGTTCAGTTTAGGGTTTAAAACCCTAGTGCTGACTGAAAGGAAAAAGTTCAGTATAGGGTTTAGAACCCTAATGCTGACTGAATGGAAAAGTTCAGTTTAGGATTTAAAACCCTAATGCTGACTGAAAGGAAAAAGTTCAGTTTACGGTTTAAAACCCTAATGGTGACTGAAAGGAAAAAGTTCAGTTTAGGGTTTAAAACCCTAATGCTGACTAGAAAGAAAAAGTTCAGTTTAGGGTTTAAAACCCTAATGCTGACTAGAAAGAAAAAGTTCAGTTTAGGGTTTAAAACCCTAATGCTGAATAAAGGAAAAGTTCAGTTTAGGGTTTAAAACCCTAATGATGACTAAATGGAAAGAGTTCAGTTTAGGGTTTAAAACCATAATGCTGACTGAAAGGAAAAGTTCAGTTTAGGGTTTAAAACCCTAATGCTGACTGAAAGGAAAAGTTCAGTTTAGGGTTTAAAACCCTAATGCTGACTAAAAGGAAAAGTTCAGTTTAGGGTTTAAAACCCTAATGCTGACCGGCTGGAAAAGTTCAGTTTAGGGTTTAAAACCCTAATGCTGACTGAAAGGAAAAATTCAGTTTAGGGTTTAAAACCCTAATGCTGACTAAATGGAAAAAGTTCAGTTTAGGGTTTAAAACCCTAATGGTGACTGAAAGGAAAAAGTTCAGTTTAGGGTTTAAAACCCTAATGCTGACTAGAAAGAAAAAGTTCAGTTTAGGGTTTAAAACCCTAATGTTGACTAAAGGAAAAGTTCAATTTAGGGTTTAAAACCCAAATGCCGACTAAATGGAAAGAGTTCAGTTTAGGGTTTAAAACCCTAATGCTGACTGAAAGGAAAAAGTTCAGTTTAGGGTTTAAAACCCTAATGCTGACTAAATGGAAAAAGTTCAGTTTAGGGTTTAAAACCTTAATGCTGACTGAAAGGAAAAAGTTCAGTTTAGGGTTTAAAACCCTAATGCTGACTAAAGGAAAAGTTCAGTTTAGGGTTTAAAACCCTAATGCTGACTAAATGGAAAGAGTTCAGTTTAGGGTTTAAAACCTTAATGCTGACTGAATGGAAAAGTTCAGTTTAGGGTTTAAAACCCTAATGCTGACTGAAAGGAAAAAGTTCAGTTTAGGGTTTAAAACCCTAATGCTGACTGGATGGAAAAAGTTCAGTTTAGGGTTTAAAACCATAATGCTGACTAAAAGAAAAGTTCAGTTTAGGGTTTAAAACCCTAGTGCTGACTAAATGGAAAGAGTTCAGTTTAGGGTTTAAAACCCTAATGCTGACTGAAAGGAAAAAGTTCAGTTTAGGGTTTAAAACCCTAATGCTGACTAAATGGAAAAAGTTCAGTTTAGGGTTTAGAACCCTAATGCTGACTGAAAGGAAAAAATTCAGTTTAGGTTTTAAAACCCTAATGCTGACTGGATGGAAAAAGTTCAGTTTAGGGTTTAAAACCCTAATGCTGACTAAAGGAAAAGTTCAGTTTAGAGTTTAAAACCCTAATGCTGACTAAATGTAAAGAGTTCAGTTTAGGGTTTAAAACCCTAATGCTAACTGAAAGGAAAAAGTTCAATTTAGGGTTTAAAACCCTAATACTGACTGGATGGAAAAAGTTCAGTTTAGGGTTTAAAACCCTAATGCTGACTAAAGGAGAAGTTCAGTTTAGGGTTTAAAACCCTAATGCTGACTAAATGGAAAGAGTTCAGTTTAGGGTTTAAAACCCTAATGCTGACTAAATGGAAAGAGTTCAGTTTAGGGTTTAAACCCCTAATGCTGACTGAAAGGAAAAAGTTCAGTTTAGGGTTTAAAACCCTAATGCTGACTGGATGGAAAAAGTTCAGTTTAGGGTTTAAAACCCTAATGCTGACTAAAGAAAAAGTTCAGTTTAGGGTTTAAAACCCTAATGCTGACTAAATGGAAACAGTTCAGTTTAGGGTTTAAAACCCTAATGCTGACTGAAAGGAAAAAGTTCAGTTTAGGGTTTAAAACCCTAATGCTGACTGGATGGAAAAAGTTCAGTTTAGGGTTTAAAACCCTAATGCTGACTAAAGGAAAAGTTTAGTTTAGGGTTTAAAACCCTAATGATGACTAAATGGAAAGAGTTCAGTTTAGGGTTTAAAACCATAATGCTGACTGAATGGAAAAGTTCAGTTTAGGATTTAAAACCCTAATGCTGACTGAAAGGAAAAAGTTCAGTTTACGGTTTAAAACCCTAATGGTGACTGAAAGGAAAAAGTTCAGTTTAGGGTTTAAAACCCTAATGCTGACTAGAAAGAAAAAGTTCAGTTTAGGGTTTAAAACCCTAATGTTGACTAAAGGAAAAGTTCAATTTAGGGTTTAAAACCCAAATGCCGACTAAATGGAAAGAGTTCAGTTTAGGGTTTAAAACCCTAATGCTGACTGAAAGGAAAAAGTTCAGTTTAGGGTTTAAAACCCTAATGCTGACTAAATGGAAAAAGTTCAGTTTAGGGTTTAAAACCTTAATGCTGACTGAAAGGAAAAAGTTCAGTTTAGGGTTTAAAACCCTAATGCTGACTGGATGGAAAAAGTTCAGTTTAGGGTTTAAAACCCTAATGCTGACTAAAGGAAAAGTTCAGTTTAGAGTTTAAAACCCTAATGCTGACTAAATGGAAAGAGTTCAGTTTAGGGTTTAAAACCCTAATGTTGACTGAAAGGAAAAAGTCAGTATTAGGGTTTTAACCCTAATACTGACTGGATGGAAAAAGTTTAGTTTAGGGTTTAAAACCCTAATGCTGACTAAAGGAGAAGTTCAGTTTCGGGTTTAAAACCCTAATGCTGACTAAATGGAAAGAGTTCAGTTTAGGGTTTAAAACCCTAATGCTGACTGAAAGGAAAAAGTTCAGTTTAGGGTTTAAAACCCTAATGCTGACTGGATGGAAAAAGTTCAGTTTATGGTTTAAAACCCTAATGCTGACTAAAGGAAAAGTTCAGTTTAGGGTTTAAAACCCTAATGCTGACTAAATGGAAACAGTTCAGTTTAGGGTTTAAAACCCTAATGCTGACTGAAAGGAAAAAGTTCAGTTTAGGGTTTAAAACCCTAATGCTGACTGGATGGAAAAAGTTCAGTTTAGGGTTTAAAACCCTAATGCTGAATAAAGGAAAAGTTCAGTTTAGGGTTTAAAACCCTAATGATGACTAAATGGAAAGAGTTCAGTTTAGGGTTTAAAACCATAATGCTGACTGAAAGGAAAAGTTCAGTTTAGGGTTTAAAACCCTAATGCTGACTGAAAGGAAAAGTTCAGTTTAGGGTTTAAAACCCTAATGCTGACTAAAAGGAAAAGTTCAGTTTAGGGTTTAAAACCCTAATGCTGACCGGCTGGAAAAGTTCAGTTTAGGGTTTAAAACCCTAATGCTGACTGAAAGGAAAAATTCAGTTTAGGGTTTAAAACCCTAATGCTGACTAAATGGAAAAAGTTCAGTTTAGGGTTTAAAACCCTAATGCTGACTGAAAGGAAAAAGTTCAGTTTAGGGTTTAAAACCCTAATGCTGACTGGATGGAAAAAGTTCAATTTAGGGTTTAAAACCCTAATGCTGACTAAATGGAAAGAGTTCAGTTTAGGGTTTAAAACCCTAGTGCTGACTGAAAGGAAAAAGTTCAGTATAGGGTTTAGAACCCTAATGCTGACTGAATGGAAAAGTTCAGTTTAGGATTTAAAACCCTAATGCTGACTGAAAGGAAAAAGTTCAGTTTACGGTTTAAAACCCTAATGGTGACTGAAAGGAAAAAGTTCAGTTTAGGGTTTAAAACCCTAATGCTGACTAGAAAGAAAAAGTTCAGTTTAGGGTTTAAAACCCTAATGCTGACTAGAAAGAAAAAGTTCAGTTTAGGGTTTAAAACCCTAATGCTGAATAAAGGAAAAGTTCAGTTTAGGGTTTAAAACCCTAATGATGACTAAATGGAAAGAGTTCAGTTTAGGGTTTAAAACCATAATGCTGACTGAAAGGAAAAGTTCAGTTTAGGGTTTAAAACCCTAATGCTGACTGAAAGGAAAAGTTCAGTTTAGGGTTTAAAACCCTAATGCTGACTAAAAGGAAAAGTTCAGTTTAGGGTTTAAAACCCTAATGCTGACCGGCTGGAAAAGTTCAGTTTAGGGTTTAAAACCCTAATGCTGACTGAAAGGAAAAATTCAGTTTAGGGTTTAAAACCCTAATGCTGACTGAAAGGAAAAAGTTCAGTTTAGGGTTTAAAACCCTAATGCTGACTGGATGGAAAAAGTTCAGTTTAGGGTTTAAAACCATAATGCTGACTGAAAGGAAAAAGTTCAGTTTAGGGTTTAAAACCCTAATGCTGACTAAATGGAAAGAGTTCAGTTTAGGGTTTAAAACCCTAATGCTGACTGAAAGGAAAAAGTTCAGTTTAGGGTTTAAAACCCTAATGCTGACTAAATGGAAAAAGTTCAGTTTAGGGTTTAGAACCCTAATGCTGACTGAAAGGAAAAAATTCAGTTTAGGTTTTAAAACCCTAATGCTGACTGGATGGAAAAAGTTCAGTTTAGGGTTTAAAACCCTAATGCTGACTAAAGGAAAAGTTCAGTTTAGAGTTTAAAACCCTAATGCTGACTAAATGTAAAGAGTTCAGTTTAGGGTTTAAAACCCTAATGCTAACTGAAAGGAAAAAGTTCAATTTAGGGTTTAAAACCCTAATACTGACTGGATGGAAAAAGTTCAGTTTAGGGTTTAAAACCCTAATGCTGACTAAAGGAGAAGTTCAGTTTAGGGTTTAAAACCCTAATGCTGACTAAATGGAAAAAGTTCAGTTTAGGGTTTAAAACCCTAATGCTGACTAAATGGAAAGAGTTCAGTTTAGGGTTTAAACCCCTAATGCTGACTGAAAGGAAAAAGTTCAGTTTAGGGTTTAAAACCCTAATGCTGACTGGATGGAAAAAGTTCAGTTTAGGGTTTAAAACCCTAATGCTGACTAAAGGAAAAGTTCAGTTTAGGGTTTAAAACCCTAATGCTGACTAAATGGAAACAGTTCAGTCTAGGGTTTAAAACCCTAATGCTGACTGAAAGGAAAAGTTCAGTTTAGGGTTTAAAACCCTAATGCTGACTGGATGGAAAAAGTTCAGTTTAGGGTTTAAAACCCTAATGCTGACTAAAGGAAAAGTTTAGTTTAGGGTTTAAAACCCTAATGATGACTAAATGGAAAGAGTTCAGTTTAGGGTTTAAAACCATAATGCTGACTGAATGGAAAAGTTCAGTTTAGGATTTAAAACCCTAATGCTGACTGAAAGGAAAAAGTTCAGTTTACGGTTTAAAACCCTAATGGTGACTGAAAGGAAAAAGTTCAGTTTAGGGTTTAAAACCCTAATGCTGACTAGAAAGAAAAAGTTCAGTTTAGGGTTTAAAACCCTAATGTTGACTAAAGGAAAAGTTCAATTTAGGGTTTAAAACCCAAATGCCGACTAAATGGAAAGAGTTCAGTTTAGGGTTTAAAACCCTAATGCTGACTGAAAGGAAAAAGTTCAGTTTAGGGTTTAAAACCCTAATGCTGACTAAATGGAAAAAGTTCAGTTTAGGGTTTAAAACCTTAATGCTGACTGAAAGGAAAAAGTTCAGTTTAGGGTTTAAAACCCTAATGCTGACTGGATGGAAAAAGTTCAGTTTAGGGTTTAAAACCCTAATGCTGACTAAAGGAAAAGTTCAGTTTAGGGTTTAAAACCCTAATGCTGACTAAATGGAAAGAGTTCAGTTTAGGGTTTAAAACCCTAATGCTGACTGAAAGGAAAAAGTTCAGTTTAGGGTTTAAAACCCTAATGCTGACTGGATGGAAAAAGTTCAGTTTAGGGTTTAAAACCCTAATGCTGACTAAAGGAAAAGTTCAGTTTAGGGTTTAAAACCCTAATGCTGACTAAATGGAAAGAGTTCAGTTTAGGGTTTAAAACCCTAATGCTGACTGAATGGAAAAGTTCAGTTTAGGGTTTAAAACCCTAATGCTGACTGAAAGGAAAAAGTTCAGTTTAGGGTTTAAAACCGTAATGGTGACTGAAAGGAAAAAGTTCAGTTTGGGGTTTAAAACCCTAATGCTGACTGGAAAGAAAAAGTTCAGTTTAGGGTTTAAAACCCTAATGCTGACTAAAGGAAAAGTTCAGTTTTAGGGTTTAAAACCCTAATGCTGACTAAATGGAAAGAGTTCAGTTTAGGGTTTAAAACCCTAATGCTAACTGAAAGGAAAAAGTTCAGTTTAGGGTTTAAAACCCTAATGCTGACTAAATGGAAAAAGTTCAATTTAGGGTTTAAAACCCTAATACTGACTGGATGGAAAAAGTTTAGTTTAGGGTTTAAAACCCTAATGCTGACTAAAGGAGAAGTTCAGTTTCGGGTTTAAAACCCTAATGCTGACTAAATGGAAAGAGTTCAGTTTAGGGTTTAAAACCCTAATGCTGACTGAAAGGAAAAAGTTCAGTTTAGGGTTTAAAACCCTAATGCTGACTGGATGGAAAAAGTTCAGTTTAGGGTTTAAAACCCTAATGCTGACTAAAGGAAAAGTTCAGTTTAGGGTTTAAAACCCTAATGCTGACTAAATGGAAAGAGTTCAGTTTAGGGTTTAAAACCCTAATGCTGACTGAATGGAAAAGTTCAGTTTAGGGTTTAAAACCCTAATGCTGACTGAAAGGAAAAAGTTCAGTTTAGGGTTTAAAACCGTAATGGTGACTGAAAGGAAAAAGTTCAGTTTGGGGTTTAAAACCCTAATGCTGACTGGAAAGAAAAAGTTCAGTTTAGGGTTTAAAACCCTAATGCTGACTAAAGGAAAAGTTCAGTTTTAGGGTTTAAAACCCTAATGCTGACTAAATGGAAAGAGTTCAGTTTAGGGTTTAAAACCCTAATGCTAACTGAAAGGAAAAAGTTCAGTTTAGGGTTTAAAACCCTAATGCTGACTAAATGGAAAAAGTTCAGTTTAGTGTTTAAAACCCTAATGCTGACTGAAAGGAAAAAGTTCAGTTTAGGGTTTAAAACCCTAATGCTGACTGGATGGAAAAAGTTCAGTTTAGGGTTTAAAACCCTAATGCTGACTAAAGGAAAAGTTCAGTTTAGAGTTTAAAACCCTAATGCTGACTAAATGGAAAGAGTTCAGTTTAGGGTTTAAAACCCTAATGTTGACTGAAAGGAAAAAGTTCAGTTTAGGGTTTAAAACCCTAATACTGACTGGATGGAAAAAGTTCAGTTTAGGGTTTAAAACCCTAATGCTGACTAAAGGAGAAGTTCAGTTTAGGGTTTAAAACCCTAATGCTGACTAAATGGAAAGAGTTCAGTTTAGGGTTTAAAACCCTAATGCTGACTGGATGGAAAAAGTTCAGTTTAGGGTTTAAAACCCTAATGCTGACTAAAGGAAAAGTTCAGTTTAGGGTTTAAAACCCTAATGCTGACTAAATGGAAAGAGTTCAGATTAGGGTTTAAAACCCTAATGCTGACTGAATGGAAAAGTTCAGTTTATGGTTTAAAAACCTAATGCTGACTGAAAGGAAAAAGTTCAGTTTAGGGTTTAAAACCCTAATGGTGACTGAAAGGAAAAAGTTCAGTTTAGGGTTTAAAACCCTAATGCTGACTGGAAAGAAAAAGTTCAGTTTAGGGTTTAAAACCCTAATGCTGACTAAAGGAAAAGTTCAGTTTAGGGTTTAAAACCCTAATGCTGACTAAATGGAAAGAGTTCAGTTTAGGGTTTAAAACCCTAATGCTGACTGAAAGGAAAAAGTTCAATTTAGGGTTTAAAACCCTAATGCTGACTAAATGGAAAAAGTTCAGTTTAGGGTTTAAAACCCTAATGCTGACTGAAAGGAAAAAGTTCAGTTTAGGGTTTAAAACCCTAATGCTGACTGGATGGAAAAAGTTCAGTTTAGGGTTTAAAACCCTAATGCTGACTAAAGGAAAAGTTCAGTTTAGAGTTTAAAACCCTAATGCTGACTAAATGGAAAGAGTTCAGTTTAGGGTTTAAAACCCTAATGTTGACTGAAAGAAAAAAGTTCAGTTTAGGGTTTAAAACCCTAATACTGACTGGATGGAAAAAGTTCAGTTTAGGGTTTAAAACCCTAATGCTGACTAAAGGAGAAGTTCAGTTTAGGGTTTAAAACCCTAATGCTGACTAAATGGAAAGAGTTCAGTTTAGGGTTTAAAACCCTAATACTGACTGAATGGAAAAGTTCAGTTTAGGGTTTAAAACCCTAATGCTGACTGAAAGGAAAAAGTTCAGTTTAGGGTTTAAAACCCTAATACTGACTGAATGGAAAAGTTCAGTTTAGGGTTTAAAACCCTAATGCTGACTGAAAGGAAAAAGTTCAGTTTAGGGTTTAAAACCCTAATGCTGACTGAAAGGAAAAAGTTCAGTTTAGGGTTTAAAACCCTAATGCTGACTGGATGGAAAAAGTTCAGTTTAGGGTTTAAAACCCTAATGCTGACTAAATGGAAAGAGTTCAGTTTAGGGTTTAAAACCCTAATGCTGACTGAAAGGAAAAAGTTCAGTTTAGGGTTTAAAACCCTAATGCTGACTGAAAGGAAAAAGTTCAGTTTAGGGTTTAAAACCCTAATGCTGACTGAAAGGAAAAAGTTCAGTTTAGGGTTTAAAACCCTAATGCTGACTGGATGGAAAAAGTTCAGTTTAGGGTTTAAAACCCTAATGCTGACTAAAGGAAAAGTTCAGTTTAGGGTTTAAAACCCTAATGCTGACTAAATGGAAAGAGTTCAGTTTAGGGTTTAAAACCCTAATGCTGACTGAAAGGAAAAAGTTCAATTTAGGGTTTAAAACCCTAATGCTGACTAAATGGAAAAAGTTCAGTTTAGGGTTTAAAACCCTAATGCTGACTGAAAGGAAAAAGTTCAGTTTAGGGTTTAAAACCCTAATGCTGACTGGATGGAAAAAGTTCAGTTTAGGGTTTAAAACCCTAATGCTGACTAAAGGAAAAGTTCAGTTTAGAGTTTAAAACCCTAATGCTGACTAAATGGAAAGAGTTCAGTTTAGGGTTTAAAACCCTAATGTTGACTGAAAGAAAAAAGTTCAGTTTAGGGTTTAAAACCCTAATACTGACTGGATGGAAAAAGTTCAGTTTAGGGTTTAAAACCCTAATACTGACTAAAGGAGAAGTTCAGTTTAGGGTTTAAAACCCTAATGCTGACTGGATGGAAAAAGTTCAGTTTAGGGTTTAAAACCCTAATGCTGACTAAAGGAAAAGTTCAGTTTAGAGTTTAAAACCCTAATGCTGACTAAATGGAAAGAGTTCAGTTTAGGGTTTAAAACCCTGATGTTGACTGAAAGAAAAAAGTTCAGTTTAGGGTTTAAAACCCTAATGCTGACTGAAAGGAAAAAGTTCAGTTTAGGGTTTAAAACCCTAATGGTGACTGAAAGGAAAAAGTTCAGTTTAGGGTTTAAAACCCTAATGCTGACTAGAAAGAAAAAGTTCAGTTTAGGGTTTAAAACCCTAATGTTGACTAAAGGAAAAGTTCAATTTAGGGTTTAAAACCCAAATGCCGACTAAATGGAAAGAGTTTAGTTTAGGGTTTAAAACCCTAATGCTGACTGAAAGGAAAAAGTTCAGTTTCAGGTTTAAAACCCTAATGCTGACTAAATGGAAAGAGTTCAGTTTAGGGTTTAAAATCTTAATGCTGACTGAAAGGAAAAAGTTCAGTTTAGGGTTTAAAACCCTAATGCTGACTGGATGGAAAAAGTTCAGTTTAGGGTTTAAAACCCTAATGCTGACTAAAGGAAAAGTTCAGTTTAGGGTTTAAAACCCTAATGCTGACTAAATGGAAAGAGTTCAGTTTAGGGTTTAAAACCCTAATGCTGACTGAATGGAAAAGTTCAGTTTAGGGTTTAAAACCCTAATGCTGACTGAAAGGAAAAAGTTCAGTTTAGGGTTTAAAACCGTAATGGTGACTGAAAGAAAAAAGTTCAGTTTGGGGTTTAAAACCCTAATGCTGACTGGAAAGAAAAAGTTCAGTTTAGGGTTTAAAACCCTAATGCTGACTAAAGGAAAAGTTTAGTTTTAGGGTTTAAAACCCTAATGCTAACTGAAAGGAAAAAGTACAGTTTAGGGTTTAAAACCCTAATGCTGACTGGATGGAAAAAGTTCAGTTTAGGGTTTAAAACCCTAATGCTGACTAAAGGAAAAGTTCAGTTTAGGGTTTAAAACCCTAATGCTGACTAAATGGAAAGAGTTCAGTTTAGGGTTTAAAACCCTAATGCTGACTGAATGGAAAGAGTTCAGTTTAGGGTTTAAAACCCTAATGCTGACTGAAAGGAAAAAGTTCAGTTTAGGGTTTAAAACCGTAATGGTGACTGAAAGGAAAAAGTTCAGTTTGGGGTTTAAAACCCTAATGCTGACTGGAAAGAAAAAGTTCAGTTTAGGGTTTAAAACCCTAATGCTGACTAAAGGAAAAGTTTAGTTTTAGGGTTTAAAACCCTAATGCTGACTAAATGGAAAGAGTTCAGTTTAGGGTTTAAAACCCTAATGGTAACTGAAAGGAAAAAGTTCAGTTTAGGGTTTAAAACCCTAATGCTGACTGAATGGAAAAAGTTCAGTTTAGGGTGTAAAACCCTAATGCTGACTGAAAGGAAAAAGTTCAGTTTAGGGTTTAAAACCCTAATGCTGACTGGATGGAAAAAGTTCAGTTTAGGGTTTAAAACCCTAATGTTGACTGAAAGAAAAAAGTTCAGTTTAGTGTTTAAAACCCTAATACTGACTGGATGGAAAAAGTTCAGTTTAGGGTTTAAAACCCTAATGCTGACTAAAGGAGAAGTTCAGTTTAGGGTTTAAAACCCTAATGCTGACTAAATGGAAAGAGTTCAGTTTAGGGTTTAAAACCCTAATACTGACTGAATGGAAAAGTTCAGTTTAGGGTTTAAAACCCTAATGCTGACTGAAAGGAAAAAGTTCAGTTTAGGGTTTAAAACCCTAATACTGACTGAATGGAAAAGTTCAGTTTAGGGTTTAAAACCCTAATGCTGACTGAAAGAAAAAAGTTCAGTTTAGGGTTTAAAACCCTAATGCTGACTGAAAGGAAAAAGTTCAGTTTAGGGTTTAAAACCCTAATGCTGACTGGATGGAAAAAGTTTAGTTTAGGGTTTAAAACCCTAATGCTGACTGAAAAGAAAAAGTTCAGTTTAGGGTTTAAAACCCTAATGCTGACTGGATGGAAAAAGTTCAGTTTAGGGTTTAAAACCCTAATGCTGACTGAAAGGAAAAAGTTCAGTTTAGGGTTTAAAACCCTAATGGTGACTGAAAGGAAAAAGTTCAGTTTAGGGTTTAAAACCCTAATGCTGACTGGAAAGAAAAAGTTCAGTTTAGGGTTTAAAACCCTAATGCTGACTAAAGGAAAAGTTCAGTTTAGGGTTTAAAACCCTAATGCTGACTAAATGGAAAGAGTTCAGTTTAGGGTTTAAAACCCTAATGCTGACTGAAAGGAAAAAGTTCAATTTAGGGTTTAAAACCCTAATGCTGACTAAATGGAAAAAGTTCAGTTTAGGGTTTAAAACCCTAATGCTGACTGAAAGGAAAAAGTTCAGTTTAGGGTTTAAAACCATAATGCTGACTGGATGGAAAAAGTTCAGTTTAGGGTTTAAAACCCTAATGCTGACTAAAGGAAAAGTTCAGTTTAGAGTTTAAAACCCTAATGCTGACTAATTGTAAAGAGTTCAGTTTAGGGTTTAAAACCCTAATGTTGACTGAAAGAAAAAAGTTCAGTTTAGGGTTTAAAACCCTAATACTGACTGGATGGAAAAAGTTCAGTTTAGGGTTTAAAACCCTAATGCTGACTAAAGGAGAAGTTCAGTTTAGGGTTTAAAACTCTAATGTTGACTAAATGGAAAGAGTTCAGTTTAGGGTTTAAAAACCTAATACTGACTGAATGGAAAAGTTCAGTTTAGGGTTTAAAACCGTAATGCTGACTGAAAGGAAAAAGTTCAGTTTAGGGTTTAAAACCCTAATGCTGACTGAAAGGAAAAAGTTCAGTTTAGGGTTTAAAACCCTAATGCTGACTGGCTGGAAAAAGTTCAGTTTAGGGTTTAAAACCCTAATGCTGACTAAAGGAAAAGTTCAGTTTATGGTTTAATACCCTAATGCTGACTAAATGGAAAGAGTTCAGTTTAGGGTTTAAAACCCTAATGCTGACTGAAAGGAAAAAGTTCAGTTTAGGGTTTAAAACCCTAATGCTGACTGGATGGAAAAAGTTCAGTTTAGGGTTTAAAACCCTAATGCTGACTAAAGGAAAAGTTCAGTTTAGGGTTTAAAACCCTAATGCTGACTAAATGGAAAGAGTTCAGTTTAGGGTTTAAAACCCTAATGCTGACTGAATGGAAAAGTTCAATTTAAGGTTTAAAACCCTAATGCTGACTGAAAGGAAAAAGTTCAGTTTAGGGTTTAAAACCCTAATGCTGACTGAAAGGAAAAGTTCAGTTTATGTTTTAAAACCCTAATGCTGACCGGCTGGAAAAGTTCAGTTTAGGGTTTAAAACCCTAATGCTGACTAAAAGGAAAAATTCAGTTTAGGGTTTGAAACCCTAATGCTGACTAAATGGAAAAAGTTCAGTTTAGGGTTTAAAACCCTAATGCTGACTGAAAGGAAAAAGTTCAGTTTAGGATTTAAAACCCGAATGCTGACTGGATGGAAAAAGTTCAGTTTAGGGTTTAAAACCCTAATGCTGACTAAAGGAAAAGTTCAGTTTAGGGTTTAAAACCCTAATGCTGACTAAATGGAAAGAGTTCAGTTTAGGGTTTAAAACCCTAATGCTGACTGAAAGGAAAAAGTTCAATTTAGGGTTTAAAACCCTAATGCTGACTGGATGGAAAAAGTTCAGTTTAGGGTTTAAAACCCTAATGCTGACTAAAGGAAAAATTCAGTTTAGGGTTTAAAACCCTAATGCTGACTAAATGGAAAGAGTTCAGTTTAGGGTTTAAAACCCTAATGCTGACTGAATGGAAAAGTTCAGTTTAGGGTTTAAAACCCTAATGCTGACTGAAAGGAAAAAGTTCAGTTTAGGGTTTAAAACCCTAATGCTGACTGAAAGGAAAAAGTTCAGTTTAGGGTTTAAAACCCTAATGCTGACTGGATGGAAAAAGTTCAGTTTAGGGTTTAAAACCCTAATGCTGACTAAAGGAAAAGTTCAGTTTAGGGTTTAATACCCTAATGCTGACTAAATGGAAAAAGTTCAGTTTAGGGTTTAAAACCCTAATGCTGACTGGATGGAAAAAGTTCAGTTTAGGGTTTTAAACCCTAATGCTGACTAAAGGAAAAGTTCAGTTTAGGGTTTAAAACCCTAATGCTGACTAAATGGAAAGAGTTCAGTTTAGGGTTTAAAACCCTAATGCTGACTGAATGGAAAAGTTCAATTTAGGGTTTAAAACCCTAATGCTGACTGAAAGGAAAAGTTCAGTTTAGGTTTTAAAACCCTAATGCTGACCGGCTGGAAAAGTTCAGTTTAGGGTTTAAAACCCTAATGCTGACTAAATGGAAAGAGTTCAATTTAAGGTTTAAAACCCTAATGCTGACTGAAAGGAAAAAGTTCAGTTTAGGGTTTAAAACCCTAATGCTGACTGAAAGGAAAAGTTCAGTTTAGGTTTTAAAACCCTAATGCTGACCGGCTGGAAAAGTTCAGTTTAGGGTTTAAAACCCTAATGCTGACTAAAAGGAAAATTTCAGTTTAGGGTTTGAAACCCTAATGCTGACTAAATGGAAAGAGTTCAGATTAGGGTTTAAAACCCTAATGCTGACTGAATGGAAAAGTTCAGTTTATGGTTTAAAACCCTAATGCTGACTGGAAAGAAAAAGTTCAGTTTAGGGTTTAAAACCCTAATGCTGACTAAAGGAAAAGTTCAGTTTAGGGTTTAATACCCTAATGCTGACTAAATGGAAAGAGTTCAGTTTAGGGTTTAAAACCCTAATGCTGACTGAAAGGAAAAAGTTCAGTTTAGGGTTTAAAACCCTAATGCTGACTGGATGGAAAAAGTTCAGTTTAGGGTTTAAAACCCTAATGCTGACTAAAGGAAAAGTTCAGTTTAGGGTTTAAAACCCTAATGCTGACTAAATGGAAAGAGTTCAGTTTAGGGTTTAAAACCCTAATGCTGACTGAATGGAAAAGTTCAATTTAAGGTTTAAAACCCTAATGCTGACTGAAAGGAAAAAGTTCAGTTTAGGGTTTAAAACCCTAATGCTGACTGAAAGGAAAAGTTCAGTTTATGTTTTAAAACCCTAATGCTGACCGGCTGGAAAAGTTCAGTTTAGGGTTTAAAACCCTAATGCTGACTAAAAGGAAAAATTCAGTTTAGGGTTTGAAACCCTAATGCTGACTAAATGGAAAAAGTTCAGTTTAGGGTTTAAAACCCTAATGCTGACTGAAAGGAAAAAGTTCAGTTTAGGATTTAAAACCCGAATGCTGACTGGATGGAAAAAGTTCAGTTTAGGGTTTAAAACCCTAATGCTGACTAAAGGAAAAGTTCAGTTTAGGGTTTAAAACCCTAATGCTGACTAAATGGAAAGAGTTCAGTTTAGGGTTTAAAACCCTAATGCTGACTGAAAGGAAAAAGTTCAATTTAGGGTTTAAAACCCTAATGCTGACTGGATGGAAAAAGTTCAGTTTAGGGTTTAAAACCCTAATGCTGACTAAAGGAAAAATTCAGTTTAGGGTTTAAAACCCTAATGCTGACTAAATGGAAAGAGTTCAGTTTAGGGTTTAAAACCCTAATGCTGACTGAATGGAAAAGTTCAGTTTAGGGTTTAAAACCCTAATGCTGACTGAAAGGAAAAAGTTCAGTTTAGGGTTTAAAACCCTAATGCTGACTGAAAGGAAAAAGTTCAGTTTAGGGTTTAAAACCCTAATGCTGACTGGATGGAAAAAGTTCAGTTTAGGGTTTAAAACCCTAATGCTGACTAAAGGAAAAGTTCAGTTTAGGGTTTAATACCCTAATGCTGACTAAATGGAAAAAGTTCAGTTTAGGGTTTAAAACCCTAATGCTGACTGGATGGAAAAAGTTCAGTTTAGGGTTTTAAACCCTAATGCTGACTAAAGGAAAAGTTCAGTTTAGGGTTTAAAACCCTAATGCTGACTAAATGGAAAGAGTTCAGTTTAGGGTTTAAAACCCTAATGCTGACTGAATGGAAAAGTTCAATTTAGGGTTTAAAACCCTAATGCTGACTGAAAGGAAAAGTTCAGTTTAGGTTTTAAAACCCTAATGCTGACCGGCTGGAAAAGTTCAGTTTAGGGTTTAAAACCCTAATGTTGACTAAATGGAAAGAGTTCAATTTAAGGTTTAAAACCCTAATGCTGACTGAAAGGAAAAAGTTCAGTTTAGGGTTTAAAACCCTAATGCTGACTGAAAGGAAAAGTTCAGTTTAGGTTTTAAAACCCTAATGCTGACCGGCTGGAAAAGTTCAGTTTAGGGTTTAAAACCCTAATGCTGACTAAAAGGAAAATTTCAGTTTAGGGTTTGAAACCCTAATGCTGACTAAATGGAAAGAGTTCAGATTAGGGTTTAAAACCCTAATGCTGACTGAATGGAAAAGTTCAGTTTATGGTTTAAAACCCTAATGCTGACTGGAAAGAAAAAGTTCAGTTTAGGGTTTAAAACCCTAATGCTGACTAAAGGAAAAGTTCAGTTTAGGGTTTAAAACCCTAATGCTGACTAAATGGAAAGAGTTCAGTTTAGGGTTTAAAACCCTAATGCTGACTGAATGGAAAAGTTCAATTTAAGGTTTAAAACCCTAATGCTGACTGAAAGGAAAAAGTTCAGTTTAGGGTTTAAAACCCTAATGCTGACTGAAAGGAAAAGTTCAGTTTATGTTTTAAAACCCTAATGCTGACCGGCTGGAAAAGTTCAGTTTAGGGTTTAAAACCCTAATGCTGACTAAAAGGAAAAATTCAGTTTAGGGTTTGAAACCCTAATGCTGACTAAATGGAAAAAGTTCAGTTTAGGGTTTAAAACCCTAATGCTGACTGAAAGGAAAAAGTTCAGTTTAGGATTTAAAACCCGAATGCTGACTGGATGGAAAAAGTTCAGTTTAGGGTTTAAAACCCTAATGCTGACTAAAGGAAAAGTTCAGTTTAGGGTTTAAAACCCTAATGCTGACTAAATGGAAAGAGTTCAGTTTAGGGTTTAAAACCCTAATGCTGACTGAAAGGAAAAAGTTCAATTTAGGGTTTAAAACCCTAATGCTGACTGGATGGAAAAAGTTCAGTTTAGGGTTTAAAACCCTAATGCTGACTAAAGGAAAAATTCAGTTTAGGGTTTAAAACCCTAATGCTGACTAAATGGAAAGAGTTCAGTTTAGGGTTTAAAACCCTAATGCTGACTGAATGGAAAAGTTCAGTTTAGGGTTTAAAACCCTAATGCTGACTGAAAGGAAAAAGTTCAGTTTAGGGTTTAAAACCCTAATGCTGACTGAAAGGAAAAAGTTCAGTTTAGGGTTTAAAACCCTAATGCTGACTGGATGGAAAAAGTTCAGTTTAGGGTTTAAAACCCTAATGCTGACTAAAGGAAAAGTTCAGTTTAGGGTTTAATACCCTAATGCTGACTAAATGGAAAAAGTTCAGTTTAGGGTTTAAAACCCTAATGCTGACTGGATGGAAAAAGTTCAGTTTAGGGTTTTAAACCCTAATGCTGACTAAAGGAAAAGTTCAGTTTAGGGTTTAAAACCCTAATGCTGACTAAATGGAAAGAGTTCAGTTTAGGGTTTAAAACCCTAATGCTGACTGAATGGAAAAGTTCAATTTAGGGTTTAAAACCCTAATGCTGACTGAAAGGAAAAGTTCAGTTTAGGTTTTAAAACCCTAATGCTGACCGGCTGGAAAAGTTCAGTTTAGGGTTTAAAACCCTAATGTTGACTAAATGGAAAGAGTTCAATTTAAGGTTTAAAACCCTAATGCTGACTGAAAGGAAAAAGTTCAGTTTAGGGTTTAAAACCCTAATGCTGACTGAAAGGAAAAGTTCAGTTTAGGTTTTAAAACCCTAATGCTGACCGGCTGGAAAAGTTCAGTTTAGGGTTTAAAACCCTAATGCTGACTAAAAGGAAAATTTCAGTTTAGGGTTTGAAACCCTAATGCTGACTAAATGGAAAGAGTTCAGATTAGGGTTTAAAACCCTAATGCTGACTGAATGGAAAAGTTCAGTTTATGGTTTAAAACCCTAATGCTGACTGGAAAGAAAAAGTTCAGTTTAGGGTTTAAAACCCTAATGCTGACTAAAGGAAAAGTTCAGTTTAGGGTTTAAAACCCTAATGCTGACTAAAAGGAAAGAGTTCAGTTTAGGGTTTAAAACCCTAATGCTGACTGAAAGGAAAAAGTTCAATTTAGGGTTTAAAACCCTAATGCTGACTAAATGGAAAAAGTTCAGTTTAGGGTTTAAAACCCTAATGCTGACTGAAAGGAAAAAGTTCAGTTTAGGGTTTAAAACCCTAATGCTGACTGGATGGAAAAAGTTCAGTTTAGGGTTTAAAACCCTAATGCTGACTAAAGGAAAAGTTCAGTTTAGAGTTTAAAACCCTAATGCTGACTAAATGGAAAGAGTTCAGTTTAGGGTTTAAAACCCTAATGTTGACTGAAAGAAAAAAGTTCAGTTTAGGGTTTAAAACCCTAATACTGACTGGATGGAAAAAGTTCAGTTTAGGGTTTAAAACCCTAATGCTGACTAAAGGAGAAGTTCAGTTTAGGGTTTAAAACCCTAATGCTGACTAAATGGAAAGAGTTCAGTTTAGGGTTTAAAACCCTAATACTGACTGAATGGAAAAGTTCAGTTTAGGGTTTAAAACCCTAATGCTGACTGAAAGGAAAAAGTTCAGTTTAGGGTTTAAAACCCTAATACTGACTGAATGGAAAAGTTCAGTTTAGGGTTTAAAACCCTAATGCTAACTGAAAGGAAAAAGTTCAGTTTAGGGTTTAAAACCCTAATGCTGACTGAAAGGAAAAAGTTCAGTTTAGGGTTTAAAACCCTAATGCTGACTGGATGGAAAAAGTTTAGTTTAGGGTTTAAAACCCTAATGCTGACTAAAGGAAAAGTTCAGTTTAGGGTTTAAAACCCTAATGCTGACTAAATGGAAAGAGTTCAGTTTAGGGTTTAAAACCCTAATGCTGACTGAATGGAAAAGTTCAGTTTAGGGTTTAAAACCCTAATGGTGACTGAAAGGAAAAAGTTCAGTTTAGGGTTTAAAACCCTAATGCTGACTGGAAAGAAAAAGTTCAGTTTAGGGTTTAAAACCCTAATGCTGACTAAAGGAAAAGTTCAGTTTAGGGTTTAAAACCCTAATGCTGACTAAATGGAAAGAGTTCAGTTTAGGGTTTAAAACCCTAATGCTGACTGAAAGGAAAAAGTTCAATTTAGGGTTTAAAACCCTAATGCTGACTAAATGGAAAAAGTTCAGTTTAGGGTTTAAAACCCTAATGCTGACTGAAAGGAAAAAGTTCAGTTTAGGGTTTAAAACCCTAATGCTGACTGGATGGAAAAAGTTCAGTTTAGGGTTTAAAACCCTAATGCTGACTAAAGGAAAAGTTCAGTTTAGAGTTTAAAACCCTAATGCTGACTAAATGTAAAGAGTTAAGTTTAGGGTTTAAAACCCTAATGTTGACTGAAAGAAAAAAGTTCAGTTTAGGGTTTAAAACCCTAATACTGACTGGATGGAAAAAGTTTAGTTTAGGGTTTAAAACCCTAATGCTGACTAAAGGAGAAGTTCAGTTTAGGGTTTAAAACCCTAATGCTGACTAAATGGAAAGAGTTCAGTTTAGGGTTTAAAACCCTAATACTGACTGAATGGAAAAGTTCAGTTTAGGGTTTAAAACCCTAATGCTGACTGAAAGGAAAAAGTTCAGTTTAGGGTTTAAAACCCTAATGCTGACTGAAAGGAAAAAGTTCAGTTTAGGGTTTAAAACCCTAATGCTGACTGGCTGGAAAAAGTTCAGTTTAGGGTTTAAAACCCTAATGCTGACTAAAGGAAAAGTTCAGTTTAGGGTTTAATACCCTAATGCTGACTAAATGGAAAGAGTTCAGTTTAGGGTTTAAAACCCTAATGCTGACTGAAAAGAAAAAGTACAGTTTAGGGAATAAAACCCTAATGCTGACTGGATAGAAAAAGTTCAGTTTAGGGTTTAAAACCCTAATGCTGACTAAAGGAAAAGTTCAGTTTAGGGTTTAAAACCCTAATGCTGACTAAATGGAAAGAGTTCAGTTTAGGGTTTAAAACCCTAATGCTGACTGAATGGAAAAGTTCAATTTAAGGTTTAAAACCCTAATGCTGACTGAAAGGAAAAAGTTCAGTTTAGGGTTTAAAACCCTAATGCTGACTGAAAGGAAAAGTTCAGTTTATGTTTTAAAACCCTAATGCTGACCGGCTGGAAAAGTTCAGTTTAGGGTTTAAAACCCTAATGCTGACTAAAAGGAAAAATTCAGTTTAGGGTTTGAAACCCTAATGCTGACTAAATGGAAAAAGTTCAGTTTAGGGTTTAAAACCCTAATGCTGACTGAAAGGAAAAAGTTCAGTTTAGGATTTAAAACCCGAATGCTGACTGGATGGAAAAAGTTCAGTTTAGGGTTTAAAACCCTAATGCTGACTAAAGGAAAAGTTCAGTTTAGGGTTTAAAACCCTAATGCTGACTAAATGGAAAGAGTTCAGTTTAGGGTTTAAAACCCTAATGCTGACTGAAAGGAAAAAGTTCAATTTAGGGTTTAAAACCCTAATGCTGACTGGATAGAAAAAGTTCTGTTTAGGGTTTAAAACCCTAATGCTGACTAAAGGAAAAATTCAGTTTAGGGTTTAAAACCCTAATGCTGACTAAATGGAAAGAGTTCAGTTTAGGGTTTAAAACCCTAATGCTGACTAAATGGAAAGAGTTCAGTTTAGTGTTTAAAACCCTAATGCTGACTGAAAGGAAAAGTTCAGTTTAGGGTTTAAAACCCTAATGCTAACTGAAAGGAAAAAGTTCAGTTTAGGGTTTAAAACCCTAATGCTGACTAAATGGAAAGAGTTCAGTTTAGGGTTTAAAACCCTAATGCTGACTGAAAGGAAAAAGTTCAGTTTAGGGTTTAAAACCCTAATGCTGACTGGATGGAAAAAGTTCAGTTTAGGGTTTAAAACCCTAATGCTGACTAAAGGAAAAGTTCAGTTTAGAGTTTAAAACCCTAATGCTGACTAAATGGAAAGAGTTCAGTTTAGGGTTTAAAACCCTAATGTTGACTGAAAGGAAAAAGTTCAGTTTAGGGTTTAAAACCCTAATACTGACTAGATGGAAAAAGTTCAGTTTATGGTTTAAAACCCTAATGCTGACTAAAGGAGAAGTTCAGTTTAGGGTTTAAAACCCTAATGCTGACTAAATGGAATGAGTTCAGTTTAGGGTTTAAAACCCTAATGCTGACTGAAAGGAAAAGTTCAGTTTAGGGTTTAAAACCCTAATGCTGACTGAAAGGAAAAAGTTCAGTTTAGGGTTTAAAACCCTAATGCTGACTAGATGGAAAAAGTTCAGTTTAGGGTTTA
The DNA here is from genome assembly GCF_000715075.1 of Nicotiana tabacum. Classification (NCBI taxonomy): domain Eukaryota; kingdom Viridiplantae; phylum Streptophyta; class Magnoliopsida; order Solanales; family Solanaceae; genus Nicotiana; species Nicotiana tabacum. The sequence goes on from NC_134080.1 coordinate 84,684,296, forward strand.
AAACCCTAATGCTGACTAAAGGAAAAGTTCAGTTTAGGGTTTAATACCCTAATGCTGACTAAATGGAAAGAGTTCAGTTTAGGGTTTAAAACCCTAATGCTGACTGGATGGAAAAAGTTCAGTTTAGGGTTTAAAACCCTAATGCTGACTAAAGGAAAAGTTCAGTTTAGGGTTTAAAACCCTAATGCTGACTAAATGGAAAGAGTTCTGTTTAGGGTTTAAAACACTAATGCTGACTGAATGGAAAAGTTCAATTTAGGGTTTAAAACCCTAATGCTGACTGAAAGGAAAAGTTCAGTTTAGGTTTTAAAACCCTAATGCTGACCGGCTGGAAAAGTTCAGTTTAGGGTTTAAAACCCTAATGCTGACTAAATGGAAAGAGTTCAATTTAAGGTTTAAAACCCTAATACTGACTGAAAGGAAAAAGTTCAGTTTAGGGTTTAAAACCCTAATGCTGACTGAAAGGAAAAGTTCAGTTTAGGTTTTAAAACCCTAATGCTGACCGGCTGGAAAAGTTCAGTTTAGGGTTTAAAACCCTAATGCTGACTAAAAGGAAAATTTCAGTTTAGGGTTTGAAACCCTAATGCTGACTAAATGGAAAAAGTTCAGTTTAGGGTTTAAAACCCTAATGCTGACTGAAAGGAAAAAGTTCAATTTAGGATTTAAAACCCGAATGCTGACTGGATGGAAAAAGTTCAGTTTAGGGTTTAAAACCCTAATGCTGACTAAAGGAAAAGTTCAGTTTAGGGTTTAAAACCCTAATGCTGACTAAATGGAAAGAGTTCAGTTTAGGGTTTAAAACCCTAATGCTGACTAAAAGGAAAAAGTTCAGTTTAGGGTTTAAAACCCTAATGCTGACTGGATGGAAAAAGTTCAGTTTAGGGTTTAAAACCCTAATGCTGACTAAAGGAAAAATTCAGTTTAGGGTTTAAAACCCTAATGCTGACTAAATGGAAAGAGTTTAGTTTAGGGTTTAAAACCCTAATGCTGACTGAATGGAAAAAGTTCAGTTTAGGGTTTAAAACCCTAATGCTGACTAAAGGAAAAGTTCAGTTTAGGGTTTAAAATCCTAATGTTGACTAAATGGAAAGAGTTCAGTTTATGGTTTAAAACCCTAATGCTGACTGAAAGGAAAAAGTTCAGTTTAGGGTTTAAAACCCTAATGCTGACTAAATGGAAAAAGTTCAGTTTAGGGTTTAAAACCCTAATGCTGACTAAAGGAAAAGTTCAGTTTAGGGTTTAATACCCTAATGCTGACTAAATGGAAAGAGTTCAGTTTAGGGTTTAAAACCCTAATGCTGACTGGATGGAAAAAGTTCAGTTTAGGGTTTAAAACCCTAATGCTGACTAAAGGAAAAGTTCAGTTTAGGGTTTAAAACCCTAATGCTGACTAAATGGAAAGAGTTCTGTTTAGGGTTTAAAACACTAATGCTGACTGAATGGAAAAGTTCAATTTAGGGTTTAAAACCCTAATGCTGACTGAAAGGAAAAGTTCAGTTTAGGTTTTAAAACCCTAATGCTGACCGGCTGGAAAAGTTCAGTTTAGGGTTTAAAACCCTAATGCTGACTAAATGGAAAGAGTTCAATTTAAGGTTTAAAACCCTAATACTGACTGAAAGGAAAAAGTTCAGTTTAGGGTTTAAAACCCTAATGCTGACTGAAAGGAAAAGTTCAGTTTAGGTTTTAAAACCCTAATGCTGACCGGCTGGAAAAGTTCAGTTTAGGGTTTAAAACCCTAATGCTGACTAAAAGGAAAATTTCAGTTTAGGGTTTGAAACCCTAATGCTGACTAAATGGAAAAAGTTCAGTTTAGGGTTTAAAACCCTAATGCTGACTGAAAGGAAAAAGTTCAATTTAGGATTTAAAACCCGAATGCTGACTGGATGGAAAAAGTTCAGTTTAGGGTTTAAAACCCTAATGCTGACTAAAGGAAAAGTTCAGTTTAGGGTTTAAAACCCTAATGCTGACTAAATGGAAAGAGTTCAGTTTAGGGTTTAAAACCCTAATGCTGACTAAAAGGAAAAAGTTCAGTTTAGGGTTTAAAACCCTAATGCTGACTGGATGGAAAAAGTTCAGTTTAGGGTTTAAAACCCTAATGCTGACTAAAGGAAAAATTCAGTTTAGGGTTTAAAACCCTAATGCTGACTAAATGGAAAGAGTTCAGTTTAGGGTTTAAAACCCTAATGCTGACTAAAGGAAAAGTTCAGTTTAGGGTTTAATACCCTAATGCTGACTAAATGGAAAGAGTTCAGTTTAGGGTTTAAAACCCTAATGCTGACTGAAAGGAAAAAGTACAGTTTAGGGTATAAAACCCTAATGCTGACTGGATAGAAAAAGTTCAGTTTAGGGTTTAAAACCCTAATGCTGACTAAAGGAAAAGTTCAGTTTAGGGTTTAAAACCCTAATGCTGACTAAATGGAAAGAGTTCAGTTTAGGGTTTAAAACCCTAATGCTGACTGAATGGAAAAGTTCAATTTAAGGTTTAAAACCCTAATGCTGACTGAAAGGAAAAAGTTCAGTTTAGGGTTTAAAACCCTAATGCTGACTGAAAGGAAAAGTTCAGTTTATGTTTTAAAACCCTAATGCTGACCGGCTGGAAAAGTTCAGTTTAGGGTTTAAAACCCTAATGCTGACTAAATGGAAAAAGTTCAGTTTAGGGTTTAAAACCCTAATGCTGACTGAAAGGAAAAAGTTCAGTTTAGGATTTAAAACCCGAATGCTGACTGGATGGAAAAAGTTCAGTTTAGGGTTTAAAACCCTAATGCTGACTAAAGGAAAAGTTCAGTTTAGGGTTTAAAACCCTAATGCTGACTAAATGGAAAGAGTTCAGTTTAGGGTTTAAAACCCTAATGCTGACTGAAAGGAAAAAGTTCAATTTAGGGTTTAAAACCCTAATGCTGACTGGATAGAAAAAGTTCTGTTTAGGGTTTAAAACCCTAATGCTGACTAAAGGAAAAATTCAGTTTAGGGTTTAAAACCCTAATGCTGACTAAATGGAAAGAGTTCAGTTTAGGGTTTAAAACCCTAATGCTGACTAAATGGAAAGAGTTCAGTTTAGTGTTTAAAACCCTAATGCTGACTGAAAGGAAAAGTTCAGTTTAGGGTTTAAAACCCTAATGCTAACTGAAAGGAAAAAGTTCAGTTTAGGGTTTAAAACCCTAATGCTGACTAAATGGAAAGAGTTCAGTTTAGGGTTTAAAACCCTAATGCTGACTGAAAGGAAAAAGTTCAGTTTAGGGTTTAAAACCCTAATGCTGACTGGATGGAAAAAGTTCAGTTTAGGGTTTAAAACCCTAATGCTGACTAAAGGAAAAGTTCAGTTTAGAGTTTAAAACCCTAATGCTGACTAAATGGAAAGAGTTCAGTTTAGGGTTTAAAACCCTAATGTTGACTGAAAGGAAAAAGTTCAGTTTAGGGTTTAAAACCCTAATACTGACTAGATGGAAAAAGTTCAGTTTATTGTTTAAAACCCTAATGCTGACTAAAGGAGAAGTTCAGTTTAGGGTTTAAAACCCTAATGCTGACTAAATGGAATGAGTTCAGTTTAGGGTTTAAAACCCTAATGCTGACTGAAAGGAAAAGTTCAGTTTAGGGTTTAAAACCCTAATGCTGACTGAAAGGAAAAAGTTCAGTTTAGGGTTTAAAACCCTAATGCTGACTAGATGGAAAAAGTTCAGTTTAGGGTTTAAAACCCTAATGCTGACTAAAGGAAAAGTTCAGTTTAGGGTTTAATACCCTAATGCTGACTAAATGGAAAGAGTTCAGTTTAGGGTTTAAAACCCTAATGCTGACTGGATGGAAAAAGTTCAGTTTAGGGTTTAAAACCCTAATGCTGACTAAAGGAAAAGTTCAGTTTAGGGTTTAAAACCCTAATGCTGACTAAATGGAAAGAGTTCTGTTTAGGGTTTAAAACACTAATGCTGACTGAATGGAAAAGTTCAATTTAGGGTTTAAAACCCTAATGCTGACTGAAAGGAAAAGTTCAGTTTAGGTTTTAAAACCCTAATGCTGACCGGCTGGAAAAGTTCAGTTTAGGGTTTAAAACCCTAATGCTGACTAAATGGAAAGAGTTCAATTTAAGGTTTAAAACCCTAATACTGACTGAAAGGAAAAAGTTCAGTTTAGGGTTTAAAACCCTAATGCTGACTGAAAGGAAAAGTTCAGTTTAGGTTTTAAAACCCTAATGCTGACCGGCTGGAAAAGTTCAGTTTAGGGTTTAAAACCCTAATGCTGACTAAAAGGAAAATTTCAGTTTAGGGTTTGAAACCCTAATGCTGACTAAATGGAAAAAGTTCAGTTTAGGGTTTAAAACCCTAATGCTGACTGAAAGGAAAAAGTTCAATTTAGGATTTAAAACCCGAATGCTGACTGGATGGAAAAAGTTCAGTTTAGGGTTTAAAACCCTAATGCTGACTAAAGGAAAAGTTCAGTTTAGGGTTTAAAACCCTAATGCTGACTAAATGGAAAGAGTTCAGTTTAGGGTTTAAAACCCTAATGCTGACTAAAAGGAAAAAGTTCAGTTTAGGGTTTAAAACCCTAATGCTGACTGGATGGAAAAAGTTCAGTTTAGGGTTTAAAACCCTAATGCTGACTAAAGGAAAAATTCAGTTTAGGGTTTAAAACCCTAATGCTGACTAAATGGAAAGAGTTTAGTTTAGGGTTTAAAACCCTAATGCTGACTGAATGGAAAAAGTTCAGTTTAGGGTTTAAAACCCTAATGCTGACTAAAGGAAAAGTTCAGTTTAGGGTTTAAAATCCTAATGTTGACTAAATGGAAAGAGTTCAGTTTATGGTTTAAAACCCTAATGCTGACTGAAAGGAAAAAGTTCAGTTTAGGGTTTAAAACCCTAATGCTGACTAAATGGAAAAAATTCAGTTTAGGGTTTATAACCCTAATGCTGACTGAAAGGAAAAAGTTCAGTTTAGGGTTTAAAACCCTAATGCTGACTAGATGGAAAAAGTTCAGTTTAGGGTTTAAAACCCTAATGCTGACTAAAGGAAAAGTTCAGTTTAGAGTTTAAAACCCTAATGCTGACTAAATGGAAAGAGTTCAGTTTAGGGTTTAAAACCCTAATGTTGACTGAAAGAAAAAAGTTCAGTTTAGGGTTTAAAACCCTAATACTGACTAGATGGAAAAAGTTCAGTTTAGGTTTAAAACCCTAATGCTGACTAAAGGAGAAGTTCAGTTTAGGGTTTAAAACCCTAATGCTGACTAAATGGAAAGAGTTCAGTTTAGGGTTTAAAACCCTAATACTGACTGAATGGAAAAGTTCAGTTTAGGGTTTAAAACCCTAATGCTGACTGAAGGGAAAAAGTTCAGTTTAGGGTTTAAAACCCTAATACTGACTGAATGGAAAAGTTCAGTTTAGGGTTTAAAACCCTAATGCTGACTGAAAGGAAAAAGTTCAGTTTAGGGTTTAAAACCCTAATGCTGACTGAAAGGAAAAAGTTCAGTTTAGGGTTTAAAACCCTAATGCTGACTGGATGGAAAAAGTTCAGTTTAGGGTTTAAAACCCTAATGCTGACTAAAGGAAAAGTTCAGTTTAGGGTTTAAAACCCTAATGCTGACTAAATGGAAAGAGTTCAGTTTAGGGTTTAAAACCCTAATGCTGACTGAATGGAAAAGTTCAGTTTATGGTTTAAAACCCTAATGCTGACTGAAAGGAAAAAGTTCAGTTTAGGGTTTAAAACCCTAATGGTGACTGAAAGGAAAAAGTTCAGTTTAGGGTTTAAAACCCTAATGCTGACTGGAAAGAAAAAGTTCAGTTTAGGGTTTAAAACCCTAATGCTGACTAAAGGAAAAGTTCAGTTTAGGGTTTAAAACCCTAATGCTGACTAAATGGAAAGAGTTCAGTTTAGGGTTTAAAACCCTAATGCTGACTGAAAGGAAAAAGTTCAATTTAGGGTTTAAAACCCTAATGCTGACTAAATGGAAAAAGTTCAGTTTAGGATTTAAAACCCTAATGCTGACTGAAAGGAAAAAGTTCAGTTTAGGGTTTAAAACCCTAATGCTGACTGGATGGAAAAAGTTCAGTTTAGGGTTTAAAACCCTAATGCTGACTAAAGGAAAAGTTCAGTTTAGAGTTTAAAACCCTAATGCTGACTAAATGTAAAGAGTTCAGTTTAGGGTTTAAAACCCTAATGTTGACTGAAAGAAAAAAGTTCAGTTTAGGGTTTAAAACCCTAATACTGACTGGATGGAAAAAGTTCAGTTTAGGGTTTAAAACCCTAATGGTGACTAAAGGAGAAGTTCAGTTTAGGGTTTAAAACCCTAATGCTGACTAAATGGAAAGAGTTCAGTTTAGGGTTTAAAACCCTAATACTGACTGAATGGAAAAGTTCAGTTTAGGGTTTAAAACCCTAATGCTGACTGAAAGGAAAAAGTTCAGTTTAGGGTTTAAAACCCTAATGCTGACTGAAAGGAAAAAGTTCAGTTTAGGGTTTAAAACCCTAATGCTGACTGGATGGAAAAAGTTCAGTTTAGGGTTTAAAACCCTAATGCTGACTAAATGGAAAGAGTTCAGTTTAGGGTTTAAAACCCTAATGCTGACTGGATGGAAAAAGTTCAGTTTAGGGTTTAAAACCCTAATGCTGACTAAAGGAAAAGTTCAGTTTAGGGTTTAAAACCCTAATGCTGACTAAATGGAAAGAGTTCAGTTTAGGGTTTAAAACCCTAATGCTGACTGAATGGAAAAGTTCAGTTTAGGGTTTAAAACCCTAATGCTGACTGAAAGGAAAAAGTTCAGTTTAGGGTTTAAAACCCTAATGCTGACTGAAAGGAAAAGTTCAGTTTAGGTTTTAAAACCCTAATGCTGACCGGCTGGAAAAGTTCAGTTTAGGGTTTAAAACTCTAATGCTGACTAAAAGGAAAAATTCAGTTTAGTGTTTGAAACCCTAATGCTGACTAAATGGAAAAAGTTCAGTTTAGGGTTTAAAACCCTAATGCTGACTGAAAGGAAAAAGTTTAGTTTAGGATTTAAAATCCGAATGCTGACTGGATTTAAAAAGTTCAGTTTAGGGTTTAAAACCCTAATGCTGACTATAGGAAAAGTTCAGTTTAGGGTTTAAAACCCTAATGCTGACTAAATGGAAAGAGTTCAGTTTAGGGTTTAAAACCCTAATGCTGACTGAAAGGAAAAAGTTCAATTTAGGGTTTAAAACCCTAATGCTGACTGGATGGAAAAAGTTCAGTTTAGGGTTTAAAACCCTAATGCTGACTAAAGGAAAAATTCAGTTTAGGGTTTAAAACCCTAATGCTGACTAAATGGAAAGAGTTCAGTTTAGGGTTTAAAACCCTAAAGCTGACTAAATGGAAATAGTTCAGTTTAGTGTTTAAAACCCTAATGCTGACTGAAAGGAAAAGTTCAGTTTAGGGTTTAAAACCCTAATGCTAACTGAAAGGAAAAAGTTCAGTTTAGGGTTTAAAACCCTAATGCTGACTAAATGGAAAGAGTTCAGTTTAGGGTTTAAAACCCTAATGCTGACTGAAAGGAAAAAGTTCAGTTTAGGGTTTAAAACCCTAATGCTGACTGGATGGAAAAAGTTCAGTTTAGGGTTTAAAACCCTAATGCTGACTAAAGGAAAAGTTCAGTTTAGATTTTAAAACCCTAATGCTGACTAAATGGAAAGAGTTCAGTTTAGGGTTTAAAACCCTAATGTTGACTGAAAGGAAAAAGTTCAGTTTAGGGTTTAAAACCCTAATACTGACTAGATGGAAAAAGTTCAGTTTATTGTTTAAAACCCTAATGCTGACTAAAGGAGAAGTTCAGTTTAGGGTTTAAAACCCTAATGCTGACTAAATGGAATGAGTTCAGTTTAGGGTTTAAAACCTTAATGCTGACTGAATGGAAAAGTTCAGTTTAGGGTTTAAAACCCTAATGCTGACTGAAAGGAAAAAGTTCAGTTTAGGGTTTAAAACCCTAATGCTGACTGAAAGGAAAAAGTTCAGTTTAGGGTTTAAAACCCTAATGCTGACTAGATGGAAAAAGTTCAGTTTAGGGTTTAAAACCCTAATGCTGACTAAAGGAAAAGTTCAGTTTAGGGTTTAATACCCTAATGCTGACTAAATGGAAAGAGTTCAGTTTAGGGTTTAAAACCCTAATGCTGACTGGATGGAAAAAGTTCAGTTTAGGGTTTAAAACCCTAATGCTGACTAAAGGAAAAGTTCAGTTTAGGGATTAAAACCCTAATGCTGACTAAATGGAAAGAGTTCAGTTTAGGGTTTAAAACCCTAATGCTGACTGAATGGAAAAGTTCAATTTAAGGTTTAAAACCCTAATGCTGACTGAAAGGAAAAAGTTCAGTTTAGGGTTTAAAACCCTAATGCTGACTGAAAGGAAAAGTTCAGTTTAGGTTTTAAAACCCTAATGCTGACCGGCTGGAAAAGTTCAGTTTAGGGTTTAAAACTCTAATGCTGACTAAAAGGAAAAATTCAGTTTAGTGTTTGAAACCCTAATGCTGACTAAATGGAAAAAGTTCAGTTTAGGGTTTAAAACCCTAATGCTGACTGAAAGGAAAAAGTTCTGTTTAGGGTTTAAAACCCTAATGCTGACTGAAAGGAAAAAGTTCAGTTTAGGATTTAAAACCCGAATGCTGACTGGATGGAAAAAGTTCAGTTTAGGGTTTAAAACCCTAATGCTGACTAAAGGAAAAGTTCAGTTTAGGGTTTAAAACCCTAATGCTGACTAAATGGAAAGAGTTCTATTTAGGGTTTAAAACCCTAATGCTGACTGAAAGGAAAAAGTTCAATTTAGGGTTTAAAACCCTAATGCTGACTGGATGGAAAAAGTTCAGTTTAGGGTTTAAAACCCTAATGCTGACTAAAGGAAAAATTCAGTTTAGGGTTTAAAACCCTAATGCTGACTAAATGGAAAGAGTTCAGTTTAGGGTTTAAAACCCTAAAGCTGACTAAATGGAAATAGTTCAGTTTAGTGTTTAAAACCCTAATGCTGACTGAAAGGAAAAGTTCAGTTTAGGGTTTAAAACCCTAATGCTAACTGAAAGGAAAAAGTTCAGTTTAGGGTTTAAAACCCTAATGCTGACTAAATGGAAAGAGTTCAGTTTAGGGTTTAAAACCCTAATGCTGACTGAAAGGAAAAAGTTCAGTTTAGGGTTTAAAACCCTAATGCTGATTGGATGGAAAAAGTTCAGTTTAGGGTTTAAAACCCTAATGCTGACTAAAGGAAAAGTTCAGTTTAGAGTTTAAAACCCTAATGCTGACTAAATGGAAAGAGTTCAGTTTAGGGTTTAAAACCCTAATGTTGACTGAAAGGAAAAAGTTCAGTTTAGGGTTTAAAACCCTAATACTGACTAGATGGAAAAAGTTCAGTTTATTGTTTAAAACCCTAATGCTGACTAAAGGAGAAGTTCAGTTTAGGGTTTAAAACCCTAATGCTGACTAAATGGAATGAGTTCAGTTTAGGGTTTAAAACCTTAATGCTGACTGAATGGAAAAGTTCAGTTTAGGGTTTAAAACCCTAATGCTGACTGAAAGGAAAAAGTTCAGTTTAGGGTTTAAAACCCTAATGCTGACTGAAAGGAAAAAGTTCAGTTTAGGGTTTAAAACCCTAATGCTGACTAGATGGAAAAAGTTCAGTTTAGGGTTTAAAACCCTAATGCTGACTAAAGGAAAAGTTTAGTTTAGGGTTTAATACCCTAATGCTGACTAAATGGAAAGAGTTCAGTTTAGGGTTTAAAACCCTAATGCTGACTGGATGGAAAAAGTTCAGTTTAGGGTTTAAAACCCTAATGCTGACTAAAGGAAAAGTTCAGTTTAGGGTTTAAAACCCTAATGCTGACTAAATGGAAAGAGTTCAGTTTAGGGTTTAAAACCCTAATGCTGACTGAATGGAAAAGTTCAATTTAAGGTTTAAAACCCTAATGCTGACTGAAAGGAAAAAGTTCAGTTTAGGGTTTAAAACCCTAATGCTGACTGAAAGGAAAAGTTCAGTTTAGGTTTTAAAACCCTAATGCTGACCGGCTGGAAAAGTTCAGTTTAGGGTTTAAAACTCTAATGCTGACTAAAAGGAAAAATTCAGTTTAGTGTTTGAAACCCTAATGCTGACTAAATGGAAAAAGTTCAGTTTAGGGTTTAAAACCCTAATGTTGACTGAAAGGAAAAAGTTCAGTTTAGGATTTAAAACCCGAATGCTGACTGGATGGAAAAAGTTCAGTTTAGGGTTTAAAACCCTAATGCTGACTAAAGGAAAAGTTCAGTTTAGGGTTTAAAACCCTAATGCTGACTAAATGGAAAGAGTTCAGTTTAGGGTTTAAAACCCTAATGCTGACTAAAGGAAAAGTTCAGTTTAGGGTTTAATACCCTAATGCTGACTAAATGGAAAGAGTTCAGTTTAGGGTTTAAAACCCTAATGCTGACTGAAAGGAAAAAGTTCAGTTTAGGGTTTAAAACCCTAATGCTGACTGGATGGAAAAAGTTCAGTTTAGGGTTTAAAACCCTAATGCTGACTAAATGGAAAGAGTTCAGTTTAGGGTTTAAAACCCTAATGCTGACTGAAAGGAAAAAGTTCAGTTTAGGGTTTAAAACCCTAATGCTGACTAAATGGAAAAAGTTCAGTTTAGGGTTTAAAACCCTAATGCTGACTGAAAGGAAAAGTTCAGTTTAGGTTTTAAAACCCTAATGCTGACCGGCTGGAAAAGTTCAGTTTAGGGTTTAAAACTCTAATGTTGACTAAAAGGAAAAATTCAGTTTAGTGTTTGAAACCCTAATGCTGACTAAATGGAAAAAGTTCAGTTTAGGGTTTAAAACCCTAATGCTGACTGAAAGGAAAAAGTTTAGTTTAGGATTTAAAATCCGAATGCTGACTGGATTTAAAAAGTTCAGTTTAGGGTTTAAAACCCAAATGCTGACTATAGGAAAAGTTCAGTTTAGGGTTTAAAACCCTAATGCTGACTAAATGGAAAGAGTTCAGTTTAGGGTTTAAAACCCTAATGCTGACTGAAAGGAAAAAGTTCAATTTAGGGTTTAAAACCCTAATGCTGACTGGATGGAAAAAGTTCAGTTTAGGGTTTAAAACCCTAATGCTGACTAAAGGAAAAATTCAGTTTAGGGTTTAAAACCCTAATGCTGACTAAATGGAAAGAGTTCAGTTTAGGGTTTAAAACCCTAAAGCTGACTAAATGGAAATAGTTCAGTTTAGTGTTTAAAACCCTAATGCTGACTGAAAGGAAAAGTTCAGTTTAGGGTTTAAAACCCTAATGCTAACTGAAAGGAAAAAGTTCAGTTTAGGGTTTAAAACCCTAATGCTGACTAAATGGAAAGAGTTCAGTTTAGGGTTTAAAACCCTAATGCTGACTGAAAGGAAAAAGTTCAGTTTAGGGTTTAAAACCCTAATGATGACTGGATGGAAAAAGTTCAGTTTAGGGTTTAAAACCCTAATGCTGACTAAAGGAAAAGTTCAGTTTAGAGTTTAAAACCCTAATGCTGACTAAATGGAAAGAGTTCAGTTTAGGGTTTAAAACCCTAATGTTGACTGAAAGGAAAAAGTTCAGTTTAGGGTTTAAAACCCTAATACTGACTAGATGGAAAAAGTTCAGTTTATTGTTTAAAACCCTAATGCTGACTAAAGGAGAAGTTCAGTTTAGGGTTTAAAACCCTAATGCTGACTAAATGGAATGAGTTCAGTTTAGGGTTTAAAACCTTAATGCTGACTGAATGGAAAAGTTCAGTTTAGGGTTTAAAACCCTAATGCTGACTGAAAGGAAAAAGTTCAGTTTAGGGTTTAAAACCCTAATGCTGACTGAAAGGAAAAAGTTCAGTTTAGGGTTTAAAACCCTAATGCTGACTAGATGGAAAAAGTTCAGTTTAGGGTTTAAAACCCTAATGCTGACTAAAGGAAAAGTTCAGTTTAGGGTTTAATACCCTAATGCTGACTAAATGGAAAGAGTTCAGTTTAGGGTTTAAAACCCTAATGCTGACTGGATGGAAAAAGTTCAGTTTAGGGTTTAAAACCCTAATGCTGACTAAAGGAAAAGTTCAGTTTAGGGTTTAAAACCCTAATGCTGACTAAATGGAAAGAGTTCAGTTTAGGGTTTAAAACCCTAATGCTGACTGAATGGAAAAGTTCAATTTAAGGTTTAAAACCCTAATGCTGACTGAAAGGAAAAAGTTCAGTTTAGGGTTTAAAACCCTAATGCTGACTGAAAGGAAAAGTTCAGTTTAGGTTTTAAAACCCTAATGCTGACCGGCTGGAAAAGTTCAGTTTAGGGTTTAAAACTCTAATGCTGACTAAAAGGAAAAATTCAGTTTAGTGTTTGAAACCCTAATGCTGACTAAATGGAAAAAGTTCAGTTTAGGGTTTAAAACCCTAATGCTGACTGAAAGGAAAAAGTTCAGTTTAGGGTTTAAAACCCTAATGCTGACTGAATGGAAAAAGTTCAGTTTAGGGTTTAAAACCCTAATGCTGACTGAATGGAAAAAGTTCAGTTTAGGGTTTAAAACCCTAATGCTGACTGAAAGGAAAAGTTCAGTTTAGGGTTTAAAACCCTAATGCTGATTAAAGGAAAAGTTCAGTTTAGGGTTTAAAACCCTAATGCTGACTGAATGGAAAAAGTTCAGTTTAGGGTTTAAAACCCTAATGCTGACTGAAAGGAAAAAGTTCAGTTTAGGGTTTAAAACCCTAATGTTGACTAGATGGAAAAAGTTCAGTTTAGGGTTTAAAACCCTAATGCTGACTAAATGGAAAGAGTTCAGTTTAGGGTTTAAAACCCTAATGCTGACTAAATGGAAAGAGTTCAGTTTAGTGTTTAAAACCCTAATGCTGACTGAAAGGAAAAGTTCAGTTTAGGGTTTAAAACCCTAATGCTAACTGAAAGGAAAAAGTTCAGTTTAGGGTTTAAAACCCTAATGCTGACTAAATGGAAAGAGTTCAGTTTAGGGTTTAAAACCCTAATGCTGACTGAAAGGAAAAAGTTCAGTTTAGGGTTTAAAACCCTAATGCTGACTGAATGGAAAAAGTTCAGTTTAGGGTTTAAAACCCTAATGCTGACTGAAAGGAAAAGTTCAGTTTAGGGTTTAAAACCCTAATGCTGACTAAATGGAAAGAGTTCAGTTTAGGGTTTAAAACCCTAATGCTGACTGAAAGGAAAAAGTTCAGTTTAGGGTTTAAAACCCTAATACTGACTAGATGGAAAAAGTTCAGTTTAGGGTTTAAAACCCTAATGCTGACTAAAGGAAAAGTTCAGTTTAGGGTTTAAAACCCTAATGCTGACTAAATGGAAAGAGTTCAGTTTAGGGTTTAAAACCCTAATGCTGACTGAATGGAAAAGTTCAGTTTAGGGTTTAAAACCCTAATGCTGACTGAAATGGAAAAAGTTCAGTTTAGGGTTTAAAACCCTAATGCTGACTGAAAGGAAAAAGTTCAGTTTAGGGTTTAAAACCCTAATGCTGACTGGATGGAAAAAGTTCAGTTTAGGGTTTAAAACCCTAATGCTGACTAAAGGAAAAGTTCAGTTTAGGGTTTAAAACCCTAATGCTGACTAAATGGAAAGAGTTCAGTTTAGGGTTTAAAACCCTAATGCTGACTGAATGGAAAAAGTTCAGTTTAGGGTTTAAAACCCTAATGCTGACTAAAGGAAAAGTTCAGTTTAGGGTTTAAAACCCTAATGCTGACTAAATGGAAAGAGTTCAGTTTAGGGTTTAAAACCCTAATGCTGACTGAATGGAAAAGTTCAGTTTAGGGTTTAAAACCCTAATGCTGACTGAAAGGAAAAAGTTCAGTTTAGGGTTTAAAACCCTAATGCTGACTGAAAGGAAAAGTTCAGTTTAGGTTTTAAAACCCTAATGCTGACCGGCTGGAAAAGTTCAGTTTAGGGTTTAAAACCCTAATGCTGACTAAAAGGAAAAATTCAGTTTAGGGTTTGAAACCCTAATGCTGACTAAATGGAAAAAGTTCAGTTTAGGGTTTAAAACCCTAATGCTGACTGAAAGGAAAAAGTTCAGTTTAGGATTTAAAACCCGAATGCTGACTGGATGGAAAAAGTTCAGTTTAGGGTTTAAAACCCTAATGCTGACTAAAGGAAAAGTTCAGTTTAGGGTTTAAAACCCTAATGCTGACTAAATGGAAAGAGTTCAGTTTAGGGTTTAAAACCCTAATGCTGACTGAAAGGAAAAAGTTCAATTTAGGGTTTAAAACCCTAATGCTGACTGGATGGAAAAAGTTCAGTTTAGGGTTTAAAACCCTAATGCTGACTAAAGGAAAAATTCAGTTTAGGGTTTAAAACCCTAATGCTGACTAAATGGAAAGAGTTCAGTTTAGGGTTTAAAACCCTAATGCTGACTGAATGGAAAAAGTTCAGTTTAGGGTTTAAAACCCTAATGCTGGCTGAATGGAAAAAGTTCAGTTTAGGGTTTAAAACCCTAATGCTGACTGAAAGGAAAAAGTTCAGTTTAGGGTTTAAAACCCTAATGCTGACTAAATGGAAAGAGTTCAGTTTAGGGTTTAAAACCCTAATGCTGACTGAAAGGAAAAAGTTCAGTTTAGGGTTTAAAACCCTAATGCTGACTGGATGGAAAAAGTTCAGTTTAGGGTTTAAAACCCTAATGCTGACTAAAGGAAAAGTTCAGTTTAGAGTTTAAAACCCTAATGCTGACTAAATGGAAAGAGTTCAGTTTAGGGTTTAAAACCCTAATGTTGACTGAAAGGAAAAAGTTCAGTTTAGGGTTTAAAACCCTAATACTGACTAGATGGAAAAAGTTCAGTTTAGGGTTTAAAACCCTAATGCTGACTAAAGGAGAAGTTCAGTTTAGGGTTTAAAACCCTAATGCTGACTAAATGGAAAGAGTTCAGTTTAGGGTTTAAAACCCTAATGCTGACTGAATGGAAAAGTTCAGTTTAGGGTTTAAAACCCTAATGCTGACTGAAAGGAAAAAGTTCAGTTTAGGGTTTAAAACCCTAATGCTGACTGAAAGGAAAAAGTTCAGTTTAGGGTTTAAAACCCTAATGCTGACTAGATGGAAAAAGTTCAGTTTAGGGTTTAAAACCCTAATGCTGACTAAAGGAAAAGTTCAGTTTAGGGTTTAATACCCTAATGCTGACTAAATGGAAAGAGTTCAGTTTAGGGTTTAAAACCCTAATGCTGACTGAAAGGAAAAAGTTCAGTTTAGGGTTTAAAACCCTAATGCTGACTAAAAGGAAAAGTTCAGTTTAGGGTTTAAAACCCTAATGCTGACTAAATGGAAAGAGTTCAGTTTAGGGTTTAAAACCCTAATGCTGACTGAATGGAAAAGTTCAATTTAAGGTTTAAAACCCTAATGCTGACTGAAAGGAAAAAGTTCAGTTTAGGGTTTAAAACCCTAATGCTGACTGAAAGGAAAAGTTCAGTTTAGGTTTTAAAACCCTAATGCTGACCGGCTGGAAAAGTTCAGTTTAGGGTTTAAAACCCTAATGCTGACTAAAAGGAAAAATTCAGTTTAGGGTTTGAAACCCTAATGCTGACTAAATGGAAAAAGTTCAGTTTAGGGTTTAAAACCCTAATGCTGACTGAAAGGAAAAAGTTCAGTTTAGGATTTAAAACCCGAATGCTGACTGGATGGAAAAAGTTCAGTTTAGGGTTTAAAACCCTAATGCTGACTAAAGGAAAAGTTCAGTTTAGGGTTTAAAACCCTAATGCTGACTAAATGGAAAGAGTTCAGTTTAGGGTTTAAAACCCTAATGCTGACTGAAAGGAAAAAGTTCAATTTAGGGTTTAAAACCCTAATGCTGACTGGATGGAAAAAGTTCAGTTTAGGGTTTAAAACCCTAATGCTGACTAAAGGAAAAATTCAGTTTAGGGTTTAAAACCCTAATGCTGACTAAATGGAAAGAGTTCAGTTTAGGGTTTAAAACCCTAAAGCTGACTAAATGGAAATAGTTCAGTTTAGTGTTTAAAACCCTAATGCTGACTGAAAGGAAAAGTTCAGTTTAGGGTTTAAAACCCTAATGCTAACTGAAAGGAAAAAGTTCAGTTTAAGGTTTAAAACCCTAATGCTGACTAAATGGAAAGAGTTCAGTTTAGGGTTTAAAACCCTAATGCTGACTGAAAGGAAAAAGTTCAGTTTAGGGTTTAAAACCCTAATGCTGACTGGATGGAAAAAGTTCAGTTTAGGGTTTAAAACCCTAATGCTGACTAAAGGAAAAGTTCAGTTTAGGGTTTAATACCCTAATGCTGACTAAATGGAAAGAGTTCAGTTTAGGGTTTAAAACCCTAATGCTGACTGGATGGAAAAAGTTCAGTTTAGGGTTTAAAACCCTAATGCTGACTAAATGAAAAGTTCAGTTTAGGGTTTAAAACCCTAATGCTGACTAAATGGAAAGAGTTCAGTTTAGGGTTTAAAACCCTAATGCTGACTGAATGGAAAAGTTCAATTTAGGGTTTAAAACCCTAATGCTGACTGAAAGGAAAAGTTCAGTTTAGGTTTTAAAACCCTAATGCTGACCGGTTGGAAAAGTTCAGTTTAGGGTTTAAAACCCTAATGCTGACTAAATGGAAAGAGTTCAATTTAAGGTTTAAAACCCTAATGCTGACTAAAGGAAAAGTTCAGTTTAGGGTTTAAAACCCTAATGCTGACTAAATGGAAAGAGTTCAGTTTAGGGTTTAAAACCCTAATGCTGACTAAAAGGAAAAAGTTCAGTTTAGGGTTTAAAACCCTAATGCTGACTGGATGGAAAAAGTTCAGTTTAGGGTTTAAAACCCTAATGCTGACTAAAGGAAAAATTCAGTTTAGGGTTTAAAACCCTAATGCTGACTAAATGGAAAGAGTTTAGTTTAGGGTTTAAAACCCTAATGCTGACTGAATGGAAAAAGTTCAGTTTAGGGTTTAAAACCCTAATGCTGACTAAAGGAAAAGTTCAGTTTAGGGTTTAAAACCCTAATGCTGACTAAATGGAAAGAGTTCAGTTTAGGGTTTAAAACCCTAATGCTGACTGAAAGGAAAAAGTTCAGTTTAGGGTTTAAAACCCTAATGCTGACTAAATGGAAAAATTTCAGTTTAGGGTTTAAAACCCTAATGCTGACTGAAAGGAAAAGTTCAGTTTAGGTTTTGAAACCCTAATGCTGACCGGCTGGAAAAGTTCAGTTTAGGGTTTAAAACCCTAATGCTGACTAAAAGGAAAAATTCAGTTTAGGGTTTGAAACCCTAATGCTGACTAAATGGAAAAAGTTCAGTTTAGGGTTTAAAACCCTAATGCTGACTGAAAGGAAAAAGTTTAGTTTAGGATTTAAAACTCGAATGCTGACTGGATGGAAAAAGTTCAGTTTAGGGTTTAAAACCCTAATGCTGACTAAAGGAAAAGTTCAGTTTAGGGTTTAAAACCCTAATGCTGACTAAATGGAAAGAGTTCAGTTTAGGGTTTAAAATCCTAATGCTGACTGAAAGGAAAAAGTTCAATTTAGGGTTTAAAACCCTAATGCTGACTGGATGGAAAATGTTCATTTTAGGGTTTAAAACCCTAATGCTGACTAAAGGAAAAATTCAGTTTAGGGTTTGAAACCCTAATGCTGACTAAATGGAAAAAGTTCAGTTTAGGGTTTAAAACCCTAATGCTGACTGAAAGGAAAAAGTTCAATTTAGGGTTTAAAACCCTAATGCTGACTGGATGGAAAAAGTTCAGTTTAGGGTTTAAAACCCTAATGCTGACTAAAGGAAAAATTCAGTTTAGGGTTTAAAACCCTAATGCTGACTAAATGGAAAGAGTTCAGTTTAGGGTTTAAAACTCTAATACTGACTGAAAGGAAAAAGTTCAGTTTAGGGTTTAAAACCCTAATGCTGACTGGATGGAAAAAGTTCAGTTTAGGGTTTAAAACCCTAATACTGACTAAAGGAAAAGTTCAGTTTAGAGTTTAAAACCCTAATGCTGACTAAATGGAAAGAGTTCAGTTTAGGGTTTAAAACCCTAATGTTGACTGAAAGGAAAAAGTTCAGTTTAGGGTTTAAAACCCTAATACTGACTGGATGGAAAAAGTTCAGTTTAGGGTTTAAAACCCTAATGCTGACTAAAGGAGAAGTTCAGTTTAGGGTTTAAAACCCTAATGCTGACTAAATGGAAAGAGTTCAGTTTAGGGTTTAAAACCCTAATACTGACTGAATGGAAAAGTTCAGTTTAGGGTTTAAAACCCTAATGCTGACTGAAAGGAAAAAGTTCAGTTTAGGGTTTAAAACCCTAATACTGACTGAAAGGAAAGAGTTCAGTTTAGGGTTTAAAACCCTAATGCTGACTGGATGGAAAAAGTTCAGTTTAGGGTTTAAAACCCTAATGCTGACTAAAGGAAAAGTTCAGTTTAGGGTTTAATACCCTAATGCTGACTAAATGGAAAGAGTTCAGTTTAGGGTTTAAAACCCTAATGCTGACTGAAAGGAAAAAGTTCAGTTTAGGGTTTAAAACCCTAATGCTGACTGGATGGAAAAAGTTCAGTTTAGGGTTTAAAACCCTAATGCTGACTAAAGGAAAAGTTCAGTTTAGGGTTTAAAACCCTAATGCTGACTGAATGGAAAAGTTCAATTTAAGGTTTAAAACCCTAATGCTGACTGAAAGGAAAAAGTTCAGTTTAGGGTTTAAAACCCTAATGCTGACTGAAAGGAAAAGTTCAGTTTAGGTTTTAAAACCCTAATGCTGACCGGCTGGAAAAGTTCAGTTTAGGGTTTAAAACCCTAATGCTGACTAAAAGGAAAAATTCAGTTTAGGGTTTGAAACCCTAATGCTGACTAAATGGAAAAAGTTCAGTTTAGGGTTTAAAACCCTAATGCTGACTGAAAGGAAAAAGTTCAGTTTAGGATTTAAAACCCGAATGCTGACTGGATGGAAAAAGTTCAGTTTAGGGTTTAAAACCCTAATGCTGATTAAAGGAAAAGTTCAGTTTAGGGTTTAAAACCCTAATGCTGACTAAATGGAAAGAGTTCAGTTTAGGGTTTAAAACCCTAATGCTGACTGAAAGGAAAAAGTTCAATTTAGGGTTTAAAACCCTAATGCTGACTGGATGGAAATAGTTCAGTTAAGGGTTTAAAACCCTAATGCTGATTAAAGGAAAAATTCAGTTTAGGGTTTAAAACCCTAATGCTGACTAAATGGAAAGAGTTCAGTTTAGGGTTTAAAACCCTAAAGCTGACTAAATGGAAATAGTTCAGTTTAGTGTTTAAAACCCTAATGCTGACTGAAAGGAAAAGTTCAGTTTAGGGTTTAAAACCCTAATGCTAACTGAAAGGAAAAAGTTCAGTTTAAGGTTTAAAACCCTAATGCTGACTAAATGGAAAGAGTTCAGTTTAGGGTTTAAAACCCTAATGCTGACTGAAAGGAAAAAGTTCAGTTTAGGGTTTAAAACCCTAATGCTGACTGGATGGAAAAAGTTCAGTTTAGGGTTTAAAACCCTAATGCTGACTGAAGGAAAAGTTCAGTTTAGGGTTTAATACCCTAATGCTGACTAAATGGAAAGAGTTCAGTTTAGGGTTTAAAACCCTAATGCTGACTGAAAGGAAAAAGTTCAGTTTAGGGTTTAAAACCCTAATGCTGACTGAAAGGAAAAGTTCAGTTTAGGTTTTAAAACCCTAATGCTGACCGGCTGGAAAAGTTTAGTTTAGGGTTTAAAACCCTAATGCTGACTAAAAGGAAAATTTCAGTTTAGGGTTTGAAACCCTAATGCTGACTAAATGGAAAAAGTTCAGTTTAGGGTTTAAA
Source organism: Nicotiana tabacum (assembly GCF_000715075.1). Lineage (NCBI taxonomy): Eukaryota > Viridiplantae > Streptophyta > Magnoliopsida > Solanales > Solanaceae > Nicotiana > Nicotiana tabacum. The sequence continues at coordinate 84,703,960 of NC_134080.1, forward strand.
ACCCTAATGCTGACTGAAAGGAAAAAGTTCAATTTAGGGTTTAAAACCCGAATGCTGACTGGATGGAAAAAGTTCAGTTTAGGGTTTAAAACCCTAATGCTGACTGAAAGGAAAAGTTCAGTTTAGGTTTTAAAACCCTAATGCTGACCGGCTGGAAAAGTTTAGTTTAGGGTTTAAAACCCTAATGCTGACTAAAAGGAAAATTTCAGTTTAGGGTTTGAAACCCTAATGCTGACTAAATGGAAAAAGTTCAGTTTAGGGTTTAAAACCCTAATGCTGACTGGATGGAAAAAGTTCAGTTTAGGGTTTAAAACCCTAATGCTGACTAAAGGAAAAGTTCAGTTTAGAGTTTAAAACCCTAATGCTGACTAAATGGAAAGAGTTCAGTTTAGGGTTTAAAACCCTAATGTTGACTGAAAGGAAAAAGTTCAGTTTAGGGTTTAAAACCCTAATACTGACTGGATGGAAAAAGTTCAGTTTAGGGTTTAAAACCCTAATGCTGACTAAAGGAGAAGTTCAGTTTAGGGTTTAAAACCCTAATGCTGACTGAAAGGAAAAAGTTCAATTTAGGGTTTAAAACCCTAATGCTGACTAAATGGAAAGAGTTCAATTTAAGGTTTAAAACCCTAATGCTGACTGAAAGGAAAAAGTTCAGTTTAGGGTTTAAAACCCTAATGCTGACTGAAAGGAAAAGTTCAGTTTAGGTTTTAAAACCCTAATGCTGACCGGCTGGAAAAGTTTAGTTTAGGGTTTAAAACCTTAATGCTGACTAAAAGGAAAATTTCAGTTTAGGGTTTGAAACCCTAATGCTGACTAAATGGAAAAAGTTCAGTTTAGGGTTTAAAACCCTAATGCTGACTGAAAGGAAAAAGTTCAATTTAGGGTTTAAAACCCGAATGCTGACTGGATGGAAAAAGTTCAGTTTAGGGTTTAAAACCCTAATGCTGACTAAAGGAAAAGTTCAGTTTAGGGTTTAAAACCCTAATGCTGACTAAATGGAAAGAGTTCAGTTTAGGGTTTAAAACCCTAATGCTGACTAAAAGGAAAAAGTTCAGTTTAGGGTTTAAAACCCTAATGCTGACTGGATGGAAAAAGTTCAGTTTAGGGTTTAAAACCCTAATGCTGACTAAAGGAAAAATTCAGTTTAGGGTTTAAAACCCTAATGCTGACTAAATGGAAAGAGTTAGTTTAGGGTTTAAAACCCTAATGCTGACTGAATGGAAAAAGTTCAGTTTAGGGTTTAAAACCCTAATGCTGACTAAAGGAAAAGTTCAGTTTAGGGTTTAAAACCCTAATGCTGACTAAATGGAAAGATTTCAGTTTAGGGTTTAAAACCCTAATGCTGACTGAAAGGAAAAAGTTCAGTTTAGGGTTTCCATTTATAACTATTGGAAGAAGTGGAGGCTTCATTAAGAAGTTGATAGCAAGATTTTGCGGACAAAGCACCCATGGAGTTTAGTTTCCAACTGAGGTCATCAACCATGGAATTTTTTGAGGGAGTGGGTGTAAGATAAATACTATTGATAATATCGGAAGGTAGCTCAAAGCTAATTTTACTAATGTCCCAAACTTTTCCATTATAAAGGTTGCCTAAGGAGAGTTTAAGATCAGAAATATTTAGGGGGCCCTCAATAGTGCCCCTTAGGGTTGGTGTATTATAAATCCAATTATTATGCCAAACGTTCAAGCATGAATTTTTGAGGGATGCCATAAGATTCCACTATTGCAAAGTTTCCATCCTTGAACTATGGATTTTCAAATTGGATCTCTTTTGCCCCGACAAGATTAAAATATTTCTTTGGAAATGTAGCCACAACCGTATCCCTTGTAGAGCTTATCTTAGTAAAATTGGCATAAACATAGATGCACTTGCACTACATGTAGAATGGGCATTGAAGATATTCATCATAGTTTTCTACACTGCACATCTTCCCTTAGATTTTAGAAGGCCATGGGCATTAGTTTTCAAATCAATACGGGTGACATAAACTGGCTCTCAAAGCTTAGAGACGCCTTTATTAGTTAAAACTCCCACTTGATAAATTGGAAAACTCTTTTTCCTTTTTGCATCTGGGAAATTTGGAAGAACTAAAATAATAATAATATAAACAACCTTCATGGTCACCTCTCTATAAAACTCCCATACACTTTGCATGGGAATATCATTTCTTCACGGAAAGATACCCCTTTAAAAATAAGATAATAGCTGTTGAAATCAGATGGCATAAACCTCCAATAAACACTATCAAACTTAACTGTGACGGTCCTTTCTCTTCTACTAACAATGCTACAGGTCTTGGTGGATCTATTCGTAATAGCAATGGTGACTGGATCCTGGGTTATCAAAAAAGAACTCATGCAGCCTCCCCAATCCATGAAGAACTCATGGCCCTCCTAGAAGGACTAAAAAATGCACTAGACTTTAGAGACACAAACATGGAAATTGAAACGGATAGCACAGATGTTATCAAACTACTACATGAAGAAGGCACTAACTTTCAAAATGTCATTCTTGAATGCAGGTGGTTAATGCACCAGCTGAAGCTCCCAGTACTGAGGCACAACTTTAGGGAAGGAAATGAAGTAGCTCATAGACTGGCTAAGGAAGCTTTGAAGAAACCTCCCAATGACAAATGTTTTCATCTTGCTCGTCCACCTCCTTTTGGGCAAGAAGAAATACAAAAGGATAAGCAAGACTCTTTTAATAGTTTAAGAACTATCTCTACTAATGTTTGTAATTTCCTAGCAATTTTGGGCAATAGTAATGCCCTCAAATATATGTCTAACTCGTGTAACTCTTTTGTTAAGTAATATAATTACCATACTTTTATGTTAAAAAAAATAGTTTAGTCCAATTAATTAAGATTAGTTTCATATTTTTATATTATAAATTGTATATTTAGAAGGAAGAGTTAGTTTTGGGTTAGTTTATCCCATTTTAATCTTGTAGTCCATTTTTTTCGACTTTGGCCCAATTTTAAGGCCCAATAATACCAAACCCAATACCCCTAAAACCCTAGGAAGATTACTTAATAAGGACCCATGGACCTAAGAGTAAATGAGCTGAAAATACACAAAAAATACACACTAAGATATAACCTAGACCAATAGACACCCATAAAATCCGCCATCACACCCCATCAGATTGGAGGTCCATCATTTTCTTCAGCCGTTCAACACACATAGATGCCCATCGTCACTTTGAATCTCTATCCTAAAGAAAGCCACCAAGGACCTGTACCTTTTTCTCCACCCTTAGAGCACCCTTCACTAACACGACAACAACAGCCGCAGCTGCTCACCCCAACTCCATCTCCAGTCAGTCGCAACACCAACCAGCACACCACAAATAGCCAGTCATCTCCTTCAACCCTGAACACACTCAGACCTAAGAGAAGACATCCGTTTCTATCACCTTCTCCATGAAGACCAACCACAAAACCAGCCGTTGCTCCACGACCTCACACCAAACGACCCTCATCTCCTAACTCACTCTCAACCAGATCAAACGCCGATCTCCTGCCCTTCCAACGACCCTTCCTTTCCAAAACACAGCAGAACCACCAGTCCGCCAGAAACTAGCCAGCTATTCTTCTCGAAAAAAAAAATCGCGCGCACACACGCAAAATAGTTTTAAGCTGAGGTTGGTTTGAGGTCTTCACCATCCATTCGAGGTTCCGTCGCTGGTTCGGAGTTCCGATCAGTGGCCTTCTGTTGTTACTTTGTATTTTCGTTCGAGGTTTGTCCGGTCCGCGTTTTAAATTTCAAAAGTCGGAACAGAAGGTAATTGGTTGATTTGATCTGGATCTTGGATTTAATATTATCGTTTCTTTGCTCAGGATGCCTTAGCAGTATTTGGTTGCTGTGTTTTGTTCTTTTGTTATTGTTGGTCTGTTTTTGCTCAATTTATATTAAGATGGAATTCTGGTTGATTTGTGTTTTAATATAGGATTCTGGTTGATTTGTGTTTCAATATGGAGTTTTGGTTGATTTGTGTCGGCCTAACTGTGTGCATACGACGTTGCTTCCGTGAATTAGTGTATCAAGTGTTTACTGATGTTTGATTTATTAAACAAACAAATATGCTGGATGATCGATGAACATGGGATTGAAGTAAAACATAGGTCGTTAGTGTTCTAAATCTCTTGTTTAGGTAGATCTTTTTATTTTGAATTCATGCTCTCGTTAATATCATATAGTTGCCCTCTTTTATTAACCCACAAATAATTTTATAGTATTCACAAACACGTAGTATGCTTTAGGGGTGTTTTGAATTTTTTATCATGATTATGTACACGTTCGCGTGACATGATTACGTTTTCTAAAAATGAATATCCGTAGCTTTGCTTTAGGCGCGTTTAATATATCGTCGTGATTGTGGATACGTTCAAATTACATAATTATGATTCCTTAAGGATACATTGAGGTGTGTCATCCATAATTAAATCACCTATGGACTTCACATTAATATTATAACTTAGGTATTAAGAATGAATATTCGTAGTTTGCTTTAGGCACAAATTAATCTATCATCGTGATTGTGGACACGTTCGCGTGACATGGTTACGATTTTAAAAACAAAATCGAAGAATGCGTTCGTGCAACTCCGACTAAACATTCTTAATAGTAATAAAGCGTTACTAATTGTGAAAACGTTCGCGTGATATGATTTTTGACGCGCCAAATAAATGGGTACACGTACGCGTGACCTGTTTTAAAGATAATTTCTTAATTAAAAAGGCAAAAGCACACGGGTTCTAAAAGTGAGTAATTAAACAATTTGATTAAGCCAAGTATGATCAAAGCAACCGTGCTAAAACCTTGGAACTTGGGAATGCCTAACACCTTCTCTCGGGTTAACAGCATTTCTTACCCGGATTTCTGTGTTCGCAGACCATAAATAAGAGCGAACTTCCTCGATTCGGAATTTTAACCGGTGACTTGGGACACCATAAATTATCCCAAGTGGCGACTCTGAATTTAATAAATAATATCGTTTTGATTGTCACTTAAATTGGAAAAAACTCCCTATACCCCCTTCCGGGGGTAGAAAAAGGAGGTGTGACAGCTCTGACGACTCTGCTGGGGGAGAAGAACCCAGAACTTCTAGTTCAAGGTTCAGAATTCGAGCTTGTTAATATAATTTTACTTGGATTTATTTATTGTTAATATTACTTTGTTTTGTGAACCTTTGTGCTAATTGTTGTTTATTTACCGATTTGATATTATTTGAATTGTATATAACCGTCTTTTTACGCCACCCCTCTGCGTCTTCTAAAAATGGTGCACACGTTTGCGTGGTCCATTTTTTCTGTAGAGGTTATACCAAATAGAATGAGGCTGGGCCAACAACAAGGCCGGGTAGACTTTAGTGCTCCCGGTATGTTGCCCCCTCTTCGGCTCGAGTTATCCGCTTGGGTATGTCAGGTCAAGAACACAACCCTAGGTTTAAACTTAGAATAACATAACCTCATGCCGGATCCCTAGTAGGAATATTTATTTGCATAACGTGCATTTGACTTTGGGGACTCAACACAGGGGTTAGGTCCGTCTAGGACAGGTCTACCCATAACAGACCATCTTGATGCATCCCACGTGCTACATGTTGCATTTCTTCAAGGGTAAAAGGGTCATTTGGTGGACCAATGATAGTTGAGGGTAAATGAAAAAGAAATAATAAAGAAAAAAAGAGAAGGTGAAGTGTGAAAAATAAAGCAAGTAGGGCTCGATTATGTTTTCTGGCACATTTTGTTAAGGAAAAAAAAACATGAATAAATTCTCAAAAAAAAGGATTTGTACTTTCTCATCATTTTCCGAAAATCAAAAAATCAAAAAAAAAAAGGAAAAGAAAATCCAAAAAGAGTTTACATGTTTCATCATTTTTTTTTTAAAAAAAGACAGAAAAACATATTTTTACTCTAAATTACATGTTGTTTTTTTTAATTCTCGCCCGTATCCAATCTACCCGATACGCATATCTGATTCTCGTCTTTCGGGGCCTGATACGTAGGCAACCCACATAGGGTTCGATCTTCCTAGTAATTAAACAATTTGATTAAGCCAAGTATGATCAAAGCGACCGTGCTAAAATCATGGAACTTGGGAATGTCTAACACCTTCTCCCGGGTTAACAGAATTCCTTACCCGGATTTCTGTGTTCGCAGATCATAAATAAGAGTCAACTTCCTCGTTTCGGAATTTTAACCGGTGACCTAGGACACCATAAATTATACCAAGTGGAGACTCTGAATTTAATAAAATAATCCAGTTTCGATTGTCACTTAAATTGGGAAAAACTCCCTATACCCCTTTCTGGGGGTAGAAAAAGGAGGTGTGACAGCTCTGGCGACTCTGCTGGGGAGAAGAACCCAGAACTTCTGGTTCAAGGCTCAGAATTCGAGCTTGTTAATATGATTTTAATTGGCTTTATTTATTGTTAATATTAATGTATTTTGTGAACTTTTGTGCTAATTGCTGTCTATTTACTGTTTTGATATTATTTGAATTGTATATAATTATCTTCTTATGCCACCCCTCTGGGTCTTCTAAATATGGTGCACAAGTTCGCGTGGCCCGCTTTTTCTATAGAAGTTATACCAAATAGAACGAGGCTCGGCCAGCAACAAGGCCGGGTAGACTTTAGTGCTCCCGGTACGTTGCCCCCTCTTCGGCTCGAGTTGTCCGCTTGGGTAAGACAAGTCAATAACACAACCCTATGTTTAAACTTAGATTAACATAACCTCATGCCGGATCCCTAGTAGGAACATTTGTTTGCATCATGTGCATTTGACTTTGGGGACTCAACACAGGGGTTGGGTCCATCTAGGACAGGTGTACCCAAAATAACAGACCATCTTGATGCATCCTACGTGCTACATGTTGCATTTCTTCAAGGGTAAAAGGGTCATTTGACGGACCAATGATAGTTGAGAGCAAATAAAAAAGAAAAAAAGAGAGGGTGAAGTGTGAAAAATAAAGCAAGAAGGGCTCGATTATGTTTTCTGGCACGTTTTGTTAAGGAAAAAAAACATGAAAAATTTCTCAAAACAAAAAGGATTTGCACTTTCTTATCATTTTTCGAAAATCAAAAAAAAAAAAAAACGAAAAAGAAAATCCAAAAAGAGTTTACATGTTTCATCATTTTTTTCTAAAAATAGACACAAAAACATATTTTTCTCTAAATTAGATGTTGTTTTTTTTAATTCTCGCCCGTATCCAATCTACCCGAACTACGCATACCTGATTCTCGTCTTTCGGAGAGTGATACGTAGGCAACCCACATAGGGTTCGGTCTTCCTAGTAAGTCTTAGGTTTTTGGCTTCGCGGGGTCTTAGCTAAATCTTGCATGTTTAGCCACTTTTAGCCACATAGGTTAATTTTAGAAAAATAGTCACAATCATGTCTTGCATGTGTCCAACAGGAACGGTTATTGTCTCGCATAGCGTTCTAGGTCTTTAACTTTATTTTGTCTTAATTTTCTCATACAGGTGTGAATCTACTTACCGGAGTTTGGCATGACATACGCCTTAGGACCATCCAGTCAAGATCACTCATTCAGGAATTTGCTTAAGGATTTTTTATGTCATGTTTTGAGTCTGTTGTCTTTTTATGTCGTCTTTTACCTTCTAGTTTTGTACAATAATGCCAAGTCTTTTAGGTGGTATTAGAGTATGTCATAGGCTAGTTAAGTTTGTTGAGTCTTTTGTTATTGTATTTCATATTCTGCATTTGAAAATAGATGTGTTATAAATCAAAAATCCAAAAAAAGAGATTTTACGTTTTATATTTATGTTAGATGTTTTCTTTAGAATACTAACTCTAGAAGTTCAAAAAAAAAATCTTTTGTGGTTTTTCATAGGAAATTAATGTCTAGAACTCAGAATAAAAAATTACTTTTATACTTCCTTTTAGTACATTAACACTAAAAGATCAAAAAAAAGAGAATTTTCTTGTAATACTTCTTTAAAAAGTTTTCTTTAAGGTATTAATTCCAAAAATCCAAAAAAGATTTTCTTTTGAGATTATTGTTTGGGAAATTAATGAAAAATGATTTTGTTTTTATTTTCATTAGAACTTTAGGATATTGTACATAGAAGAAAAAAAATATACTTTATCTTTTGTTTATCTTTAAAGTTTCTTCTTTAGGTAATCAAAAACTAGAATCAAAAATATTTTTTTATCTTGTTCATTTCTCATTTCGAAATACTTCTTCGGGGATATCAAATGAAAATTCAAAATATTTTCTTTGGTTTATTCTTTAGATTTCCTCCTAAAAAAGCAATCAAAAAATATTTTTCTCTTCTAGTTATTTTTTCCGTAATAATTTCCCATAAAGTATTTGTCTCAAAAAAAAAAAAAGGAAAATCAAATATATTCTCGTTAAGCTTGAGTTTGGAATAGGTTATAGAAAATTAAGTCTAGAAAATTCAAAAAAAGGGAATTTGCTTCTTTTATTTCTCTTTTCTCATCAGAGTAGTCATTAAGGTAAAAAGGAAAAAAAAATAAGAAAAAGGGAATGTTAGTTTGTTTGCTTTATTTCCGATCTTCCCGAACTACACAAAGATCTGATTCATGCGGCGTCATGATACGTAGGCAACCTACATAGGGTTCGATCGAATCATTTTTTTATTTTATTAAAATAAAAAGGAAAAAAAAGGAAACAAACAAAAGAAAAAAAGAAGAAAAAAAAAAGATGAAATTGTGGGACGTGAGAAATGAGAGGAAAGAAAAGAGTGATAATTAGAAAGAAAAAAAGGGAAAGAAAATGAGCAAGCCAAGAAGTACTAGAAAAGAAAAGAAAAGAGGAGATTGAAATGAACAAAATTGGGATGATGCCAAGTGACCTTGTGACCCTGGAAGTTATTCTAGAACCGTTAATTGTTGCTAGGTGCATTGCACACAATGTGATATTTGCAGCTGTTAAATGCCCCTAACACTAACGTAATGACCTCATTTTGTTCCTTTTTGTTATCTCAAATTGAGCAGAAGGGTTGTTAGTTTGTGGTTCTTAAGGTAACTCATCCATACAACACAAGGTCAAAGAGCAAGGTAGTCATGACTGGCAAAGAGTTAGACACAAGAGTTGTTGACCCATCGAGGGAGTTTGTGAAATCGGAGTCTGAATTGAAAGAGGAGGTCCAAAGGGTAAAAAGCAGATGGCAGAAATGTATCAGTCTTGGGTCAGGGGGCATCCTCCACCTTCATTCCCCACTAAATTGAGATTTCACCCCTAGGAGACGTACTTCCTAGTTTGAGTCATTTATGTTCGGCTCTAGGAGACGCACTTCCTAGTCGGGTTCATTGACGTTTTACCTGTAGGAGACACACTTCCTAATAAAGGTCTTTCAAGTTATTCTTTTAGGAGATGTACTTCCTAAATTGAGAGTTCATTCATAGGAGACGCACTTCCTAGCTTGGTTCATTCAAGTTTCACCCCTAGGAGACGTACTTCCTAGTTTGGTTCATTCAGGATTAATTTTTAGCAGACGCATTTGCTAGTCAAAGTTTTTTTGTTTTACTCATAGGAGACGCATATCCTAATCAAGTCTTTAGTTTACTCTCTTCATTGCATCAATAGTATAAGTGGTTTACAATATTGCTAACAACTCACAAATCTTCCTAGTGCAATCTGGGGCAGAAAATTTTATTTGTTTTGATTGTAGGCACTCACATGGAAAACAAGAGAACACAGAAAGTTTCAGCAATCAGGCGACCACCTGGAGAAAAAGGGAAGACAATTCAAGTTTCAAGGGAAAATAGTTCAAGTTTCAAGGGAAAGCAGTTCCGAGGGAACACAGAAAGTTTCAGCAATCAGGTGCCCACCTGGAGAACAAGGGAAGACAGTTCAAGTTTCAAGGGAAGACAGTTCAAGTTTCAAGGGAAAGCAGTTCCAAAGGAAGATAGTTCAAGTTCAGCAATCAGGCGCCCACCTGGAGAACAAGGGAAGACAATTCAAATTTCAAAGGAAAGCAGTTTCGAAGGAGGACAGTTCAAGTTTAGCAATCAGACGCCCACCTGGAGAACAAAGAAAAACGGTTCACATTTCGAAGGAAGACAGTTCAATTTTTGGAAATAAGGCACCCATCTGGAAAACAAGGGAATTCACTTCAGAATGCAATTCAAGTCAGCAACAAAAGAAGCTCGCGGCAAGAATGCGAGTCAACAGTCAGAGATGATCAACGGAAGTTAGTCACAATCCAGAATAAAAAAAAAGAAACGCAAGAAGTGAATCCAAATGCAGAAGTTGATGAAAGATGTGAGTTGCTCAAGACATGACTGAAGTCATAAGCATGGTATGTCCGGTTTTGATCCGAAAAGCTGAAGAAGAATGAACTAGCACCTGCAACTAGCAAGCGTCAAGGTTCAAATTCAAAGTCTGCATGACGAACCATTCAAGACTCAAAATCAAGCTTCAGAAGACTTATAGATATGAATCTTGTAACTTACAGTTGACAGGCTTAGTTAGTCTTTTTTATTTTTTTATTTTGATGTAATAACAGGATCGTGGACCGGAACCTCGACGGAGTGACACCTCGATCGGCTCTCCACCTAGGTATACTCCATCATCTCACTCACTTCTGAACTACACGTGTCCTGATTCCTTTATAGCCAAGGATATGGAGGCAGCTCAGATACCAGGGCTTGGTCACATTCTCCTTTCTTTTAGCTTTTGGTCTCACTAAATAAGGGTCGGGTCAAAAAAACATGTCTAGTCGTTCTTTGCCTGAAATCTCTTCGCGTTCCCAGTCAAGGAGGGGCAGTTGTAGACATGTGATTTTTGACCTTCCCCAAGATTTTTTATATTTTAGCATGTAAATATTTAGTTTAGGCTTAATATCTTTATTTCAACTAATTTTGACTCTTTTACTTTATTTCGTCACAAAAAATAAAAATTACAAAAATATTTTAGTTTACGTATCTTTCATAAATTTTAAAAAAAATATATACAAAAATAGTACCTTATTTTTATTATTATATAATCTTGAAAACACAAAAATAGTTTCATGTTTAATATAGTTTAGTTCAATTAATTAAGATTAGTTTTATATTTTTATATTATAAATTGTATATTTAGAAGGAAGAATGAGTTTTGGGTTAGTTTATTCCATTTTAATCTCGTATTCCATTTTTTTAGTCTTTGGCCCAATTTTAAGGCTCAATAATACCAAGCTCAATACCCCTAAAACCCTAGGAAGACACTTAAAAATGACCCCTAAACCTAAGACTAAAGGAGCTGAAAATACACACAAATATATACCCTAAGATATAACCTAGACCTATAGACACCCTTAAAATCCGCCGTTACACCCCATCAGATTGGAGGTCCATCATTTTCTTCAGCCATTCAACACACATAAATGACCATCGTCACTCTGAATCTCTAACCTAAAGAAAGCCGCCAAGGACCTGTGCCTTTTCTCCACCCTTAGAGCACCCTTCACCAACACGACAACAACCGCCACAGCTGCTAACCCCAACTCCATCTCCAGTCAGTCGCAACACCAACCAGCACACCACAAATAGCTGTTCATCTCCTTCAACCCCTGAATACACTTAGACCTAAGAGAAGACATTCGTTTCTATCATCTTCTCCATGAAGACCAACCACAAAACCAGCTGTTGCTCCACGACCTCACACCAAACGACCCTCATCTCTTAACTCACTCTCAACTGGATCAAATGCCGATCTCCATCCCTTCCAATGACCCTTCCTCTCTAAAACACAATAGAACCACAAGTCCACCAGGAACCAGCCAGCTATTCTTCTCGGAAAAAAAACCACGCACACACACGCAAAACAGTTTTAAGCTGAGGTTGGTTTGAGGTCTTCACCGTCCATTCGAGGTTCCGTCGCCGGTTCGGAGTTCCGATCAGTGGCCTTCTGTTCTTGGTTTGTATTTTTGTTCGTGGTTCGTCCGGTCCGCGTTTTAAATTTCAAAAGTCGGAACAGAAGGTAATTGGTTGATTTGATCTGGATCTTGGATCTAATATTATCGTTTCTTTGCTCAGGATGCCTTAGCAGTATTTGGTTTCTGTGTTTTGTTCTTTTGTTATTATTGGTCTGTTTTTGCTCAATTTATATTAAGATGGAATTGTGGTTGATTTGTGTTTTAATATAGGATTCTGGTTGATTTGCGTTTCAATATGGAATTTTGGCTGATTTGTGTCGGCCTAACTATGTGCATACGACGTTGCTTCCGTGAATTAGTGTATCAAGTGTTTACTGATGTTTTATTTATTAAACAGACAAATATGCTGGATGATCGATGAACATGGGCTTGAAGTAAAACATAGGTCGTTAGTGTTCTAAATCTCTTGTTTAGGTAGATCATTTTATTTTGAATTCATGCTCCCGTTAATATCATATAGTTGCCCTCTTTTATTAACCCAGAAATAATTTTATAGTATTCACAAACATGTTAGTATACTTTAGGTGTATTTCGAATTTTTTATCGCGATTATGTACACGTTCGAGTGACATGATTACGACTTCTAAAAATGAATATCTGCAGCTTTGCTTTAGGCGCTTTTAATATATCGTCGTGATTGTGGACACGTTCGCGTGATATAATTATGATTCATTAAGGATATATTGAGGTGTGCCATCCATAATTAAATCACCTATGTCCCTCGCATTAATATTATAACTTAGGTATTAAGAATGAATATTCGTAGATTGCTTTAGGCACGAATTAATCTATCATCGTGATTGTAGACACGTTCGCGTGACATGGTTGCGATTTTAAAAACAAAATCGGAGTGTGCGTTCGCGCAACTTTGAATAAACATTCTTAATAATAATAAAGCGTTACTAATTGTGGACACGTTCGCGTGACATGATTTTTGACGGCCCAAATAAATGAGTACACGTACACGTGACCTGTTTTCAAGATAATTTCTTAATTAAAAAGGCAAAAGCACATAGGTTCTAAAAGTGAGTAATTAAACAATTTGATTAGGCAGAATACATAGTTTACCTCCGGAACTATGGACCAAATTCCTGTGACACACCTTTTGGGAACAAAAATTACCTTACACACTCAACCTTTTTCGAGTGTGTCTAATACACACCTCTTTAGTGTTTGACCACTTTTTTCTCAGCAAGTGTAATCACGCACTAATAATAATGTGGCACGTGTGATTACCCTTTTGTAAAAAATAAAAAATACTTGAAATTATAATTATATCCTAATTGCCAAAATAATCTTCCATCTTCTTCATCTTCCCCAAGCTATACCACCATGGCTGCTAACTCTCCAAAGCGAAACACCGATGCAAAAAGAAAAAAAAATACCACTACCTCATCCTACCACATTTAAGACCCACCACCCCAACCGCATAAATTCCCCACTAATCTTCATTTTCTTTGCCCCATTCAACACCCCGACAATTTAAATTCACTATTACTCTCTATTTTTTTGCCGTGTTCAACATTCCACCCATTTAATTATAAAACTCAGATTTGTCTGTGCTATAATTTTGAAAACTGGTAATGTCTCTTCCAGTTCATGAGATCATAGACAAGGTCTTCGTCATTGCCATATATAAATAAGACTTCAGAAAAAGGACTGCATATCAAAGTTGTTAGAGAGAAAAAAATAAAACTCGATTGGGATTATTCTGTATCTAGTTTATCAAAACTAGAAAAAGAGCAATCATTCTGGGATTAAATCACCTTCCTTATTATTTCAAGAAGCTAATCAAAATCTAAATCTGAAAAAACACCCAATCTCAAAAACAATTGTTAATTTGGAGATTTGAATCGAGAGTCATAACCAAAATATATTGGTGTTCAAATATGGAAACTCTGGTTCTTTGTATTTTCTCGTTCCCCTTTAGATCTTGGGGGAAAAATCTGGGGGGGGGGGGGTGTGGTGTTGTGACAGAAGAACCTGGAAAAGAATTGATGAAATCTTTTTAGAAAATAAAAAAATAAAAAATGAAAAATCTGCACAAATAGTTTCCAGATGACGATTTAGATACAACATGTTAACTCTTCACTCGCCTCTTAAGCGTGTATCACGAGTGTAAAAGTAGTGTGTATTAGATACACTTTGGAAAGGTTGAGTGTGTAAGGTAATTTTTGTTCCCAAAAGGTATGTCACAGGGATTTGGTCCATAGTTCCGGGGGTAAACTATGTATTCTGCCATTTGATTAAGCCAATTATGATCATAGCGACTGTGCTAAAACCAAGAAACTTGGGAATGCCTAACACCTTCTCTCAGGTTAACAGAATTTCTTATCCAGATTTCTGTGTTCGCAGACCATAAATAAGAGCCAACTTCCTCGATTTGGGATTTTAACCGGTGACTTAGGACACCATAAATTATCCCAAGTGGCGACTCTGAATTTAATAAATAATTCCGTTTTGATTGTCACTTAAATTGGAAAAAACTCCCTATATCCCCTCCAGGGGTAGAAAAAGGAGATGTGACAGATGATAAATTGGACCCTCCGATTTTACCGTATACAGATAGTCCCCGCATTTGTTATAGTAGAATGATAAGAAACGACATTGATAACCATCTCTCAGAATTTCCCACGACAATGTTATACTAATGATGTCATACTTATGACATAAGCCTTTGTGACAACCGAGGCATCCCGCTGAGTTGTCTTTTCAGTGCCATTCAATATACTCCTGATTCTCGTCGTTCTAAGCGATAATATCGCCACCGATTCAGTTCCAAAAAATGCATTGATTGCGCCTGACGATACGTCTTCCAAAGACATTGACCGCGCCGTCGGTTACATTTTTTCAAAGTGTATTGATTGTGTCTGTCGGTTACTCTTCCCTTTCTCTATAAATGGGAGCTTTCTGGAACCAATTCTTTATTCAAGTGTTTTCAAATTAGCCTTTCACCCTTCTCTTCTCCTCATCCTCATCCGTCATTTTCCCTTATGTTTGAGGCCCGCGACATTAAGGTTATACGGTGGCGTTCTTTTCAGCCATGCCATGGCCTTTTGCCTGGGCTTTCCTTTGCCGAGCAAGATTACACTAACTTGTCGTTATTGTTGTTGTTGTTGTGGTTATTACTGTTATCGTTGTTGGCTCGAGATGATGAGGCGAGGGGGGGGGAGGGGGGCAATTTCTTCAGACTTGGGATGATATTTGGACTTTGTACCGCTACTCACGAAGGTGTTTGGACTATACACCGCTGCTAACCATCCTACCGGGCCTGGTTTGGCACTTCATCCCTTTTGCTTTCCTTGGGGTGAAGTGGCGCCTCTAGCCGGTAACTTGAACGACACAATGTCCCAAGAAGTGGACTCAAAGTAGTTGTGCAGGTAAGGCTGACGCTTGCCAAGTCTTCTATCAGGCCGTGATCTTCTTGGCCTCGTAGAGCTTTTGCTCTTTGGCGGACTATGGATTTTGCTTCATCTTTTTCCGCTTCTTCACTTTTCTCTTCTCCATCTTCTCACTTTCCTCTTCTTCATCTTCTCCCTTGGAGATACCATTTTGGAGGAACGAGATGAGACCCCCGAGGAGGTGATGCTTAAAGATACTGTCGCCGATGATGTACCCCCGAGAATAGATTAGACTCTAGGATTTTCTTATATATGTACCTTTTTGCTTCTTTGTTGTTGTGTAAGGACCCCTCGTGGGCTTTTGTAATCATATGTAAGGACCCTTTGTGGTCTTTTGTAATTATGTGCTTATGAATACAAAGATTTTTCTTCAATTTGCCTATAAATTATGCTATATTTCTTTTTATATGCGTTTATGGAGAATTTGAATGCATGACTCCACCAATTGGTGTGAGTACTGAGCCTGGGGGCGAGCATTTCCTCTGGCTCTTGATTGATTAATTCGATTCCCTGTAAAACCCTTTACCGTACCTTGGACTGAGCCCAGATTGGTTTGATAAACTCGTGTCGTCGGGATCCCCGACTTTTTAATTGGATTAGGGTTTCGAAATTTCGCTACGAGACTTAGCCTATTAGACCCCGCGGTAGTCTTCGATGGGGGGATTTGCTCGGACACCCAAGAATAAAGGTAGCCTTTAGGCTTTCGGTAGTAGTCCCCGAGTGGGGTTTCGCTCAGGCTCGGGCTATGTGGAGACTTGTTCTGAACTTAGAGTAGATAGTCTTAAGGCATTACAGATAGATCTCAGACGAGGGCTTATCCGAGTTTAGATGGTACCTCGAGGCCAAGCCCATACAAGTAGAGTTTTAGCGCTTGTTTTATTCTTAAGAGAAGCCCTCGAGATCGGGAACCATCCCGAGTCTTGTAATGATATCAGTGGCTTCCTAGAGCCTAACTTCTTTTATGGAGGTCCTCGAGATCGGGTACCATCTCGGGACTTGGTTGATGCGGGGTCTTCGACCTTGAAACGTCGTATGGCGATGTTGAGTGTATGATATGGTTATAAAATGACCGAGGTATTCTGTCGGCGTATCTTTCCAAAGCAATAAAAGCTTTAGCCAATATTTTTAGTCGGCCTTTGAGGCAGGCCAGTGGTCGCCACTTTTCCCATATATAGGGTTGCCTTCACCCTTTTGGAGATTTCGCTATTCTGAGTGGTTATCCTCTTTCTTAGAGTTCTCCTCTCTTGCGCCAATTTTCCTTTAATTCAAAGCTTTCACCCAAGTCTTCATTTTCCCTTTCTTCATTTTACCATAGCCATGGTTGCTATGCCCGAATACGCTTGGCAAGGAGAAGGGAGCCTCGCCTCTGGGCACTTTGCTTCGGGAGGGAATCTCCCGTTAGAAGAGACTCCCAACGTTCGAGTTTATTGGGGCTATGCCTCAAACTTCATTTCTTTAATAGGAGAGGAGCACCTTGAGTTGGCGAGGAAGGACTATGGATGGGGAGAGAAGGTAGCATTACGAGTACCTTCCCCGGAGGAGAGCATAATGGACCATGCCGAGGGATTTTTGAACATGTATATGTACCCCTTTATGCTGGGCCCTGTTGATGGGGTTGTGCTCGACCTTTGTCGAAAGTACTAGGTTACCATGGCGCAGATTCACCTGTCATTTTGGCGGATAGTATTGATGATGAGGTTCTTTGCGGAAGAAGCAAGTCTCGAATTCACTCTCAGTCATCTCATCAGGTTGTATCGGCCCTTTCACCATTGACGCCTGCCGACCATGTGATGCCAATCCACCATGCCTTTCGTTGTTGACGACAAAGAAGACGGAGATCGGGGATGGATGAGCCAACTTACAATGAGCGTAAGTGGCAAACTTTATCTAAGGATAGGTGGGAGGCAAAACACCACGGTATGTGCTATGTGATTTCCCCCCCCCACTTTTCTCTCGGAAGGGCGCTTTTTCTTTCTGCGTACTAACTCTATTATCATAGGCATTGGATAGTCCCTCAAAATGAGGTCGTTCCCTTTAGGAGAGGGAGAAAGATTACCAGATTCCGGGCTAAAGACTGATAACAACAAGCAAGAAATGCCTTTGCAGGGCGACGACGCTCAAAGCAAGAAAACCCAGACCGGGGGCTCGGAGAGGATGTATTGACTGAGCCTGCTTTACCCACGATTTATGGTTTTAGAAAGGCGGTTTCTCCTCCGCTGCCGTCTTATTTTTCCGTCGAAGGTACTTCGAGGCATGAGAGTTATCTGTCGCCGATTCTTTCTCCCATCGAAGGTACTTCGAGGGATACTCAAAACCCGGGATCATATACACTGAGCGACCGTATCTATTACAAAGGATCCCCTTTATATATGAGGGAGAATCCCAACATAGTATAAGTGCATTTATTACAAAGATATAGGGATGTGACAGCTAGTTGACACCATGATTCGGGTCTGAACATAGCTCAGTAAACTTTGTCAGCTCTAGTTGTGCACCTTGGAAACTCCCCATTGTGCACCTTGGGAACTCCCCACTTTCTCTCTATGACTGTCGGTCTGTACTGTCCCGTGATCGAGCGTCGATAGCCCTCGAGAGATGAAAACTCGACCGTGGTTTTGAGCCTTCAAGATGTCATAACGATGGAAAATTGGACCATTCGATTTTACCGTATACAATTATGAAGGCTTTTGGGTTACCGTAGGATACCGTATGGGTAAGTGGTTAAACCTTTACTTAAGCACTCCATCTTTCATTTCTCGGCTCACACTTTGCAAATTTTTTAGAGGCACTTTTTTTTCATTGGGGACTAGAGAGACTTAGCATCACTCTTTCTTGATTATTTCATTCTTTTACTCCTTTTTTTGATTTCTCCATATTTGGGATCATTACCTCTTTTTGAATCCATTCAACCCTTCCACTTATTTAATTTTTGTATTTTTCTTATTGTTCTTTTCTTTTTTTGCCTTCTCTTCTCATAGAGATCATTTCTTTTCTCTTTTTCTGCCTTGATACCTTTTTCAATTTCCTCATCTTACCCCAAACTTACATTTTAAGCCATTTGTTTCACAAGAGTGTTAAGGAAATCTCGGGTGCCAAGAGAGGGTCACGACACAATAGGTAAAGGTTTGTAACATGGTTATCAAATTTGAAAGGCTAGAAGGTAAAAGGGGTCGACTAGGGATAATGACATTGGTTGGCAATAGAAAACTCAAACAAGCTAATAAGAGCCTGCAATCACTTCTCAAACCAAGCAAAACTTAGGATTTTGCATTGAAACACATTCCGAGCAAGTTCTAGACTCCGCATGGATACTTGGAGTAGCAATAATTCATCTCACCTCTCACGTAACTAGATTGTAAAAGAGGACAGAGTAGAGCGCCCACAATGACCACATTCATGTTTAAAGATTACAATGGTCCAATTAAATCACTCGGTGATTGCCAAAGTCAACACAAGAGTCACAAAGTCACTAACAAAAGATATTTCTTTCAAAAACCTTGTCTCTAACCATAAGCACGTAGTTAAGTTTGCTGGTGCCAATTGAATCATGGTTGACTCTTTGAGCATGACTTAATTAGGTCTCTTTATTCATTATTACTACTATTATTATTTAAACTAAAAAACTGACGCATTCTCTTATGAATGTTGTCACACCATCCATCACTGTGACGAGTCATCCGGTTCACACAACAACTACCTTTGGAAAGAACCGTGACATTAAGAAAATCAAAGGCATATTATATACTAAAACCTAAAAGGAAGCTACTAAAGAAAACAAGAGCTAATACGCTACTAAAACATAAAACGAAGTTAGTAAGCAAAAACAAAGATAAAGAAGCTAACGAGTAAAACTACTAAAGATAGAATGAATACACATAGTAAGAGATAGACGAAGCTATATACATACAAAGAAAAAAAAAATAATATCATCAAATTATTACAGGCCAAATGTATCACAGTACCAAATGTGTCAAATAAACACCACCCCCTTCCCGAATAACAGTAAGTATTGTCCCCAATGCTTAGCAATGTAAGAGTAAAAGAGGGAAGACTGAAGAAAACTCAATATGGCTCCTTGGAATCTTTGTGTCCCCTGCAATGTCATCACCCTTAAGATCAGCCAACTGAACCTCATTATCATCAACTGTAGCTATGGCTAGGTTGGCGAACATCTCACGCACTGCAGTGTTGGTAGCAAGGTCCTGCTCTTCAGACTGGCCAGCTAGTGCTACTAGTGTAGATGGTGTTGTAGGATCTAGGGCAGAATGGTGTGGGTCCAGCAGCATATCAAAGGGAAGATATCTGGCTATAGCAATACTAGTCACCTCTCTAGAGCTTGTCCACTAATTTGTTGCTAGACTAGGAGTTCCTCATCTTCTTTACTTCGTTTACCACCTCTTCAATCACCGACTCTTGCTGTACCAAGGTGTCCATGATAGTCTTCTAATTCTCAAAGATTTTTTTCAATGTCTCCTCAATGTCAAAAGGACCTCTGATGCCTGTGAGATAGATAGCGTTGCAACCGTACTTGATAAGTCAGTCAGCTTTACAGTGGTTGTCTGCATCCAGTTGTTGAGACTCACGAATGTCTAGAAGACTCACAATGTAGATAGTGGATGATGAGGCACAACCACTAGCTTCAAAGCCGAGGTAGAAGCTGTGGCAGGAGCTGCAGTAGGGGCTGTGGAGAAGGGTGGAGGAATATCTGCGGCACTGGAGGAAGGCTCGACTAAAGTGGATGGAACATCAACTGCCTCAACATCTACATAGCTAGCTCATCAGACATGCCCGTTCTGATAGGAGGGTAAACTTCTTCTTCGGATTGTTCGCATCCATCAGTGAAGCCAAAATCAAGCCTACGCACCTCCAAATCAATATCTGGACACACTCTCAAGCCCAAAATCACCATACAGAGCTATCAGGACCATCGAAACTCTATTTCAGAATAATTTACACATAAATCAATATCCGATCAACTCTTTCCACTTAGGCTACCAAACTTGGGATTAAGTGTCCCAAATAATTTTGAAATATCTCTGGAATCAAACCAACTACACTAGTAAGTCACATAACAAAAAGAATGAACACAAAATAAGAAATAAATGGGAAAATATGGCTATAATACTCAAAACGACCCGTCGGATCGTTACAAGAGGGGGTGGGGGTGGAGGGAACAGATGTGCAAAATAAAGTGAGGAGGGCATACACAAAAAATGCAGCTCACTTCCTTTTCTTCCTCTAACAACAAGCCTTAAAAATCCCAGCAATTCACCCACCAAAAACCATCCACCATCCTCCATTAAAACCACGTTAAAAGCTCCTTGAAACTCCATAAAAATGCCATAGAAAATCTTCCCAAACATGACCTCAAAACAGCCCAAAAAACGAGCTGGAAATCCACCCCCAAACCCCAAACAGATCTGAAAATCTGTTCAAAAACCACCAAATAATAGCCCCAAAAAGCCTCTATATCAATCCTCAAATCTATCAAAAATAGTCCAAAGAAAGAGCTCCAAATAACCACCAAAACTCCACCCAAAATGCAGCAAAATCCAGCCAAAAAGCGCAGCAAAAATCGGGTGCAAAATATCTCGAACAACATAGCTGCGAAAAGTGTCTGTAAACCACCCCTTAACCATCTAAAAACCTCCTTTAACATAGCTCCAACAATCCAGTTGCGTCACATTGCTAAAACCAGCCACGAACTCCACCTGAAACCAACGAAGCACACAAAAATACTGTCATTGGGTTCTTCCAGGATAGTCCAATTGAGGTTAAGCTCGAAGCTCTTGGTTTGAGAGGTCATTGGAGGTTTCCTCTGGAAATTCAAGGTCTCTAGTTGAACTTCCGGTCGAAGGTCTCATTTTCAATTCATAACCACTTGTAGTACCGAGTTATTCACTTTGAGTTCTTGCTAATTAAATCAAATACCGAAGAAAGTCACTGCACATTAATATTAAGGTTCACCTTTTATGTTTTCATCTATTAACTTGATATTTTCACCATAGGATGCTTTGTTTTCATCTTCAAGTGTGTTCCCGACTTCATTCATTGATTACGTACTTATATGTTGGTTCATATTGATTTGCTGACATTTATTAGAATTTCAATTTTGTTTGTTTCTGTTTGTCTTGTTGTAATAGCTCGTTAGCTTTCGTGGATTTCATGAGTAGTTTGGGATATGGAGGATCTGTTTTGATGAGATTTAGTGATGAAACCATGATTAAAAATAATTAATAAATTTGTTGAAAGAATATGCACGCACCAGATTGTAGAAGTGCACTTTTGAGATTATCTGTTAAGGTAGTGAGCAATCCGCTAGTTAGGAAATTAGGCCATTTGGTTCAAATGTAAATTTCAATAATTGAGATGTTTTCTTTTACTAGTAGGACTTAAGGCAATCAAACTTCCTTTGCGTCAGTTGGATTATGTCATGACCCCAATTTCTCACCTTAGGATATCGTGATGGTACCCAATCTCTAAGAAGAGGTAAGCCTAACACATAATGATTTAATAACAGAATTGAACAATTTAATCATTTATCATTAATCATTTAATGACATACATAGCCGCAAGCGGCCAATAGTTATACATTTTTCCAAAATCGGTAGTATGGAGTCATAAACACCACTAAAACAAACTAGATTTCTAAACACAATACTGTTTTGAATTAATATTTAACAGTAGCATAATGAAGTATGATGGTGACTCCATGGCCTGCGAACGTCAAATTGGTATACCTTGAAGTCTCCCGTTGCAGGCACAACTTTCAACAGCATAATCAGAATACCTAGATCTGAACAAAAAAGTGCAGAAACGTAGCATGAGTACACAACAACGGTACCAGTAAGTATTAAGTCTAACCTCGGTAGAGTAGTGATGAGGCTAGGTAAAGATACCTACTAGACATAAAAACTCGTTCAAGATATACCTAAGCTAACAATGGAAAGAACATCAATATAAGACCAACGACGGAAAAATTATTGATTTACAACCAACAATAAAGTAATAGAAGCATAAATGGCAGCAAGTAGTAAACAAGTAATAAAGAAGCAACATAATAAAACACCTATGAGATGTAAATGAACTCAAATAATCAACAAACGGGTGGCAACTCAAATAATCAAATCGCTCCCAATGCACTGACTTACAAGAAGAATTACCCCGAGGCACCACACCTCATAAACCACATGTCATGAACCACAATTTCCAAATCTTACATATATCACACCTCGTGCCCACAATAACAATCACCTTTGCACGGCGAAGCCCACATGATACCATGTACTTTGCAATCATGATAAATATTAATTTAGTGGAACGAAAGGTATATTTAGACACCATAAAATATAATAACAATCTTGAATAAAGTAAGGTGTCAAATGAAATAATGTGTTTATTTTATAAAATCAAGTAAAGTAAAATAATATATAATTTGTACAAAATAGAGTATAAGATGGGTTTAGTTCAAAAATCAATAGAATTGAGTAAAAGTATCATTTTTAAACAAAGCAAAACATAAGTTAAATTAACGAATTAAATATATCATTTGTTAAACAAAAACATGATAATAATTTTAAGTAAGGTAAACATCTAACAGGGTGATCAACATAATTTGAGAACCCAATTATAGTAAAAGTGCGATAACCATTTAGAATAATAAGGCACCGAGTGGGGTAACGAGTTCTATCTTAAGAGAACATAGAATAAAGCATGTTAATAATTCATTTATTTGAACCATTATGTTACCAACAACTAACTACTATATGATACAGTGACTTCATGCAATTAAATTCACATTGACAATCAATTCACCAAGTTATAACGGAGGCACAAATTGGCATGTTAAATCAACACAACAAATCACGTAGAATGCATGACTCACACAAGAAACCACAATCATTCTACCACAAAGATAACAACAAATAACCAAATACAATCAAAATGCGGATGAATGATTGAAGAAAGAATAATGACCGTTCAAGTCAATAAGTTATTAAAACATGGAATGTACAAATCACAACCGAGGTCCTCATATTCACATTTCACAATTTCAATCACAATCTTTCCTTATATCACGCGTGAGCCTTACATTTAGTTTTAAAAATTATTTTTCCTGAAATAGCTACACGCGTTTTAGCCCACCTTATTTTACCGCATGACTTCAAGTAGTTCCCTTATTAGCAACACGCATATCAAGCCCACCTTATCTCACCGCATATGTATCAATCCCTAGCCTTATACCACCACATGCGTATCTATATCACAACACAACCACAACTCGTACCACAAGTTCCCATATGCCACAACTTGCCACCGACTCAACAACATCAATATTTCCACAACAGATAGCGCATGACTCAATCAAAATGTGTACAAGAATTTCAATAATAACAAAATAAATGATAATGCTAAACAAGGAAAGGTATCTCAATAATTAACAACTTCTCCTCAATGTGATAATGGTTATTACACCATCAACACCAATTACTCAACAAGATGATATTCCATGAAATAACAACTTCAACAAAACGTTATTCAACGATTAATAGGTAACAAGACAATAAGAAAGGCAATAACTTTAATAAGAACAAGTTCTAACAGCGTCAAATAGAGCATGTAAGAGTAGAATAAGAATGAGGGACATAACTTAATTAATGGCATGGAAAGAGTCTACTTAATCTAAACGGTCATATACCACATATAGCCCGTGTACCACTCATCACCTTGCGCACACGCCTTCACATAATATAAAAAGCACAATCAAACCAAATCCTAAGGGGTAGTTTCCCCCACTCAAAGTTAGACAATATACTTACCTCAAACAAGCCCAATCGATAAAGGTCGAATCTTTACACATTTACCCAAAGTCAACCAAAAAGTCAAACTCAGGCTCGCACCTCGGAACCTAACAAAACTAATAAAATCCATTAACTAATTCAATTACGAGTCCAACTATACTAATTTCACTCAATTCTGACTCCGAATCAGTGTTCAAAACTCAAAAATTACTTTAGAAAAGTTTAGACAAAATCTCCCAATTTGTCTTTTGAAATCATCAATCAAATACTAAAAACGAACATTGACGTTACACCTTATGCGTACCAAGGTGATGTATAATGAATATGAGACTTGTTAATCATGATATAAATGAGTTTAAAGTAATAATATGACTATATATGATGTTTGGATAGAAAATATAAAGTTTGGAAAAAATCATATTTAAGTTGCGGAAAAATCGACTAAGGATTTGCCTTGTAACGAAGCTCTTTGAGCAATACATTTCATGTTCTATGTGTGGAATTTTAGGGACATACTCTATACCAAATTGAATGTCTTGTAATGTAGTTTACGCTCTTAACCGTTCGTTCATAGGACATTCGGATAAAAAGATATAAGCGTCAGAAAATGGGCCAATACTAGGGTGCCAAGCTAACACCTCTTTGACTTTTCAAAAGTTGATATATAGGTCTTAAGTCATCTCACTCTTCATTTTTATATAGAACCCAACCAGAGAACACCCTTATAACCTATCCTTGAGCTCTCTAATAGAGTTTCAAAGAATATTAACATCCAGGGTAAGAAATCGAGAAGAGATAATATCCGAACGATTCCTACGATGTAAGTATCATTATTCCGCCTCTCTTTTTCTTTATAGTTCGAGTTTTGGAATGTGCTTCATACTTACGAATGTCTAATTTCTGTATTCAAGTGTTTAAATATCAAGTAAGGTTGATAAATTTGTTTCCTAATAGTTAGAATTCACGGGACGGTGATCGGAAGCCGTGAGTTCAATTTATTTCACTTTTAGTGGTCTGTTTTGTAGTCCACTCGTGTTGGACTATTGTGCTGCTGATTTATGCAGTTTAAAATGATAAAATGGAATGGAGAAATGCTAGATGTTGTAGGGTAGTAGGTTGGTCACTAGCCGTTGCAGTTTCATGCTAATTGATAACTTGTTGATTGGGTGTATTATGGTATATTTGGAGTTTTTGTTATATTGAAGGTCCTGAATTGTAATTAGGTTGGTTTTGAGTTTCTGATTGTATTGTGTTTGTATCTAGATTATAGTAGGCTTGAGGGAGCAGTAAAATAAGGGGAAATGCTGCCCATTTTATTTTAAAACCGAGTTATCGTTTGAGATACGTGATATACTAGCACCATCTAAGTTGTACATGTATTTATTTGTTATAGGTTGGTGCGCTAGTTGTCATAAGCTTGTTGTTGAGTTTCATTGATGACTTGAGTTGTGTTAAGTCTATCCCTTCTTTACTTTTGGTATGATCCATATTATACAACGAAACGCTAGCACACAACTTTCACAAATGATTCTCTTTCTTAGAACTACTAGGGTTGCCTGTGTTCTGAATTACCCATATGTCCTACTATCATATCGTTTGTTCATAGGTCTCAGGACATTCCGAGAGATCTTATTCAGTTAACTTCATTATGCATTGCATCCATTTATACATGTATATTGACCCATGACCAGATGGCGTTATATACACATATAGTATATGTATATGGGGTATGGGGAAAGGTTATGGCGTTATATACACACCACCACCTGATCAGCTGGTATATGTTTATGATTTCTCCCACAGAGGCTGAGATTATATGAATGGGATGCCCTTAGAAGCTTGACGATGTTACGTACGCATATACCTATGCATGATATGACATTTATATGTATATGCATGACATTATAAATGTTTCATAATTCACAAAGCTAGTCAGACTTACAGGTTGAGTCATTTACTCCGTGATTCTTTCATGTCTATTATATACTAATTTTATGCCTAACATACTCGGTACTTTATTCATACTGACACCCTTATAGCTTGGGGGCTTGCATTTCATGCCCGTAGGTGCAGTTAGACAGACTAACGATCCCCCATCTTAGGATCCTTACTCAGCAAGAGTTGGGTGCTCCATTTGATCTGGAGCTGCTATTGAGTTTTAGTACAGTACTTTTGTATACATATGTGTATGACGGGGCCCAGTCCCGTCCTTTATATAGTTGTACACTTTGTTAGAGGTCTGTAGAAACTCATGTAAAGTTGGATAGTATGTGGCCTTGTCGACTCGCCCTACCGTATTCCATATATATATATATATATATATATATATATGTGTGTGTGTGTGTGTGTGTGTATGTGTGTGTTTTGGGTATGTTTTACCACGTATGTTGTTCATATGAATCAGTAGTTTATTTCCAATCGTTATGCATGACCTACACTTATTTCATGTTTATATCTTAGACATATGCTTAGGGGTGTTCGATAGATAGAAATCGGGAACTCATCACGGCCCATCGGTTTGGGTCGTGACAAAAGTGGTATCAGAGCAGTTCCATCCTAGGGTTGTCTACATACAGTGTCTAGTAGAGTCTTGTTAATGAGTGTATTGTACACCACACTTATAAATAGGAGGCTGGAGGACAAATAGGATGTTATCCTCCCTTATTATCTTAGATTTGCGATATGAGGATTCATTTTCCTAATGATATGTTATGTTTTCAGCAATGCCCAAGAAGGCTACAGCCATCCAGAAGGGCAAGTACGTGGCTGATGAGACTACAAGTTAAGCTCCACGAGTTACCAGGGCTCGGGGAGAGTCGCATAGTGAGACTCCATATTATACTTCACATACCCTATCCTCTCTAGAGGAGATCTGAGGGAAACTAGATCCAATGTCCACTCCAGTGCCTCCAACTCCTCAACAAGATGCACTGGGTCAGGAGATGAGAGATGTTATTTAATGACTTGATTAGTGGCTGCACAGGCTTGACGCTAGGGGGTCGTCAGTGCGATGGTTCGTGATTTCATTAATTTGGACCCTCTGATATTCACTGGAGCAGGTCCAAACGAGGACCCTCAGGTATTTATTGATAGGACACAGAGGACTTTGAGGTATTGAGGCCACTCCGACTGAGTCAGTAGAGCTAGATTCCTATAGACTTTGGGATGCTACAATTAATTGGTACGAGTCTTGGGAGTTGTCCAGAGGTGAGTATGCCCTTCCAGCAGTATGGCAGGAGTTTACCAAGGATTTCTTCGTCATTATTTGCAACCAGAGCTTAGACAGGCCAGAGTTGATAGGTTCTTGACCCTTTTGTAGGGTAATATAAGTGTTCAGGAGTACAAACTTCAATCTGATTCTTTGAAAAGGTATGCTCCCACTATTGTAGCTGCACCTGCTTAATGACTATAAATCAGTCTCACTTCATCTAGGCATTGATATTTCTTGTATCCAGGCATACACTCAGGGTGTAGAGGAGTGTAAGAAGAAGCAAATGGCCGATCGTGATCATGATAGGGACCAGAGTAAGAGAGCAATATTTTCATGTCCTTCTAGTAAGTGTCGAGCTGGTCAGAGACTACAGTACCCAAGGTATCTTGCCCAACCATCGGCTAGGGCACACCCTCAGTTTGACTGTAGGAGATTTGATCGTTCCACCTGTCTAGGGCCCAGCCAGAGTTCTAGGGCCTCCAATTCTCAGTATAGCAGTGAGTGAAGTCAGATAAGGCCACCCTTGCCACGATGTGCTTAGTGTGGTAACCAGCATGCTAGGTAGTACCTCGTAGTGTTGGGTGTTTGTTAGACTTGTGGTTATCCAGGCCACGTTATGAAATATTGTTTGATGAGAGGTGGTGCAGGTATAGTTGAGCCAGTGAGATCTGTAGCTGGTTCGTCATCATCAGTACGCCCCGCTGGGCAAGGTTCACAGGCACCAACCGGTCAAGGTAGAGGCAAAAATGGAGCATCTAGCTTGAGCGATCCTCAGAACCACGTTTATGCATTAACGGGTCGACAGGATTAAGAGTCGTCACCTGATGTTGTTATAGGTATGTTATAAGTCTCCTCATATGATGTATATGCATTGATTGATCTAAGTTCCACCTTATCATATGTCACTCCGTTAGGGTCTACCAAGTTTGGGATAAAACTTGAGTTGACTAGACCTTTTGAGGTGTCTACACCTCTTGGGGATCCAATGATAGCTAGACAGGGATATAGAGATTGTATAGTAGTAGTTCATAGTCATTTTACTATAGAAAACCTTATTGAGGTAGATATGGTAGTATTTGATGTTATAATGGGTATAGATTGGTTTTTTTCTTGTTATGCTAACGTTGATTGTAGATCAAAGATGGTTCGATTCTAGTTTCTAGAAGAGCCAGTTCTATAGTGGAAAGGTAATATTGCATCCCCGAGAGATAGGTTTATTTCCTATCTCAAGGAAAGGAAAATGATCAGAAAGGGCTATATTTATCACTTAGTTCGAGTACAGGATGTGAAAGCAGAGTCACTGACCCTTCAGTCTATCCCAGTGGTTAATGAGTTTCCCGATGAGCTTCCAGGCCTTCCGCCAGAGCAGGAGATTGAGTTTGCTATTGATACATTACTAGATACTCAGCTGATATCTATTCCTCCTTATAGAATGGCATCTGTAGAATTGAGAGAGTTGAAAGAACAACTGAGGGAATTGCTTGATAAAGGCTTTATTAGACCTAGTACATCACCGTGGGGAGCACCTGTGTTATTTATGAGAAAGAAAGATGGTTCCTTGCGGATGTGTATTGATTACAGATAAGGCGATGATCAAGAATAATTACCCGCTCCCGAGGATTGATGATTTATTTGATCAATTGCAGGGTGCCAGGTGTTTCTCGAAGATAGACTTGAGGTTCGGGTACCATCAGGTAAAGGTTAGAGAGAAAGATATTTCAAAGACAACATTTGGGACCGGATATGGGCACTTTGAGTTTCGTGTTATATCATTTGGTTTGACCAATGCCCCAGTAGTATTCATGGACTTGATGAACTGTGTATGTTTATTCTCGTTCAGAGTATGAGCATGCAGATCATTTATGTACTTTGCTTAGAGTTCTACAAGAATGGAGGTTGTACGCAAAATTCTGTAAATGTGAATTCTGGTTGAATTCTGTAGCTTTCCTTGGACAAATTATTTCAGATGAAGGAATTTGCGTTGACTCAAAAAAGATTAAGGCAGTAAAGAATTGGCCTAGACCCATGACACCGAGAGAGGTTCGTAGCTTCCTGGGTTTGGTAGATTATTACAAGAGAATTGTAGAGGGCTTTTTTCTCTTTCATAACCATTGACAAAGTTGACTTAGAAGGAAAATAAGTTTAAGTGGGCTGATGTTTGTGAGCAGAGTTTCCAAAAATTGAAGGACAGATTGAGTTCCAAAATAGTTCTGACACTCCCAGAGGGGACCGATGGTTATGCTATCTATTGTGACACTTTAGGCAATGGATTGGGTTGTGTACTGATGCAACATGGTAAGGTTGTAGCTTATACTTCTAGAAAACTAACTAAGCACGAGAAGAATTACCTGACTCACGATCTAGAGTTAGCCACGATTATTCATGCACTAAAGATGTTGAAGCACTATTTGTATCACATTCATGTTGATATCTATATGGATTGTAATATGTCTTCATGCAAAAGGAATTGAATTTACGTTAGTGGAGATGGTTGGAGATACTGAAAGACTATGATGTTGATATTTTATACCATCCTATGAAGGTAAATGTAGTAGCCGATGCCCTTAGCCGTAGATATATGGGTAGCCTATCATATTTACAGCCAGAGAAGAGTGAGATAGCCCATGAGATTCATCAGCTAACTAATATGGGAGTTCGATAACTAGATTCAGGTGATACCGAAGTTACTATTCAGGATACGACAACATCCTCTTTAGTAACTGAAGTGAAGGAATGCCAGTATGAGGATCCTGTGCTAGTTCATTATAGAGATACAACCTCTCAAAAGGAGAAGACACTATTTGGGATTAAAGGAGATGGAGTCCTCACATTTCGAGGTCGATTATGTATTCCTAATGTGGCAGGGTTGCGCCAGCAGGTTATGGGAGAAACTCATTATTCTTGTTATTATGTTTATGTAGGAGCAACAAAGATGTATCATGATATCAGGGAAGTATACTGGTAGGACGAACTCAAGAAGGATATAACAGAGTTTGTTGCTCTATGCCCTAATTGTCAGCATGTTAAGATTAAGCATTAGAAACCCGGTGGATTATTTCAGGCTATAAAGATTACCATTTGGAAATGTGAGGTAATTAATATGGATCTCATCATAGTCTTACCTCGTACGCAGCGTAAGTTTGATTCTATATGTGTGATTGTTATAGACTTACAAAATCAGCCCATATTCTTCCTGTCAAGACTATATATCCAGCAGAGGGTTATGCAAGGATTTACATTGAGGAGATGGTACGACTTCATGGTGTCCATGTATCTATTATCTCACATAGAGGTGCTCAGTTTATTGCTAATTATTAGAGATCCTTCCAAAAAGGATTGGGGACTCAAGCAAGTCTTAGTACAACATTTCATCCCTAGACAGACGATCAGGCTGATCGTACTATTAGACACTGGAGGAGATGCTATGGGTTTGTGTGATAGACTTTAGGGGTTGCTGGGATGATCATCTTCCATTTATTGAGTTCACATTTAATAATAGTTGCCATTCCAATATTTAGATGGCTCCATACGTAGCTCTTTATAGACGGAAGTGTAGGTCACCTATCAGATGGTTTGAGGTTAGGGAAACTAAGTTAGTAGGACCAGAGTTTGTATAATAGGCATTTGAGAAGATTAAGCTTTTACGAGACTTGTATTTTTAGGTAGATGATTGGGTATTCCTAAGGGTTTCACCGATGAAAGGCATTATGGGATTTGGTAATAAGGGAAAGCTTATCCCTCGGTACATTGGACCTTATAAGAGCATACACAAAGTAGGCCAGGTAGCATATAAGTTAGACTTACCTACCAACTTGGAGTCAGTACATCCAGGTTTTCATGTGTCTATTCTTCGTAAGTGTATTGGAGATCCTTCTAGAGTCATTCTAGTTGACGATGTTCAGGTCAGAGAGCATCTATCATACGAGGAAGCTCTCATTGCTATACTAGATAGACAAGTTCGGAGATTGAGAACTAAAGACGTATCTTTGGTTAAAGTACTTTGGAGGAACAATAATGTGGAGGGATGACTTGGGAAGATGACAGGCTAGTAGTGTTACCATTATAGAGGAGACTCTGCCAAAATTACTATAGAACTTTGGGAGTTTAACATTAGAGGACGAATGTTTCTAAGGGGGAAAGATTGTTACACATTGTGCATCCCAAGGTGACATATAATGAATATGAGACTTTTTAATCATAATATAAATACGGTTAAAGTCATAATATGACTATATATGATGTTTGGATAGAAAATATAAAGTTTTGAAAAATCGGCTTTAAGTTGCGGAAAAATGACTAAGGATTTGCCTTGTAATGGAGCTTTTTGAGAAATAAATTTTGTGGGCTATATGGAGTATTTTTGGGATATATTATATACCAAATTTCAGTTCTTGAATGTAGTTTCCAAGGCTCTTAACCGTTGGTTAATATGAAATACGGATAAGACGATATAAGCGTCAGAAAATGGGCCAATGCAAGGGTGCCAAGCTAACACCTCTTTGACTTTTCAAAAGATGATATATAGATCTTAAGTCGTCTCTCTCTTTATTTTTACATACCCAACCAGAGAACACCCATAAAACCTATCCTTGAGCTCTCTAAAAGGGTTTCAAAGAATATTAACATCACGTGTATGAAATCTAGAAGCAACAACATCTGAACGATTCCTACGACGTAAGTATCATTATACCGCCTCTCTTTTTCTTTGTAGTTTGAGTCTGGGGAGGTACATCATCATAAGAACGTCTAATTTCTATATTTAAGTGTTTAAATATCAAGTAAGGTTGATAAATTTGTTTCCTAATAGTTAGAACTCACAGGACGGTGATCGGAAGCTGTGAGTTCAATTTATTCCACTTTTAGTGGACTGTTTTGTAGTCCACTCGTGTTGGCCTATTTTGCTGCTGATTTATAGAGTTTATAAGGATAAAAGGGCATGGAGAAATTCTACGTGTTGTAGGGTAGTAGTTTGGTCGCTAGTCGTTGCAGTTTTAGGCTAATTGATAGCTTGTTGATTGTGTGTGCTATGGTATATTTGGGGTGTTTGTTGTATTGAAGGTTCCGAATTGTAATTAGGTTAGTTTTGAGTTTGTGATTGCATTGTGTTTTTATCTCTCCTATATTAGGCTTGAGGGAGCAGTAAAATTAGGGGAAATCTTTCCCGTTTTATTTTAGAATCGAGTTATTGTTTGAGATACATGATATACTAGTGCCATCTAAGTTGTACATGTATTTCTTTGGTATAGGGTTGGCACGCTAGCTGTCATAAGCTTGTTGTTGAGTTGCATTGATGACTTGAGGTACGTTAAGGCTATCTCTTCTTTCCTTTTGGCATGATTCATATGATACAACGAAACGAGAAAGCACAAACCTTTCATAAATGATTCTATTTCTTTAAAGTACTAGGGTTGCCTATGTTATTGATTCCCCATATGTCCTACTATCATATAGTCTGTTCATGGGTCTCATGACATTCCGAGAGATCTTATTGACTTACTTCATTATGCATTGCATGAATTTATACATGTACATTGACCCATGACTAGATGACGTTATATACACATATAGTATATGGATATGGGGTATGGCGTTATATACACATATAGTATAGTATATACACATATGACAACACTTCATACTGTATTAGCAACGTAGGTTCTTGGTTTAGCAGAGGAGTTCGTACAAAATTATACTGTATAATAGCAACGGAATTTTGCGGTTCTAAATGAGTACAGTGCAATATTTTCCAAGAATATTATACGGAGTTTTCCCTACTCTAGGTATGTTAAGGCTATCCCTTCTTTCTTTTTGGCATGATCCAAATTATACAGAACGAACCGAAGCAAACACATAGTTTTCATAAATGACTGTATTCATAGAAATACAAGGGGTCTCTGTGTTCTTGATTCCCCATGTGACATATTATTATATCTTTTGTTCATGGGTCTCAGAATAATACGCAGATGAAAAAGTTTATCCGGAAGGAATACTAAGATTATTACATATTTTTCATGCATTTCATTCATTTATACATGTGCATTGACCCATGACCAAATGACGTTATATATGTGTATATATATATATGGGAAAAAGGTTACGGAGTTATATACGCACCACCACCTGATAAGTTGGTATATGTTGATTATATTGCCCACAGTAGCCGAGATGATATGATGGGTATCGCACCCCCTTTTTCTCGAGCAAAATCGGGTTTATGACATTTGGGAGGACAACTCATTCCCTTTTGGGATTTGGGTTTGAATTGAAGAGTCGCCACCTAATGATTAGGGTGGATTAGGACACCAGGAGGGTTTGATTTTGAGTAACCAGAGATTGGGTAAGGTCTTGAAATTATTCCAAGGGGAAGGTGTTAGGCACCCCTCAGAATTCACTAGTGTGGTTTCCGGCCAGATTATTGTTGTGAACTTAGGTGCAAGTAACATGTAGCCAAATAAAGCTTCGAATAAGAGGGGATTTTCACATAATGGTTACAAACAAAATTGGAAAGAATTAAAAGGAAGCTGATTTTCTTAAAAGAAATAGTTTGAAATCTTTAGAAGAAACAAAGAAACGAAGGGAAAGGGGGGTCCTAGGTTTATTAATAATATGGATCACCCCACACAATGCCCGATAATCACTCCTCAATGAGAGGCTACACGTGACATTATCGCGTGGTCATCATATCCATATCTACCCTTCCCACCCGTTAAGGTATTAAAGCGCGATATGGTCTCGATTACTTATTGCATGCTATTACCCGTCCCAATCCTATCAGTCCGGAGGCATTTATGACTACTAATCCTAAGAGGTAGGGATATTAGGCTTATTTGTAGTTTCAATGGCAAAATTCTAAGGCGACATACGAAAAACATGTATAGCAAGTTGGGGAAAGCACATAACAAGTAAAAGGCTCAGATATACCTCCTTGAACAAAGAAAGAACATAATTAGCATGACTTTCACATACTGTTTTTTGTCTGATAAAGAACTTAAAGGTTGAGGCAGATTGATTGATTACATAATTCAGATAAGAAGCCTGAGTCAGGCCTGCCTACTGGTTGTAGTTAATAGCACAGATTCAGTTTACAACTATTACCCTAAGGCTTGCCTAAGTGTTAGGACAAAAGATCCTATAGGCATGATTCAAAAGACAGTAAAACTTGAAATGAATTATTTGAAACCCTATATGCATACTCGTTGAACTGGCTAAGTGAGAGACTCGGATTATTAAAAGAAAGGCAAAATTTAAACAAATTGATCATAAGCTCTGCAACTGACAGTATCTATTGTTACTGATTTTATATCAACATTAAGTGAGACGAACCAGATTCAATTAGAAATTCCTATAGGCATGCTTTCTAGGCGTTACTAATTTTAAAACCTTCTAGACATAGTATAAAAATGCAGAAGACTCGTCTTAAACCTATGACCATGATATCTAGATGCTGAATTCTATTTAAGACATGATACCAAAGTGCAATTGAATGTTTAAGTCCTATGAGCATGGTATCTAGGTGCAGAAATTTGTTTAACACCTATGAACATGATTTCTATATGAGAAAATGAATATACATGATTAAGAAAGACCTATAGGCATATTTTCTATATGCATATGCAGAATTCAGATTGACTTATAGGCATGATTTCTAGACGAGAGTAGCAAACCTATGATCATGATTTCTATATGAATATGGACATTCAGAATTCCCTATAGACACGCTTTCTATATGTATTTGAATGTGTAGAATTCAAAAACCTATAGACGTGGTATCTATGCAACATTCAGAATTCATATAGACGTGGTATCTATGTAGAATGCAGAATTCAGAATTCCTATTGACATGGTATCTACCCTTTTACATACATAATTACCCGCCCTTTTCACTAATCAGCCCCAAATGTTTATTACAAAATTATTACAGCCCATAATAAAGTAAAAGAATACATTAGAAATAAAAAGCACAACAAGGAGAGCCTGATTCAGACTTCATGTCTGAAATATGAGGTAAACCAACTCCAAGAGATTCATGATCCAAAGCCTTTCTCCCATTTTAGTGTGTCAGAGTTCCCTAAGAGTCTCAAATGAACTCTGGACAGTGCTCACACCCAAACGTATTACCAAATTAAGACAAGTACAGTGTGGAAAGGCCAACCCTCAAGTATCCAAGTTTAGAGGGAACTCAAGGTCCCAAGGCAAGGCTCACAAGGAGGGAACAAAACTTAAAGACTATGAGAGAGTGCAAGTGCAAGAATAGAATTCTGAGAGGGGGAAAGGGGAAGGGAAACAGTTACAAATAAATACACATAGGGGTTTAGGGGAATGGGGAGATTGTAATGAGGCAAGGGCGGGCTGTGGGCATACCTAGCAATGGAGAATGCTAGCACGCCCATAAGCCTGTTAAAACACACTATTTAGAGGCTAGGATCCCAAGGGATCAAATTTAATTCATGGACAATAATTTGCATATTGCCATGCCTTAAACCGTAGCTCAAACACATAGGGGGCAGGGGTTTGGAATTCATAATAGAAACAGGCAGAAATAAATCAACATACTAATTTAAGTGTTGAACTATACAGAAACAGTAAGTAGACATGGATATAAAAGTAGTAAATAAACACATTGTCGTGGGGCTAAAACTTAAATCAGGACATACCAGTTTCAAAAAAACAGCTAGAGAAAAGCAGTAGGTCTTGTAAACAGGCCACAATGCAGACAAGAAGAGAGAATACTATTGCGTATAAGTGTGAGTTCAGAAAGACTATGAATGAGTGATTATGTCCTTGTGTCAATGAAAGAGTCGTGTATTTATAGTGTGAAAATCAGGCAGAAATAAGGTAAGAAAACAGTTAAGGAACTGAATATTAATTAAGAATCAATCACACAAGACTTCCTTTAATTAAGGAACTCAGATTCAAACGGGAAAACTATTTAAGGGAAGAAATCAAATAAACATCTTGTGCAAAACATGCAATTAGGGGTAAATACATAAAAAGTTACTTAAGGGCAGAATTTTGAAATACACGGTTACATAAATAAGGTAAAAAAATCAATTAGTAGCCAGTAAATCAAGGATCAAAGATTTTGTAATCAATGGTCTATGAATGAACCGAGTCAGAAAAGTTAAGAAAAGTCAAGTAACATAAATCGAGTCATTGAGAAATCAACAAATAAGGAAAGAAATCAATCAAACCTATATAGAAGGAAGTCTGAAACTAATCAAGATTTGAAAGCCATTTTAGAGGGGAAGTCCAGCACATATAAAGAGCATACAAACATGTTAAGTTGAAAGAAGATGTCGTGTCATTGCAAAATCAGTAGATAATAAACTACAGGAGCATGGTTGTCACATATTTAGCAATGCAGAAGAGAAGTAACATCTTGTAGCATACAAAAATCTAGTGTAAAAGACCTTAGAAGAGTTTAGCAAAAGTTAGAATCATATGAAAAACAAAGACTTCAAAACTCAGTTCAGAGACTCGAAATAGGTCTGAAAGAGTTCGGGTTTATTTTGAGATAAAACCAGTTCAAGCAAATCACATAGCCATGTTTTCCAAACTTGGAAAAACACCCCAAATTCTAGGGTTTCTACCATCAATTGAGTGCAGAGATGAGAGGGCAAGTGAGTAAGTTGAAACAGGTTCAGAGGTCTCAGAAAAGAACTAAAACCTTTAACATGTTCCTTCAGCAACAGAAACTCATGAGAAATATGGTAGAAGAGTAACATGCGAAACACAGTAGAAGCGCTCAAAGAAAACATAGTAGAAGAAACTAATACACAGCATAGTAGAGGAAAACTAATCAGAACACAGTAGAGAAAACCTAGTAGAAGAAACATAGTAGAAGAAACTAATGCGATACATAGTAGAAGAAAACTAATCCGAACACATTAGAGGAAACTTAATAAGAAACACACAAGAACATAGTAAGGAAAAATACAGTAGAAGAAACACATGAAAGAAAGTGAAAATCGGAGAAACATCTAAATAACTCAGAAAACCCTAGATCGAAAAAAAGAAATGGTTTTGAAAGCATAGTTTTTTTTGAAAGAAAATCATTTTAAAACTTTTAGGGAAAGCATAGATCTGGAATAGATATAAAGAGATTAGAAAAACATCAAAAGCTAGGGTGTTCAGAGGAATCCAAATGATGAGAAAGGCTTGGATCTAAGCAAGAGGAGTCGAGGCCAGGCTTGAAACATGCATGGCTCGCCGGAGCAGGCCGTGGAACTTGAATCAATAGAGGTCTAGACCCAACTCTTCGCGGTCGAGTCATGAAGCTCCAGTAACCAAACGCGAGGAGCCATAGGTGGCTTGGTGGGTGGTGAAACCACCATGGATTTAGGTCAGAAGGTGGCCGGAGAAGATGAAGGGAACTCATCGAAGAGGAGGTGAAAGGGGGAAGGTTCTAGAGAGAACTCGAGGTAGAGAGATAGAGACGAGTGAGGAAATGAGGGGTATTGGGTGTCGTTTGGAATAAAAAATGGTAAGAACGAGTGATGGTCGTTGATCTAAAAGATCAACGGCCAGGATTAAATAAGGTTTTGGGTTGGGTAGGGGTAAATGGGGCCTGGGTCAAGTTTTAATTGAAATTGGGCTGGAAATTGGGGTCCAATTTGGGGTCAAATTTTAGGCTAAAATTGAAACGAATTGGGCTATTATTTAAATAGCCAATTTTTTTCTTTTAAAATTATAAAAAATAGTAAATTAATTTCTGGGAGTAATTAAAGGTACTAAAATAATTAATAATATATAATGATCAAAATAAAAATACTGGAGTCAATTTTATAATTATAAACACAATTAAATCTTGAAATAAGCTAATATTGCAATTATATGCAATTTAGCTTAAAAAATACTAAATAAATTTGTAAAAATATGCAAAAATAATTTTAGCTATATTTTAGTATAAATAAGAGAATCTAACAAGTGAATCACTAAAATGATAATTTTGGGGAAAATTATTGGATTTTTCTTGATAGAATAGGGCAGTAAATTGATTTAAAAATCTTTGAAAAATTAAGGGAAAATAATGGGACCTTGGGACATGCTTATATATGCACATACATGCTATTTCGAAAGGTATTTTGCTTATAAAAATACAGGGAAAAATTGGGTATGAACAATGGGATGTCCTCAGAGGCTCGATGATATTGCGTACACCTATACCTATACCTATGCATGATACGACATTTATATGTACATGCATGACATTATAAATGTTTCAAGATTTATAAAGTATTCAGATTTACAAATGGATTTCTCTATTCCATGTTTCATCTACGTCTCTTATGTACTGATTTTCATGCCTTACATACTCAGTACATTATTTGTACTGACGCCCTATTTCTTGGGGCCTGCGTTTCATGTCCACAGGTGTAGGTAGGCAAGTTGACGGTCCCCCTTCTTAGGATCCTTGATTAACGAGAGTTGGCATGCTCCACTTGATCCGGAGTTGCTTTTTATTGTGGCATGCTCCACTTAATCTGGAGCTGCTTTCGATTTTGGTACAATATGTTTATACATATAGATATATGGGTATGATGTGGCTCAATCCCGTCTTTGTACAGTTGTATTTCTATTAGAGGTCTATAGACAGTTATGTATAGTTGGATAGTATGTGGCCTTGTCGGCTTTTAGTTTTGGGTATGTAGTTGTCTATCGCGACCTCGTCGGCTCGCCCACTGTAATCCGCATGTATATGTATATATGTTTTTTGTATTTCCTCATGCATGTTACTCTTGTAATTCAGTAGATATTATTCTT
The DNA here is from genome assembly GCF_000715075.1 of Nicotiana tabacum. NCBI lineage: Eukaryota > Viridiplantae > Streptophyta > Magnoliopsida > Solanales > Solanaceae > Nicotiana > Nicotiana tabacum. Next base: position 84,743,045 of record NC_134080.1, read on the forward strand.
GTTTATATCTTAGGCGCATGCTTAGAGGTGTTTGACAGTTAGGACTCAGACACCCGTCGTGACCCATCAGAAGGTACATCACAAGTGGTATCAGAGCAGTTCGGTCATATGATCTTTTACAGACCGTGTCTAGCAGAGTCTTGTTTATGGGTGTGTTGTGCACCACACTTATACACAAGAGGCTACAGGACATATAGGATGTTATCCTCTCTTCTTATCATAAATCTTGCAATATAAGGATTCATGTTCCTAACGATATGTTATATTTTCAGTGATGTCTCCAAAGAGTACAACCACATAGAAGGGAAAGTCCGTGGCGGTGAGACTACTAGTTGAGTGCCATGATTTACCAGGGCTCGGGGAGAGTCTCATTGTGAGATTCCATCTCAGACTTCACATACCCTGCCGTTTCTAGAAGAGCTATGAAGGGCACCGGCTCCAACGCCCGCCCGTGTACATTCAGTACCTCAGCCAGATACACCGGGTCAGGAGATGAGAGATGTTATTCAGCTATTAACTTGATTAGTAGCCGTATAGGCTCGACTCTAGGAGGTAGGTATTGGTTATTCAGTTAGGTCTGTCAGTGCGAGAGTTCGTGACTTCATTAATTTAGACCCTCCGGTATTCACTGGAGCATATCCAAACGAGGACTCTCAAGTATTTATTGATAGAGTGTAGAGGACGTTAAGGGTAATGAAGGCCATTGCGACTAAGTCAGATGAGCTAGCTTCCTATAGACTCCGAGATGTTGCAGTTAATTGGTACGAGTCTTAGGAATTGTCTAGAGGCGAGGATGCCCCTCAAGCAGTATGGCAGGAGTTTACGGAAGCTTTTCTTCGTCATTATCTGCCACAAAAGCTTAGGTGGGCTAGAGTTGATAAGTTCTTGACCCTTTGGTAGGGTAACATGAGTGTTCGAGAGTACAGTCTTCAGTTTGATTAATTGGCTAGGTATGCTCCCACTATTGTATCTAAGATGGAGGGTTGGGTTCATCGGTTCGTGATAGGATTAGAGTCTCACTTGCTTGACGATTGTATATGTGTCTCACTTCAGCCAAACATGGATATTTCTTGTATTTAGGCATACGCTCAGGGTGTAGAGGAGCTTAAGCAAAAACAAGGGGATGAACGTGAGCATGATAGGGCCCAGAATAAGAGGGTGAGGTCTTCGGGTCCTTCTGGTGAGTTTCGAGGTGGTCAAAGGAAACAATACCTGAGGTATCCAGCCTAGCCATCGCCTAGCACGCCCCCTTAGTTTGGCGTTAAGGAATTTTACCATTCCACAAATTTAGGGTCTGGTAAGAATTTCAGGGCCTCAAGTTCTCAGTATAGGGGTGAGTCAAGTTAGATGAGGCCGCCCTTGCCACGATGTGCTGAATGTGGTAAGCAACATACTAGGTAGTGCCGTATGGGATTAGGTGTTTGTTATACTTGTGGTTATCCAGGCCACGTTATTTGGTTCTTCATCATCAGTACACCCCCCTGGGCAAGTTTCACAAGCACCAATGAGTCGTGGTAGAGGCAGAGGCGGAGCGTTTAGATCGAGTAGTTCACAGAACCGTATTTATGCGTTGGCAGGATGGCAGGACCAGGAGTCATCGCCTGATGTTGTTACAGGTATATTATCAGTCTCCGCATATGATGCATATGCACTGATTGACCCAGGTTCCACCTTATCATACGTTACTCCGTTGGTTGCCAGTAAGTTTGGAATAAAACCAAATTGGTTAAATCTTTTGAGGTGTCTACACCTGTTGGGGACTCAGTGATAGCTAAGCGAGTATATAGGGGTTGTATAATAGTAGTTCATAGTCGATCTATCGTAGAATACCTAATTGAGTTAGATATGATAGAATTTGATGTTATAATGGGTATGGATTGGTTGGCTTCTTTTCATGCCAACATTGATTGTAGATCAAAGATAGTCCGATTTTAATTTCCAGAGGAGCCTGTTTATGAGCGGAAATGTAATATGGTGTTGCCGAAAGGAAGATTTATTTCCTATCCTGAGGCAAGGAAGATGATTAGAAAGGGTTGTATTTATCACTTAGTTCGGGTTCAATATGTGGAAGTAGAGTCACTAACCATTCAGTCCATCGATATGGTTAATGAGTTTCTCGATGTTTTTCCCGATGAGCTTCCAGGTCTTCTGCCAGATCGAGAAATTGATTTTGCTATTGACCTACTACCAAATACTCCTCCAATATCCATTTCTCCCTATAGAATGGCCCCCGCATGGCTGAAAGAGTTAAAGGAACAACTAAAGGACTTGCTTGAAAAAGGCTTTATCAGGCCTAGTACATCACCATGGGGGGCACCTGTGTTATTTGTGAAAAAAAAGATGGTTCCTTACGGATGTGTATTGATTATAGACAGTTGAATAAGGTGACTATCAAGAATAAGTAACCGCTCATGAGGATTGGCGATTTATTTGATCAATTGCAAGGTACCAAGTATTTTTCAAAAATAGACTTGAGGTCCGCATACCATCAGGTAAGGTTTAAGGAGGAAGATATTCTGAAGACTACATACAGGACCAGATATAGGCACTTTGAGTTTCGTGTTATGTTGTGCGGTTTGACCAATGCCCCAGCAGTATTCATGGATGTGATGAACTGTGTGTTCAGGACCTTTTTAGATCTGTTTGTAATTTTATTTATCGACGATATATTGGTGTATTCTCGTTCAGAGGCTGAGCATAGAGATCATCTGCGTACTGTGCTTAGAGTTCTACAAAAAAGGAAGTTTTATGCAAAATTCTCTAAATATGAATTCTGGTTGAACTTTGTATCTTTCCTGGTATATCATTTCGGGTGAAGTCATCCGGGTGGATACACAAAAGATTGAGGCAGTAAAGACTTGGCCTAGACCCACAACACCGACGGAGGTTCGTAGCTTTCTCGGTTTGGCAGTCTATTACATGAGATTTGTAGAGTGATTTCTTCCTTTTCAATACCTTTAAGAAAGTTGACTCAGAAGGGAGCAAAGATTCAATGGACTGGCCCTTACGAACGGAGTTTCCAGGCATTAAATGACATATTAACTTCAGCACCAGTTCTAACATTTTCAGAAGGGACCAATGGTTATGTTATCTATTGTGATGCCTCGGGCATTGGGTTGGGTTGTGTACTGATGCAGAATGGTAAGGTTATAGCTTATGCTTCTAGACAACCAGGAAAGCACGAGAAGAATTACCCGACCCACGATTTAGAGTTAGCCGCAGTGATTCATGCACTAAAGAGGTGGAAGCACTACTTGTATGTCATTCATGTTGATATCTATACAGATCATAAGAGCCTCCAGTATATCTTCAGGCTATAGGAATTGAATTTACGTCAAAGAAGATGGTTGGAGCTACTTAAAGACTATGATGCTGATATTTTATACCATCCAGGGAAGGAAAACATAGTAGCCGACGCCCTCAGCCATAGATCGATGTGTAGCCTGTCATATTTACAGTAGGAAAAGAGGGGAATAGCCCATGAGATTCATCAGCTAGCTAGTCTTGGAGTTTAGTTGTTGGACTCAGTTGATATTGGAATTACTATTCAGGATACGGCAACATCCTCTTTAGTAACTGAAGTGAAGGAACTCTAGTACGAGGATCCTATGTTAGTTCATTATAGGGATACCACCCCTCATAAGGAGAAGACACCGTTTGAGATTACAAAAATGGGGTTCTTAGATATCGAGGACGATTATGTGTCCCTAATATTGCAGCGCTGCATCAACAGGTTATGGAACAAACTCACTATTCTCATTATTCTATCCATCCAGGAGCGACAAAGATCTATCATGATATCAGGGAAGTATATTGGTGGAACAGAATGAAAAAGGATATAGCGGAGTTTATGGCTCAGTGTCCTAACTGTTATCAAGTTAAGATTGAGCATCAGAAACCCAATGGATTATTGCAGGCTATGGAGATTCCAACTTGGAAATGGGAAGTAATCAATATGGATTTCATCGTAGGCTTACCTCGTACCCAGCGTAAGTTCGATTTGATATGGGTGATTGTTCATAGGCTTACAAAGTCAGCCCCTTTTCTGCTCGTTAGAACTACATATTCCTCAAAGGACTATGCAAGGCTTTATATTAAGGAGATAGTACGACTTCATGGTGTCCCTGTATCTATTATCTCGGATAGAGGATCTCAATTTACAACTAACTTCTAGAGGTCCTTTCGAAAATGATTGGGGACTCAAGTAAGTCTTAGTACAACATTTCATCCCTAGACAGATAGACATGTTAAGCGTACTATTCAGATATTGGAGGATATGTTACGAGCTTGTGTGATATATTTCAAAGGTAGCTGGGATGATCATCTGCCGCTTATTGAGTTTGCATATAATAATAGCTACCATTCTAGTATTCATATGGTTCCATACGACGCTCTTTACGGACGGAACTGTAGGTCGCCTATAGGGTGGTTCGATGATGGGGAAGCTACATTAGTAGGACCAGAATTGGTACAGTAGGCAATCAAGAAAATTAAGCTTATATAGGAAAGGCTATTAGGAGCTCAAAGCCGTCAGAAGTCTTTTGCGGATAATCGACGGTGAGACTTAGAATTTCAAGCTGATAATTGGGTATTCCTAAAGGTATCACCAATGAAACGCGCTATGAGGTTTGGAAAAAGGGGAAAACTTAGTCCTCGGTACATTGGACCATATAGGATCATATGCAAGGTAGGCTAGGTAGCATATGAGTTGGACTTGCCTTCAGACTTGGAATCTGTACGTTTAGTCTTTCATGTGTCTATGCTCCATAAATGTATCAGAGATCCTTCCAGAATTGTGTCAGTTGACGATGTTCAAGTCACAGAGCAGCTATCATATGAAGAAACTCCCATTGTTATACTAGACAGACAGTTTCAAAAATTGACAACTAAAGACGTAGTGTGATGGCCCAAAAGGTCATCGCTTGTTTTATAAGTCGATTCTGTGTTCCGAGGCCGTAAAAACCTCTTTTGTCTCACCTCGATTTGCATGTGCAGTCCGGACACGTTTTCGAAAAACCTTTATGTGAAAATTAAGTAAAATAAGGAAATTGGCTTTTTAAAATTGAATAAAGTTGACTTTGGTAATTATTCTTGATAAACGGACCTGGACCCGTGATCCGATGGTCTCATAAGGTCCGTAGTAAAATTTGGGACTTGGGCATATACCCGGAATCAAATTCCGAGGTCCCAAGCCCGAGAAACTAATTTTTGAAGAAAATTATTTAACTGAAATTATAAGAGTTTTTAGAAATTTGAATGTGTTTGAATTTGATGGTATCGGGCCCACATTTTGGTTCCGGAGCCTGGTATAGGTCTTATATGGAATTTAAGTTGAGTCTGTAAAATTTGGTAAGAAACGGAAGTCATATGACATGATTCGGAACCTTAGTTGTAAAATCTGAAACTTTGAAAGTTCTTGAGATTTTCTTTGATTTTGATGCTAAACTTGTAATTGTTGAGGTTATTTTGATGATTTGATTACGCGAGCAAGTTCGTATGATGTTTTAAGTTCAGGGTGCATGTTTGGTTTGCAGCCCCGAGGGCTCAGGTGAGTTTTGGATAGGCAACAGAGTAAAATTGGACTTAGGAGAATTGCTGGTGTGTTGCAGGTGCATAGCAGGCCTCTGATCTCGCAAATGCGAGATCAGGCATCACAATTGCAATGCAAGCAGGGTTTGTAAATGCGAGGATTTTATCGCAAATGCGAAAATAACCCAGGGGCAGCAGTACCTCACCAATGCGAAGTCGTTAGTACATGTCAGAAGTCTCAAATGCAACACCTTTATCGCAATTGCGATATCACAAATGCAATAATACCTTCGAAAATGCGAAGGAAGCAGGTTTCTTAAGGGTTCACAATTGCGAACCCTGGTCACAATTGCGGCATCAGAGACCGGCTAAATGAATTTCAGATGGGATTTCAACCATTTTTACAACTTTTTCAAAACCTAAAGGTCACAATTGCGACATCAGAGACCTGCTAAATGAATTTCAAATGGGATTTCAACCATTTTTAACTTTTTCAAAACCTAAACTCTCTTGGGCAATTTTCTAAAGAAACGTTCTTCTCCAAATCGATTGTAAGTCATTTCTAATTCATTATTTTTAATCTATAATGCCTTTTTACATGATTTCAACTAAAATCAAGGGTTTTCATGGGGGAAATTGGGTGTTTTGGGTAGAACTTAGGATTTTCAAATTTTGAGGATTTGGACCTCGATTTGAGGTTCAATTTCAAAACAAATGATATATTTGGGTTCGTGGGTGAATGAGTAATAGGGTTTTGGTTCGAACCTCAGGTTTTGACCATGTGGGCCCGGGGTCCATTTTTGAGTTTTTGGGGAAATCATTGGAAAACCTATTTTCATGCATTAGAATTGATTCGTTCAACATTCATTGATATCGTTAAGTAAATTGTGGCTAGATACAAGCGAGTTGGGGGTGGAATCTAGAGGTAAAGCGGTAGTTGAGGCTTAATTGTGTTCGTGGCTTTGAGGTAAGTATTTGGTCTAACCTTAGCTTGAGGGATTAGGAGTTGTGTCTTATTTTCCATGTGTTAATTGTGGAGTACGACGTATAGGCATGGTGACGAGTATCCATACGTCGGTGTCAAGCATGCCCGTGAGTCTCGTATTGTAGTTGTTGTGACTCCGTTGTGATTTATTCATGCTTAATATGATGATTATCATTGTTGGTTCTCTTTCCAGGATGTTATTTTTTATGATATTGTCTCCCTTTTCAGGATGTTATTGTTTATAAAATTGTCTCCCTTGCCAGGATGTTGTTGATATACTCTTGTTCCCTTGCCGGGATTCTTTTATGATTGATGTTGAATTGTATATGGGATCAGTTTGCATGCCATAATGGTATTATATGAAATGGGATCGAGTTGCACGCCGCAACGGTATTATATAAAATAGGATCGGGTTGCACGCCGCAATGATACTATATGAAATGGGATCGGGTTGCAATCCACAACGGTATTATATGAAATGGGACTGGGTTGCACGCCGCAATGGTATTACATGAAATGGGATCGGGTTGCACGCCGCAACGATATTATATGATTTGGGATCGGGTTGCACGCCGCAACAGTATTATATGATTTGGGATCGGGTTGCACGCCGTAAAAAGAATGAATGAAAGTGAATATTGATTCTAATGGTGAGAATGAGAGTAAAAGCACGAAGAGTGATGCCGTGCACTTGTTTTTGATTTTCCTTATTCTTGTTGGCAATTGAATTGTGGCTTCTTTACATTCCTATTTTGGTATTCTGTTGTTATCTGATACTCCCCGCAACATGCCTTCCCCCTCCCTTCTTTAACTGTAAATATCTGATTTTATTTTTCCACTGTATATGATTTAACTGCACAGGTTTATTTGGTAGTCTGGTCCTAGCCTCGTTGCTACTTCGCCAAGGTTAGGCTAGGCACTTACCAGCACATGGGGTCGGTTGTGCTGATATTACACTCTGCATTGTGTGCAGATCCCGGTGCTGCAGCTTTTGGTCCACAGTGAGGTTGCTACCTTCTGTCCATTCAAGCGACCCGAGGTAGTCCTGCAGGCGTCCGCAAACCTTGGTGTCTCCTTCTATCTTTCCATTATATTTCTTTTATGTATTTTAGAGACAGTGTTGTATTTATCTTTCGGGCCTTTATTTGTAGTATTCCTAGACAGTCTGTTATTTTGTGACACCAGTTCTAGGTAGCTTATGTTATGGATTGACATTGATGTCATTATTAAATTGTTACGTCTCAGTCTTCCACTTTATATTTCTGTTGTTTATATGATGTTTGTTCACCATTGTTAAAGGATTAAAAAAATGAAAAAGGATAAGTAATTGGAACAATTGGCTTTCCTAGCTTTCACTAGTAGGCACCATTGTGAGCACGCAATTTTTGCCCCATACGAATTACTCCAAAATAATTCACAAAATTAGGTCTTTTCTTTAATTATGTGTTATTTTTAGGAATTATTGTGTGATTTTCCTGATTGTTTGCATATATTTGTATGCATGTTTAACTAATGCATTAAAAATACAAAAACTATATAGCATTTGCATTTAAGATTTGATTTTTACATCTTTTGGAATTAATTAATAATTAGGTGTTTTACAAAAATGAAAATTCACAAAAAATAACATATTTTTGTATTTTTGATCAAATTGTGTGATTTTCTTTTAATTTAGTATTTAATCATTCGTGATAATTATCATTTAGAGTTAATTAGTATTTTTAAGATTAATTTTGGTTTTATAAATTAATTTAGGATTTTAATTTTTGAAAAAAATAATACAAGAAAAAGGGGAATTAATTCGAAAAGAAAGGGAAAAGAATTCTTGGGCAATTCAATTTAATCCCCAAGTCCAAATCAAACACACCTAATACCCAACCAAAACCAGCCCAAACCCATGCGATACCCGGTCCATTCAATTTAGACGACTCAAACGACGTCGTTTCAGTGTCAACCAATCTCAACCGTCCATTCCCCACATCCAACGGCCAGGACTTAATCTATTACACGTTTAACCCGACCCTGAACCGTTTCCCCCTGAACCTGATCCAGCCTCTAACCCTAACAAATTACACCGTTCAAATTAATCAAATAATCCAAGCCGTTGATCTCTTTTGATCGAACGGCCTGGATTTAACGTCACCCCGAGTATATATTTGTCCAAACAGACCCCACCCCCCTCAGAACACTCGTCTCACGTCGTCTCTTCAGAGACGAGTAACCCTAGTAGCCGCCACCCTTCCCCACCACCTTCCGGTGGTGGCGCCGGCTCTTACCCACCTGAAAATAACACCCCAAGACCCTCTACGTCCACTCGTCTCCAATCTGTAGTTAGTTTCCCTCGAATCACCCTAGTACTTCTCGAATCTTCAATCGAAGTTGTCCGGTCCCAAAATCCCCGAACCCTAGCTTACCCAATCGACCCTATATCAACACCACATAACCCCCATAACTCCTTCATACCAAATCCATCATTGGTTTCCTTCGAATCTGACTGGAACCCGTCGAATTTTAAATCTAAGTTCGAACCTTAAATGTTCAAAATCAGTTTCCGTTGAACCTGATGACATGCATCGATCCAAGCCTCTAGTTTTTCGTGATTAGAAGATCAATTCACTACAAAACCGATGTTGTTCATTTGTTTTTGATAAAGAACAAATGATTAGCATCAGTTTGGGGTGAGTCAGAGTATCAAGGGTAAATTCAAGTTTAGCCGGTGAGTTCTTTCCTAGTTTTTATTTATTTTCGTTATTATTATTCTATTATTTGTCTTTCCCCATCTTTTTTTTCTCCGGTCGATTTCAATTGAAAACTCAACCAATATTTTGGTATAAACTATCTTTTATTCGTTGTTTTGTTTTTCAGAATGTTTGGTAAATTTGTTTTTGGTTTCATAAGTTCGTGTGGTCAGTTTGTTTAGAATTTAGAAATCGTATCTCGTGTCATAATTTGGTCAGTTAAATTATGGATTAGCTTGATTTTAGTTAAATATGTATAATAATCGACTGATTAATGTAAGTTTAATTCAAGTGTTTACCTAATTAAAGAAGTTTCTAGTGGATAGTAGGGTTAGGATTGCACTAATGGAGTGGATAATTGAGTGGACAATTGAGTGGATGATTAAAGAAATGAAAAAGTGATTTGGTAATGGAGAAGGCACTAAGCTGAATGCCTATTTAAAGGGGCTAAAAATCAACACACAGGGAGAGATATAGAAGAGAGAGTCTGGTACTCTGAAATACATATATAGGGAGATTTTGAGACAGAATACAGAGAGATAGGAAATAGATACAGAAAGAGAGCTTAAGAGACCCATTAGGACATAGACAAAAATTTAGGGTATTGGGAGAGAGAGATTTAAATTCTAAGAACTCTGAAAATTGAGGGCTAAGATATACACGGATATACACACACAGGAAGACAATTCTACTGTTCCATTGAAGTTTTCACTGATTGAGAATTATTTTAAACTTCTGAAACAATTTCAACTCACATGAGTGAGAAAGGTTTAGAATTGGTCTTCAAATTTGGTTTAAAGTTGTATGAGATATTGTTTGATTGGGGCTGCTGTTGTTGCTGGTGATTGCTGTTATTATTACTGCTGATCTTACCTCCTTTTGACTTTCATTTTCAGGTATGTAAGGACATTTGAACCTTGAGTAAATCTAGACCAGAAGCCTATGAAATTGAGCTGAAATGGCTGTTTTGTTCTTTCAAGCAGAGGCTATTGGTTTTCTTGTGATTTATGCACATTTCTCTCGTTAATCATTATGAGTAGTTAGTCATATAGTTTGTAGTCTATTTCCTTTTCAGACTTGGGATTTGCACCAATATGTTATAAATAATGTTAGACTATTGGACTATTACAGTGTTGTAAGTCAGTGCTAAGCTCAGCCACACCTATGTCTTGTTCATGAATATCACTCATGTCTTTGGGAAACTGTTAGAATGTGTAGAGTAGTTTGACCTTCCCTGTATCATGTTCACCTTTAATTGTTTAGCTGAAAATCTGCCCTGTTTCGTACTGTGCAAGCAATGCATCGATTCATTATTCTAGGTGCAAATTCTGATTGTGGCTCTCATTGGTTTGATTTGCTGGTTAGTTCCATTGGATCTGATTTCTAGCGCTTGTTTAACCTTTCAAAAATGTGAAAGTATGGTTCAGTCCATGCTCCTCATGATATAGGTTTGGTTACTGAGGAGAATTTGCCCAAGACTTACCTGCATTTTTCAGGGAATATGCATTTGTTCTAATGTGTTCATCGTAAGGTTTATTTTCAGACGTTGTAGTTTTGTTGTCTTTGTCCGTTCTTATATCTAAATTTGTTTTATTCCGCTAAAGTTTGCTGGATTCGGATAGTAGCTTAACTATTAGTCTTCATGATTCAATCGTTAGTTTTAATACATGCCCGGTGGTATGATTCTTTGCAAGGGCGTTTCAAATGAATTATTAGAGAAATAGCTTTGGGCTTTAAGAAATCAGGTTTTGGACAATGGTTTGTGCTAATTCTTAATGATTATATCCAGCTCGCCTGGATTTTCGAACTGGACATGTGACCAAATTTAAAAGATGTAATTTCAAGCAAAAAATATGGGCCTAGCAAATAAGCTGCCAGGCCCTTTACCACATTAACACTTCTGGGCTGCAAATCCATGTGCCTTGAGTTAGCCCGTTTGCTTTTCACAGTGTAGCTGGCCCATAACTTGTGGCCTTAGCAATCCTAACTCAATTTTAAGAATAATTGTTGAATATTCGTAGAGAAACCTTTAGGGCCATTTAAAATACAATTGCGATTGTGCACATCTTCGCGTGACATGATTACAATTCTAAAAACTAAATTCAGAGTATGCGTTCACGCAACTCCGAGAAAACCTTCTTAATAATAAAATGGATTTTTCGTAGGTTATTTATTAAATTAGCTCATATAGCCCGAGGTGCGTCATCTACCATTTGATCATACAAAGCGACAAATGTTTGTAGTTTGCTTTAGACACGCGCAACTTTGGCCAAATCCTCCTAATAATTAACAAAGCGTCATTAATCGTGGACACATTCGCGTGACATGATTTTTGACGCACCCAAAAAAAAGGTATACGTACGCGTAACTCAATTCTTTAACTACGAGTAATTAAGTGATTTAAAAGCGGTAAAGGGTAAATGCACATATGATCTAAAGTCAGTAATTAAACAATTTTAATAAGCCAAGTATGATCAAATCGATCGTGCTAGAACCACAGAACTCGGGAATGCCTAACACCTTCTCCCGAGTTAATAGAATTCCTTACCCGGATTTCTGTGTTCGCAGGCTATAGAACAGAGTCAACTTCCTCTATTCGGGATTTTAACCGGTGACTTGGGACACCATAAATATCCCAAGTGGCGAGTCTGAATTTTAATTGAAATAATTAATCCTGTTTCGGTTGTCACTTAAGTTGGAAAAAACACCATTATACATTCCTTCCCGGGTGTAGGAAAAAGGAGGTGTGACAACCATCACGACTCTCGAGGGTAAAAATATGGGTCGTGACACATAGCTTTGGTGAAAGTACTTTGGAGAAAAAACAATGTGGAAGAAATGACTTGGGAGGCAGAGGAAGATATGAAGTCTAGATATCCTTACTTATTTCCACCTCCAGAGAAGGGTCCGACGGGGACATCAAAACCATAAGGTACGCGTATGAATTCTTATGTTGGTTATTGTCATTGGTCGTGTCAGGCCGTTGTCGTTATTGATGATTGTGGTCCTATGTGGCATTGAATTATTGAGTTTCCATAGGAAGAGTTGGTAGTAGTACTGTTACAAAGGCGACTCTGTCAAAGTTATATAGATCCCGATGGGTTGAACTGTTACATCTCGCGTTTTCGTACGTTAAAAATTTCATTTTCAGTTAACCGACGTAGACTCGGGGATGAGATCATCTTGACGTTAATGTACTTATGCTACTTATAACAAACAATAAATAAGTGTTATGAAGGATAACGGGGTATACGGATTAAAGAGAACGAGTTACGTTGAAAGTGGCCAATTTGGAATAAAATACGTGTCGAGCGATAATACCCAATAATTATGGACTAGTACCATGCAAGATACCATATGACCATGGTAGTATAATATATAAAGTATAAATGAAGTATTTTAAAAATAAATAGAATTTTATATAATTTGTGGTAATTTTTAAATTATGCGGATAATTAATTAATTACCGGATAACAGGACATTACCCAGTTAACTAATAAATGGATAAAAAATTAATAAATTATCCCACCCCCACCCCACGTGGCAAGAAGCCACAATGTTGGAAATGACTAAGTAGTCATTTTTTCAGATGGCTATTAAATAAACTAACCAAGCCATAACATAAGTCTAGTCTTAAAAACTTTTAAATTATATCCGTAACATTTAATGGGAAAGCCTTGTAAAGGCTTCAAAACCAAAAATCTGCCTTTGGTTTAAAAGCAAAGGACATTGAAGCAGAAACTTTCCATTTCAAAGCAAAAATCAATTTCGTCCAAAAATTTCAAAAACCAGCCAATTTCGCTCCTCAAGTTCAAAGGCGCATAAGCTTAAATCCGATTTTTGGCCTCTATGTTCAATCCACGAAGGTTTCCAATAGGATAATTATACGGAGTTGTTCCTACTCCAGGTATGTTAAGGCCCTCCCTTCTTTCTTTTAACATGGTCCAAATTATACTAAATAAACGAGAAAACACACAGTCTCCATAAATTACTCTATTCATAGAATAATTAGAGGTGTCTATATTTTTGATTCCCATGAAAATTAATATTACTTCCTATTCATGGGTCTCAGAACAATACGCAGTTGGAAAAGTTTATCTGGAAGGAATATTGAGATTATTACGTATTTTTCATGCATTTCACTCATGTGCATTGACCAATGACCAGATGGCATTATATATGCGCATATATGTAAATATATGTATATAGGATATGTGAAAAGGTTACGACGTTATATACGCACCACCACTTGATCAACTGGTATATGTTGATGATATTGTCCACAGTGGCCGAGACGATATGATGGGATGCCCTCAGAGGCTTGATGATATTATGTACACCCATACCTATGCATGACACGACATTTATATGCACATGCATGACATTATAAATTTTCTAGAATTTATAAAGTTATTCAGATTTAAAGAAGTGTTTGTATATTCCATGTTTCATCTATGTCTTTTATGTACTAATTTCCATGCCTTACATACTCAGTACATTTTTCGTACTGACGCCATATTTCACGGGGCCTGCGTTTCATGCCTGCAGGTGCAGGTAGGCAAGCTAAAATTGGAATTTAATTAACTTCTTGGTGTTGGCTTGCCTGACAGTGTGTCCGGCGCCATCATGACCCTTAGTGGATTTTAGGTCGTGACATATATGGGTATGACTTGGCTCAGTCCCGTTTTTGTACAGTTATGTTTCTGTTAGAGGTTTGTGGATAGTATATCTAGTTGGGTTGTATGTGGCCTTGTCGGCTTTCAGTTTTGGATGTATAGTTGTGTATAGCAGCCTTGCCGGCTCGCCCACTGTATTCTACATGTATACGTACAAATGCCTTGATGGCAGGTTTCATTCACGTATGTTATTTTCGTAATGTAGTAGATGTTATTCAGGTTTATATCATAAACACATGATTAGATGTGTTTGACAGGTAGGACTCAGGCACCCGTCGCGGCCCATCGGTGTAGGTCGTGACAAAAGTGGTATCAGAGCAGTTCTGTCCTAGGCTTGTCTACAGACCGTGTCTAGTAGAGTCTTTTTTATGGGTGTGTCGTGCTACACACTTATAAACAGGATGCTACAGGACATATAGGATGTTATCCTCTCTTTTTATCTCAGATCGTGCTATACAAGAATTGATGTTCCTAACGATACGTTATATTTTTAGCAATGCCTCCAAAGATTACGGCCGCCCAGAAGGAAAAGTCCATGTCTGGTGACACTACTAGTCGAGCACCACGAGCTACCAGGGATCGAGGAAAGTCTCATGGCAAGGTTCCATCATAGACTTCAAATACCCCGCCCTTTCTAGAAGAGCTCCGAGGGGCACTAGCTCTAGCGCCTGCCCCTGTACATTCAGCACCTCAGCCGGATGCACCGGGTCAGGAGATGAGAGATGATATTCAGCTATTAACCCGATTAGTATCCCCGCATGCTTAGCGTCAGGAAATAGGTATTGATCATGCAGATAGGTCCGTCAGTGCGATAGTTCATGAATTTATTAATTTATTCCCTCCACTATTCACTGGGGCAGATCGGAATGAGGACCCTCAGGTATTTATTGATAGGGTGCATAGGATGTTAAGGGTAATAAAGTCCATTGCAACTGAGTCAGTTGAGCTAGCTTCCTATAGACTCCGAGATGTTGCAGTTAATTGGTACGAGTCTTGGGAATTGTCTAGAGGTGAGGATGCCCCTCCAGCAGTATGGAAGGAGTTTACAAAAGCTTTTCTTTGTCATTATCTGCCACCAGAGCTTAGGCGGGATAGAGTTGATAGGTTCTTGACCTTTTGACAGGGTAACTTGAGTGTTCGGGAGTACAATCTTCAGTTTGATTCATTGGCAAGGTATGCTCCCACTATTGTACCTAAGATGGAGGGTCGAGTTCACCGGTTTGTGATGAGATTAGTGCCTCATTTTCTTAATGATTGTATGTTGGTCTCACTTCAGCCAGACATGGAAATTTCTCGTATTTAGGCATACGCTCAAGGTGTAGAGGAGCGTAAACAGAAATAGAGGGTCGATCTCCAGCATGATAAGGCCCAGAATAAGAGAGCGAGGGTCTTTCTGGTGAATTTCGAGGTGGTCAAAGGCTACAGTACTCGAGGTATCCATCCCAGCCTTCGGCTAGCGCACCCCCTCAGTTTGGCGATAAGAGATTTGATATTCAGAGTTTGGTCAGAATTTTAGGGCTTCAGGTTCTCAGTATAGAGGTGAGTCAAATCAGATGAGGCCACCCTTACCACGATGTGCTCAATGTAGTAAGAAGCATACTGGGTAGTGTCGTATCTGATTAGGTATTTGTTATACTTGTGGTTATCCGGGACACGTTATGAGGGATTGTCATATGAGAGGTGATACAAGCATTGCTCAGCCAGCGGGATCTACAGCTGGTTCGTCATCATCAATATGCCCCTTAGGCAAGGCCCCCAAGCACAAATGAGTTGTGGTAGAGGCTGAGGTAGAGCATCTAGCTTGAGTAGCCCTCAAAACCGCATTTATGCGTTGGCAGGATGACATGACCAAGTGTCATCGCCTGATGTTGTTACAGGTATATTATCAGTCTCCTTATATGATGTATATCCACTGATTGACCCAGGTTCTATCTTATCATACGTTACTCCATTAATTGTTGGTAAGTTTGGAATAAAACCTGAATTGGTTAAACCTTTTGAGGTATCTACACCTATTGGGGATTCGGTGACAGCTAAGCAAGTATATAAGGGTTGTATAATAGTAGTTCATGGTCGAACTACCGTAGCATATTTAATCGAGTTAGATAAGGTAGAATTTAATGTTATAATAGGTATGGATAGGTTGGCTTCTTATCATGCCAACGTTGATTGTAGATCAAAGATAGTCCGATTTCAATTTCTGGGGGAGCCTATTTTGGAGTGGAAAGGTAATACGGCATCGCCGAGAGGAAGATTCATTTCCTATCTCAAGGCAAGGAAGATGATCAGAAAGGGCTGTATTTATCACTTAGTTCGGGTTCAGGATATGGAAGTGGAGTCACCAATCATTCAGTCCATCCCTATGGTGAATGAGTTTCCCGATGTTTTTCCTGATGAGCTTTCGGGTCTCCCGCTAGAGCAAGAAATTGAGTTTTGTATTGGCCTACTACCAGATACTCACCCAATATCTATTCCTTCTTATAGAATGTCCCCCGCAAAGCTGAAAGAGTTGAAAGAACAACTAAAGGACTTGCTTGAAAAAAGTTTTATCAGACCTAGTACGTCACCGTGGGGAGCACCTTTTTTGTTTGTGAGAAAGAAAGATGGTTCCTTACGAATGTGTATTGATTATAGGCAGTTGAATAAGTTGACGATTAAGAATAAGTACCTGCTCCCGAGAATTGATGATTTATTTGATCAGTTGCAAGGTGCCAAGTATTTTTCAAAGATAGACTTGAGGTTTGCGTACCATCAGGTAAGGGTTAAGGATGAAGATATTCCGAAGACAACATTCAGGACTAGATATGGGCACTTTAAGTTTCAGGTTGTGTCATTCGATATGACCAATGCCCCAGCAGTATTCATGGATTTGATGAATTGTGTGTCCAGGCCTTTTTAGATCTATTTGTAATTGTATTTATCGATGATATATTGGTGTATTCTTGTTCAGAGGATGAGCATGCTAATCATCCGCGTACTATGCTCAGAGTTATACAAGAAGGGAAGTTGTATGCAAAATTTTCTAAATGTGAATTCTGGTTGAACTCTGTAACTTTCCTTCGGCATATCATTTCGGGTGAAGGAATCTGGGTGGATACACAAAAGATTGGGCCAGTAAAGACATGGCCTAGACCTAGAACACAAACAGAGGTTCATAGCTTTCTTGGTTTGGCAGGTTATTACATGAGATTTGTAGAGGGATTTTCTTCCCTTTCAGCACCTTTGACAAAGTTTACTTAGAAAGGAGGAAAGTTTCAATGGACTGATGCTTGCGAACGGAGTTTCCAGGCATTAAAGGACATATTAACATCAGCACCGGTTCTAACGCTTCCAGAAGGGACCGATGTTCATGTGATCTATTGTGACGCTTCAGGCATTGGATTGGGTTGTGTGTTGATGCAGCATGGTAAGGTTGTGGCTTATGCTTCTCAACAACTAAGAAAACACGAGAAGAACTACCCGACCCACGATTTAGAGTTAGCTGCGGTGATTCATGCAATAAAGATGTGGAGGAACTACTTGTATGCCATTCATGTTGATATCTATACGGATCATAAGAGCCTCCAATACATCTTCAAGCAAAAGGAATTGAATCTACGTCAAAGGAGATGGTTGGATCTACTTAAAGGCTAAGACATTGATATTTTATACCACCCGGGGAAGGCAAACGTAGTAGCCGACGCCCTCAACCGTAGATCTATGGGTAGCCTGTCGTATTTACAGTCAGAAAAGTGGGGAATAACTCATGAGGTTTATCAGCTAGCTAGTCTTGGCGTTCGGTTACTGGACTCATGTGACGTTGGAATTACTCTTCAGGATACAACAACATCCTCTTTAGTAACTAACGTAAAAGAATGCCGGTACGAGGATCCTGTGTTAGTTCATTATAGGGATACCACCCTTCATAAGGAGAAGATGTAATTTGAAATTACAAAGGATGGGGGCCTCATATGTCTAGGACGATTATGTGTGCCTAATGTTGCAGGGCTGCATCGGTAGTTTATGAGAGAAACTTACTATTCTCGTTATTCTATCCATCCAGGAGAAACAAAGTTGTATCACGATATCAGGGAAGTGTATTGGTGGGACAGAATGAAAAAGGATTTAGCAGAGTTTATTGATCAGTGTCCTAACTGTTAGCAGGTTAAGATTGAGCATTAGAAACCCGGTGGGTTATTGCAAGCTATTAAGATTCCGACTTGGAAATGGGAAGTAATCAATATGGACTTCTTTGTAGGCTTACCTCGTACCCAGCGTAAGTTCGATTCGATATGGGTGATTGTTGATAGGCTTACAAAGTTAGCCCATTTTCTGCCCGTTAGAACTACATATTCCTTAGAGGATTATGTGAGGCTTTATATCAAGGAGATTGTACGACTTCATGGTGTCCCTGCATCTATTATCTCGGATAGAGCTGCTCAATTTACAGCTAACTTTTGGAGGTCCTTCCAAGAAGGATTGTGGACTCAAGCAAGTTTTAGTACGACATTTCATCCCCAGACAGACGGATAGGCTAAGCGTACTATTCAGACACTGAAGGATATGTTACGAGCTTGTGTTATAGACTTCAAAGGTAGCTGGGATGATCATCTGCCACTTATTGAGTTCGCATATAATAATAGTTACCATTCCAGTATTTAGATGGATCCATACGAAGCTCTTTATGGCGGAACTGTAGGTCGCCTATAGGGTGGTTCGATGTTGGAGAATCTGAATTACATGGGCTAGACCTGGTTCAGCAGGCCATAGAAAAAGTAATGCTTATTCAGGATCGACTACTGACAACTCAGAGTCGTCAGAAGTCATATTCTGACGTGCGATGACGAGATTTAGATTTCGGGGTTGATGACTGGGTATTCTTAAAGGTGTCACCTATGAAGGGTATGATGAGGTTTGGCAAGAAAGGAAAACTTAGCCCACAGTATATTGGGCCTTACAGGATCATTCAGAAAGTGGGCCAAGTAGCTTATGAGTTAGAATTTCCCTCAGAGTTGGAGTCTGTCCATCCGATTTTTCACGTATCTATGTTACGGAAGTGCATTGGTGATCCTGCCTGAGTAGTGCCAACGAATGATGTACAGATTACAGAAGAATTATCATACAAGGAAATTCCGATTTCCATTCTAAACCGAAAAATCTGCAAGCTGCGGAATAAGGAGGTAGCCTCCGTGAAAGTACTTTGGAGAATCAACAATGTGGAAGAAACAACTTGGGGGGTCGAGGAAAACAATGTGAGGCCATTGTTGTTATTCATAATTATAGTCCTGTGTGGCGTTGGATTATTAAGCTTCTACGGGAATAGTTGGTAGTGGTGTTGCTACAGAGGCGACCCTGCCAAAGTTACATAGATCAGGAAAGTTGAACATTCAAGGACGAATGTTTGTAAGGGGGAAGGATATTACATCTCGCGTTTTCGTACGTTAAAAATTTCATTTTCAGCTAACCGACGTAGACTCGGGGATGAGATCATCTTGACATTAATGTACTTACGCTACTTATAACAAGAGATAAATAAGTGTTATGAAGGATAAAGGGTTACACGGATTAAAGAAAACGAGTTCCGTTGAAAGTGGCCAATTAGGAATAAAATACGGGTCGATCGATAATACCCGATAATTATGGACTATTACCATTCAAGATACGATATGAACACGGTAGTATAATATATAAAGTATATATGAAGTATTTTAAAAATAAATAGAATTTTAAGTAATTTATGGTAATTTTTAAATTATGCGGGTAATTGATTAATTACCGGGTAATATGACATTACCCAGTTAACTAATAAGTGGATAAAAAATTAATAAATTATCTCACCCCCACCCACGTGGCAAGAAGACACAAAGTTGGAAATGACTAAATAGTCATTTTTCCAAATGGCTATTAAATAAACTAACCAAGCCATAACATATGTCTAGTTTTAAAGACTTGTAAATTATATCCATAACATTCAGTGGGAAAGCCTTGTAAAGTTTTCAAATAAAAAATCTGCCTTTGGCTTAAAAGCCAAGGACATTGAAGCAGAAACGTTCCATTTCAAAACAAAAAGCAATTTCGTCCAAAAATTTCAAAAACCAAGCCAATTTCGCTGCTCAAGTTCAAAAGCGCAGAAGCTTATATCCGATTTTTGGGTTCTGTTGATACCTAATTTTTTTTCTATATATTTTTAATATGTATTTTTAATATGCAAAATACTTTCAAAATAGCATATGTATGTATATATAAGTATGTCCAAATGTTTTATTATTTTTCTTTAATTTTTAAAGATTTTTAAATCAATTTATTGCCCTATCTTATCCAGAAAAACCCAATAATTATTCCCAAAATTATTATTTTTGGTGATTCATTTATCGGACTCTCATATTTATACTAAAATATAGTTTATGTAATTTTTATATATTTTTACAAACTTATTTAATATTTTTAAGGCTAAATTGCATATAATTGCAACATTAGCCTCTTTTAGATTAATTACATTTAGGTCTACAAATATTAGGTCTAATATTTTTAATTTGACAACTATGTGTTATTAATCATTTTAGTACCTTTAATCTATTTCCAGAAATTATTCTACTATTTTATAAAATAAATAAGGGAAGAGTGGCTATTTAAAATATAGCCCAACTTTTGTTTCAATCGTAGCCTGAATTGAACCCCAATTTTAAACCGAATTACCCAGCCCAAATCCTAGCCATACCCGACCCACGACCCAGTTAGAACAACCCGCCCAGATCCCCTACCTACCCATTCAATCTAGGCCATTGATCAAATGATCAACGGTCACCACCAACCCTTTCCTAAATTAGTTCCCAACTACCCCCCAAACCCTAACCATTTCTCGCCTATAGCCACCTCTGAACCCCCCTTCTCTCTCAATCATCTCTCAATCCCCTCTCAAACCCTAGCCACCGCCCTCAATTACCACTTGAAAATCTCCGAAATCCATGGCCTCCGAAGCCATTGGAGGCCTCTATCCACTTTCCTTGGCTTCTATGTGTTCGAGTACTATGGTTTCAAGGCCAGATCCAGAAAGCTCAGTCCAGACCTTGGTCGATTTCAGTTCTTATGGCTTTCTCCGATCATCTTTGACTTTGCTTCGGACAACCATGGTTGTTCAAGCCGGACTCTTGACTTCTCCTTCTTAGATCGATGGTTTCCAAGCCTTTCTCACCATCTGGTGTTCTTCTGAAACCCTAACCTTTGAGGTTCTTCCGATTTCTTTAGATATGTGTTTACTCTAAACTTTTAAATTGTTTCTCAAGGTTTCTTTCAAAACTCTACCTTCAAGAACCCTTATCTTTTCCGATTTGAGTTTCTGTTAAGTTATTTGGAAGCTTTCTCTCATTTTCTAACATGTTCTACTATGTTTCCTTATGTTGTTATTTTGCTTGAGTTTGCATGTTAAAGGTTTTGACCTTTTGAGATTTCTGAATCTATTTTGTTAGTATTTGTCCGATTTACTTGCTTTTCATCTCTAGAACTCGATTGATGGTGAAAACCCTAAAATTTTGGGTCCATTCGAGTCCTGAGACTACTTGCTATGTGATTTACTTGTTCGTCATGCTCTGAATTCGATTAATTTCAAAACCCTAATTTCTCTGGACCTATTCGAACTTTTGAAAACTGCTTCATCTGTTTGAATTAGCTCGACTGGATTCGAAGTCTTTTTTGTTTCAACTTCTGTTTCTCTATGTGATTTGGTTTCTTGCAAGCATTGAGACTAGACTATATTTTTCAGAAAAAGTGTTTTTACCCGGACTTTTGCATGCTTCTGATACCCTTTTTCCCTATTAATAAGTTGACCTATGTGACTACCATGTTGCGATAATTCACCATCTACTGATTTTGTGATTGTTATTCTCTTTGTCACAAGTTCAGCATCGCATGCCTAATGTTTATGCACTCTTTTATATGCTAAATTCCCCTCTAAAATAACTTTCAATTTTGGACTGATTTCAAACCTCCCGTGTAATTCTGATTGCACTCGTGTAATTGATTCTTTCCTTGTTTTACTGATTTTCCTGGGTTTTTTTGGAATTGGTTTGAAAACTTCCCCTTAGACTTTCGATTCTCTTGTCTTTAACTTGGTTTACTTGTTTTTTCTTAGGAACCCATGCCACTCTCCTTAAATCAGTGATTTTGAAATCCTTGACTCCCTAATTTGCTATGTACTTATTTTTGATTATCTCCATATACTGCAACTTTACTTTGTTTCTTACCTTATTTGGTTAACCGAGTATTTCAAATATTATTTCCTTAATTAAACCTCTATGCACTTACCCCTAATTGTCTACTCTACACATGATGCTTACTTGATTTCTTTCCTTAAATATTTTCTGCCCATTACCGTTTGATTTTAACTCTTTAATTAAAGGAAGTCCTTATACTGATTTGATTTTAATTGATAATTACTGCTAAACTATGATCCATGCCTTATTTTCTATCTGTCTTCAAACTATAAATACCTTGCTCTTTCATTAACATAGAGAAAAACACACTTAGTTCTAAAATCACCTACACTCAAAATAGTCTCTCTTGCTACTTGTACTGTGGCCTGTCTTCAAAGTCCTGCTACCTGCTTTTACTATATTTTGCTTCTTTGAACTGGTATGTTCTGATTAAGATTTCAGCGCCATAACAATATGTTTACTTAATACTTTTGCCTTCTTGTTTGCCTACTGCTTGTGTTTATTCCAGTACTTAATTTAGCATGTTGTAATTTCATTCTACCTGTTTTGAATCTATTATGTGTCCTAAACCCCTACCCCAATGTGTTTGATACTGATGGTTTGTTTGAGGCATGACAGTATTAAGTATTGCTATCTATGACTCAAACGTGATTCCCCTGGGATCATAACCTCTATGTTACCATTATGTTGTTGTGTATTCTGGTTCATTTTGTAAGCATAACAACACTCTTTATTGTTGTGCATGCCCAGAATTAACTAATGCCTAATTGCATAGGCTCTTGTCAATCCCTGAACCCCTTTGTGTGAAGTCCTTAACTCTATAATTGTTTCCGAGCACCTCTTTCCCTCTTCTTTACTTTGTTTCTTCACCTGCACTCTTCCTTAGACTTAGGTTCTTCCCCCCCTCTTGTGAGCATTGCCTTGGGACCCGTGAGCTCCCTTTAAACTTGGACACTTGAGGGCTGACACTTTCACACTGCACTTGTCCCTATTCTGGTAATACAATTTGGGTGAGAGCACTGCACGGAGTCCCATTGAGTCTCTTAGGGAACTCTGACACACTCAAATTGGAGAAAGGTTTTGGATCGATGGTCTTTGAGTTGGTTTATCTCGTAACTCAGAGAGGAAGTCAAGAATCATGCCTCTTCTGGTTGTACTCTCTTTGTATTTTTCTATTACGATGTAATTTGTTATTCTAGTTTGTAATAAGTTGTAATAAACACTTGGGGATGGCTAGTGAAAAGGGTTGGGTAACTATGCATGCAAGGGTAGAAAACATGCCTACAGGGTGTTTTAGCTTCTGCATATTCGAACTTCACATGGAAAACCTGCCTATAGGGTACTTTTAATGCTGCATATTCAACTTCATGTAGAAAACCTACCTATAGGATACTTTTAATTCTGCATATTCAAACTTCATTTAGATGTCATGCCTATAAGCTTTAAAATGAGTAATGCATAGAAATCATGCCTATAGGGGTTTCTTAAATCAATCTGATTCGCTGTCATTCGCAGTCAATGTTAGATAACATGCTCCTAGGAATTAAAGTCAGTAATAGTAGATACTACCACCTGTAGAACCTGTAATCAGTTGAGTTTTTTTTGTTCATTATGCTTCTCTTAATAATCTAATTCCCTCGCTTAACAAGGTTTAACAAGCATTCTTATAGGATTTCGAAATAGTTTATTTCAAGCTTCTACTATCTCATCACCTTTAAAATTCAGTAGATATCATGCCTATAGGACCCCGTCTAAACAC
Source organism: Nicotiana tabacum (assembly GCF_000715075.1). Classification (NCBI taxonomy): domain Eukaryota; kingdom Viridiplantae; phylum Streptophyta; class Magnoliopsida; order Solanales; family Solanaceae; genus Nicotiana; species Nicotiana tabacum. The sequence goes on from NC_134080.1 coordinate 84,766,921, forward strand.
TTAGGCAAATCTTAGAATAATAACTATAAAATTGAATTTGTTAATCACTACAACCAGCAGGCAGGCCTGATTCAGACTTCTTATCTAAGTTATGCAATAAACTAAAACTGCCTCAACAATCTCATCTCCCTCGTCTTTAATGTTTTTCAATCAGACCTAAGCAGTATGTGTAAGACATGCTACTTTATGTGTTTGTTCGAGGAGGTATACTTGAGCCTATATGCTTATGTGTTTCCCCTTTCATATACAATATGTGTTTTTGTATGTCGCCTTAGAATTTTTACCTTTGAAACTCCAAATAAACCCACCATCCCTCCCTTTTAGGATTAGTAGTCCTAAGTGCCTCCGGGATTGTTAGGAATGGTACGGGTAATAGCATGCAATAAGTAATCGAGACCAATCCGTGCTTAAATACCTTAACGGGGTGGGAAGGGTAGATATGGATATGATTACCACGTGATAATGTCACGTGTATCCCTTCATTGAGGAGTGATTACCGGACATTTTGTGGGGTGATCCATATTTTTTTAATAAACCTAGGACCCCCTTTTCTTTATTCTTTATTCTTTTAGCAATTTAACTTCTTATTCTAAAAAATCAGCTTTTTGTTCTTTCAAAACTTGTTTACTTTCAAACCATTATGCGTTGAAATCCCTTATTATTTGAGTCTCATTTACTTATACGTTAATTGCACCTCAATTCACAATAATTGTTTGGCCGGGAACCACACTAGTGGATTCTAAGGGGTGCCTAACACCTTTCCCTTAGAATAATTTCAAGCCCTTACTCTATCTCTGGTTATTCAATCGAACTCTTTTGGTGTCGTAATACACCCTAAGCATTAGGTGGTGACTGTCCAAATTCAAGCCCAGTTCCCAAAAGGAATGAGTTGTCTCTCCAAATGTCATAAACCCGATTTTCGCTTAGGAAAGAAAAAGGGGGCCCGACAGGTTTTAAGTTCAATCCACGAAGGTTTCCAACGGAATAATTATACGGAGTTGTTTCTTTTGGCATTGTCCAAATTATACTAAAGAAACGAGCAAACACACAGTCTCCATAAATTACTCTATTTATAGAATTATTAGGGGTGTCTATATTCTTGATTCCTCATGATAATTATTATTATTTCCTGTTCATGGGTCTCAGAATAATACGCAGTTGGAAAATTTTATCCGGAAGGAATATTGAGATTATTACGTATTTTTCATGCATTTCACTCACGTGCATTGACCCATGACCAGATGGCATTATATATGCGTATATATGTAAATATATGTATATGCGATATGGGAAAAGGTTATGCCGTTATATACGCACCACCACCTGATCAGCTGGTATATGTTGATGATATTTACCACAGTGGTCGAGATGATATGATGGGATGCCCTCAGTGGCTTGATCATATTATGTACACCCATACCTATGCATGGCACGACATTTATATGCACGTGCACGACATTATAAATTATCTAGAATTTACAAAGTTATTCAGATTTAAAGATGTGTTTCTATATTCCATGTTTCATCTATATCTTTTACGTACTAATTTCCATGGCTTACATACTCAGTACATTTTTCGTACTGAATCCCTATTTCACGGGCCCTGCGTTTCATGTCCGCAGGTGCAGGTAGGCAAGCTGACGATCCCACTTCTTGGGATCCCTGATCAGCGAGAGTTGGCCTGCTCCATTTGATCCGGAACTGCTTTTGATTTTGGTACGATATGTTTGTATATATATATATATATATATATATATATATATATATATATATATATATATATGTATATGTATATGGGTATGACATGGCTCAGTCCCGTCTTTGTATAGTTATGTTTCTGTCAGAGGTATGTGGACAGTATATTTAGTTGGGTTTTATGTGGCCTTGTCGGCTTTCAGTTTTGGATGTATAGTTGTCTATAGCAGCCTTGCCGGCTCGCCCACTATATTCTGCATATATACGCACAAATGCCTTGATGGCAGGTTTCATTCACATATGTTATTTTCGTAATGCAGCAGATGTTATTTATGTTCATATCTTAGACGCATGCTTAGGGGTGTCTGACAGGTAGGACTCAGGCACCCGTCGCGACCCATCGGTTGGGTCGTGACATGAACATTCGAGGATGAATTTTTCTAAGGGGGAAGGATCTTACATCTCCCATTTCATAGGTTAAAGTTTCGTGTTTAGTTAGTCGATGTAAACTCAGGGATAAGATTATCTTGAGGTCAGTGTATTTATTCTATTCATAAAAAGCGACAAGTAAGTGTCATGAATGATAAAGGGCACACGAATTAAAGAAAATTAGTTTCTTTGATGGTTGCCGATTTGGGTTAAAATATGGATCGAGCGAAAATACCCGATATTTATGGACTAGTACCATACAAGGTACCACATGGCCGTGATAGCAAGGTGTATAAAGTATGTGAAAAGAGAGTAGTATTTTATGTAAGTGGAGATAATTCTTAATTATACGGGTAAGTGGTTAATTATCAGGTGACGGGACATTACCTAGTTAATTAATAAATTTAGTGGATAAGAATAATCCCCCCCTCCCAAAAAAAGTGGCAGAAAGCCACAAACAAAGCCACAAACCCAAGAGAATTACTCTTTAGACTACTATGAGTAGGTGGCTATCTAAGATTTATAAGAATTTAACAAATAAGACATGTTACAAGTGTTGTTACATTTTCACTTGGACAAAAGAGAATTAGAACGTCCGTAATCCTTAAGTAAGATTTCCCTCTATCTCTCTCTCTCCTTTTGGTTTCCTCATGTACATTCTTCATTGAGTAGAAAAATTGCATCTGTTTTTGTTCCTATGTATGGACTAAGGGATGATAATGGCTACTTTATTCTTGATAGAGGAAACAATCAATATTCATTTCCACTTCCTCTTTTCTTTTCTCCCTTTAGTGGTGAGGATAGTTAGTAGCATCGTGTACGCATGGATTTATTAGATTATTAGAACTTCTACTTTATTTGAAGTGGTAACTATTATTGATGAAATAAAGCCAGCACAAAGAAAGTGCTGATTACATCCAAAAGTACAGGTAAAAAACAGAATAAAACTAGCAAAAAGAGCTAGTAACAAAAATGAGGAGTGTCAGTCTATACTATATAAAAGATTCTATGAACTGTAGCAAGGGCTCAGCCTCATTTACACATTCCAATTTACACCAAAAGCCAAAAGTATACAATCATAGGTCTTCAGTATGGGGTTGTTGTATTCTACAAAGCCTCTTATGTTTCTCTCTTTCCATATACACCACCAAATACAACCAGGTATGTTAAGGCTATCCTTTGTTTTGGCATGATCCAAATTATACCGAAGAAACGAGCAAACGCACAGTTTTCATAAACGACTCTATTAATAGAAATACTAGGGGTCTTTGTGTTCTTGATTCCCTATGTGACATATTATTATATCTTCTGTTCATGAGTCTCAGAATAATACGCAGATGAAAAAGTTTATCCTTAAGGAATATTGAGATTATTACATATTTTTCATGCATTTCATTCATTTATACATGTGCATTGACCCATGACCAGATGGCGATATATATATATGGGATATGGGAAAAAGGTTGCGGCGTTATATACGCACCACCACCTGATCAGTTGGTATATGTTGATGATGTTGCCCACAATGGCCTAGACGATATGATGGGATGCCCTCAAAGACTAGATGATATTACGTACACCTATACCTATGGATGACACGACATTTATATGCACATGCATGACATTACAAATGTTTCAGGATTTATAAAGTTATTCAGATTTACAAATGGATTTCTCTATTCCATGTTTCATATATGTCTCTTATATACTGATTTTCATGCCTTACATAATTAGTACATTATTCGTACTGACACCATATTTCCCGGGGCCTGCGTTTCATGCCCTCAGGTGCAAGTAGGCAAGTCGACGGTCCCCTTTCTTAGGATCCTTGATCAACTAGAGTTTGCGTGCTCCACTTAATCTGGAGCTGCTATTGATTGTGGTACGATATGCTTGTATATATATATATATATATGGGTATGACGTGACTCTATCCCATCTTTGTATAGTTGTATTTCTATTAGAGGATTGTAGACAGATGTGTACGGTTGGATAGTATGTGGCCTTGTTGGCTTTCAGTTTTGGGTATATAGTTGTCTATCGCGGCCTTGTCGGCTCGCCCACTGTAATCCACATGCATATTTATATATGTCTTTTGAACAGTTTTTCCTCATGCATGTTACTCTCGCAATTCAGCAGATATTATTCATCTTTATATCTTAGTCGCATGCTTAAAGGTGTTCGACGGGTAGGACTCGGGCACTTGTCTCGGCCCATCGGTTTGGGTCGTGACAATATCATAGACGTATGCTTAGGGGCATTCGATTAGTAGAACTAGGGCATTTGTCACGGCCCATCGGTTTGGGTCGTGACAATTGAATCACAAAATATTATAAAAACCGAGTAAAAAACACTTACCGCCTGGAAAAAACTTGAAAAACATTCTTGAATTCCCCCAATTCCAAACTTTCAAGATGAGAAAAACTCAAACAACATTAATAGCCAAAAATGCCCAGCTGTTCTGCTTTGTTTCTTATTCCAAATGATCCCAAAATTTGCTTTTGATGCCTCCAATGCGTTCTTCGTGAAATTTCAGTCAAGCTATGATTTTGAATCACTCCATTTGACCTTATAATGAATGAGATATGTTGGTTTCAATATCTGAAAAGAGTGCAGATTTTTAAATACGAATTCAGTGGCAATTTCGAAATGAATCTGAAAAATCTGGCAACCCGCTTCTTAGTAAAGTGACCATAAATATGACATACGATGTCGAAACTTGATGATTTCAGGTGCTATGGTTCAAAAATTATGATACGGGATATAACGGTTGAAACACAAATCAAAGACCATTTTCTAAATATGGTATCCTTTATGCTCAAATCGGCGTCGAAACAGAAAACAATCACTATACAATCCAAATTTATCCAAAACTCATTAGAATTTAACCAGACTTTGTGGACATATCCAAAATCATCATAATAATTTGTTGGGACAATTAAAGTCCCGATTCCAAGTCCGTTTACCCAAAAGCCAAACCTTGATCAATTCTTCCAACTTAAAACATCTAAAACGAGAATCATTCTTCCAAATCAATCCTGAATCGCTCGAAAACCGAAACCAATCATACACGCAAGTCGTAATACATAATATGAAGGTACTCAAAGTCTCAAACCACTGAATGGAACACTAAAGCTCAAAACGACCGATCAGGTCGTTACATTCTCCCCTACTTAAACATACGTTCATCCGCAAACATGCCAAGAGTCGTTCTAAAGCCATCAAATTGCCATATACCCATGCCATACACCTAACAATGGCTGATACCACGTCACCCCAATCCATATAAGCTCGACATCACCACCTAACAGGGGATCCTTACCTCAACCTTAGTCCATAAACCTTAAAACCTAAATCTCCAACATCTGGAACTCATTATATGACCCGATTCTTGCATGTATGCACCGTATAACTCTGAAAAAGTTGTATCAGTCTATAACCATATCTCAAGACATAATCACATGATATACCACATAACTCAAATACTCGTAGGAATAACTTTCAACCACTATAGTTGCTCGATAACCAACCCGACATCGGTTAGAAACGTCATATCAACTAAAATCTTGTTCAAAACCTTCATACACTGCCGATAATGAAAGAAACATATAGAAACCCATAACCACCCATTATATTAACAAGTAGTGGAGCCCCCTTGCCCGATAAGAACCATAGCCAAAATCTCAGTCAACCAGTGACACAATTCTCGCAAACATACCTTAATTAAATCCAATGGCACTAATTTTAGTCCCAATTACCTCACCTCATCCAGTACAAGCTACTCGACCGACCTGTCATAAAATTCTACTTAGATCCACATACCATGCAACCCGTTCACCAACAAACAATAACTAAAATATACACAATGATGGAAAGAGAATGGAAATGAAAACGCAAAAATACTATAGATGCAAGATAGAAAAGAGGAGTGAATGCTTTCTTTTTTACCATTTTATCATCTGTGAATTGTTAATCAACCCATTCGTACACTCTATGCGATTGAATATTTCTTACACATATGAGTTTTATAGAAGGTATCAGACTAATGAATCTATTTTCTTTTTGATTTTGTGGTTAGTTTTTGAATCTAGAAACCAGTCCCTCCAGCTCAACAAATACTACCACGGAGCACAATGCTATCAATCCACCACACAAGGGTAAATGTAACACATGAAATAAGCACAGAGGATGATAACTTAGGAAAACGCCGCTGCGATGCATGACCCAATCCGACACCAGTCCACCTGGAATACGTCGAGCCATGATACTCACAATCAACAACCATAAGCATATCAACATCAAACACACGAAGCACGCGACCATAATTATAGATATATGGATATCACTATACATCAGAAATAGGAAGACCATAACCAAGGCACATTCAACCATTCAACACCCCAAGAGAAATATCGCTCGAATTTCGCTACAAAGCCCAAACATAACTCCATCGGTGTGCAGATAACCAACAGATCACAACCCATCACAGCATAGGAGAGTAACGCATGAGACATATTAGAACACGAATGTGATCCACCTAACCGATAATATACCCATCCACAGTACTTGTGCTAAGTAGATAAATTTGACTTTATTAAGAACACACATCCTTATTGGACCTACTAGTAGCCTCCATATCAATTCCAGTTTTTCCAAAGTAGGTAGACATCCTCCGAAAATCCCACAATAACATATTTATTGTACATACCATCAATTGCCAACCTCTTAACATACCTTCACCATTCATAACCATGGAACAATTTAGCTCGAGAACCCTCTTAGTTTTCAAATCCCTAAAATACTAGAATCTCCATATCCGGTCACAACATCACTACTCAAATCATTGACACATTCCTCACATACAGCCAGCCCATGAGAAGTAGTTCTAAAATTGTTTCGTTCCACCAAGCAAAAATCTGGACATCAGCAGTCAGGCATCCACAAGTTGAAACATAGTGCGCAACCTATCAAATAATGGTAACATTCTTCTAAACATGTGAAATCATCCATGTTATCTATAACTCGTGACCCCATCCAGGCGAAAAACATAACATGCAACATGTTCTTTTTGTTGGTAGCATACATCTAGCTCAAGATGTGGTCGACACAATCAAGAACACATCAAGGCCAGTTCCACATCACCACAAATCAGAACTGAACTTTCCCAGCTCAACCAAATCACGCAAGTTGTCAAACCCAAGAGTATTTCCACGGAATACTGGTAAAGTATTACCACACAAAAAGACCTGTTAAAGCTCTATATTGATCCTTTTTACACTAACCCAACACTACCGAGTTGACCTATTTCTTCTAATCCTCCTCGACTTGTCTTCAGGTCAACACTTTTCCCGTATCGGTACACAATGATCCTAAGTCAAAGCTCGTTGCAGAAGGCCCAAGCACGAACCACGTCGCTCCAAAACCCATAAACTGTTGTATTTCCTTTGGAGAACCCAATAATGCTGCAACCGAGATACCCACTCTAAAGAGACCTTCTGTGAATCTGAAGATGTTTCTCTAATCTATTCGATACTTGAATGTAGATTTAGCAATGATATAAATATTCTGCAAGTTCCAACACCATCCCATGAAAATCTCATATCTTAGTCATATACAATACTGGGATACCCCTCAACACTGCATATATACTTCACATCCAAGACTGATATGACACTTGCCATGCAATCTGATTGTTGATAGTAGACTCCCCCACTTAGTCGCAGAGTCATAGGGCACAACATCCGATGATCCACATCACCAACCTTCATAAGCTCGTACAACACCAATAAAATAAACGAACTTATTGAATCCCACACTTGAACAACTGAAGATCTACCAACACGTCCGCGTCCATAGTCTGGACAATACCTCAAGAAAATGAGCGAGCATCTATGGGCCCCTCGTAGCCCATCCATAACATTACAAGACCGTCGTAACACAGCTGATAGCAAGTGCCCAACATCATATACGAGTGGATATAAAGGGAAATAAGATATATGCTTCAAGTTGAATCAATGATCATGATAAGTAATGAAAGAAGCGGTTCCTAATAGTTTTGTATCCTATCGAAGATAAGTACAGAAATCTCCATACCGATCCGCAAGACTCTACTAAAATTTCTTATGACTCGTAACACCTATGAACCTAGAGCTCTGATACCAACTTGCCATGACCCCCAATATCCCACCTTAGGATATCGTGATAGCACCAAGCCACCAAGACTTAATAAACCTAACACATACTGATTTAATAATAAAATTGAACTATTTAATCATTTATTATAAACCTTTAAATGACATAAGCCGCAAGCGGCCAATAGTTATACATTTTCCCAAAATTTGTTGTATGGAGTCATAAGCACTACTAAACACACTAGATTTCTAAACACAATAATGTTATGAATTACAATTTAATAGTAGCATAATGAAGTAAGATGGTGACTACGATGCCTACGAATGCAAAGCAAGTATGCCTTGAAGTTTCTCGCCGCCCACGCAGGTGCAACTCTCAACAACAAAATTAGAATACTTGGAGGTGCACAAAAATGTGCAGAAGCGTAGCATGAGTACACCAAAACGGCCCTAGTAAGTATTAAGCCTAACCTTGATAGAGTAGTGACGAGGCCAAGTCAATACACCTACTAGACATAAAAACACATTCAAGATATACCTAAGCTAAAGGTGGAAAGAACATAATTATAAGACTAACAACAGAAAAATTGTTGATTTACAACCAACAATGAAGTAATAGAAACATAAATAATAGCAAGTAGTAAATGATTAATAAAGAAGCAACATACACAGAACACTAATCAGATGTAAATGAACTCAAATAAGAAACAAATGGTGGAACACTCAAATAAAAAAACCACTCCCAATGCATGGACTTACAACAAGAATTACCCTAAGGCACCTATAATGACCCGACCAATTATTTTGAACATTTGCACTTCACTCGGTAGTTTGAGGGCATAGAAGCTCCGTATGATGTATTAAAACTTTTGTGAATTATCAGATTTTGTTTTTCGGGTTGTTGGAATCAATTATAAAGAATGAACTTCATGATTAAAGCTTTATGTTGGAAGAGTTGACCAAGTTTGACTTTATGGTATTTGACCTTGGATTAGGTTTTTGATGGGTTTTTAGCTCCGTTAGGCGATTTTGGACTTAGGAGCGTGTTCAGATTGTGATTTGAAGGTCCATAGTTGAATTTGGCTTGAAATGACGAAAGTTAGATTTTTGCAAAGTTTGACTAGGGGTGGACTTTCTGATATCCTATTTGCATTGCGGTTCCGGGAATTGGAATAACTTCGATATGTCATTTGGGACTTGTATGCAAAATTTGGGTTCACTTCGGATTGTTTTGCTATGTTTCGACACAAGTTATGGTAGTTGAAGAGTTCAAAGTTTACTAATTTCGATTTAAGGTACAATTCATCGTTCCGATGTTGTTATGCGTGATTTGAGGCCTCGAGTAGGTTTGTATTATTTTATGGGACTTGTTGGCATGTTCGGAAAGCGTCCCGAGGGGCTCGGCCAAGTTTTGGATTGTTTTCAAATGATTTTCCTCCGTTTTGGCTTTGCTAGTTCTTGCTGGTATCTGGTCCACCAAGTCCTCTTTGCAATTGTGAAGCTAGAGATGCGATCGCATAGTTTCTTCTTCGCATTCGCAATTATCTTTATGAGATCGCGTAGTTTTCTAGAGGTTGGGCATCGCGTTCGCATGGGTTTGACCGCATTCACAAATAGATGGATTAAGAAGCTGGAGGCAGAAGGTTTTTCTTCGCGTTAGTATGCGATGTTTCGTGAATGCGTAGTGTAGTTTGGAGAGGCTGTTGTGTTTGCGCTTCGCGTTAGCAGAGCCTGGTCCGCATTTGCATTAGGTCTTTTGGTGGCAGTGCATTTTGTGCATCCCGAACGAGATTATCTTCCCGCATTCGTGTAAAAAGATGCCTAGGCAGAAGTATAAAGTACTCTATTTCGGGGGTTTCGGCCGTTTTTGTATTTTTATAGCTATGGAGCTCGGATTGAGGCGATTCTTGAAGCAATTTTCACCGTGTGGACTAGGATAAGTGTTCTCTACTCATTTTTGATTTTATATCATGAATCTATCTTCTATTCCGCCATTTGATTGAGGGTTTCAAAAGAGAAGTTGGGGGTTTTAGCCTAAAGTTTCATAATATGAATTTGCGAGTTTCGAACACTAATTTGGAGTCGAACTTGAGTGAAACTAGTATAGTTGACTCATAATTAAGTGCGTTTTTAAATTTTGTGAGTTTTGTCGGGTTCTGAGGCATTGTCCCGTGTTGGACTATTTGGCTGATTTTGGGCTTTTTGATTCGAGATTTGACCTTTGTAGATTCGTATTGGCTCCTTTAACATTGTTTGACATATTTGAGTTGTTTTTGGGTTAGTTTCGAGTCGTTCTGAGGTCTGAATGCTGGGGGTGGCATTTTTGGAGCATCACTTGTCTTGCTCGGTATTGGAATTGGCTTGTTCCCGGTAAGTAACACTTCTAAACATAGTGCTGAGGGCATGAAAACCCGAATTACGTGTTATGTGTTTGGTGCTGAGGTGATGCACATGCTAGGTGACAGGCGTGTGAGCTTGCACCGTGTGAATCGTGGATCCGTTATTTCTGTGGTCCTGTGTAGTTACCTGTTCTTATCTGTAACCATGAAATCTCTATGTACTAATGTAATTGAGTTGTTAATCATGTTAAAGATTATGTTTACGTTATATGCTGGTACTGTTGGGACCTATAGTTGTCATTCCATGCTATTGACTTATTGATTTTATTGAAATTTCATACTCATTCATATTCATTCATTACGTATCATATCCCAATCTCAGTTGTTATTTACTGATACATCACATCATCATTTTCAGGCTAGTTTCATGATATTGTGAGCCCGTGAGAGAGAGACTAGAGAGATTGATGATTGAGTGAGGCTGAGGGCCTCATTGTGAGGATATTGATACTATAGCACCTGAGTTGTCCGTGCGTATTTTGATATGGATACTATAGCACGTGAGTTGTCCGTGCAACACGTGAGTTATCCATGCGGATTATAATGCTTGGGCCGAAGGAGCCCCTTTGGGAGTATGCACACACCCTTAGTGAGCGCGGTTAATTTATATTGAGGAATGGATCTTCCCTCGACATGAATCTTGTTCGAAACATTTATACCTAGGGATGGATCATCCCCACAGGCTGGATTGGCCCTACTTAGTACTGAGTAATTGATGGCCATATATAGTACTGAGTGATTGAGCATGATGAGTGGTGTCACGACCCAAACCGATGGGCCACGATGGGCACCCAACACCTTAATCAACTGAGTACCATCATAACATATCTTTTCATGTCATACTTTCATATATAACTGATCTAGAAGGCTGCCATGGGATAAGTAGAATACAACATGTGATACCAACTTATACATAAGACATTCGGGCCTATAAGACCAAAATAACCACTCGTATACTGAACATAGGACGATAAGGCCATATAATCTTTTACGTACATGACATCTATCTACAAGCCTCTAAGAATACATAATTTTCATAAAGGCCGGGGTAGAGTCCCACCATACCAAACAATATATGTCTAAATTATACTAACCCAAAACCAACTCTGGACCAAATGGAGCGCAACAACATCTTCCGCTGAGCTCAAAGCCTACTTGGAGGGCTCTCGACCTGTCTATTGGAACCTGCGGGCATGAAACGCAGCATCCCCAAGAAAAAAGGACGTCAGTACGAATAATGTACCGAGTATGTAAGGCAGATAAATAAGTACATAACAGACATGGAAGAAATATAGAATAAATGACTCAACCTATAAGTCTGGATAACTCTGTAATTCATGAAATAATTATAGTATCATGCATATGCGTATGAATGTCATGTCGTGCATAGGTACTTGTTTCATAACATCATCAAGCCTTTGAGGGCATCCCATCATATCATCTCGGCCACTATGGGCAAAATCATCAACATAATACCAGCTGATCAGGAGGGCATCCCATCATATCATCTCGGCCACTGTGGGCAAATCATCAACGTATACCAGCTGATCAGGTGGTGGTGCGTATATAATGCCATATACGCGTATATAACGCCATCTGGTCATGGGTCAATGTGCATATATAAATGCATGAAATGCATATGAAATACGTTAATAAAATCTCTCAGTACGTCATAAGACCATTATGCCTCTAATTAATATCATGAAATAAATTTACATATACTTATGTATTTTCTTGAGATCCATGAACAGAAGATGTAATAATAATATACTTGGGAATTTAAGAACATAGGCACCTCTAATACTTCTATGAATAGAGTCATTTATGAAAGTTGTGCGTTTGCTCGTTTCATTTATATCATTTGGAACATGCCAAAAAGAAATAAGGGATAGCCTTAACATACATGGAGTAGGAAAAAATCCGTGTAATATTATTGGAAAAAATTGCACCGTACTCCTTTAGAACAGCAAAATTTTACGTTGCTACGGTTCTAACAATTGTCGTTGGAATTGTTTGGTTGCAAGAATTTCTGTTGGAAGCTCGTTAGATTTATGATTCTATTCTTGAAATGCTTTTGTATTAGAAAGAAAGGTATATGATTTCTATTACTAAAAGACTTAGAAATAGACTTATAACTAAGAGACTAAGAGACTTTTTGTAATGACCCGGTCGGTCGTTTCATGAGTTACCGCTCTGTTTTCCCCATCTATGCTTCCTTGTGCGTTGTTCAGCTATATTTCATCATATCGTGTTGGTGGTGTTGTGTTTAGAGTGGTCTTAGGGTGGAATGAGACATTTAGTCTTATGCTGGTTATTTAGTTGGTAAAGTCAACCGGAAGTTGACTTACGGGTAAATGATCTTGGACTTGTGATTTTATGGTTTGTATAGCTTCGTAAGGTGATTTGGGACTTAGGAGCGTGATCGAAATGTATTTTGGAGGTCCGTGGTAGATTTAGGCTTGAATTAGCGAAATTGGAAATTTGGCATTTTCCGGTCGCAATGGAAATCTAGATATCAGGGTCATATTGGAATTCTGAAAATTAGGATAGATGCATTATGTCAATTGTGACGTGTGTGAAAAATCTTAAGTCATTCGAATGAGGTTTGATAGTTTTTTTGTTTGGGGAATTCGGATGTTTTGGAATCTTTAGGCTTGAATCCGAGGGTGATTTGATGTGTTGATGTCGTTTTCAGTGTTCTGAAGTTTTGACTAAGTTTGAATAGGGGTACGTGAATTGTTGACATGATTGGTTGAGGTCCCGAGGGCATTGGGATGGATTTGGGTGGTTGACAGAAGGTTTGGAGTTGAGTTGGAGTTGCAGATTTTTGCTGCTTCTGTTGTTTCCACACTTGCAGAGTGGCGACCGCATGTGCGATGATTGCAGGCGCAGGAATCAACAATCGCAGGAGCAGAGTTTGTCGCAAGAGCAGAAAGATTGATCGTACCTGCTAGCCCGCAGGTGCGAGGCTTGGGGCGCAGGTGCAGAAGCTGGTGACTTATGTGAAGACCGCAGGTGCGGTTATTTTGACCGCAGAAGCGTGATATAGGCTGCGGGGGTAGAAATGCATGGTTAGAAGGTATAAATTAAACCCTTCACAAATTTTTGCCCATTTCCCTCGTTTTAGAGACGAGATTGGATCTCTTGGATGGTTTTGAAGAAGGATTTAAGGGGAAACTTGTTGAGGTAAGATTTTTGAACTTAATACTCGTATCTATGGTGAAATTCAGTTGATTAAACATGGAAATTAAAGAGATTAGGGGTGAAAAATTGGGAAATTAGGGCTTGGAATTGGAGAGTTTAAAATTGGAATTTGAGGGAATAATTGAGGTCCGATTTTGATATTTTTTGTATGTACAGACTTGTGGAAGGATAAGGATTCTAGTGATGTGATTTTTTTCGAATTTAGAGACGTGGGCCCGGGGGTCAGGTTTTGCCGATTTCAGGATTTTTGAGTTAATTTTATTTTTTCCGCTTGGGCTTTGTTCATGTAGGCATGTATTAATGACGTGATACTGATTTTGGTTAGATTTGGAGCATTTGGAGGCCGAGTTGGAAGGCAAAGGAATCGCGGGTTAGAGTTCAGTCCGGTTTGAGGTAAGTAATAATTTTAAATGTTATCCCAAGGTTATGAAACCCCGGATTTCACATCATTGCACTATTTTGAGGTGACGCACATGCTAGTTGACGAGCGTGAGGGGCGTGCACCGTTGGGGATTATGCCTTGGTCCGTCCCGTAGCAACTATTAAGTTGCGTATTTGTCTAAAACTACTTGATATTACCTTATGTTAGAAAGTATTACTATTTTTTGGGATGAATGTCATACTTGGGCCTCGTACCAACTATTTGGACCCTCAAGGGCTTTCTTTACTGAAATTCCTCACTGTTTTGATTTAATAACTCTACTCGGTCACACTATGTTTTACTGATTTCATAACTCATTCTTATTTATTGATATTTGATGCATAACTGATATTTTGTGTTGAGTACCTTGTTTTACTGTTGGCCCGAGTAGCTTGAGAGGTTTCTAACTGAGTAAGGCCGAGGGCCTTTGTTGTGAGGAAATCACGGGATCGGACTGCGCCGCAGCAGGTTGTACTGTTTCATGATATATGAGAGGATGTGAGCCTGATTTATTATGCCACAAAATGGCTTGTGATAGCGCTTGGATTGTAGGAGCCTCTCTGGAGTTTGTACACCCCACTAAGCGCGGGTACCCAGTGTGAGTGATGTGATATTGCCCGAGGGGCTGATCTTGATTTATGTTGGAGCCCGATGGACCAATTATGAGTTATTGTGAAGTAGCTCGAGAGTCTGGTTCTGACTGGTGTTATGCCCGAGGGGCTTTTTATGTTTTCATTATTTTATACTCACTGTTTCAACACTGGTTTGGAAACTATTGAAAGATGTTTTCGAAAGGTTTTTACTAAAATATAGTTTTCATGAGATAATTGATTTCTGTACTGTTTTGGAAACATATTGTACTCATTGTAGTGCTATGATGTGGAATTATCAGTTTTCTTACTGCTCAGCTTTCATTTAATTTTATTAGTTACTAAGTTGTCGTACTCACATTACTCCCTATACCTTGTGGCAGATCTAGGAGTTGTGGGTCGCGATAGCGAGCATTGATCTCTCTTCCAGTAGGTCTTCGGAGTCGGCAAGGTAGCTGTTTGGCGTTCGCAGCCCAGCACTTATCCTTCTTACCTTACTCAAACTGTTTTAAGTATCTTTATTTTTTGAACTATGATAGACTTATTGTACGTAGGCAGACCATGTAGTTGCTCGTGACTTGTGACACAATGATGTTGGGCTTGTGTTTTTTTTCTGCACTGGTTATTTAGACCCCTGTTATAAGATATTGTCAATTAATAGCTTAAATCTGTCTTTTATGAATTAATAGTTTAATTTGGGATTTGTGTCGGCTGGCCTAGTTTCACGATAGGTGCCATAATGACCAATTGGGTTTTAGGGTCGTGACAAGTTAGTATCAAAGCCTAGGTTACGTAGGTCTCAGGAGTCATGAGCGGGTTTAGTAGAGTCTTGCGGATCGGTACGGAGACGTCTGTACTTATCTTTGATAGGCTACCGACCTTTAGTGAAAACTTCATATTCTTGAATTCCTGTCGTGTGAATCTATTGATTCTTGAAAATAAACTTTTGTTATTCTATTCTCTCACAGATGGTGAGGCCCCGTGCTACCAGATAGGACAGATGACCACCATTGCTGCTAGTAGGGGCCACTAGAGGCCGAGAATATAGTCAAGGCCATGGTAGGGGCAAGGGTGTAGCCCGCAAAGCAGCTAGGGAAGCACCTGCAGATACACCAGCTGCCCAATTTCATGATCAAGTCTCAGTTGCGGAAGCTCTAGCTATACCATCTCAGGAACAAGTTGGGCCTATTGTTATCCAAGCTTTCAGGAGTGGATTCTATTAGTGTGGATTGGCCTAGCTCAGGCGGTCTCAGTTACTACAGCCGCAACTACTTCTCAGGCAGAGGGAGGCACTCGGATTCCCGACGCTCGCACACCTGAGCAGGTCGTGCTGGGACTTCAGACACCGGGGGCACCTGATAAGCGTTAGAGGATGCTATGGACTGCAGGTATTTTGGAGACCAGTGGGGTCTCATTTAGTACTTTCCAGTTCTCTCGGGCTGCATTTAGTTGGTGGGAGGCTTACAAGAGGCGTAGGCCAGTTGGAACAACATTCCTTTCTTGGTAGCAGTTCTCCATTCTCTTCTTGGAGAAGTTTGTACATAAGTCTCGCCGAGAGGAGGTGCGCAGGCAGTTCGAGCAACTTCCTCTGGTTGGTTCCCATAGGCCGAGAGAGGATCAGAAGGTTTATAGATGGCCTTGGATTTCAGCTTCGGTTGCTTATGACCACAGAGAGAGTATCTGGTGCTACCTTTCATGAGGCTATTGACATAGCTCGACAGATTGAGATGGTTCATGGTCAGGAGAGGGTTGTGAGGGAGGCTAAGAGGCCTCGTTGTCAGGGTGGATTCAGTGGTGCTCCTCTTGGGGGTTAGTTTCAGCACGACAGAGTTCGTCCATTAAGACATGCTCAGTCAGCTCGCCCAGTTTATCATGGGGCATCATTGGGCAATGGTTCTCATAGTTCTCATTAGGGCCATTTATAACTTATTGCCCTTCAAGCCTAGAGTTTGTCCCGTGCTCCATCAGTTCAAGGTTATTCCATGTCAGCTTCTTCTGCTAGTCATCCCGGTGCTAGGGGTTCCCTTCAGTCCCCATCTCCAGCACCAAGGGGATGTTATGAGTGTGGCGAGTTGGGACATATGTGGAGAGAGTGTCTTCGTCGTATTGGGAGTCCGCCTCAGCAGAGGAGTCAGCCATCGACTTTAGCATCAATTACTTCACACCCCACCCATCCATCCAGGGGTAGAGGACAGCAAAACTAGAGGTCGCCCTAGAGAGGGAGGTTGATCAAGTGGTGGTTAGGCCCATTTCTATGCACTTCTAGCCATACCCGATGCTATTGCTTCTGATGTGGTGATTACAAGTATTGTCTCAGTTTCCCACAGAGATGCCTCTGTGTTATTTGATCCTGGTTCCACTTTTTCATATGTGTCATCATATTTTGATCGTTATTTGGATACACCCCGTGCATCTCTTATTTTATCTGTTCATGTATCTACTTCGGTAGGCGATACTGTTATTGTGGATCGTGTATATCAGTCATGTATGGTGACTATTGGGGGTCTAGAGACCGAGTGGACCTTTATTGCTTTATATGGTGGACTTTGATGTGATATTAAGCATGGATTGGTTATCTCTGTGTCGTGCTATTTTGGACTTTCATGCTAAGACAGTGATGTTGGCTATGTCATGGATTGAGTGGCGAGGTTTGACCGATTTTGTCCCCAGTAGGGTATTTCATTCTTGAAGGCCCAGCGGATGGTTGGGAAGAGTTATCTTTCTTACTTGGCCTTTGTGAGGGATGTCAGTGCAGAGACTCCCAGTATTGATTCAGTCCCGTTAGTGAGGAATTTTCTAGATGTGTTTCCTGCAGACCTATCGGGCATGCCATCGGACAGGGATATTGACTTTGGTATTGATTTTGTTCCAAGCACTCAGCCCATTTCTATTCCACCGTATCGTATGGCACCGACGAAGTTGAAAGTTGAAGGAGCAACTTCAGGAACACATTGATAAAGGGTTTATTCGGCCTAGTGTGTCGCCTTGGGGTGCGCCAGTTCTATTTGTGAAGAAGAAAGATGGCACGATGAAGATTTGCATTGATTATAGGTAGCTGAACAGAGTCACGATCAAGAACGAGTATCCTCTACCTCATATTGATGATTTATTTGACCAGCTTTAGGGAGCGAGGGTGTTCTCCAAGATTGATCTTCGGTCAGGGTATCACTAGTTGAAGATTAGGGACTCGGATATTCTTAAGACAATTTTAGGACCCGATTTGGCCATTATGAGTTCTTTCTGATGTCTTTGGGCTAATCAATGCCCCAATAGCGTTCATGCATTTGATGAACAATGTGTTTCATCCTTATCTTGACTCGTTTTTCATTGTATTCATTGATGATATTCTGGTATACTCGCATAGTTAGGGGGAGCATGCTGAGCATTTGAGAGTTGTATTGCAGCGGTTGAGGAAGGAGAAAATTTATGCAAAGTTCTCCAAGTGTGAGTTTTGACTCATTTTAGTGGCTTTCTTAAGGATTCATTGAGGGTATTTAGGATGATCCGAAGAAGACAGAGGCGGTGTAGAGTTGGCCCAGGCCGTCCTTAGCCATAGAGATTCGCCACTTTCTTGATTGGCAGAATATTATTGTCAATTTGTTTAGGGATTTTCATCTATAGCATCACCCTTGACCAAATTGACTAAAAAAGGGTGTGCCTTTCATGTGGTCGGATGAGTGTGAGGCGAGCTTTCAGAAGCTCAAGATTGCCTTGACCGTAACTCCAATGTTAGTATTGTCATCAGCTTCAGTTTCATATACAGTGTACTGCGATGCTTCGAGAGTTGGTATTGGGTGTGTGTTAATGCAGAAGTGTAGAGTGATTGCTTATGCTTCTTTCTAGTTGAAGCCCCGTGAGAAGAACTACCATGTTCATGATCTAGAGTTGGCTGCCATTGTTCATGCATTGAAGATTTGGAGGCATTATCTTTATGGTGTGTCATGTGAGGTGTTTACTGATCATCGTAGCCTCCAGCACTTGTTCAAGCATAAAGATCTCATTTTGAGGCAGCGAAGATGGTTGGAGCTACTAAAGGACAATGATATAACTATCTTGTACCATACAGGAAAGGCCAATGTGGTGGTCGATGCTTTGAGTAGGAAGGCGGTGAGTATGGGCAGTTTGGCATATATTCATATTGGGGAGAGATCTCTTGCAGTTGGTGTTCAGGCCTTGGCCAATCGGTTTGTGAGATCTGATATTTTGGAGCCCAGTCGGGTTTTAGCTTGTGTGGTTTCTCGGGCTTCCTTGTTTGACCGCATCAGAGAGCGCCAATATGATGATCCTTATTTGCTTGTCCTTAAGGACAAAGTTCAGCACGATGATTCCAGAGATGTGACCATTGCTAATGATGGGGTATTAAGGATGCAGGGCCAGATATGTGTGCCCAATGTAGATGGGATTCGGGAGTTGATTCTGGAGGAGGCCCAAAGCTTGTGGAATTCCATCCATCTAGGTGCCGCGAAGATGTATCAAGATGTTAGACAGCATTACTGGTGGAGGAGAATGAAGAAGGATATTTTGGGATTTGTAGATCGATGTCTCAATTGTTAGTAGGTGAAATATGAGCATCAGAGACTAGGTGGCTTGCTTCAGCGGTTAAATATTCCAGAGTTGAAGTGGGATCGGATCACCATGGATTTTGTAGTTGGACTCCCACGGACTTTGAGAATGTTTGATGCTATTTGGGTAATTGTGGATCGGCTGACCAAGTCCGCTCACTTCATTCCTATGTGTACTACCTATTCTTAAAAGTGGGTAGTGGAGATTTATATCCGAGAGGTTGTTCGCTTGAATGGCATCCGAGTTTCCATCATTTCAAATAGAGGTACTCAGTTTACTTTGCCGTTTTGGAGAGCCCTGCAGTGACAGTTGGGCACTCAGGTGGAGTTGAGCATAACTTTTCACCCTGAGATGGACGGGCGGTCCGAGCGTTCTATTCAAATATTGGAGGATACGTTGTGTGATTGTGTCATTGACTTTGGGGGTTCATGGGATCAGTTTCTACCGCCCCCAGAGTTCGTATATAACAACAGTTACTAGTCGAGTATTCAGATGGCTCCGTATGAGGATTTATATGGAGACGATGTAGATATCCAATTGGTTGGTTTGAGCCGAGCGAAGCTAGGATTTTGGGTACATACTTGGTGAGGGATGCATTAGACAAAGTGAAGGTTATTCAGGAGCGGCTTCGTACATCAATCGAAACAAAAGAGTGGTGCTGACAGGAAGGTTCGTGATGTTTCTTACATGGCTGGGGAGAAGGTTCTACTGAAGCTTTCACCCATGAAGGGTGTTATGAGATTTGGGAAGAAGGGTAAATTGAGTCCTTGGGTCATTGGGCCTTTTGAGGTGTTTCGGAGGATTGGGGAGGTGGCTTATGAGCTTGCTTTGCCCCCTAGCTTGTCGAGCGTGCATCCTATATTTCATGTTTCGATGCTCCGAAAATATATTGGTGATCCGTCTCATGTTTTGTATTTCAGCACGGTTCAATTAGACAGTGAACTGACTTGTGATGTGGAGCCAATGACTATTTTGGAGCGGTAGGTCCGAAAGTTAAGATCAAAGGATATAGCTTCATTAAAAGTGCGGTGCAGAGCTTGGTCCATGGAGGAGGCTACCTGAGAGACCGAGCGGGAGATGCGAAGCAGATATTCTCACATGTTTGAGGCTTCAGATATGTTTCTTGACTCGTTCGAGGGTGACCGTTTGTTTAAGAGGGGGAGATGTAACGACCCGACTGGTCATTTCATGAGTTACCGCTCCGTTTTCTCCATTTATGCTTCCTTGTGTGTTGTTCAACTGTATTTCATTATATCGTGTTGGTGGTGTTGTGTTCGGAGTGGTCTTAGGGTGGAATGAGACACTTAGTCTCTTAAGTTAGTTATTTAGTTGGTAAAGTTAACCGGAAGTTAACTTATGGGTAAATGATCTCGGAGTTGTATTTTTATGGTTCAGATAGCTTCGTTAGGTTATTTGGGACTTAGGAGCGTAATTAGAATGTATTTTGGAGGTTTGTGGTAGATTTAGGCTTGAATTGGCGAAATTGGAAATTTGGCATTTTCCGGTCGGCAATCGAAATCTTGATATCAGGGTCGGATTGTAATTATGGAAATTGGAGTAGGTCCGTTGTGTCAATTGTGACATGTGAGCAAAATATCAGGTCATTCAGATGAGGTTTGATAGGGGTTTTCATCGTTTGCATAATTCGGAAGTTTTGGAATCTTTAGGCTTGAATCCGAGGGTGATTTGATGTGTTGATGTCGTTTTGAGTGTTCCAAAGGTTGGAACAAGTTTGAATAGTGGTATGTGACTTGTTGGCATGTTTGGTTGAGGTCTCGAGGGCCTCGTGATGGATTTGGGTGGTTGATGGAAGGTTTGGAGTTGGGTTGGAGTTGCAGATTTTTTCTACTTTTGTTGTTTCCGCACCTGTGGAGTGGGGACCGTAGGTGCGATGATCGCAGGTGCAAGAAGCAACCGCAGGAGCGGAGTTTGTTGCAGGAGAGGAGAGATTGACTGCACCTGCGAGCCCGCAGGTACGAGGCCTAGGGCGAAGGTGCGAAAGCTGGTAACTTAAGTGAAGATCGCAGGTGCGGTTATTTTTACCACAGATGTGGTCCTCATAATCGTGATATGGACCGCAGGTGCGGAAATGCCTGGGCAGAAAGTATTAGTTAAACCATTTGCGAATTTTCGCCCATTTACACCATTTTAGAGATGGGATTGGAGATCTTGGAGGGTTTTGAAGAAGGATTCACAGGAAAACTTGCTGAGGTAAGATTTTTGAACTTAATACTAGTATCTATGGTGAAATTCAATTGATTAAACATGGAAATTGAAGAGATTAGGGGTGAAAAATTGGGAAATTAGGGCTTGGAATTAGAAAGTTTAAATAGGGAATTTGAGCGACCATTTGAGGTCCGATTTCGATGTTTTTGGTATGTATAGACTCGTGGGAGGATAAGGATTCTAGTGATGTGATTTTTGTTGAATTTCGAGACGTGGGCCCGGGGGTCGGGTTTGTCCAATTTTGGGATTTTTGAGTTAATTTGATAATCTTCGTTGGGGATTTGTTCCTTTAGCGTGTTTTAATGATATGATACTGATTTAGGTTAGATTTGGAGCATTTGGAGGCCAAGTCGAGAGGCAAAGGCATCGCGGGTTTTAGTTCGGCCCTCTTTGAGGTAAGTAATGATTGTAAATGTTGTCCTGAGGGTACGAAACCCCGAATTTCACATCGTTGTACTATTTTGAGGTGACGCACATGCTAGATGACGAGCGTGAGGGGCGAGCACCGTTGGGGATTGTGACTTGGTCCTTCCCGTAGCAACTATTAAGTTGCATATTTGGCTGAAACTACTTGATATTACCTTATGTTAGAAAGTATTACTATGTTTTGGGCAAAATGCCATATGTGGGCCTCGTGCCAACTGCTTGGACCCTTATGGGCTTTTTTTATCGAAATTCCTCATTGTTTTGATTTAAAAACTGTACTCAGTCGCACTATGTTTTACTGATTTCATAACTCAATCTTATTTATTCTGATTTGATGCATAAATGATATTTTGCGCTGAGCACCTTGTTTTACTGTTAGCCCGAGTGGGTTGAGAGGTTTCTAACTAAGTAAGGCCGAGGGCCTATGTTGTGAGGATTTCATGGGATCAGGTTGTGCGCTGCAACAGGTTGTACTATTTTGTGATATATGAGAGACCGGAGACCTGATTTATTATGCCACGAGATGGCTTGTGATAGTGCTTGGACTGTAGGATCCCCTCCGGAGTCTGTACACCCCCAGTGAGCACGGGGACCCAGTGTGAGTGATGTGATGTTGCCTGAGGGGCCGATTATAAGTGATTGTGAGGTGCCGAGGGGCTGATTCTGACTGATGCTATGCCCGAGGGGCGATTTATGATACATGTCTTGCTTGAGGGGCTGTTTATGCTTTCATTATTTTTTACTCACAGTTTCATCACTGGTTTGGAACCTATTGAAAGATGTTTTTGAAAAATTGTTACTGAAACTAATTTTTCATGAGATAATTGATTTCTGTACTGTTTTTTTGTAGTGCTATAACGTGGAATTATATGTTTTCTTACGGCTCAGATTTCATTTACTTTTATTACTTACTGAGTTAGTGTACTAACATTACCCCCTGCACCTTGTGTGCAGATCCAGGAGTTGCGGGTCGTGATAGCGAGCGCTGATCGTTTTTCTGGTAGGTCTTCAGAGTCGTCAAGGTAGATAGTTGGCATTCGCAGCCCTGCACTTCTCCTTGTTACGTTACTCAGAGTGTTCTAAGTATCTTTATTTTCCGAACTATGATAGCCTTCTTGTACTTACACAGACCTTGTAGTTGCTCGTGACTTGTGACACCCCGATGTCAGGCTTGTGTTATTTTTCCGCACTGGTTATTTAGACCCCTATTATGAGATATTGTCAATTAATAGCTTAAATTTGTCTTTATGAATTAATAGTTTGATTTGGGATTTGTGTCGGCTGACCTAGTTTCACGATAGGTGCCATCACGGCCGGATAGGTTTTAGGGTCGTGACACTTTTACACGTAGGTAGACTTGTCTTATGTACCTTACTTTAGATACCAATGACTAAGAGTCGTTCTTTTAATATGTGGCTTGCTGCCACATTTGGGGGGTGGGTTGATCTTATCTTATGATTTTTATTAATTAATTATGTAATTTCTTGTTACTCGATAATTAACCAATTACCCATATAATTAGGAATTATCTCAAACTACTTAAATTACTACTCACTTTTAATACACCTTATACACATGTCACGACCCCAAATACCGGTCGTGATGGCACCTATCACATTACTAGGCAAGCCGGACCAATTATAAACCACAACCCATTTTCATTTTAAATAAATGATTTGCTAACACAGTTTATTTACCAATTATCATAATAAGTATTTAAAACAACAAGATAGACATGTGGAAGTCAACAATACATAGAAACTACACAGCCCACACTGATCTAGTGACACAAGTCTAGAGCCTCTAATACAAGTCTGGACAACCTACTACATAGATAGTCTAGGAATGCGGAAAAGTAATAAGATAGAAGGGAAAAATCAGGGTTACGGATGCCATGCAGCTACCTCAAAATCCCCGACAATTGCTGAACGATTGAAAAACTCTCACTCGGCCTCTGGGCACCTAAATCTGCAGGCATGGTGCAGGGAGTAATGTGAATACTCTGACGCAGTGAGTAATAAAGATAAATAATGACTGAAAGTAAGAAAACACGTATACACAAGGTATTCTATAATGAAGCAATTAAATAGGTAATTGTAAGTAGTATGCCAATGAAAAGAAAAATAAAGTACTTCTACAACAAGTAAACAGGAAATTGACAGACAGTTAGGATAAAGTAAACACATAGAAGTTCGCCCCTCGGGCACAGTATAAACAATTTCTGCCCCTCGGGCTCAATCTCACATCACAATGGGTACCCACGCTCACTGGGGGTGTGTAGACCCCGGGAGCGGCCCCTTACGGCCCAAGCGCAATAAAGCCATCTCGTGGCATCAAATCTAGGCCCTCAGCCTCATATCAATCAAACCACCTCGTGGTATATATATGCATCTCAGGACCTCAGCCTCATATCAGTATCACTGTATCCTCACAACTAGGCCCTCGGCCTTACTCAGTCCAAAGACTATCACAAGCCCCTCGGGAAATAGTAAACTAGGCCCTCGGCCTTACTCAGTCCAAAGACTATCACAAGCCCCTCGGGAAATAGTAAAACAGTATTTCTCAGCCCAAAACATCATTTAAAATATCATTTATGTCTGAAAACTGAGTAAAAATGGTTGAGTAGTAAAACGGTTGAAAATAACGGGACGGAGTTCAAGTAATAAGTCAAAACAGTGAGGAAATAGAAATAAACATCCCCGAAGGGTTCGAATAGTTGGTACGAAGCCCAAATATGTCAATCAGCCCAAAGCATGATGAAAGCAAACAAGGTTCAGTCAAATACGCGGTATCATCAATCGGGATGGACCATGTCACAATCCCCAATAGTGCACGACCCCACGCTCGTCATCAAGCGTGTGCCTCACCTCAATATAGAACTACTATGTGCAATCCGGGGTTTCAAACCCTTAGAGCATCATTTATAATCATTACTCATCTCGAACCGGCTAAATCTCTAACTCGCGGCACCTTTGCCCCTAGAATCGGCCTCCACACGCGTCGAATCTATCCAAAATCAGAACGAATACGTCACAATATACTAAGGGAGCAAAGCCAAAGCGAAAACAATCGAAGTACCACAAAATTCACGAAATTGGTCAAACCTGACCACCGGGCCCACATCTCAGAATTTGACAAAATTCACAAAACTAGAATCCTTATACTCTTACGAGTCTAACCATACAAAAATTATCCAATTCCGATAGCATTTGGTCCTTCAAATCATCATTTTACATACTTGAAAGATTTCATAATTTTCTTCCCAAATTCCATCCCAAATCACGAATTAAATGATGAATTCAATAATAGATTCATGTACTCTAGCCAACTCTGAGTTAGAATCACTTACTCCGATGAATTTCTTGAAAAACCTTAGAAAAATCACCAAAATCCGAGCTCTTTATGTCAAAATATCAAATAAAACCCAAAACCTCATATTTATAGAGTACCCCATATATTTCAACCCCCGCGGACCACACAAAATCGACCGCGGTCCGCACAAAGCCCGGGGGGTCCGCACAAAAGCGACTGCGGCCGCACAGGCTTTCCTCTGCAGTGACAGGCTTTAGTATTTTGGCTATAGTTACAAATTTCCAAATTGCCATATCTTTACCTTTATGGAAGCTAGACACGAAGTGCTACAACTGGCGACTTGAATCATCTCAAAATTCCTTGCAGATCAAAAGATATGAGGTTCCGAAGTAGGATCAGTGAAATACCCCCCACCACAGCCGCACTGCATTTTGTGCGGTCCGCACAAAACCTACCGCGGGTGCACTTCATTTTGTGCGGTCCGCACAGCGCATACCGCGGCCGCACTTCTTTTTGTGCGAACCGCGTGGGTGGGTTCTGAGGCCTGCAACCCTTCTGGACTTGCTACAACTATGATTTTCGGCCTAAAACGTCCAAGAACCTACCAGAACCTACCCGGAACTCCCAGAACTTCAAACCAATTGTACCAACAAATCCCATGACATCGTTCAAACTTGTTCAAAACTTCGGAACACTCACAACAATATCATTCACCAATTTAACATAAGATTCAAGACTAAGAACTCCAATAACTCTTAAATTATGCTTTCGATCAAAAAATCTATCAAATCTCGTCTGAATGACCTAAAATTTTGCACACACATCCCAAATGACACAACAAAGCTACTGTAACTCTCGGAATTCCATTCCGACCCCTATATCAAAATCTCGCCTATCAACCGGAACCGCCAAAATATCAACTTCGCCAATTTAAGTCTAAATCTTCTCTAAAACTGCAAAACCCATTCCGATCGCACTCCTAAGTCACAAATCACCTCCCGAAGCTAACCGAACCATCAGAACTCACTTCCGAGGATTCTAACACATAAGTCAACATCCAGTTGACTTTTCCAACTTAAGTCTTCTTAAATGAGACTAAGTGTCTCAAACTTCACCAAACGCATTCCGGACTCGAGCCGACCAACCCGATACCACAAAAACACGGATAAACGAAGCATAAAGAAGCTGAAATGGTGGAAACGGAGCGGTAACTTATGAGACGACTGGCCGGGTCGTCACATCCTCCCCAACTTAAAAAAACGTTCATCCTCGAACGAGTCAAGAAACAATCCTGAAGCCTCGAATAGGTGAGGATATCTGCTCCACATCTCCCATTCGGTCTCCCAGGTAGCCTCCTCCACGGGCCGACCTCTCCAATGCACTTTTACTGAAGCTATATCTTTTGACCTCAACTTCCGAACCTGACGACCCAAAATAGATACTAGCTCCGCATCATAGGTCAGATCATCATCTAACTGAACCGTGCTGAAGTCCAAAACATGAGACGGATCCCCGATATACTTCCGGAGCATAGAAACATGAAATACTGGATACACACTCAACAAGCTAGGTGGCAAAACAAGCTCATAAGCCACATCCCCAATCCTCCGAAGCACCTCAGACGGCCCAATGAACCGAGGACTCAATTTCCCTTTCTTCCCAAATCTCATAACACCCTTCATGGGTGAAACCTTCAACAGAACCTTCTCGCCAACCATGTAGGACACATCTCGAACCTTCCTATCAGCATAACTCTTTTGCCTCGACTGCGCTGTACGAAGACTCTCCTGAATCACCTTCACCTTCTCCAAAGCATCCTGTACCAAATCAGTCCCCAATAGCTTGACCTCGCCGGGCTCGAACCAACCAACGGGAGATCTGCACCGCCTCCCATACAAAGCCTCATATGGAGCCATCTGAATACTCGACTGGTAGCTGTTATTATTAGAAAACTCTACAAGCGGTAGAAGCTCATCCCATGATCCTCCGAAATCAATGACACAAGAACGCAACATGTCCTCCAATATCTGAATAGTAAGATCGGATTGCCCGTCTGTTTGAGGATGAAAAGTTGTGCTCAACTCTACCTGAGTACCCAACTCTCTCTGCACGGCCCTCCAAAACTCCGAAGTAAACTGAGTGCCTCTTTCTGAAATGATGGAGACTGGGATACCATGCAAATGAACAATCTCTCGGATATAGATCCGTGCCAACCGCTCTGAAGAATAGGTAGTACACACAGGAATGAAGTGCGCAAACTTGGTCAGCCAATCCACAATCACCCAAATAGCATCGGACTTCTTCAAAGTCCGTGGAAGTCCAGCAGCAAAGTCCATAGTGATCCTCTCCCACTCCCACTCAGGAATATCCATCTGCTGAAGCAAGCCAACCGGTGTCTGATGCTCATATTTCACATGCTGACAATTGAAACACCGAGCTACAAATCCCACAATATCTTTCTTCATTCTTCTCCATCAATAGTGCTGCTTCAAATCCTAAAACATCTTCGCAGCACCCAGATGAATGGAATACCGCGAGCTATGGGCCTCCTCCAGAATCAACTCCCGAAGACCATCCACATTGGGCACACAAATCCAGCCCTGCATCCTCAACACCCCATCATCACCGATGGTCACATCTCTAGCATCATCATGATGAAATCTGTCCTTAAGGATAAGCAAATGTGGATCATCATACTGGCGCTCTCTAATGCGATCATACAAAGAAGATCGAGAAACCACACAAGCCAACACCTGACTGGAAGACTCATACTTGGAGAATTTTGCATAAAGTTTCTCCTCCCTCAATCTCTGCAATACAACTCTCAAATGCTCCGCGTACTCCTCCTGACTACGCGAATACACCGGAATATCATCAATGAAGACTATGACGAATGAATCGAGATACGGCCGGAACATGCTGTTCATCAAATGCATGAACACTGCTGGGGCATTGGTCAGCCAAAAAGACATCACCAAGAACTTATAATGACCATATCGGGTCCTGAAAGTTGTCTTAAGAATATCCGAGTCCCTGATATTCAACTGGTGATAACCTGAATGAAGATCAATCTTGGATAACACCCTTGCTCCCTGAAGCTGGTCAAATAAATCATCAATGCGAGGCAAAGGATACTTGTTCTTAATTGTTACCTTATTCAATTGCCTATAATCAATGCACATTCTCATTGTGCCATCCTTCTTCTTCATAAACAGAACCGACACACCTCAAGGCGCATACTAGGCCGAATGAACCCCTTATCTAGGAGCTCCTGAAGTTGCTCCTTCAATTCCTTCAACTCCGCTGGTGCCATACGATATGACAGAATAGAAATGGGTTGAGTGCCCGGCACCAGGTCAATACCTAAATCAAAATCCCTATTCGGTGGCATGCTCGGCAGGTCTGTAGGAAACACATCGGGAAAATCCCTCATAACTGGAACAGAATCAATATTGGGAGTCTAAGCTCCAACATCCCTCACAAACGATAGGTATGAAAGACAACTCTTCCCAACCATACGTTGAGAAAGAGATCACTCTACTATGAACGTAATCAGTCATACCTCGCCACTCAATCCGTGGCACACCTGGAATAGCCTATGTGACTGTCTTAGCATGACAGTCCAAAATAGCACGACATGGAAATAATCAATCCATGCCCAAAATAACATCAAAATCCACCATGCTCAATAGTAATAGATCCACTCGGGTCTCCAGACCCCCAATAGTCACCACACATGACCGGTGCACACGGTCTACAATAACAGTATCGCCTACCGGGGTAGATACATGAACAGGTAAAGCAAGAAACTCATAGGCATACCCAAATAACGAGAAAAATATGATGACACATAAGAAAAGGTGGAACCGGGATAAAATAATATAGAGACATCTCTGTGGCAAACTGAAACACCTATGATAACAACATCTGAAGTAATATCATCGGGTCTGCTTGGGAGAGCATAGAAACGGTCCTGACTGCCCCCTGATCGACCTCCCCCTCTAGGGTGACCAATGGTTGACTGACCTCCACCCCTAGCTAGTTGAGCGGGTGGTGGTGAAGAAACTGGTGCTGAAGCTGAAGACTGACCCCTCTGCTGGGACGAACTAGCAATACGACGAGGACACTGCCTCCATATGTGGCCTATCTCGCCACACTCATAAAAACTCCCAAGTGTTAGAGAAGGGGACTGAAGGGAACCCCTCGCACCGGAGTGACTAGCAGATGCGCTCGGCATAGAAAAACCCTAAGCCGATGGGGCATGATATGAACTCTGAGCTGGGAGTGCGCTGAGCGATGACTTGCCCTGCTGAGATCCATGATGACCACGACCTGAAGATGCCCCATGATAACCTGGGCGGGCAGACTGAACAAGCCTGAATGAATGACCTCTACAATGCTAAAACTGGCCCCTCGAAGGAGCACCACTATAATTGCCCGATCCTCGAGGCCTATTGGCCTCCCTCTCCTCTCGCTCCTGACGGCGAACAGTCTCAATCTCCCGGGCGATATCAACGACCTCCTCAAAGGTAGCACCCATCACTCTCTCTCTCTGGTCATAAGAATACAGAGCTGATAAGTAAGACCATCAACAAACCTCCTGATCCTCTCTCGATTTGTCGGAACCATCCAGATGCCATGATGAGCCAACTCAGAAAACCTCGACTCATATTGTGACACAGTCATATCCCCCTGTCGCAACCACTTAAACAATCTATGCAGCTCCTCTCTGCTGGACTGCAGTACATACTTCTCCAGAAAGAGAATGGAGAACTGCTACCAAGTAAAGAGCGCTGCACCAACAGGCCTACGCCTCTCATACGCCTCCCACCAAGTGAAGGCAGCCCTCGAGAACTGAAAGGTGGTAAATTCCACACCACTAGACTCAAGAATCCTTGCTGTACGAAGCATCCGCTGGCACTTATCCAAGAAATCCTGGGCATCCTAGCCCTCTGCTCCGTAAAAAGTCAAAGGATGGAGTCTATCAAACCTCTCAAGTTGACGCTGCTCATTATCCGGCATAACTGGTACTACAAACTACTGAGCTGGTGCAATCGGCTGGGTTAGAGGTGCCCCCGGCGTCTGAAGTCCCTGTACTACCTGCTCAGGTGTATGAGTAGTGGGGGTCTGATTACCTCCCCCGGCCTGTAAAGTAGCTGCTGCTGTAGTGGCTGAAACTACCTGAGCCAGGCCAATGCAAACTGATAAGATTTGTGCCAAGGCCTCCTGAAGACCCGGAATCACGATGGGCACAGCTGGTGCTCGAACCGGTGCTGCTGGAGCATCCATAGTTGGAGCCTGATCCTGAGCTAGGGCAGCTGGTGGGTCTACAGGTGCTGCCCTCGCTGATCTATCTCTGCCACGACCATTACCGCATCCACGGCCTCTGGTGGCCTCCGCTGGTGGCACTGGTGGTCGTCCACCCCATCCGGTAGCTCGTGTCCTCACCATCTATGAGAGAATAGAATAATGAAAGTTCAGTACTCAGATCAACAAGTTCGTACGATAAGAATTTCAAGAATATGAAGTTTTTCCTAAAGGTTCTGTAGCCTCTCGACGATAAATACATACATCTCCGTACCAATCCGTGAGACTCTACTAAACCGGTTCATGACTCGTAAGAACGACTGAAAAGCTCTCACTCGGCTTCTGGGGCACCTGGATCTGCACGCAAGGTGCAGGGAGTAATGTGAGTACTCCGACCCAGTGAGTAATAAAGATAAATAATGACTGAAAGTAAGAAAACACGTATACACAGGGTATTCTATAATGAAGCAATTAAATAGGTAATTGTATGTAGTAAACCAATGAAAAGCAAAATAAAGTACTTCTACAACAAGTAAATAGGAATTTGACAGACAATTATAATAAATTAAACACATAGAAGTTCGCCCCTCGGGCACAATATCAGCAATTTTCGCCCCTCGAGCTCAATCTCTTATCACAATGGGTACCCGCGCTTACACTCCGGGTGGGGCCCCTTATGGCCCAAGCGCAATATCAAGCCATCTCGTGGCATCAAATCTAGGCCCTCGGCCTCATATCAATCAAGCCACCTCGTGGTATATATATGCATCTCAGTCCCTCGGCCCCATATCAGTATTAGTGTATCCTCACAACTAGGCCCTCGGCCTTACTCAGTCCAAAATTTATCACAAGCCCCTCGGGAAATAGTAAAACAGTATTTCTCAGCCCAAAATATCATTTAAAAGATCATTTAAATCTCAAAATTTAATAAAAATGGCTAAGTAGTAAAACGGTGGGAAATAACGGGACTGGGTTCATGTAATAAGTCAAAACAGTGAGGAAATAGTGATAAACATCCTCGAAGGGTTTGAATAGTTGGTACGAAGCCCAAATATGGCTATCAACCCAAAGCATGATGAAAGCAAACAAGTTTTAGTCAAATACACGGTAAAATCATCAATGGGGATGGACCAAGTCACAATCCCCAATAGTGCACGACCCCACGCTCGTCACCAAGCGTGTGCCTCACCTCAATATAGCAATACGATGTGCAATCCGAGGTTTCAAACCCTCAGAGCAACATTTATAATCATTACTCACCTCGAACTGGCTAAATCTCTAACTCGCGGCACCTTTGCCCCTCGAATCGGCCTCCACGTGCATCGAATCTATCCAAAATCAGAACGAATACGTCAAAATATGCTAAGGGAGCAAAGCCCAAGCGAAAACAATCGAATTACCACAAAAATCTAGAAATTGGTCAAACCCAACCCCCAGGCCCACACCTCAAATTTGACAAAATTCACAAAACTAGAATCCTTATACTCTAACGAGTCTAACCATACAAAAATTATCCAATTCCGATACCATTTGTTCCTTCAAATCATTATTTTACATACTTGAAAGATTTCACAATTTTCTTCCCAACTTCCATCCCAAATCATGAATTAAATGATGAATTCAATGATAGATTCATGTACTCTAGCCAAATTAGAGTTAGAGTCACTTACCCCGATGAGTTTCTTGAAAACCCTACGAAACATTGCAAAAATCAGAGCTCTCTAGGTCAAAATATCAAATAAAACCCAAAACCTCATATTTATAGAGTTCCCCACATATTTCAACCTTCGCAGACCGCACAAAATTTACCGCGGTCCGCACAAAAGCGACCGCGGCCGCACAAGCTTTCCTCTATATTGACAGGCTTTAGTATTTGGGCCATAACCTTTGCTACACATGTCCAAATTGCAATATCGTTATTTATATGTAAACTAGACATGAAGGGCTACAACTTTCATTTTTGAATCATCTCAAAATTCCTTGTAGATCAAAAGATATGAGCTTCAGAAGTAGGACCAGTGAAATACCCCCCACCGCGGCCGCACTGCATTTTGTGCGGTTCGCACAACACCTACCGCGGCCGCACTCCTTTTTGTGGGGACCGCGTGGGGGGTTTTGAGATTTGCAACCCTTCTGGACCTACTACAGCTAGGATTTTCGGCCTAAAAAATCCCGGAACCTACCCGGAACATCAAACTAATTGTACCAACACATCCCATGACATCGTTCAAACTTGTTCAAAACATCGGAATGCTCACAACAACATCATTCACCAATTTAACATAGGATTCAAGCCTAAGAACTCTTAAATTATGCTTTCGATCAAAAAGTCTATTTAATCTCGTCTGAATGACCTAAAATTTTGCACACACATCCCAAATGTCACAACAAAGCTACTGCCACTCTCAGAATTCCATTCCGACCCCTATATCAAAATCTCGCCTATCAACCGGAACCGCCAAAATATCAACTTCGCCAATTTAAGCCTAAATCTTCTCTACAACTCCAAACCTATTCTGATTGCACTCCTAAGTCACAAATCACCTCTCGAAGCTAACCGAACCATCAGAACTCACTTCCGAGCCTTCTAACACATAAGTCAACATCCGGTTGACTTTTCCAACCTAAGCCTTCTTAAAAGAGACTAAGTGTCTCAAACTTCAAAAACTCATTCCGAACTCGATCCGACCAACCCGATTCCACAAAAACACGGATAAACTAAGCATAAAGAAGCTGAAATGAGGGAAACATAGCGGTAACTCATGAGACGACTTGCCGGGTCGTCACAACACCTTACTATTATGGTCATGTGATACCTTGTATGACACTAGTCCATAAATATCGGGTATTATAGCTCATACCATATTTTATCCTAAAATGCCAATTTTCGAAGAAATTCATTTTCTTCGATTTGCTTACCCTCTCACCTACACGAATTTACTCATCACTTGTTTTAAATAGCATAATACATATAATCTCACAATAATCTCATTCCCGAACTTACGTCGATTAACTTGGGATGTAACATCTCATTTCCGAGCTTCCATTAATTTATTTATGGCGCACTTTCACGTACGAAAACATGGGGTGTAAGATCATTCCCCCCTTTGGAAAATTGGTCCTCGAATGTTGACTGATTTACTTATCATTCCCATAACCCGTAGCTCTTGCAAATACTCTAATATTCTCCTTTCATTAAGACAACTATTCTTTAAATAAATCTAAAGGCCAAGGCATTCCCCCCCTTAAAGCCTCTTCCTCACACCACGACTTGTAGTCGGAATCCTTCTAATCTCGTAACTATTGCTACCTTCTATCATGCGGCCTGTACGACTCTAACTTTTTATATGCGCCTATGCGATGCTTCTCTCCCCTTTCCTCTAGTTCTTAGCCAACATATAGGCCTCACTTTGTGAACTTATACAAAATTATGTCAAGTTGTCCCTCTGGGCATCATTAACTTCACTACATCTAGGTAGGCCATACTATACCATTATTGCTACTTCGATTAATTGTTACTGAGGTCTGCAACCAAACTTTAGGTTACTCTTGTTGCTCTTTCTATATACATAAAGCTAAGTCTTATAACGTTTCTTCATTATTGCTCATCTTAAGAATGATGGTCTAATCTCATCTCGTACTTTGTATATTTTATCCATCCATTATCGATTCACGTCAATGTTGATCTACAATATTCTATTGATAACTTGAAACTTCTTACGTAATACATTACCACTGTGGCTTATGCTGTATCGAGGAATATTTGAAGGGATTTTCCTGATCCACTTAGGGGCGATAATTTACTTCGATAATCGTATTTTATAGCATCCCAATATCATTCACCTTACGTTTTTTATTCCGTACAATCCATGAAATCCTCTTCAAATCGTTACTCAGCCGAAGGCCCAAACTTCATCCTTTATCGATCACAATCACACCCTCATTCAAGTACCAATTTTCCATTTTTTCTAAATACTATTAATCTTAGACTCCTTTGAGCTCATTCAGGCAATATTGAACTTTCTCGTATTTTTTGGTTGGAAAGATAATTTATATCATATAAGCTTAAACAGGTGCATCACATATGTGAAGTAGATGCATAAGAGGCATCATTTGTACAAAGCTACCATGTCTAGTACTAGAATAAAAAGTAGAAATTATACTACTATTAGTAGATGGCACACTCCTAGATAAGGTGCTATTATTATACAAAATAGTTGAACCAGAGAGTGATTGTGCTGAAGTCCTAGAGTCATTCCTAACTAGTCGTCGTTGTAACGTGCCCTGTTGATCTTATTGGTAAGAAGGCATAGAAAAAGATGGTGGTCTTCCAAAAATTTTTCATTGCTCCTTTGAATGAATGGATCCATATGTAGCTAGGCTATCAGCAACACAATTTTGCTCTCTATAGATGTTTTGTAGTGGTGGACTATCCAGCTGTAAGAGTATGAACCTGCAGTCATTAATAATATTAGTATATTGCATTGTAGGTGAGTTAAACATACCTATTATTGCACGAGCATCAGTCTCGATAATGAGTGGTGTAAGATATTGTTGTACAGTAATTTTGAGTCCCATGAGGAGAGCAAGAAGTTCAGTTTGAACACTTGTTCCTTGTTTTGCGGTTCCTGTAAATCCTATAATCCAATTTCCTTGTATATTTCAAAACACACCACCAATGCCATTTTTGCCCTTATCCGGGGAACAAGACCCATCAATATTCAGTTTATAAGTGGTTAGTTTGGTGGGTACCATTTTATATAAAGAGGTGTCAAAGAACGATGTTTTATAGAAGAATTTGTTAAGAAGTAAAACTCAACAGATGTTTTTATAATAAAAGATATATTGAGAGTGGCTTTTTGGTGTTCTAGTATTTGTTTATTTCTTACTATCCAAAGGTACCCCGGAGCAAACGGAATTAGTGTTGTATAAAGAATATTATGAGAGGTGGATAATGAGGGGGTGTGTATAAGTTGGTATAACCAACTTAGATTAGTATGTTGCGACGTAGGAGAGCTAGTGATAGTAGTTGGGACTCTTAGGGCAGTCCAAAGTTGTCTAGCATTAGAACAGTCAAAAAATAAATGGAGTATTGTTTCAGGGCTTATGTTGCATTGCTGGCATACGACTGAATTAATCATACCTAGTCGTGCGAGATACGTGGTTGTTGGAAGTCTAACATGGCAAAGTAGCCATAAGAAGAAAGTAATTTTTGGTGGAATGTTGAGTTTCCATATCCACCTATAGGATGTGATCGGGGTATGCTAATAGGATGTGTAATTTTTAATAAAGTATTATATATAGATTTGGTTGTAAAGATACCATTTTCTGTTAGAGCCCATCAAATTTGATCACACGTTGCAGGTGTGGTAGGAATATAAATATTGGTGATTAAAGAATGTAACTGTGTTGGTAAAGTGAAAGGTAAGGTGTCTAAGTGCCAAGTATTTATAGTAGTAATTTAAAACTAATTTTCTCTCCTCATGTTATGGTAGAGGTCCATGTATATAGTTACAGAGTGTATTATTTTGGATGATCCAGGGATCAGTCCAAAACCTAACATGTTGTCCCGTCGCAGGATTCCATTTATACCCTAAACGACAATATGACCATCCTTTCATAATATTATGCCAAGTATAGGAACCTTGGACTTTTATCAAATTTTGTGGTTGTAGATTAATATGTAATAACACTTGTGCCCACAGTTGATGTGGGTTGTTAAACAATCTCCATGCAAGACTTGCATGTAATGCCTGGTTCTTGATACTCAGGTTTTGTATACCTAAGCCCCCTTGGTGAATAGGTTGTGTAACTGTAGACCACTTAATCAAATGAAGTTTTTTCTTTTGTGGTGTTGTACCCCAAAGAAAATTTCGTTGATACCGATTAAGGTAAGTAATTATATAAGCAGGGATTTTTATATATTGCATCAGATGATTAGGAATGTGGTTTAAAGTAGATCTAATTAGAGTAGCCCTTCCTGCCTTTGTTAAAAAAGTTGTCTTCCAACCTCCTAGTTTGTTTTTAAAATTGTCCAGTAGAAATTGGTAATCCCTTTTTGATGGTTTATTTATAAATATGGGAAAACCTAAATACCTTCCAAAACTTTTCCCTTCATTCATATGAAATAGTTGAAGAATAGTTTGTATGATAGGAGATTTGCAATTCTTTGAGAAATAGATTTTGGATTTCTCAAAATTGATAGTTTGACCTGGCTGGTGTGTATACTGAGTGAGGGTATGAAAAATTGATTGACATGTCGCAGCAGTAATTTGAGATGTAAGGATAATGTCATCAGAAAATAACAAATGGGATAGTTGAAGTCCTTTTTTGCTAAGGAAAATGGTATCCACGCCTGATAATCAACTACTGTGTTTATGCTTCTTGATAGCATTTTCAGACATAAAATAAACAGATACAGTGATAAGGGGTCTCCCTGTCTAATGCCTCTTGTGGGTGTAAAATAATCAGTTGGATTACCATTAATTAAAATTGAAGTAGAAGTAGTAGTAATGCAGGACATAATTAATTTAATAATATCTTTGGGGAAATTTAAGGTTACTAATGTGTTATAAATGAAAGACCATTCTAATTTATCGAAAGCTTTTTCAAGGTCCATCTTAAGAAGCATATTTAATTTATTACCCTTCATTTTTTGAAAATTATGAATGACCTCTTGTACAATTATAGCATTATCAACAACTTTTTTTTTTTGGAAGCTAGAGTGACTAGGATGAATAATGCGCTCCAGTATTGGTTTTAATCTGTTCACAATAATTTTTGTAATAATCTTGTAAATGGTATTACAAAGATTGATAGGTATGTATTGTGATATCGTGGATGTATTATCAGTTTTTGGGATTAGACTTATGAAAGTTGTGTTAATTGAAGGATCAATATGGTAATCATGAAAAACATGATGGCAGAAATATTTAACAGAGTCTTCTATAGTGTCCTAATATTTTTGGTAAAATAATGGGTGAAGACCATCAGGTCCAGAAGCTTTTAGCGGTTGAAAAGATTTTATAGCATTCGTAATTTCATCATCTTGTAAAGGATGTATTAAGAAATGTTGATCCTCTCTTGTTAGGACATTACGAGGAAGGACAATGTGTTTTGAATAGAAGAGAGTTTTTGTTGTGGTGAACAAATTCTGATAAAGTTGAATAATATTCTCTTTTACTTGATGGGGATTTGTAATCCAATTTTCACCTTGATCTTGAATTGTTGTAATTTGATTATGTCTTCTACGATTTATAGTAGTTAGGTGGAAAAACTTTGTATTTGCGTTACCATTATTTAACCAAGTAATATAGGGATTTTAACTTACAAAAGTCCTCCTCAAGTCTTAGGATTTGATTATATTCCATTTGTAATTGATGTTCTAGGTTCTGTAGGAAGATACTAGTTGGATAATGAGTGAAAGATTGAAGACCACCTAATCGAGCAAGTATTTTCCTTTTCCTTTTAAAAATGTTACCAAAAGTTGATGTGTTCCATTCTTGTCCTATAGTAGTAAATTTGTTTATAGCTGGTATTAGATGTAAATTATCCGTCCAGGCTTGTTTAACAACAGAAGGGAAAGAAGGGTGCGTAGTCCAAATTGTTTCAAATCGAAAAATATTTTTACAAGGCAAAAGCCTATATTGTAGTTCAAGTTTAAGGGGACAATAGTCTGAAAGGGTACGTGGTAGGTGTGTCACCATTGCTTCGGGGAAGTGATTAGGCTAGTTATAATTAGCAACAATACGATCAATACGTTCAAGTATATTAGCCCCATTATGCCTCCCATTAGTCCAGGTATAACGACTTCCTTTATATCCTAAATCGACTAAATGGCAATAGTTGAAATAGTCTAGTAGTTTATTTGAATGTGGATTATTAATAGGAAGGCCACCAAATTTATCAGTATCATGAGTTATTTCATTAAAATCTCCCCTAGGATCCATGGACCTTTGTAATTATCATAAACACACATTATATTTTCCCATAAGGATTTTCTATTTACTAAATGAGTACTAGAATATATGGCCGTGAATAAAAATTTAAAACGAAAAGGGTGCACCTGAATATGACAATGTATCTCCTGTGCAGTAGTTGCCACATGTTCAACTTTAAGAACATTTGAGAGCCATAAAATGGCTATTCTCCCAGCCTGTCCTATGGCAGCTACCTCGATCAATCCATTGAAGTTGATGTCCTCCTTCATGTTTTGATGAGTTTGATAGTGAGTTTCCAAAAGAACAACCAAAGAGGGCATGTTTTAGTCGAGTAAAGGGCACAAATTTCTTCTAAAGTCGGCTGATTGGGCCCCTCTACAATTCCAAATGATAAAGTTCATATTATTGTTGTCTGAGTCGAGCATGTGATTGCTCCTTGGATTCCTCCAACTACTTCTGCTCTCTCTTAGCGAAGATGAAAGGTGGGAAGTAGGAGCATGGCTTATTTGCCTACGTCTGGATTTGTTGTGGGCCTTATTTGAAAAGATACATTCATTAGCCTTTGAGGACACCTTGTGTATATTTTTCTTTCGTATTCCTCCTTCTGAACAAACACTTTGATCCCATCTAGACATGCATGAACTGGACGTGTTTCTCTATTGTAGACGATGGCTGCTTCGAGTTTTGCCTGGAAGTTCATGTCTTGTTCGGGTGAATTGGGATGGTGGGGTGATGACTGGGTTGGTGACGGAGTGGGAGTCGGAGGTGTTATTGGTTCTAATATTGGGAAATGTGGTTCTGGAAGCACGTATGGTTGAATCCAAGGGGTTGTTGGAGTTGGAGAAGGGTAGAATGGTAGTTGGATGAGGTGTGGATAAAGTTGAGTGGGATCCCAATATGTTGTTGGGAGATTGAGTGGGTGATAGGGTGCAAGTTGGGGTGCTTGCATCATCGACCAATGGTACCTTCCATGCATATTCGTGCCTAGTTGCATTCCCTCCGCAACTATTTGAGCAAGATCCCTTGGATTGTTGATTAGAATGGTGACTTCTTGTTGGTTGACCTGCATTGTGAACGTTAATGCATGGTCTTGAAGTCCTACCTATAGCCAAGAGACTGGAGTGGGTGTTGCCGGAAGTGTCTGGGCAGTGTAGATAATTGTGTTTGGCTCCATGATCAAGTGTGAGGGAGGAAGGGAGTATGGAGTTGGAGTTTGATTTTGTTGTAGCTGGTTGATGTTCTGCCTGGTTAGGTTGGTGGAGGGATTCTTAAATGATTGAGATTTTGTGGATACATCTTGGAAATTGAGAGAAGTGAGAGAAGGATTGATTTGGTGTATTTGTTCCGGATTTGAACAATAAATTGTAGAAGCAACAATCTGAGTGGTGGATATAGGCGGTTTGATTGATGGAGTTGGAAAGTGTATATTTGACCGGGCTGAAGAGATGATAGTGGAAGCATCATGATAGGCTATTTGCATGGGAGCTATAGTAGGATTTTTGGAGCTTGATAGTTTACTGTTTGGGACGGTTGATTCACTTTTATTTGTACTGGGTGTATTTTGTTTTAGGTTATGTGTTGTGCCTAAGTTGGTAGTAGTGTTGGAGAAAGGTGGTATTTCTTGCATGTGGGAATTGGCGATGTGACTCTTTGCATGTGTTGTGATAGGTGTTTTTGTGTGGAAATTTTCTAATTGGGCCGAGTGAGTAATTGGTTGTAGTAATGCTTGAGTGGATGCTGAAGGAGGTGAAGTAGGGTTTGACAGTTGGCTAATTAAGGAGCGATCATCTTTAGAGTCATTTTGAAACAGCTTAACAAATTTATTATTGTTAAGAGAGTAAGATGTAGAGGTAGGTTCAGTTATATTGAAATTAGTACAAGTGTTAATATGATTAATAGATAATTTAGTAAAAGGAAGAGTATTAGGAGTAGGTAACAAGTTTAAATCATACCTGATTGGCATGTTGGATTTACTAACAACGCGGGCATTTCTGGGGTTTGATTACTTTTGTAGGAGTTCATTATCCTTATTGACTTCTTAGGAAATTGCACAGTCTTCCATTTATCAGTAGTTTGTAGGTTAGTAGTAGTAGTATGAGGGTTAGTGTTCATAGTTTGATTCATTATAGAGATATCAGGATTATTTTCTTTAAGTAGATAAGTACAAACTCTTTGATTGTTCCCTATCCGTTCACATTTCATACATAGAAAATTTAATCCGTCATATAATATAATTTGCTTGTGATTACCAATATAGACATGAGTTCGTAGTGGTTGGTCCAAAGGTACCTCAACACATCTTGCATATCTTTCGCGTGTTGTTGAAGAGGTGCATGTATCAACAGTTAATAGTTTTCCAATTTTGTTTCCCACTTGTTGTAGTATCTGAAAATCATAGAATTTAGTTGGTAGTTCAGGTAAACGCAGCCAAATAGCAGAGTAAGTTATCTTTGTTTCAAAGTCCATGAACTTTGGTTCCTATTAGCCAACAGATAAGAAATGATTGAGTACATACCAAGGTCCATCCTGTATAGCATGAATCTTGTTCTCCTCTTTCTAGAATTTAAGTAGGAAAAAATCAGATCCTAAATCTATAAGTGGTAGATTTTCAGTTGGTTTCCATAAATCATATATTTGTTTCCTAAGGAGTTGATGTCCAATTTTTCGTCCATATAATTTTATAATAACTGCATGTTTTCATGGTTTATATATTTTAGCCTTTTCTTCAGTAGATAGGGGAATGAAAATGGTTAGGTCAGTGAGAGCTTCCATTTCATCATTAAACACCATAGGGTGGTGTAGTGGAGCACTTAGGGTAGATGTTGATGGTGTAATATCATTGGAAAACAAGGTAGAGAGGTATGTTTTGTTGGCAGCTTGGGTTGGAGTTCCCAACTTATCAGTTGTATCAATATTCATATCGTTCTCTGAGTTGATGAAGGAGGAGTTTTGCTGTGTTTTGGATGATATTGGGGATGAATTCGAGTGTATGTCAGGTGATTTGGGTGGTGTAGGAGATGAAGATGCATACAATGGAGAGTCATTGTAGAGAGAAAACTTCATAAGGTACTTTACCCACCAGCCAATAATTACCAAGTACAAGATCTTGCAAAGAAAACACTTTCACTTTCTCTATATTTACTCTTAAACTTTTCTGTTATATGCGACTTCCTCAAAAAACTAGTGTCAGCCAAATTCCCAAGATACTGAACTTACTCTAACTTAGAGAAACTATTAGCTTTCTTATTTTTATGGGTATAATCCGAAGGACTTATCCGTTCTTGTGACCTTCTCACTCGCCCTTTCTCGTTCTTACTCCTGTCATAAAACTTTGTCGCTTTACTATACTTTATCTTGGGACCTATACATATCTATTTTTTACTTTCGCAACCTTCCTTCCACTTGCTTGCACCATAGATTTCCTTATGTTATTCTGGAACATCAAGCGAGACATCACATCGTCTCTAACACTTATTTACTCTCTTGACTAGATCTCTCAATACTTAAAAACCATAGGCTAGAAGGTACGCCACTGACGACACTGCTATCCTTCCTGGATATTGAATCCTAGTGCTTCTAGCCTTCTATCTGAAGCATGGACTATTCACGATCTTCTGCCTTTGAGTATCTTGTACGTTGTTCACCTTTACCTTACCTTACCTTAAAATCTCGCATCGTATCTTTTATCTTTTTCTTGACCTCCCTTCCACATAGGTATAATTCACGTCCATAACTTGAAGCTCTATTATAATACTTGCACCTCTGGTGCCTATACAATCTAGTGGGAGCTCCATACTGAATTCTAATTGAGGCAGGTATTTTTCTAACTAGCTTTATCGTAGAGCCATTATAGAATATGGTTGTTGTACTATCTCTTTGGTACCTATGATATTAAGAGTGATCCTATAATGTTCTCAATCACGATTTCTATAATTTTTGTGGTCCAATAATCATATTCTTGATTTACTTCATTGATGTATCTCCTTAGTTTCCTCCTTTTTTTTATCAACCTTTATATAGGGTTAAGCTACCTCCCGATCTGCGGTTCATGGTATTAGTTATTACGTTCAGCCTTTCATGGGCGCTGAGGAATATCCATGATACAATCCTTTAATAATTCAATCCTTCTTCTATGACCTGGCTTCAATTCTTTCTTTTAACTTATACCGGAATCTTCTACGGCTATATATGTTGCATGTATAGAACTCCAAACTCTTAAGTGATTTTATTACGTAACTAACTCTAGATCATGAATCGAATAATTCCTTTTGTTCCATCTCAACTTTCTTCAAACGTAAACAATTACTTTTCCCGGTCTTTCTGCCCCCTTCTTGCATGCATACTTAGCTTATCTTAGTTCCCATGCATATTGGAATTCCATACAACTCATATGATCTTGAATATCACTTATGATTTTACTTCCCGTTCATTAGCCATAGTAGTTTTCTTATGGAGTGCATACAATGTTGTTGCGAGACTATTGTTATAAGACCATTTCCTCCTTAGGTCACCCAGCTTAGGTTGAATCCTTCTTCTTTATATCCTCAGCTAGTCTTTTGTTGTAGTACTTAGATAGAACCCTTGACTCTTGTAAAGCTATGAGCTTATTATGGACCTTTTGATGTCCTTCCTTGACTATAATTATCTGTAGTTGCTTACCTTCATACCCTTGTGCTTGTAGGGTTGCTTTTGAGCTGATATTTATCTGTTTTCCCAGTGGCTTTCTCTTTTATTTCAGTAACACTCATATGGTACCTTTAACTACCCCGACTCCTATCTGAATATATCTTAAGTATTATAATGGCATTATTGCGAGAATGAATTCACTATATTGGGTTTTACTATGGTTATCTTGCACGATGATGATGTCTCTGTGTCCTCTTGTCTACCCATTAACTAGGCTCTTTCTGAATCAAGTACTAACTACTGGTTTGCCCATTATCATATCAATATTTCACGTAATCTTTCTTGGGTTACTTCCTTTATCTTAACTTACGTCTCCTACTGGCTCCTTATTTATCAATAACATCTGGGGCGGGAACCCTTAATTCCTCTCCTTGACGTGGTGTTTGCATAATATTCTGGAATCATATCATATCAGTAGGCTCTGAATAAGTGCAATCTTATCCCTTTTTT
Organism: Nicotiana tabacum; assembly: GCF_000715075.1. Lineage (NCBI taxonomy): Eukaryota > Viridiplantae > Streptophyta > Magnoliopsida > Solanales > Solanaceae > Nicotiana > Nicotiana tabacum. Next base: position 84,810,700 of record NC_134080.1, read on the forward strand.
ATTTTTTTATCGCATCCTTCCTTTACCATTCCATAATTACTAGAACCCCTTAATTTTGACTTAATGCCATATCATTCCATATTCCCCCCTTTAGGGTAGTACTATGGAGCTACGTCGACCTGCCTATAGATATTTTTCCTCTTCATCTTTGGCGTCTTTTCACATCACCGATAACCCTCAATCGCCTTGCGGTAATCCTTCTATATCAAGGATAACAAATTTCCTTACTCATGAGGAAAACACCTAGTAACTGGCACCTACAGTCCTTTAAGCTTAACTTTGCTTACATTGTTGACTTTTAGGGATGCGTCTTCCTGAATTACCATTCTATGAATTCCTCATGAATCTTCTTCGGTGGTCCAATCTATTATCGCCGGAACGCAGATGTTGACTATTATCAAATCACTTAGCCCCTAATTCATGTTTAGTTTATCTTATTCACCAGCCCATACTGATTTCTATTACTCTGGAGATTAACTCTCCCTTCTGGTAGTTGCGTTGGAGTCACAAACTTATTTCTCGACATGAGGATATAACTCTGTGGCCTATACTCTTTTGTTGTCTCAAGGCCTGGCTCCTCTCGTCTTTTCCTTCACTTGACTATATATCCTATAATAACATCATTTTTTTCTATCGTTATCATCCATGCATCATATCTTACTCATAACACTTTATTAACAATTTCTCATTTCCCGCTAACATTTATGTCTAACACTTTATTTTGAAAATATCAATAGGATATTCCTTTGCTTTTAGCTCCCCTTGCTCCATCTACTGACTCTTCGGGTTGACTAACGTTCTTTCTTTACTAAGGACGGGAGCCATACTAAGGTAACATTTATCCTTTCAAGGCTTCCAATGCCTATCATTATAGTACTCAAATCTAGTTGTATTACTTCAGAGTGAACCATCTGGGTGTCTCAAGAGGAGATTTTGTTAGCGCATTTACAATATCCTTCGAAAATGTCAACTAACGCAAGTAATCCAACCATCATTTTGGGTTACTCTAACCCCAACCGGTTCCTGATATTCGTCCTTCTCTTAACTATTTCATTTAGCTCCCATGGAGCATAATTGAGATGTGTGTGACTAATTGTACATACCTCTGTTACAAGTGAATGTATCTCAAAATACTTATATTTCTCGGATTGAATTGTAAATACTGTTAATCTTCATTAACTGGGCACCTCGTACCCTTCTTCACCTTGCTTCTTTTACTTGTTGAAACTTGTGTCGACCTTCCGATTCTCTTATTCCTTTCGTCACGCCCGAACCTACGGAGGCGTGGATAGCACCCGGTGCCGTAGTGGCCCGAGCGAACCACTCTGTAACTTATTCTTTCCTTTAATAACTATCATGGGCCAACATGGTGACAATTCATAATATACAATTGTAAGTGGGCAAATGTTATATCGATGAACCAGTGTTCATAAGACATGAACACATATGGGCCGTCAAGGCCTGTGACATACTATACATAATAAACATGTGTCTATAAAGCCTTTAAGATTATTTGACATCAAATGGGATGGGGTACCGGCCTAACCATAAGTCCGTAGCAAAATTCTGACACGAAGATTCATAGACTCGGCTGCACTCCGAATGAGATGGAGCCTTACCGATCCTTCGCTGAATGCCAATCTTCTCTACTATGAGGGCTCGTCAAACTAATTATCTATATCAGCAGGCATGAATGTAGCGATCCCAACAAAAGTACATCAGTACAAATAATGTACTGAGTACATAAAAACCTAAGAATAGAATAATCTACAAATGGTCAGTAACTCGCATATATTACATAGGAAATTGATATGAAGATTAATAGAGAAACTGTACATAACTGCTACACACAAAAAAATATCTTTCAAATGCATGAAAATCCATGTAGAAGTAAAGATATTTATAAGCTATTCTCAAAAGTCAAAACTATGGAAGAGTTGGCCCCACAACATTTATTAATAGAGAAAGAACTCTTCCTGATAAGTGAAAGACCTTTTTCCTTATTTTTATCAAGTCTTGAAGCAAGTAATCTTCTAAGTCTTTTATCAGAAAGTTGAAAGGGTGGTTAGAAAATATCATATGATAGTAATATTGGGAAACACTTACAAAATTCTCTCTTTAAGTAAATTTATAAGACGTTCTCTTGGGTAAATTGACATACCATCTCTAATTATGTACCATGGGAAATTTCTGTTTCAATAAATTCGTGAGATATTCTGATCTTAGTTTCTTAATAGTGAAATTTTAGAGGCTTACACACAAAGAATGCTTAAAAGGATCAATGAGCCTGCTAGCATTATTTTGTTCATGTCGTATTTAAAGTACGTCGAAGAAACGTGGGTAAATGACTCAACCTGTAAGTCTGGATAGCTCCGTAAATCATAAAATATTTATAATTTCATGCATATGCGTGTATACGTCATGTAATGCATAGATCTGTACGTACATAATATCATCAAGTCTCTGAGGGCATCCCATCATATCATCTCAGCCACTGTGGGCAAAATCATCAACATATACCAGCTAATCAGGTGGTGGTGCGTATATAACGCCGTAACCTTTTCCTATATCCCATATACATATACGCGTATATGACGCCATCTGAGTCATGGGTAAATGCACGTGTAAGTGAATGCAATGCATGATAAGTACGTTAATAAAATCTCTCGGAATGTCATAAGATCATTATACCTCTGATTAATATCATGAAGTAAACTTTTATCAACTTACGTATTTTCTGAGACCCATGAACAGACGATAGAATAATAAGACATATGGGGAATCAAGAACATAGGAACCTCTAGTATTTCTATGAATAAAGTAATTTATTGAAGTTGTGCATTTTCTCGTTTTGTTAGAATCGTATGGATCATGCCAAAAGAAAGAAAGGATAACAGTAATATACCTGAGCCGATTTTCCTGAGAAAGATTACACCAAGTCCACAAATAAGGATCGTCTAAACTATTCTTAGTCTCATTTGGACCTGAGGGATGCGATGATGTTATTTCACCTTCTAGCAGTTCACAGTGTCAATGTTTTTCTGCTTTGCGTTTTGCTTTTAAAGATAAGTCAGTATTAAAAATTACCAGAACACGCCCAACTTGCATCCAATTGTGCTTCTTCCACCAAAACATGCAACAACTTTAAAGATACCTCTTCTTCAAATCTATTCCTACATAGAGATTCAGAGTGTTTCTCATAGAAGTTGACAGACACCAAGATGTTACGTAGGTGCTTTCAGCATAAGAAAGTAATGCGCAGTTTAACCACATAACTGAAAAAATGTAATAGCCCTAGTTTGCCATGCCAACTGCCCAGCAGAGATATATTAATGTTCATCAGTTAAAGTTATTGAAACACACCAAAGCAAATAAAGGAAAGGACAAAGAGAAGAATAAATAGGAGTGTATGTATGTATATTTTTGTTGTATTCTCTAATAATGTGACACCTTTTTACATGACTATTGAGTCATTAATTAGAAGGTGAGGGGCTGCCACATGGGGATGGAGGTGGGAAAATTTAATCTTTATCCACTTATTAGGTAATGTCTCGTTACCCGGTAATTAATTAATTACCCACATAATTAAGAATTATCCCAAATTATTTAAAATACTACTCACTTTTAATACGTATTATACACCTCACTATCATTGTCATGTGGTACCATATAAAATAAATACGTACACTATTATTTCATTAATACGTCCTTGTTAAAAAAATACATATTTTCTTAACTTCTAATTTTTCTAATCTCATATAAAGAGTATAAATTTTTCTACGCTTAATTTTTTGAAATGGTAAAAAGATAACCTTCTTTTCATGTGAGAAAATAAGTTCTATCTTTATAATAAGAAAATTTCATAAATAAAAATCATGTTAGAAGGGTACGTAAATTTCACAAATTAATATCAAATGAAGGAACAAAAAAGAACTCCTAATATTCCATTTTTATATGATACTTTTATTTTTTCTAGTCTTTAAAAAAATGGTACTATCATATATATGAAAGATCTTTAACTTGAAAGAATTTTATTTCAACTTTATATTATATATACTTAAAATCATAAAGATATTATGGCACATGTAAAATTACAAATTCTAAGTGAAATGTTATGATATGTTTACAATTATAAATTCTAAGTGGAGTAATACTTTTGATACATGCGAAAATATTTCTTAAACATATAGTTCAATCAACTAAACTAATAAGTATTATGGAGTATCATAAAATATAACAAGAGGTATTAGAAAAAAATAATATTGATGTTACAAAGCATATGGGGCGTAACACCTTTTTACCATAACAGTTGATAGACATTCTTGCCTTAGGGATCCTTATCAAGAAACTTACACGTCTTAGTACACACATGTTCTGCCGAATACCTCAAATTTATCCATCATAAGCATGATACAAAAATCGAGTTCCTCTGACTCAACTCTTGCACAACTATATCTATTACCAACCGTCTTTCTGGATGTAGGCATCATCGTATTATGAATAAGATATAGTTAGGAAATTGAGTTCTTATAATTGAGCTCTATTACATGATCTAGAGTAAAAAGAAAGAGTGATAGTCTTAAATGCCCGATACCCTCCTGCTTATAAGTGTGGTACATGACACACCCATAAACAAGACTCTACTAGACACGGCTTGTAGACTCCCTAGGATAGAACTACTCTGATATCACTTTTGTCACGACCCAAACCGATGGGCCGCGATGGGAACCGGTACCTTACTCAACCGAGTACCATCATAACGTGTCTTTTCATGTCATACTTTTATACATAACTGAGCCGGAAGGCTACTGTGGCATAAGTAGAATACTACATATGATACCAACTTATACATAAGACATACGGGGCTATAAGACCAAAATAACTACTCGTATACTGAACATAGGCCGATATTGCCATAAAGTTTTTTATGTACATGACATATATCTACAAGCCTCTGAGAATACATAATTTTCATCAAGGCCAGGACAGAATCCCGCCATACCAAACAATACACGTCTAAATAAAACTAACCTAACAAGTAACTCCAAAGCAAATGGAGCACATCAACATCTTCTGCTGAGCTGATAGCATACTTAGAGGACTCTCGACCTGTCTATCAGGACCTGCGGCCATGAAACGCAACGCCCCCATGTAAAAAGGACATCAATACAATAATGTACCGAGTATGTAAGGCACATAAATAAGTACATAACAGACATGGAAGAAATATAGAATAAATGACTCAACTTGTAAGTCTAGATAACTCTGTAATTTATGAAATAATTATAGTGTCATGCATATGCCTATGAATATCATGTCGTGCATAGGTACATGTTTCATAAAATCATCAGGCCTTTGATGTCATCTCATCATATCATCTCATCCACTGTGGGATAAATCATCAACGTATACCAGCTGATTAGGTGGTGGTACGTATATAACGTCGTAACCTTTCCCATATCCCATATATATATATATATATACGCGTATATAACGCCATCTAGCCATGGGTCAATGTGCATATATAGATGCATGAAATGCATATGAAATATGTTAATAAAATCTCTTTGTACGTTGTAAGACCATTATGCCTCTGATTAATATCATGAAGTAAAGTTTTTCAACTTACATATTTTTCTGAGAACCATGAACAGAAGATGTAATAATAAGATACTTGGGAATTCAAGAACATAGGCACCTCTAATATATTTATGAATATAGTCATTTGTAAAAGTTGTGTGTTTGCTCGTTTCATTTATATCATTTGGATCATGCCAAAAAGAAATGAGGGATAGCCTTAATATACCTGGAGTAGGGAAAAATCCGTATAATATACTTGAAAAAAATTGCACCGTACTCCTTTAGAACCGCATAATTTTAAGTTGCTATGGTTCTAACAATTCTCGTTGGAATTGTTTGGTTGCAAGAATTTCTGTTGGAAGCTCGTTAGATTTATGTTTCTGTTCTTGAAATTCTTTTGTATTAGAAAGAAAGGTATATGATTTCTTTTACTATGATACTTAGAAATAGACTTATAACTAAGAGACTAAGAGACTTTTTGTAACGACCCGATCGGTCGTTTCATGAGTTACCACTTTGTTTTCCTCATTTCTGCTTCATAGTGTGTTGTTCAGCTGTATTTCATCGTATCGTGTTAGTGGTGTTGTGTTCGGAGCGGTTTTAGGGTGGAATGAGACACTTAGTCTCTTAAGTTAGTTATTTAGTTGGTAAAGTCAACCAGAAGTTGACTTGTGGGTAAATAATGTCAGAGTTGGGGTTTTATGTTTCATATAGGTTTGTTAGGTGATTTGAACTTAGGAGCGTGATCTGAATATATTTTGGATGTCATTCAGATGAGGTTTGATAGGTTTTTTCATCGTTTGCGGAATTTGAAAGTTTTGAAATCCTTAGGCTTGAATCCGAGAGTGATTTGATGTGTTGATATCGTTTTAAGTGTTCCGAAGTTTGGAACAAATTTGAATAGTGGTATGTGACTTGTTGGCATGTTTGTTAGAGGTCCCGAGGGCCACGAGATGGATTTGGGTGGTTGACAGAAGGTTTGGAGTTGAGTTGGAGTTGCAGATTTTTGCTGCTTCTGTTGTTTCCACACTTGCAGAGTGGCGACCGCATGTGCGATGATTGCAGGCGCAGGAATCAATCGTGGGAGCGGAGTTTGTCCCAGGAGCGGAGAGATTGACCGCACCTGCGAGCCCGTAGGTGCGAGGCTTATGGCGAGGTGCGGAAGCTGGTGACTTAAGTGAAGACCGTAGGTGCGGTTATTTTGACCGCAGATGCGGTCTGCAGAAGCGTGATATAGGCCACAGGTGCAGAAATACCTGGGTAGAGGGTATAAATTAAACCGTTCGCAAATGTTTTCCCATTTCCACCGTTTTAGAGACGGGATTAGAGCACTTGGAGGGTTTAGAAGAGGGATTCAAGTGGGGAACTTGTTAAGGTATGTTTTTTGAACTTCATACTCGTATGTATGGTGAAATTCAGTTGATTAAATATGGAAATTGAAGATATTAGGGTTGAAAAATAGGGAAATTCGGGCTTGGAGAGTTTAATTTGGGAAGTTGAGGGACCATTTGAGGTGCGATTTCGATATTTTTTGTATGTATAGACTCGTAGGAGGATAAGGATTATAGTGATGTTATTTTTCTCAAATTCCGAGACATAGGCCAGGGGTTCGGGTTTGGCCAATTTTGGGATTTTTAGTTAATTTTATTATTTTCCGCTTCGGCTTTGTGCATAGATTATAAAGATCTGAATAAAGTGTGCCCCAAAGATTCCTTCCCATTGCCTAATATCGATCGTCTGATCGATGCTACGACCGGCCATGAGACCCTCACTTTTCTCGATGCCTACTCGGGGTATAATCAAATCCAGATGAACCCCGAGGATAGGGAAAAGACTTCGTTTATAACGAATTATGCTACATATTGCTATAACGTAATGTCCTTCGGGCTAAAAAAATGCGGGAGCGACATACCAGCACCTAGTTAATAAAATGTTCGAACATCAAGTAGGTAAATCAATGGAAGTATGTATTGATGATATGCTATTCAAATCCCTACGTGCAAAGGACCATTTGAACCATTTGTAGGAAACTTTCAACATCCTCGGAAGCTACAACATGAAGCTTAACCCCGAGAAGTGTGCCTTCAGAGTAGGTTCGGGCAAATTCCTAGGCTTCACGGTTTCGAACAGGGGGATCGAGATCAACCCCAACAAAATAAAAGCCATCGAAGAGATCACGGTGGTGAACAATGTAAAAGCCGTCCAATGGCAGAAAGGGCAGATAATGGCCCTGGGCAGATTCATATCAAGATCATCAGACAAGAGCCACCATTTCATCTCCCTACTCAAAAGAAAGAGCAACTTCGAATGGACTCCAGAATGCCAACATGCCCTAGAAGAACTAAAACGGTACCTGACTAGCCCACCTTTGCTGCACACACCCAAGGAGGATGAAACGATATACCTATACCTAGCCGTGTCCGAAATAACATTAAGCGGCGTACTAGTTCAAGAAGAGCAAGGCACATAATTTCCTATTTATTATGTAAGTCGAACCTTGGGGACACCAAAACCCGGCATCCCCATCTGGAAAAATTAGCTCTTGCACTGATAAGCGCCTCGCGCAAGCTGAAGCCTTACTTTTAGTCCCACCATATCTGCGTTCTGTCAACTTATCCCCTCCAGAGCGTACTACATAAACCTGAGTTATCGGGTCGATTGGCCAAATGGGCAATTGAACCCGGAGGGTAAGATAACGAATATCAACCTCGGACAGCCATCCAGTCCCAAATCCTGGCGGACTTGTGGCCAATTTCTCGCCATCCCTCGTGGCCGAGGTAGAGAAAGAACTTTTATTGAAATCAGGCATGTCTTTTGGTGTATGGACCCTATTCACAGATGGTGCCACAAACATAGAGGATCCGGGCTCGGTATAGTCCTAATGCCGCCCGTCGGTGGCATAATCAGACAATCCATAAAAACCGCAAAACTAACTAACCAGGAAGCCAAGTATGAGCCTATGATTGCAGGTTTAGAATTGGCCAAAATTTTGGGGGCCAAGGTTGTCGACGTAAAATGTGATTCGCTCCTCGTAGTAAGCCAAGTGAACGGAAGCTACGAAGCCCGAGAGGATAGGATTCGTAGGTATTTGGACAAAATCTAAATCACATTATGTCTCTTCAAAGAATTGACCTTAGTCCATGTACCCCGAGAGCATAACAGCGAGGCCGATGCCCTCGCAAACCTGGGATCCTCTACTGAAGAAGAAGACCTGCTCCCCGGGGCTGTCGTCCAATTATTCAAATCTGTGGTCGAGAAAGGTCATGTAGAGATTAACTCCACCAGCCTAACATAGGAATGGAGAAATAAACATATCGTTTATCTAAAGGATGAGAAGTTACCTGTAGATCCAAAAGAGTCAAGGGCCCTGCGAACCAAAGCAGTTCGATTCTCGTTTGATGAAAATGGGGCTCTGTACAGGGGAACTTTCGATGGCCCCCTAGCGGTATGCTTGGGACCGGGTGACACAGATTATGTGCTCCGAGAGATTCATGAGGGTACCTGAAAAAATCATTCAGGGGCTGATTCTTTAGTTTGAAAGGGGATCAGAGCGGGATACTATTGGGACAACATGGAAAAACACGCAAGGGAATTCGTCCGAAGATGCAACAAGTGTTAGAGGATCGGTCCCATGATCCACCAGCCCGGCGAGCAACTACATTCTGTTTTATCACCATGGACATTCATGAAATGGGGAATGGACATCGTCGGTCCTTTGCCGACGGTGCCAGGTAAGGCTAGATTCATTATGTTTATGATTGATTACTTTTCAAAATGGGTGGAAGCGCAAGCCTTCGAAAAAATAAGAGAGAAGGAAGTCATCAGTTTTATATGGGATCACATCCTATGCCGGTTCGAGATCCCGTCCAAAATAACGTGCGATAACGGGAGGCAGTTCATCTGGAACAAAGTAACACAGTTCCTGGAAGACAACAAAATCAAGATAATCCTATCAACGCCTTACCACCTGTGTGCAAATGGCCAGGCCGAATCCATGAATAAAACCATCATTCAGAACATGAAAAAGAAATTGGAGAGCACCAAGGGAAAATGGAGAGAAACGCTGCCCGAGGTGCTATGTGAATATCGGACAACTTCTAAATCGAGCATTAGGGAAACACCCTTCTCTCTAGTATATGGCGCCGAAGCACTGATACCAGTGGAAGTCGGAGAACCAAGCGCCAGATTCCAGCACACTAATGAGGGCTCGAACAATAAGGCCATCACAACGGCCCTCAAGCTGCTCGATGAAAGACGGGAAGCATCGCTAGTTCGGATGGCTTCCCAGAAGCAGAAAATCAAAAGATACTACAAATAGAAGAACAAATCTCCGATATTTCGGGATTGGGAACATTGTCCTAAGAAAGGTTACTATCAATACTCGAAACCCTAATGAAAGGAAGCTGGGACAGAATTGGGCAGGGCCACACCATGTCCTTGGGATACTTGGCAAAGGATCCTATAAGCTTGGCACCATGGAAGGCGAACAGCTTCCGAGCAACTCAAATGTATCAATGCTTAAGCGGTATTACTGCTAGGGCATCCAATTGCAAAATCCCGAAAATATCCTTGAGCAAACGTCGCACTTTATTCCTTCGATCAAGTCTTTTATCTCGAAACGGGTTTTTACCGGCAAGGTTTTTAACGAGGCAACGTCCACACATTTCCCAAGAAATGACGAATGAGGCTCCAATAGGAAATAACGTATCGGGCCGAATGGTCGAGCAAACTGTGTCCGCCTGAGCCGGTCTTACGGCAACCCAACAATATGTATTTATGCCAAGCAATTAAAGAATATCTTTTCAACATCTCGTACTACAAAAAAAGAAGAATTCAACATGCTCATAGCACAGGTCCCTCCACCAAATATATCCCGAAATACTCGGAGACTTAGCATCAACAATTTGGCACCCGCACAATCCCAGGGTCGGAACTCCGGGATCATAAGACCCCAACAAGCCAATTCTGAGCTCACGAATAACGGCCTTCGAGCCTAAGCAAATTCAGTGATTCGGAGACTAGCGTCAATCTCCATACACTAGAAAACCCGAAGCCATAAGACCCCGAGCGGGCAGACTCGGTATAACCATATCTATTTTGCATAGAAACAAAAACTGTAAGACCTCAACAGGCATGACAAACTGTAAGACCTCAATAGGCATGAAAAACTTTAAGACCTCAACAGACATAAAATTTTTGTAAGACCTTACAATAGGCATAAAACTCAATCCCGAAGTTTAGTCTATACGTTGCATGTGTAAGAATCCCGAAAGGGCATACCCTCGTTATAGACGCCTAAACTATCACTCGGGATCAAAAATGGCTCCGTCCAAACACATATGTATGCGGTCAAAATGGCTTCTCCAGCCAAATTAACGCGACTCAGGGATGCCTGACTGTCGCTAACAAAATCGAAGGCCATTACTTTGAATATAATTCGAAAAGAACCGGTGAAAACAAGCTTCCCTCAACAGGTAAATGAGCTTCGACCATGTCAACTCCAAATCACAAGGCTTTGAGTTAATCAACTTACGAACTAAAAACCTTCTGAGGTGCTCGAACATCGCCTCTAATGACTTAAAATCGAGGTTCTTCCCGATTCGATGACGGTTCAGGCTAAATTATTTCAAAAAAAAACTTAACGAGAGGAAAAAAAATCCTACAATATGCCCACGAGCAAAAGCGTAAGACACATTGTTGCCAGCCAAATGAGCCTCCAAGCCGCACACTAATAGGTTGAAATGACCAAACAGCGTAAGAGCCACTATCGCCAGCTTGAAAATTCAAAACTTGAGGATTAAAATGAGCTCGAGTCGTGACCCGATTCGGATACTGGATCCAAAATAGTTAACTACACATGCCTAAGAGAACATCATAAGTGCTATTATCGCCAGCCGAATGAGCCTCCGGGACGCATACTCAAAAGGTCGCTTCGACCCAAGGCGCAAGAGCCATCGCCATCCGCCCATGCAGGCACAAAAAAGATTGAGGGTTAATTGAAGCTCGATTCGCAACACTACTCGGAGACTAAACCCAAAAACAGGCAAAATACAAATGCCCAGGGGCAAAGGATAAAAACCATCATCACCCGACCATGCAGGCACAGGAGATTGAAGATCGAGTAGGCTCGAGACAAAACTCGACCCGGAAACTCAACATAAAACAGTTTGGCAAAAGTGCAAGAGCTCTCACGGTAGTTCACACTGAAGGCCGCATCGGCAAGTCGCGTGACAACTCTCGAGCCGGCCTAAATGGGACATAGTGCTATATCGCGGGTCTAAGGTTCTTTCGCCAATTCTTGCTGAATTCAGAGCATAAAGGGGGGATAAGGAAAACGAAGCCGCGGGATTCTCTTTATACGTATGCCAAAATAAACTTAATATATACAAACAGGGAGATTGACAGGAAAAAACAACAAAAATCCTAATCTATTGCCGAGCAGGCAGCCTCAACAGCTCCCCAAGGGTTGCACCCAGGTGATTACGAGTCCCCCGACGGCCCCTTCTCAATGGTGTCCTTTCTCTACGGGGATCCACCCCCATTTTAACACCACTCGAGTTGTTTTCCAATGCGTCCCCAATGATCTACTTTCGGGAATCTGGCCAGGCATGATCCGCAGCTCAAGGTAAAGTCGGTCCAACTCCCTCAAACGTCCTCTCAACGCAAGAATCTGCGACGACTGCTCCTCCCCCATGCAAATATACAAGCCCCTCGGCGTCAGCTTTGATCCGAACCAATGCAGTCACCAGTTTGGAATAGAGGCACTTATACTTGTCACTAGCCTCCTTCGCGTCCTAGAGTTGACGCTCAATCAAGGTAACTCTCCCCTGAAGGTTGTCCCTCTTGGAAGCCACCTCCCTCACGTGCCGACTAAGCTTGGAGATTTCAGTATCTCTAGCCCGATGTTCCCCTCTTAGCAGGGCATTCTCCTTCCCAAACTGCACAAATCAAGGCCCGAGAAATTAAAAGCAATGAAATCTCACAAGGGCTCAAATAATAGTAAAAATAGGGGATGAATAACCTGCTCGGTAAAATAGGCTTTCTCTCGTTTATGACGGCTCACATCATCCTAATACTGGGTGAGAGCCTGGTTATAAAGCATTTCGACCTGAAACTATAAAAAGAGACAAGTTAGGAAAACGAATGCTGGAGCGGCCCAAAGCGGCGGACAAGGTTAGCAGAAGTTACCCACTCACAAGGTCTGCCTATCTCGCCAAAACTGGATGAAGCATCGACCTTGGAACTACCCTCGAGAATGGTTGCCGGCCTCTCGAGTGCATCTCTGCCTTTGATCAGTGCTCCTACCTTAGAAGGCTCCTTGCGAGGGGTGTTTTGCACTTCGTAAGATGGAAGGATCTCCCCGTGAGGAGAATCGACAACAATCAACGGGCTAACAGGGTTGGCAAAAATCTCCGTCCCTTGTTCACTTTGGGTCCTAGATCGAGGCCCCTCCGAACTTCCTTCCAAGCACACCCCAGCCATTGCTTTACCGTGCCAATTCGGAGGCAGTGCTCGATACCCCATCCATTGCTTTACCGTGACGAATCTGGGCCACGACGACATCTGACTCTTGTCCGAAAGCATCCATCCACATGGCCTGAGGATCGATCAGGTCCAAACACTTTTCGGGGGCTGCCGAGAAGCTGCTTTCTCCCTCACCTTTAGCATGGGGATTTCCTGTCGCCTTGGAGGTCGAAACTTCTAGGTAACCTTGGAATCCTCCAACTTGACCCTCTTGGGCTCCGGTGGCCCAAAAGATAGACTCTCTGCCTTTTCTTTTTCTCGCCAAGCACCAGAACGTCCCCTCCAACGGACGGTGCCTCCCTCATCAGTGGGATTTCTCCCTAGACCTACATAGATGCAAAGGTTAAATGCAAAGGATAGAGAAAGCTACTACCAGCAAGATGCGTCAAAATACACGAATGCATCAAAGCTCAAGGCTCACCATGGTCTTTGGTTTCCCACCGAGCTCGAGATAAATCTCGCCACGCTCGTTTGATATATGGGCAAACTGAGTACAAACGACCAACTCAACCCTGGAAATCTGACAACGCACCAGGGTAGATCGCTATGGCTGAAAAGACAAGAAAAACAGAGTTATACGCATAAGGAGATATTGCTAAGAAGGAGCAAAGACACCATGTTTACCTACGCCCGACATTCCACTTCTCAGGGAATGACATCTTTTACACTGGAATCAGGTCAGACGTCCTCACTCGAACGAATCGGCTTAACCACCCCTCAACCCTAAACTCTTCGGTGCAAGCAAAAAGGGATCTCGGGGCTCGACAACGAAGCTTGATTAAGCCCCCGTGAAGAAGACGAGGACTATACGTCTAGATCAGATGGTTTAGGGTTGTGACGACCAAAACCAATGGGTCGCGACGGGCACCTGGTACCTTACTCAACTGAGCACCAACGTAACATATTTTTCTTATTACATCATCATATACACATGACATACAAGCCAAATAGGCCAACATAATTATTTATAAACTCAAAACATAGGCCGACAAGGCTGTACAATCTTTCACATACACGACATATGTCTACAAGCCTCTAAGAGTACATAAATGTCATAAAGGTGGGGATAGAGTCCCACCATAACAAACAATACACGTCAAAATCACACTAATCAAACAAGTAACTCCGAAGCAAATGGTGCGTACCAACATCTTCCGCTGAGCTAATAGCCTACTTGGAGGGCTCTCCACCTATCTATCGGGACCTGTGGGCATGAACGCAGTGTCCCCAGGCAAAAGGGATGTCAGTACGAATAATGTACCGAGTATGTAAGGCACATAAATAAGTACATAAGAGACATGGAAGAAATATAGAGTACATGACTCAACCTGTAAGTATGAATAAATTTGTAAAATTATAAATTACTTTTAGCGTCATGCATATGCGTATGAATGCCATGTCGTGCATAGGTACATGTTACATAACATCATCAGCCTCTGAGGGCATCCCATCATATCATATCAGCCACTGTGGGCAAAATCATCATTGTATACCAGCTGATCAGGTGGTGGTGCGTATATAACGCCATAACCTTTCCCATATCACATATCCATATATATACATAAATATATATATGCGTATATAACGTCGTTTGAATCATATTTCAGCCACTATAGGCAACATCATTATCATATACCAGCTGATTAGGTGGTGGTGCATATATAACGCCGTAACCTTTTCATATATCTCATTTAAATATATTTACATATATACGCATCTATAACATCGTTTGAATCATATTTCAGCCATTGTGGGCAACATCACTATCATATACCAACTGATCAGGTGGTGGTGCGTATATAACGTCGTAACCTTTTTCCATATCCGATATACATATATTTACATATATACACGTATATAATGTCATCTGGTCATGGGTCAGTGCACATGAGTGAAATGTATGAAAAATACGTAATAATCTCAATATTCCTTCCGGATAAACCTTTCCAACTGCGTATTATTCTGAGACCCATAAACAGAAAACAATAATAATTTTCATGGGGAATCAATAATATAGACACCCCTAATAATTCTATGAATAGAGTAATTTATGGAAACTGTGTGTTTGCTCGTTTCGTCAGTATAATTTGGATCATGCCAAAAGAAAGAAGGGATGACCTTAACATACCTGGAGTAGGAAAAAACCCATATGATATTCTTGGAAAAAGGTTGCACCGTACTCCTTTAGAACCGCAAAATTTTACGTTGCTAAGGTGCTAATAATTCTTGCTGTAATTGATTTGGTCGTTCAAAGTTTGTTGGAATTTCTAACGTTTTGTCTATATGTTCATATTTGATGCTGGAGCTTTTTGATGTTGTTATGGAATTCTTGACATTTTGTGAGCTTTCAAGCAAGAATGTTGAAAGCTTTCAAACAAGAACGTTCATATGTGATGTTGGAGCTTTCTTGCTAAGGTGCTAATTGTAGTGTTTTTAGTAGGTGAAAACATTAGTCATGAAAATGACTTATAATGAACCTATTAAGTTGCCACCTAACTAAAGGTGACTAATATTCATCTTATGGAAAGTGGCTTGCTGCCACGTGGGGTGAGGGATAATTATTAAGTTTTTATCCACTTATTAATTAATCAGGTAATGTCCTGTTACTCGGCAATTAATCAATTACCCAAAAAATTTAGAATTATTCTCACTTACTTAAAATTTTACTTACTTTTCACATACCTTATACAATTTTCTAGCATGGGCATATAGTACCTTGCATGTCACTAGTCCATAAATATCGGGTATTTTAGCTAGGGCCGTATTTTATCCCAATATGCCAAACTTGGACGAAAAATTTATTTTATTCGACTTGCTTCCCCTTTCACCTTTATAAATTTACTCATCACCTGTGAAATAGCATAATTCTTATAGTCTCCAATTAATCTTTTACTTGGACTGATGTCAATTACCTTATGACAAATCCAACGTACAATACTACAGGGTGCAACATCGTCGTAACTTAATACTGCGAAGTGTGACATTACCGTAATGTAATACTACTGGGTAGAACACTGTCATAACTTAATACTGTTAGATGTAACATCATCATAATATCTTACTGTAGAGGGTGACATCATCGTAACATATTACTGCAGAGCATAACATTGTTGTAATATAATATTGCGCGACGTAATATTGTGGGTTGTAACACCATTCCCCCCTTTGGAACATTCGTCCTCAAATGTTGACTGATGCTCTTATCATTTTCGTAACTTATAGCTCTTGTGAATACCTTAATACTTTTCTTTCCATTTAAGCAATTGCTATGTGAATAAATCCAAAGTCTAGGGTATTCCTCCCTTTAGTCTTTTTGTTCATATCATGACCTTTGATCAAAATCTTCCTAATCTTGCAACTTCTGTTACCTCCTGTCATGCAGCATGTATGATCCTGGCTTTTTAGGTGCACTTATAAGATTCATCTTTCCTTTTTCCTTTTATATTTTATTCAATCTCTAGGCCTTACTTTGTATATATAAGTCTTAATAGGATGCCTCTCTGGGCCTCTATAGGTATATTGAAGTCCTTTACTCGATACTTTGTAGAACTTACGAATATAGCCATATCTTATTTCATAGATCTGGTTACCCATTCACATGACTTTACTGCATTTACATGGGTTATACTATACAATAATTTTTTCTTCAATCTACCTTTACCGAGGTATGCTTACCAAGTTCCCAGTTACTTTTGTTGCCTACCATTAAGGTATAAATTTCAGTCCTTCAATGCCCCTTCATTACTGTTCGTCTTAAGAATCATGGCCTAATCTCATATCATACTTTGTAACTTATATACATTATCGCTAGGGCTTACATTTTATTGAGGAATATTTGAAGTAATTTCCATAATCATGTTTCATAGTGTCTCAATGTGATTCACCTTATGGGGTATCTTAATTTCGTGCCGTTAGCAAAATCTTTTTCTCTTTCTCTTCTTCTATTTTCTTTTTTTTGTCAAATAATTATTCAAACGAAGGCCTAAACTTCATCCTTTATCTGTGACAATTATACCCTCATTTTATTACTGGGTCAACATTTCATTCTTTCTAAATGCCATTCGTCTTTGACTCCTTTGATTTCATTCAGGCTATACTAAGCTTTGTATAACATAGAGAAACCATATGCTCTTCTTGTTTTCATGGGCTTAATTCTAAGGACTTATCCATTTTGTTACTTTTCCATTCGCATATTTTTATCCTTGCTCCTGTCTTCTAAAACTTTTTCGCTTCACCATACAATAACTTGTGACCTATACATCTCTATTTATTTTACTTGCAATCTTTCAACTTGCTTGCATCATAGATTTCCTTATGTTATTTAGAACATCAAGTGAGACATCACATTGTCTCTAACTCTTCTTTACTTTCTTGGTCAAGCTTTTCGACACCTAGACCATAGGCTGGAAGGTACGCTACTGACGATGCCACTACTATTCCTAGATAATGAATCCTCGTGCTTCTGGCCCTTTTATCCGAAGTATGGACTACTCACGATCTTCTACCTTTGAGTATCTCGTACGTTGTTCACCTTTACCTTACTTACCTTAAAATCTCGCATCGTATCATCTATCTTTTTTATGACCTCCCTTCCACCTAAGTGTAAATCACGTCCATAACTTGAAGCTCTATTGTAATACTCGCACCTCTGGTACATACACAATTCGGTGGGAGATTCGTACTAACTTCTTATGAGGCTGATACTTCTTCTAACTGGCTTCCTTGTAGAGCCATTATAGATTATTGTTATTGTGTTATTTCTCTTGAACATTTAATTATTGGACCTAGAAAAATTATAGAAATTGTGCTTGAGAACTTGACAGAAAGATGTTGCACCCCGCAATATTATGTCAATATTACGTCCCGCAGTATTATATTACGACGATGTTATGCTCTGAAGTAATATGTTACGATGATGTCACACTCTATAGTAATATATTACGATGATGTTATGTCCAGCAGTATTAAGTTACGACAGTGTTCTACCCAGTAGTATTACATTACGGTAATGTCACACTTCGCAGTATTAAGTTACGATGATGTTGCACCCTGTAGTACTGTACGTTGGATTTGTCGTAAGGTAATTGATATCAGTCCATGTAAAATATTATTTGAAGATTATAAGTATTATGCTATTTCACAAGTAAGAATAAATTCGTAAAGGTGAAAGGGGAAGCAAGTCAAAGAAAATGAATTTTTCGTCCAAGTTTGGCATATTGGGGTAAAATACGGCCCAACCTAAAATACCTAGTATTTATGGACTTGTGACATGCAAGGTACTACATGCCCATGCTAGAAAAGTGTATAAGGTAAGTGAAAAGTGAGTAATATTTTAAGTAAGTGAGAATAATTCTAAAATTTTCGGGTAATTGGTTAATTACCGGGTAACGGGACATTACATGATTAACTAATAAGTGGATAAAAATATAATTATTATCCCCCACCCCACGTGGCAGCAAGCCACTTTCCATAAGATGACTATTAGTCACCTTTAGTTAGATGGCAACTTAATAGGTTCATTATAAGTCATTTTCGTGACTAATGTTTTCACCTACTAAAAACACTACAATCAGCACCTTAGCAAGAAAGCTCCAACATCACATATGAACGTTCTTGTTTGAAAGCTTTCAACATTCTTGCTTGAATGCTCACAAAATGTCAAGAATTCCATAACAACATCAAAAAGCTCCAGCGTCAAATATGAACATATATACAAAACGTTAGAAATTCCAACAAGCTTCAACGACCAAATCAATTCCAGCAAGTATTTTTAGCACCTTAGCAACGTAAAATTTTGCGGTTCTAAAGGAGTAGGGTGCAACCTTTTCCAAGAATATCATATGGGTTTTTCCCTACTCCAGGTATGCTAAAGTCCTCCCTTCTTTCTTTTGGAATGATTCAAATTATACTGAAGAAACGAGCAAACATACAGTTTTCATAAATTACTCTATTCATAGAATTATTAGGGGTGTCTATATTATTAATTCCCTATGAAAATTATTATTATTTTTTGTTCATCGGTCTCAAAATAATACGCAGTTGGAAAAGTTTATCTGGAAGGAATATTGAGATTATTACGTATTTTTCATACATTTCACTCATGTGCATTGACCCATGACCAAATGGCATTATATACGTGTATATATATAAATATATGTATATGGGATATGAAAAAAGGCTACGGTGTAATATAAGCACCACCAGCTGATCAGCTGGTATATGATAATGATGTTTCTCACAGTGGCTGGAATATGATTCAAATGATGTTATATACGCGTATATATGTAAATATATGTATATGGGATATATGAAAAGGTTATGCCGTTATATACGCACCACCACCTGATCAGTTGGTATATGATAATGGTGTTGCCCATAGTGGCTGAAATATGATTCAAATGCGTTATATACGCGTATATATGTATGTATATATATGTATATGGGATATGGGAAAGGTTATGGCATTATATACGCACCACCACCTGATCAGCTGGTATACGATGATGATTTTGCCCACAGTGGCTGATATGATATGATGGGATGCCCTCAGAGGCTGATGATGTTATGTAACATGTACCTATGGACGACATGACATTCATACGCATATCCATGACGCTAAAAGTAATTTATAATTTACAAAGTTATTAAGACTTACAGGTTGAGTCATGTACTCTATATTTCTTCCATGTCTCTTATGTACTTATTTATGTGCCTTACATACTCGGTACATTATTCATACTGATGTCCCTTTTGCCTGGGGACGCTGCGTTTCATGCCCGCAGGTCCCGATAGACAGGTCGAGAGCCCTCCAAGTAGGCTATCAGCTCAGCGGAAGATGTTGGTATGCTCCATTTTCTTCAGAGTTGCTTGTTTGGTTAGTATGATTTAGACATGTATTGTTTGGTATGGTGGGACTTTGTCCCGACCTTTATGAAATTTATGTACTCTTAGAGGCTTGTAAACATATGTTGTGTATGTGAAAGATTGTACGGCCTTGTCGTCCTATGTTTTGAGTTTATAAATGATTATGTTGGCCTATTAGGATCATTTGTCACGTGTATATGATGATGTATTAAGAAAAGTAAGTTACGTTGGTGCTTGGTCGAGTAAGGCACCGGGTGCCCGTCGCGGCCCATCGGTTTGGGTCGTGACAAGGGTGAAGGGCATTCTCTCTATCATGCTCGAGTAATGCCTGATCATATAATCCACGAACCAGAACGAAGGATGAACTTGACATAGGGTTACCTGATAACTCCGACAGAAGTCGAGAATCACAGGGTCGATCGGAGGTGAGGATGGCCCCACCAGACCTAATGTGAATAGGTAGGTATACACACTCATAAAGCCGGCTCTACGAGCCGTAATATCTTCCTCCCAAGTGGGAGTCTCCACTAGCACGGTATCCCCTCAGCAACAGTCGACCCTCACTCTTTCGATGTCCATTATAGAGCTGATATACCGAGTTACAGGCTCGCGGTGCCCTGACTTTGAGGAAGGTCTCTCGACCCTAAAATCGTAAGTCATCACAAAGTATCCCGGGACACACTCCTCGACACGGGGGGAAGTAGCCACTTCAACTTGAGAGAAAAACGAAGAAGATGAGCCCGCAACCTCCTGGGAAGCAGAAGTGGAAATTTTTTCCATCCTTGAGAGAATATGAGGAAGAAGAAAAAGGGGTTGCGTTCCTAAAAAAGAGCGAGAACGAGGGAAAAATAGACCTTACTAGGGGTTTTTTGGCATGAGATGGAGTCTAAAAAGGAAGAGGTGAGTATTTATAAAAGTACCATGGGTAAATTGAAGGAAGCCAACCGTCGCAGTCAATGCGGAAACTTGCAGGGACAGCGCACATGGTGCACCTTGGCATCTCGTAGTAGTTTGCAAGAACATCGAAGGAAGCAGGAGTTCAGGACCGTTTCTTATCATTTCTTGCCACTTTCACTCTAAGAAACGTGGAGACTATCTGTATACGGGGAATCTCGCGATCATGCTCCTCGAAGCTCGAAGCCAAGGTCGAGACTCACCCTCGGGGGTCGTCAGGTGTCGGTCTAGAGGACATCGCATTCCAACAGCTGCAGTAAGCGAGAGGGGAGTTCCCAAGGCACACGACTTAATTTGACAAGGCTGACCTACCAGGGGCCTATGTCACGTCCGCTATCTTATTTCCACGCCTTTGCAGTTAACACGTTTTGTACTATAACGGATTTCCCTCCTATATAAAGGGGATCCCCATCACTTTGTAACCTTCGAGTGATGCTCCAACTATTTCTCCACAAGATCAATAATATCTCTCTCTCTCTTTCTTCTCTCTAACTTGCCCGTTCTTACTAGCTCGAGGCCACCCTTAGCGTTTATTGCTTTCATACTTGTTCTTAATTTATTACTTGGTATAGGCCATAAAGAGTCTTGTTTAATCATACCTTAACTGTTATCCCATTTCCTACTACCCCCGATAGCTTCAGCTCGAGCCGGATATCGACCTCGAGGTTCTTCATCGACCATTCTGAGTCTCGAGCTGCCAGTCCCTCGGTTTGATTACTGCCCCGTTTTAGCTTGTATCTCTTCGTTAAACTTCATATTCTTATAATCAACTGCTCTAACAACTAGCATAACAATAGATCATGTATTTTTAGAATCCCATTTACAAATTTAATTGTTGTTACCATTTTCATGGTAAACAGGTTGTGACAAGGCATCAACAGCGAGTTTCGGGATCATTTGGCACAAGAAACGAGGAAGAAGAGTTGGAGGTTTTTGGCTATTAATGTTGTTGGAGTTTTTCTCATCTTGAAAGTTTGGAATTGGGAGAAATCAAGAATGTTCTTCAAGTTTATTCCATGGGCTAAGTGTTTTCTACTCAGTTTTTATTATATTACGTGGTTCCATCTACGTTTTTAGCATTTGATTGATGATTTCAAAAGAGAAATTTGGGGTTTTTGTGTAAACTTTCCTAAAGTAAATTTTTGAGTCTCGAACACCAATTCAGACTCGGAATTGAGTAAAATTATTATAGTTCGACTCATAATTGAATGGGCTTTTGATTTTATAAGTTTTGTCGGGTTCCGAGGTGTTGGCCCGTGTTTAACTTTTTGGTTTACTTTGTGTAAATGTCAAGACCCTAAACCCGTACCCGGTCGTGATGACACCTCTCGTGAAGAGAAGGCCAGCCGACACACTTCCAATTCATTTTAAGCAATTAAAGTACGAAATATTAAGTCTTTAACATAATAAAAATCCCAAAATAAGGTGTAACAGTACAATTTGTGGAATATAAAACCAACAAAGCCCGACATCGGGGTGTCACCAGTCATGAGCATCTACAATCCAAATAAAGACGATAAAAGTCTACATAGTATAATACAGAGCTAAAACCGTGAAAATAAGATAAGGGAAGAAGATCTAGGCTGAGAACGCCGGCAACTACCAAGAGAATCTCCGAATCCGCCTGAGCTGGATGGATCAACACTCGCTAACGGGACCTGAAGCGCCTGAATCTGCACACGGGGTGCAGGGAGTAAAGTAAGTACTCCAACTCAGTGTGTAATAATAATAAATGCAGACTGAGCAATAAGAAATCATGTAAAGGCACATCAACATGCTATAAAGAAGCAGTAAAAGCTAGTGAAAACAATGAAACAGTGAAAATATGTAAAGTCATTTTAATTCAGTTTAAACTTCTTTGGAATGCCTTTTTAACAGTTAAGCAAGTAAATGACAGGCAATTAGGAAAAATAAACACATAAAGAACCTCCCCTTGGGCACAATACAAACAGAATCAGTCCCTCGGGCTATATCTCACATCACAATGGGTACCCGCGCTTACTGGGGTGTGCAGACTCCTAGAGGGGCCCCTTACGGACCAAGCGCAATATCAAGCCATCTCGTGGCATAATCAATAGGCTCTTAGCCTCATATCAAGCCACCTCGTGGTGTTCAACTTAGGCCCTCGGCCTCATAATCATAATTAGTGTATCCTCACAAAACAAGCCCTCGGCCTTAATTATTCAGAATCTCATAAGCCACTCGGGCAACAGTAAAATATGATGCTCAGCCCAATTTATCATTTAAAATATCATTTAATGTTTGAAATAGAGTAAGCATGGCTGAGTTACGAAAGCAGTGAAATATGGCATGACTGAGTACAAGTATAAAGTCAAAACAGTGAGGAAATATCAGCAAAAATCCTCTAAGGGTCCAAATAGTTGGCACGAGGCTCAAATATGACATTCAGCCCAAAACATGATGATAGCAAATAGTTTTCAATCAAATACGTGGTAAAACAGTCATTTGGGACGGACTAAGTCACAATCCCCAATGGTGCAAGACCCCACGCTCGTCATCTAGCATGTGCGTCACCTCAATATAGCACCACGATGAGCAAATCCGGGGTTTCATACCCTCAAGACAACATTTAAAATCATTACTCACCTCAATTCGGTCCGAACTCTAGCCCGCGACACCTTTTCCCCTCGAATCGGCCTCCACTCGCGTCGAATCTATCCAAAATCAGAATCACGATGTCAAAATGTGCTAAGGGAACGAAGCCCATGCGAAAATAATCAAATTTCAATATAAACCCTGAAATTAGCCAAGACCGACCCCGGGCCCACATCTCGGAATTTGATAAATTTTACATCAAAAGATTCTTTATCTTCCCACGAGTTCATACATATCAAAAGTCCCAAAATACCACAAATGGCACCCTCAAATCCTCAAGTCTAGGTCTCCAATACCAAGCCCTAGCTTCCTCATTTTTAACCCTTAATTCTCACTAATACCATGATTAAACAATGGGAAAATGATCATAAACCCAAGTAATAAAGCTTAGAGAACTTACCCAACTGATTCCCTTCGATTTTACCTTGATTTATCTGCCCTAGCTCACTTCCCGACTTCAAAAGATGAAGAACTTAGCAAAATTTCGCGAAGGGAACATTATATACCTTCTAGCCCAGGGATTTCGTACCTGCGGCCCTTTAACCGCTTTTGCAGTACTGCGGCCCTCTAAACTCACATCCGAGCCCTCTAACACATAAGTCAATATTCGGTTGACTTTTCCAACTTAAACTTCCTCAAAAGAGACTTAAGTGTCTCAAACATTACCAAAATCATTACGAAATCGATCCGACCAACCCGATACCACATAACATGGATACACAAAGCATAAAGAAGCAAAAAAGGGGGAAACTGAGCGTTAACTCATAAGACGACTGGCTAGGTCGTCACATCCTCCCCATCTTAAACAAACGTTCGTCCTCGAACGAGTCAAGAAACATACCTGAAGCCTCAAATAGGTGAGGATATATGTTTCGCATCTCCCATTTGGTCTCCTAGGTAGCCTCCTCCACGGGACGACCCCTCCACTGCACCTTCACTGAAGCTATATCTGTTGATCTCAACTTTTGAACCTGACGCTCCAAAATAGCTGCTGGCTCCAAATCATAAGTCAAATCACCATCTAACTGCACCGTGCTGAAGTCCAAAACGTGAGAAGGATCCCCAATATACTTCCGGAACATAGAAACATGAAATACGGATGCACACTCGATAAGCTAGGTGGCAAAACAAGCTTGAAAGCCACCTCCCCAATCCTCCGAAGCAACTCAATAGGCCCAATGAACCGAGGACTCAATTCACCTTTTATTCACAAATCTCATAACACTCTTCATGGGTGAAATCTTCAACAGAACCTTCTCACAAACCATGTAGGACACATCCCGAATTAGCATAACTCTTTTGTCTCAACTGCGATGTACGAAGCCTCTCCTGAATTATCTTCACCTTTTCTAAAGCATCCTACACCAAGTCTGACCCCAATAGCCTAGGCTCACCCGGCTCAAATCAACCAACTGGAGATATACTCCCATACAAAGCCTCATATGGAGCCATCTGAATACTCGACTGGTAGCTGTTGTTATAAGCAAACTTTGCAAGAGGTGGAAACTGATCCCATGACCCTCCGAAATCATTGACACAAGAATGCAATATATCCTCTAATATCTGAATATTATGCTCGGATTGCCCGTCCATCTGAGGATGAAAAGATGTGCTCAACTCAACATGAGTACCTAACTCTCTCTACACGACTCTCCATAACTGCGAAGTTACCTGAGTACCTCTATCTGATATGATGGAAACCGGAACACCATGCAAACGAACAATCTCTCAAATATAGATCCCTGCCAACCGCTATAAAGAATAGGTAGTATACACAGGAATGAAGTGCGCGTACTTGGTCAGCTGATCCACAAGCACCCAAATAGCATCAAACCTCTTCAAAGTCCGTGTGATCACAACTACAAAATCCACAGTGACCCTCTCCCACTTCCACTCTGGAATATCCATCTGCTGAAGCAAGCCACCCGATCTCTGATGCTCATATTTCACCTTTTGATAATTGAGACACTGAGCTACAAATCCCACAATGTCTTTCTTCATTCTCCTCCAACAATAATGCTATCTCAAATCCTGATACATTTTCACGGCACCCAGATGAATGGAATACCACGAGCTATGGGCCTCCTCCAGAATCAACTCCCGAAGCCCATCTACATTGGGCATGCATATCCGGCCTTACATCCTCAACACCCCATCATCACCAATAGTCACATCTCTAGCATCATCGTGCTGAACTCTGTCCTTAAGGACAAGCAAATGAGGATCATCATACTGGCGCTCTCTAATGCGATCATATAAGGAAGACTGAGAAATCACACAATCCAATACCCGACTGGGCTCCGAAATATCTAACCATACAAACCAATTGGCCAAGGCCTGAACATTAGCTGCAAGAGGTCTCTCCCCAACTGGAATATATGCCAAACTCCCCATACTCACCGCCTTTCGGCTCCAAGCATCGGCCATAACATTGGCCTTCCCCGGATGGTACAATATAGTGATATCATAATCTTTTAGCAACTCCAACCATCTCCGATGTCTCAAATTGAGATCATTCTTTTAGAACAAGTGCTGGAGGCTACAATGATCAGTAAACACTTCACAAGACACACCATAAAAGTAATGCCTCTAAATCTTCAGTGTGTGAACTATGGCAGCCGACACCAAATCATGGACGGGGTAGTTCTTCTTGTGGGGCTTGAACTGACGAGAAGCATAAGCAATTACTCTACCATCCTGCATCAACACACACCCAATACCAACTCTCAAAGCATCACAATACATGGTATATGAATCTGAAGCTAATGGCAAAATTAACACTAGAGCCGTGGTCAAGGATGTCTTGAGCTTCTGGAAGCTCTTCTTACACTAATCCGACCATACAAATGAAGCACCCTTCTAAGTCAACTTTTTCAAGGGCGATGCAATAAAAGAAAATCCCTAAACAAAACGGCGGTAATAACCTGCCAAACCAAGAAAGCTACGAATCTCTATGGCTGAGGACGGTCTGGGCCAACTCTGAACCGCCTCTATCTTCTTCGGATCAACCTGAATACCCTCGCTGGACATCAAGTACACCAAGAAAGCCACTAAACTGAGCCAGAACTCACATTTGGAGAAGTTTGCATAAAGTTTCTCCTCCCTCAACCTCTGCAACACAGCCCTCAAATGCTCCGTGTGCTCCTCTTGACTACGCGAGTACACCAGAATATCATCAATGAAGACAATCACGAATGAATCAGGATAAGGCTGAAAGACTCTATTCATCAGATGCATGAACGCTACTGGGGCATTGGTCATCCCGAAAGACATAACAAGGAACTCATAATGACCGTATCTTGTCCTGAAGGCTGTCTTAAGAATATCTGAGTCCCTGATCTTCAATTGGTGAGAACCTGAACGGAGATCGATCTTGGAGAACACTCTCGCTCCATGAAGCTGGTCGAATAAATCATCAATGCAAGGCGAAGGATATTTGTTTTTAACTGTTACTTTGTTCAACTTCCTATAATCAATGCACATCCTCATTGTGCCATTCTTCTTCATCACAAATAGAACTGGCACACTAGAAGGCGACACACTAGGCCGAATGAACCCCTTATCAAGGAGTTCCTGAAGCTGCTTTTTAACTCCTTCAACTTCACTAGTGCCATATGATATGGTGGAATAGAGATGGGCTAAGTGCCCGGCACCAAATCAATACCAAAATCAATATCCATATCTGGTGGCATGCCCGATAGATCTTCAAGAAACATATCAGAAAAATCCCTCACAACTGGAACAAAATCAATACTGGGAGTCTCTGCACCGACATCCCTCACAAAGGCTAAATATGAAAGACAACCCTTTCCAATCATATGATGGGCCTTCAAGAATGAGATTAACCTACTAGGAAAATAATCAGCCAAACCTCGCCACTCAATCCGTGGCACACCCGGTATAGCCAACGACAGTGACTTAGCATGACAGTCTAGAATAGTAGGACACGAAGATAACTAATCCATGTCCAAAATAACATCGAAATCCACCATACATAATAATAAAAGATCCACTAAGGTATCTAGACCACAATAGTCACCACACACGACCGGTACACACGGTCTACAACAATAGTATCGCACACCGGAGTAGATACATGAATAGGTGAAACAAGAGACTCATGTTGCATATATAAATAACGAGAAAAGTATGATGACATATAAGAAAAGGTGGAACCAGTATCGAATAATACAGAGGCATCTCTATGGCAGACAGAAACAATACCTGTAATAACAGTATCGGAAGTAATAGCATCAGGTCTAGTTGGAAGTGCATAGAAACATGCCTGACCGCCACTTGATCGACCTCCACCTCTGGGGCGACCCCTAGCTGATTGACCTCCACCCCTAGCTGGCAGGGTGGGTGGTGGTGAAGTAACTGGTGCTGAAGCCGATGGCCAACTCCTCTGCTGAGATGGACTCGTAAGACGATAAGGACATTGCCTCCACATATGACCCATCTCTCCACACTCATAGCAACTCCCGGGTGGTGGAAACGGGGACTGAAAGGAACCCCTAGCACCAGAATGACTAACAGATGCACCTGATATAGAAAAGCCCTAAACTAATGGAGCACAGGATGAATTCTGAGCTGGAAGGGCACTAAGTGATGACTGTCCCTGATGAGAATTGTGAGAACCATGACCCGATGATGCCCTACGATAACATGGGCGAGCTGGCTGAGCATGCCTGAATAGACGACCTCTACCGTGTTGAAACTGACCTCTCAAAGGAGCGCCACCATAACTACCAGATCCTCAAGGCCTCTTGGCCTCCCTCTCATCTCGCTCCTAGCGGCGAACTGACTTGATCTCACGAGCATTGTCTACAACCTCCTCAAAAGTAGCACTAGTCACCCTCTCCCTAGTCATGAGAATACAAAGCCGATATGTCAGGCCATCAACCAACCTCTTATTCCTCTCTCTCTCTATCGGAACCAACCAAATATCATGACGAGCTAACTCTGAAAACCTCATCTCATATTGCGACACAGTTATCTCTCCCTGATGCAACCACTCAAACTACCTGCGCATATCCTCTCTTCGAGACTATGACATACACTTCTCCAATAAGAGAATGGAGAACTGCTGCCAGGTAAGGGGTGCTACACCAACAGGCCTACGCCTCTCAAAATCCTCCCACTAAGTGAAGGCAGCTCCAAAAAATGATAAGTAGTGAAAGCGACCCCGCTGGTCTCCAGAATACCCGTTGTACGAAGCATCCTCTGACACTTATCCAAGAAACCCTGGCATCCTCGCCGTTTGAACCACTGAAAGACGAAGGATGAAGTCTACCAAACCTCTCCAACCTACGTTGCTCGTCCTCTAGCACGGCAGGGACTACATAGTCCTAGTTGCTGTGCAGGCCACACCCCTGCCCCTACTGCGACCACGACCGCATCCTCGGCCTCTAGTTGCCACAGCTGGTGGTATTGGTGGTCGTCCATCCTGGCCGGTAGCACGTGTCCTCACCATCTATGAGAGAATAGAATAAAAAAAGTTTAGTACTCGGATCAACAGATTCGTACGACAAGAATTTCAAGAATATAAAGTTTTTCCTAAAGGTTCTGCAGCCTCTTAAGGACAAATACAGACATCTCCGTACTGAGCCGCGAGACTCTACTAAACCTGCTCATGACTCGTGAGATCTATGCAACCTAAGCTCTGATACCAACTTGTCACGACCCTAAACTCGGACCCGATCGTGATGGCACCTCTCATGAAGACACGGCCAGCCGACACACTTCCAATTCATTTTAAGCAATTAAAATGCGTAATATTAAGGCTTTAACATAATAGAAATCCCAAAATAAGGTGTAACGGTACAATTTGAGGAATATAAAACCAACACAGCCTGACATCGGGGTATCAAAAGTCATGAGCATCTACAATCCGAATAAAGACGAGAAAAGTCTACATAGTCTAATATAGAGCTAAAACAGAGAAAATAAGATAAGGGAAGAAGTCTGGGCTGCGAACGCCGACAACTACCTAGAAAATCTCTGAATCCGCCTGAGCAGGAAGGATCAACACTCGCTAGCGGGACGTGAAGCACCTAAATCTGCACACGGGGTGTAGGGAGTAAAGTGAGTACTCCCCAGTGAGTAATAACAATAAATGCACAATGAGCAATAAGAAATCACGTAAAGGCACATCAACAGGCTATAAAGAAACAGTAAAAGCCAGTGAAAACAACGAAACAGTGAAAATATGTAAAGTCATTTTAATTTAGTTTAACTTCTTCAGAATGCCTTTTTAACAATTAAGCAACTAAATGACAGGCAACTAGGAAAAATAAACACATAAAGAACTGCCCCGCGGGCACAATACCAACAAAATCAGCCCCTCGGGCTATATCTAACATCATAATGGGTACCCGTGCTCAATGGGGGTGCACAGACTCCTGGAGGGGCCCCTTACGGCCCAAGCGCAATATCAAGCAATCTCGTGGCATTATCAATAGGCTCCCGGCCTCATATCAAGCCACCTCGTGGCATACAACTCAGGCCCGAGGCCTCATAATCACAATTAGTGTATCCTCACAACACAGGCCCTCGGTCTTACTTAGTCAGAATCTCATAAGCCACTCGGACAACAGTAAAATATGATGCGCAGCCCAATTTATCATTTAAAAATATCATTTAATGTTTGAAATAGAGTAAGCATGGCTGAGTTATGAAAACAATGAAATATAGCATGACTAAGTACAAGTATAAAGTTAAAACAGTGAGGAAATATCAGCAAAAATCCTCTAAGGGTCCAAATAGTTGGCACGAGACCTAAATATGACGTTCAGCCCAAAACATGAATATAGCAAATAGTTTTCAATCAAATACGCAGTAAAACAATCAATCAGGACGGACTAATTCACAATTCCCAACAGTGCACGACCCCACGCCCGTCATCTAGAGTGTGTGTCACCTCAATATAGCACCACGATGTGCAAATCGAGGGTTTCATACCCTCAGGACAACATTTAAAATCATTACTCACCTCAATCTGGTCTGAACGCTAGCCCGCAATGCCTTTGTCCCTCGAATCGGTCTCCACTCGCGTCGAATCTATCCAAAATCAGAATCACGACTTCAAAATATGCTAAGGGAACGAAGCCCATGCAAAAATAATCAAATTTCAACATAAACCCTGAAATTAGCCAAAACTTGATCCCCAGGCCCACGTCTCGAAATTCGATAAATTTTACAACAATAGATTCCTCGTTTGTGGTCAATGGACCGCTTCTGTGGTCATCACTTAAATCCTCAACTTTCACATCTGTGATGCCCAATCCGCATTTGCGCCATCGCAGGTGCGGTTCTTCAACCGCTTCTGCGATTTCTGCCTTCCCAGGCCCTCTCCGCTTCTGCGATCCAAATCTCACTTATACGAGACCGCACCTGCTGTCCCTTAGCCGCAGGTGCGGTTATGACAGCAATGGGAAACTTCAGTTGTCACAACCCACTCCAAATCTTTCCACCAACCATCTGAAATCACCCCGAGGCCCCCAGGATCTCAACCAAAAGCACAAACACATCATATACTACCATCCAAACTTATACAAATCTTCAAAACACCTCAAACAACATCGAATCAACCAAAACACATTATATTCAAGCCTAAGTTTCCAAAAAATTTCGAATTACGCTTTTGATCAAAAAGTCTATCAAACCACGTGCAAATAACCTGAATTTTGCACACACCTCCCAAATGACACAATGGATCTACTGCAACTACAGAAAATCCATTCCAACCCCAATATCAAAATCTCACCTATTGACCAGAAAATGCCAAAATTCCAACTTTGCCAATTCAAGCCTAAATCTACTCCGAACCTCCAAAACTCATTATGATCATGCTCATAAGTCCCAAATCACCTCCCGAAGCTATCCAAACCATCTAAACTAACATCTGAGCCCTCAAACACATAAGTCAACATCCAGTTGACTTTTTCAACCTAAGCTTCCTCAAAAGAGACTAAGTGTCTCAAACCTTACCAAAATCATTTCGGATTCGATCCGACCAACCCGATACCACATAACACAAATACACAGAGCATAAAAAAGTAGAAACATGGGAAACGCAGTGGTAACTCATGAGACGACTGGCCAGGTCGTCACCGTAAAAATGTAAAGATTCGACCTTTATCGGGTGGGTTTGTTTCCTATGGCATTATTTGATGATTTTGAGTTTCTTTAGGCTATTTTCGAGCTGTTTGGATGATTATTTGAGCGGGATGGTTGTGAGTCATGTACGCAAGGTGACGGATGGGTACACGGGCTATATGCGGTATATGATCGCTTTATATTATTTAGATTCTTTCCATGCTTTAATTGATTTATATCTCTCATTGTTAATCTACTCTTCCATGCTCTATTTGACGTTGTTTGCACTTGTTTTTGTTGAAGTTATTGCCTTACTTATTGTATTTTTACCTTTTAATTGGTGAATCACTTTTTAATTGAAGTTGTTATTTCGTCCAATATCATCTTGTTGAGTTATTGGTGTTGAAGTTGTAATAGTTGTTATCACATTGAGGCGAAATTGTTAATTGTTCAGATACCTTTCCTTGTTGATAATTCTCATTTATTTTGTTATTGTTGAAATTCTTGTACATATTGTGATTGAGTCATGGGCTATTTGTTGTGGAAAATCTTGGTGTTGTTGACTTTGTGGTAAGTTGTGGCATATTGGTACTTGTGGTGCGAGTGGTGATTGTGTTGAGATATTGGTACTAATTCGGTGATATAAATCTAGGGGTTGATATGCATGCGGTGAGATAAGGTGGGCTTGATACACGTGTTGCTAGTAGGGGAACTTCGTAAAGCCACACAGTGAGATAAGGTGGGCTAAAACACGTGTAGCTATTTCGGGAAAAATGATTTTTAAAACTAAACATAAAGCTCACGTGGTGATATAAAGAGTGATTATGATTGAAATGTGAAATGTGAACACGAGGCGGTACCTCGGTCGTAATTTTCATTATACATTCCATATTGGAACAACTTGGTTATGTGAACTGTCATTGTTCTTCCTTCAATCATTCATCCGTATTTTGATTATGCTTGGTTATTCAATCATTCAACAATTGTGGTTTCTTGTGTGAGTCATGCATTCTACGTGATTTGTTATGTTTCTTTAATATGCCAATTTATGCCTCCATTATAACTTGGTGAATTGGTTGTCAATGTGAATTTAATGCCTGGAGTCACTATATCATATTTTGTTGAGTTGTTGTAACATAATAGTTTAAACAAAAGAATTATTAATACGCTTTATTCTTTGTGCATCTTAATGTAGAACTCGTTATGTCACTCGATGCCTTATTATTCTAAATGGTTATCGCACTTTCATTGTAATTGGGTTCTCAAATTATTCTTATCACTGTGTTAGATGTTTACCTTACTTAAAATTGTTATCATGTTTTTGTTTACTAATTCTATATTTAATTCATTAATTTAACTTATGTTTCGCTTACTTAAAATTGTTATTATGTTTTTGTTTAAAAATGATACTTTTACTCCATTTTATTGATTTCTAAACTATACCCATTTTATACTTTGTTTCACATAAACTGTATATTATTTTACTTTACTTGATTTCTAAAATAAACTTATTATTTCGTGTGCCACCTTACTTTACTCAAGATTGTTATTATGTTTTATAGTGTCTAAATATATTTTTCGTTCCTCTAAATTAATATTTATCATGATTGCAAAGTACATGAGAGCACGTGGCCTTTGTCATGTGAATGTGATTGTTATTGTGGGCACGAGGTGTCAAATAAGTAAGATTTATAAATTGTGGTTCATGACTTGTGGTTTATGAGGTGTGATGCTGTCATGACCCAAAATCCATCTAGTTATGATGGCACCTAACCCAACCCGCTAGGTAAGCCAATTAACAATATCCAACTTCAATGAAATTAATAAAACAACTAATAGAAGAAATTATCTTAATCTTTTACATTTCCCAAGGACTGGTAGTACAAATCATGAGCTTCTAAGCATAGAATGTACAAAACTGGTATGAAGTTAATACATCATCTATTCGAAAACTAAATAAACAGAGTTGTATGAAGTTGAGGCTACCATGAACAAGAGGAAGCTACAACCGGAGCGCAGCTATATCCTCAAATCTAGCTCCCGGCGAACACAACAACATCAACATCTAAAAGTGTAGCATGAGTACAACTGACCGTGTGTACTCAATAAGTAACAAACCTAACCTTAGATTGAAGGTAGTGAAAAGTTGGAACAATGGTCGGATCCAACACCAATGGCCAACAACAGTCCATAACAATGTAAAGCAAGTAATAAAAGAAGTAACTCAGAGATAAAATGCTCAGCTTAATCATAATTTCTGAAAATAGTTCTGCCTTATAAGTATATTAGTGAAAACCCAAGTCATTTACTGAAGTTGCCAAAAATATGAGTATGTTTGAAAACAGTAATTTTTCTAAAAATCCATTCAAAAATAAATAAGATGTTTCATTTTCTTCTTAGATAGCCAGTGTAAAATGCATCACTATGCCCTTATGCCAATATGTGTGAGAAGTCATGAATAACGTGATACCATACAGCATGAGGAAAATATATATCTATGCATGTATGTCATGTGTGCATGCTAATGCAATGTATCTTATAGATGAACTCATGTACTCACACACTCAGAGTACTAAATCACACAGTCTCACACTTTCCACTTGTTATACCCCATATTTTCATACGCGAAAGTGCACCATAAATTAATGGAAGCTCGGAAATGAGATGTTACATCGTGCATTTTCGTACGATAATGTTTTGTTGTAATTTAATCGATGTAAGTTCGGGAATGAGATTATTGTGAGATTATAAGTATTATGCTATATCAAACAAGTGATGAGTAAATTCGTATAGGTGAGAGGGTAAGCAAATTAAAGAAAATGAATTTCGTTGAAATTTGACATTTTGTGATAAAATACAGTCCGAGCTATAATACCCGGTATTTATGGACTAGTGTCATACAAGATACCACATGGCCATGATAGTAAAGTGTATAAGATGTGTTAAAAGTGAGTAGTATTTTAAGTAGTTTGAGATAATTCTTAATTATATGGATAATTTGTTATTTATCAGGTAACGAGATATTACCTAATTAATTAATAAAAATCATAAGATAAGATTATCCCTCCCCAAAACGTGGCAGCAAGCCACATATTAAAAGAATGACTCTTAGTCATTGCTATCTAAAGTAAGGTACATAAGACAAGTCTACCTACGTGTAAAAGTCTATTAGTCATAAGTCTCTTAGTCATAAGTCTATTACTAAGTCTTTTAGTAATAGAAATCATATTCCTTTATTTCTAATACAAAAGCATTTCAAGAACAGAAACATAAATCTAATGAGCTTCCAACAGAAATTCTTTCAACCAAACAATTCCAACGAGAATTGTTAGAACCATAGCAACATAAACTTTTGCGGTTCTAACAGAGTATAGTGCAATATTTTTCAAAAATATTATATGGATTATTTCCTATTCCGGGTATGTTAAGGCTATCCCTTCATTCTTTTTGGCATGATCCAACTGATATAAATAAAACGAGGAAACACATAATTTTCATAAATGACTCTATTCATAGAAGTATTAGAGGTGCCTACGTTCTTGAGTTTCCAAGTGTCTGATTATTACATCTTCTGTTCATGGGTCTCAGAAAAATACGTAAGTTGAAAAAGTTTACTTCATGATATTAATCAGAGGCATAATGGTCTTACAACGTTCCGATGGATTTTATTAACGTATTTCATATGCATTTCATGCATTTATACATGCACATTGACCCATGAATAGATGACGTTATATACGCATATATATATATATATATATATATATGTGTGTGTGTGTGTGTGTGTGTGTGTATGTATATGGGATATAGGAAAGGTTATGGCATTATATGTGCATCACCACCTAATTAGTTGGTATACATTAACTATTTTGCCTACAGTGGCCGAGATGGTATGACGGGATGCCCTTAGAGTCCTGATGATGTTATGTACCTATGCACGACATGACATTCATACGCATATGCATGACACTATAATAATTTCTTGAATTACAGAGTTATCCAGACTTACAGGTTGAGTCATTAATTCCATATTTCTTACATGTCTGTTATGTACTTATTGATGTGCTCTACATACTCGGTACATTATTCGTGTTGTCATCCCGATAGACAAGTTGAGAGCCCTCCAAGTAGGCTATCAGCTCAGTAGAAGATGTTGGTGCGCTCCATTTGCTTCAGAGTTGCTTGTTGGTTTGGTATGATTTAGACGTGTATTGTTTGGTATGGCGGGACTCTGTCCCGCCCTTTATGAAAATTATGTATTCGTCGAGGCTTGTAGACAAATGTCATGTATATAACAGATTGTATGGCCTTATCGGCCTATGTTCAGTGTACGAGTGGTTATTTTGGTCTTATAGGCATGTGTCTCTCATCTATGATTTGGTATCACATATTGTATTCTACTTATCTCGCGGCAGCCCTCTGGCTCAGTTAGCTATGAAAGTATGACATGAAAAGATACGTTATAATGGTACTCAATTGAGTATGGTACCTGGTGCCCATCGCGGCCCATCGGTTTGGGTTGTGACAAAAGTGGGATCAGAGCAGTTCTATCCTAGGGAGTCTACAAGTCGTGTCTAATAGAGTCTTGTTTATGGGTGTGTCATGCACCACACTTATAAGTAGGAGGCTATCGGGCATTTATTACTATCACTCTTTTTTCTTACTCTAGATCATGTCATAGAGCTCAATTGTAAGAACTCAATTTCCTAACTCTATCGTATTCATAATACGATAACGCCTACATCCAGAAAGACTGTTGGTAAGAGATATAGTTGTGGAAGAGTTGAGTCAAATGAACATGATTTTTTCATCATGCTTATGATGGATAAATTTGAGGTATTCAGCAGATCATGTTTGTAATAAGATGTGTAAGTTTCTTAATAAGGATCCTTAAGGCAAGAATGTCTATCAACTATTACAGTAAAAAGGAATAAGAGAATCGAAAGGTAGGCACAAGTTTCAGCAAGTAAAACAAGCAAGGTGAAGAAAGGTACGAGGTACCTAGTTAATGAAGATTAATAGTATTTACAATTCAAGTAGAGAAATATAAGTACTTCGAGATACCTTCAATTGTAATAGATGTATGTACTATTAGTCACACCCATCTCAATTATGATCCATGGGAGCTAAATGAAATAGTTTAGAGAAGGACGAATATCAGGAACCGGCTGGGGTTAGAGTAACCCAAAATAATGGTTGGATTGCTTGCGTTAGTTGACATTTTTGAAGGATATTGTAAATGTGCTAACAAAATCTCCTTGTGACACATCCAGATGGTACACTCTGAAATAATACAACTAGATATGAGTACTATAAACATAGGAACTCGAAGACTTAAAGGATAAATGTTACCTTAGTATGTCTCCCGACCCTCATAAAGAAAGAATGTTAGGCAACCCAAAGAGCCAGTAGATGGAGAAAAGGGAACTAAAAGCAAAGGAATGTCCTGTTGAAATTTTCAAAATAAAGTGTTAGACAGAAACATTTGCAGGAAGTGAGAAGAGTTTTAATGAAGTGTTATGAGTAATATGTGATGCATGGATGACAATGATAGAAAAACAAATGATGGTATTATAGGATATATAGTCATGTGAAGGAAAATATGAGAGGAGCCAGGACTTGAGACAACAAAAGAGTATAGTCCATAGAACTATATCCTCATTTCGAGAAATAAGTTCGTGACTCCAACGCGACTACCAGAAGGGATAGTTAATCCCAGAGTAATAGAAATCAGTATGGTCTAGTGAATAAGATAAGCAAAACATTAATTAGGGGCTAAGTGATTTGATAATAGTAAGCATCATGAGAATTTCAGATTCCGTTCCAGCGATAATAGAATGAACCATAGAAGAAGATTAAAGAGGAATTCAGAGAATGGTCATTCAAGAAGACGCTTCACTAAAAGTAAGCAATGTGAGCAATGTTAAGCTTAAAGTACTGTAGGTTCCAGTTACACTAGGTGTTTCCCTCATGAGTAAGGAAATTTGTAATCTTGTTACAGAAGGATTACCGCAAAGGCGAGTGAGGGTTATCAGTGATGTGAATAGACGCCAAAGATGAAGAGGAAAAATATATACAAGCAGGTCGTTATAGCTCCATAGTACTCCCCTAAAGGGAGGAATATGGAATAATGTGGCATTAAGTAAGAATTAAGGGGTTCTAGTAATTATGGAATGGTAAAGGAAGAATGCGATAAAAAAATAAAAAAGGGGTGAGATTGCACTTATTCAAAGCCTACTGATCTACTACGATTATAGAATATTATGTAAACACGACGTCAGGGAGAGGAAGTAAGGGTTTATGCCCTAGATGTTATTGATAAAAAAGGAGCCAGTAGGAGACGTAAGTTAAGACAAAGGAAATAACGCAAGGAAGATGTTACGACCTGGGCGGTCGTTTTAAGAATTAACGCCCTAATCCCCTATTAACTGCATTCCACATGTTTTTTTTATGCTACTGAAAGTTGTCGGGAAGGTTCGTTTTGGATTTTGGAGTGTTTTGGGACACTTAGTCTCTAAGTGAGAGCTTAAGATTTAAAATTTGGACCGTAGTTGGAGCAATATAAAGACGACCTTGGAATGGAATTCTGTTGGTTCCGTTAGCTCTGTTGGGTGATTTTGGGATTAAGGGCATGTTTGGATAGTGAGATTTTGATATCGGGGTCGGAGTGGAATTTCGGAAGTTGGAGTAAGTCTGTTGTGTATTTTGGGACGTATGTGCAAACTTTCAGATCATTCGGACGAGGTTTGATAAACTTTTTGATCGAAAGAGGAAGTTTGATGTTTTGGAAATCCTTAGGCTTGGATTGGAGAGTGATTTGTGGTTTAGCATTGTTTGATGTGATTCGAGGGTTGGAATAAGTTCGTATGATGTTTTAGGATTGGTTGGCATACTTGGTTTAGGTCTCGGGGGCCTCGGGTGAGTTTCGGGTGCTTAACAAAAGTTGAATTGGACTTAGGAGAAATCTGAAGTTGGCTAAACCTGTCATAACCGCACCTGCGTGAATGGGACCGCAAGTGCGCCACCGCAGAAGCGTTTGGAGTACTGCAGGTGCGGTTTGAGGTAAAATTGGGATTGGTCGCAGATGCGACCCACGCACTGCAGAAGCAGCACCACATCTACGTACAAGAGGTCGCAGGTGAAGAATTGTTGGTTTAATTAAAAGTCGCAAGTGCGGTTTAATCTCTACAGAAGCGAGACCGCAGGTGCGGTCCTAGGATCGCAGGTGCAGATCTATTGGTCAGGAAAGGGGCATAATCGAGGGTTTGAACTAAAACTTTAGAAATTAACTTGGGAGCTCGGGAATTGGAAATTTTTTGTGAGGTTTTCACCTGGGTGTTTTGGGTAAGTAATTCGTACTCGGTTTTGACTAATTTCCACAAATCTATGCTTAAATTCATCCTTTAAATTCAAATTTGGGATGAAAAATTGGAGAAAAATTTGAAAAAGTTCTTAGGCTTAATTTTGGGGTTTGGATCAAGATTTTGATGTCGGATTGGAATAATTTTGGTATGTATGAACTCGTGAGAGTGTGAGGATTCTGAATTTGTAAACTGTTTACCGTGAAAATGGTAACAACAATTAAATTTGAAAATGGAATTCTAAAAATACGTGATCTATTTTATGCTAGTTGTTTAGAGCAGTTGATGCTAAGAATATGAAATTTAACGATAAGATATGAGCTAAAACGGAGCAGTAATCAAACAGAGAGGCTTGCTATCCGTACTTCGAACCGGTCGATAGAGGAGCTCGTAGTCGATATCTAGCTCGAGTTTGAGGTATCGGGGGTAGTCGGGAATGGGATAACATTTAGGTTATGATCGAACAAGGCTCTCTATGGACAATACTAAGCAATAAATAAGGAACAAGTATGAAGATGATAAATGAAAGCGTAGCCTCGAGCATATGAGCTTAGAGAGAAAAGAGAAAGAGATATTATTGCACTTGAGTAGAATAGTTGGAGCAACATCAGCCCCTAACAAAGTAGTGTGGGTTCCCTTTATATAGGAGGGGAACCCGGCTATAGTACACATGCATTAATTGTAAAGTATGGATATGGTATGTCTAGATGCGACGCTTCGTCATATGCTCTGGATAGGCCGGCTCTGTCAGACATAGCTATGTGCCTTGGGATCATCCCCTTCTATTCTAGACTTGATCTCCATCTTCTTCGAGTCGGGCCTCGACGAGCCCCGAGGGAGGGGACTCGGTCGTGACTCCACGTCCTCGGGGTCTCGAGGCATTCTTCCAAAGTGGCTAGATAGCGAGAAATCAAGTCCTCTGATTTTGCCGCATACAGCTGGTCTCTGCGTTTCCCAGAATAAAGCGAAGGGAAAAGATTATGACACCTAACTCCTCGAGCTTCTTTTGGTGATGTCACACCAATGATGCAACTTGTGGCGCAAGCTTTTGTGGCAACCGGGTAGCCCCACAAACTTGTGCATTTCGACATCATTTAATGCGCTGCCGATTCTCGTTCTTCAAGGTGATTGTACCGCCATCTATTCGGTTCTTCAAGGACGCAGTAATTGCATCTGCCAGTCAATCTTCCAAAGACTTGATGACCGTGTCGTTACCCCCTATAAATGGGGGTGCCTTGGCGTTGTTTTTTCTACCCCAGTGCCTTCGTTACCATCTTCCTCCTTCTTTGAACAATATGTTTGGGGCTCATTGCCTTAAGGCTATTCAGCAGAGCTCCCATAAGCTGTGTTGTGGCCTGTTGCCAGAGCTTCCCTTTATCGAGCATAACTATACTATCCTGACGTTGCTGTGGTTGCTGTTATGTCTGTGTTTGTTGTTGTCGTTGGCCCGAGATGAAGATGGATAGGAAGTCGGTCTTCTCCTTTTGTAGGCAGTCATTCGGACTATGCACCGCTGCTCACTCTCATACCTAGGCCTGGTGTGGCATTTCATCCCTTGGGTTTTTCCTTTCCGAAAAGATAAAGTGGCACCACCAGTTGTTGAGGCTGGGGCCCGCCAAATCTTCAACCTTTGGCCTTGGCGGGCCATGTCTCTTTTCTCTGCCTCCTCTACATCCCCTCATTTTCCTCTTCTTTATCTTTTCTCTTGGCATGGACCCCCCAAGGGATTGAGCTGGGAACCTAGAGGAGGCGACCGTCGAAGGATGCGTGCTTGAGGGAGCGGCGCTCGGGGATGCTGATACCGGAGATGGATTTTCGAGGATGGACTGGGATCTCGGGTTTCATCACATGTACATCCTTCCGTTCCTCCATTTTTGCATAGAGATCCTCTGTAGGCTTTTGTAATTGTATATAATGACCCCTCGAGGGCTGTTTTACATGGATATTATGAATATGAAGATACTTCCTTGATTTCTGTTTCTGATTCTTGCCCTATTATTGTATATTCTCATGCCCTTTGAGGCCTTTCAATGTTTTCCTTTGTTGTCGACCGCTGGTGTCTAACTCCGATGCTAGCGTTCTTTCCGATTCCTCTGCCAATTGACATGGCTCTTTTCCGAGCCCATCGTCGTACCTCAGACCAAGCCTAAATTGATCTCATAGGCTCGAACTGTCGGAACCTCCGAGTTGCATGGAGTAGCACGCTGTGTTTCGGAGCTTCAAGAATGGCATCCATAGCGAAGGTCAGTTTTGGGTACCTGGAGGTCTACTTTGAACTTGACGCAGGTAGTTTTTTAAAGCATAGGGGATAGACTTCTGTTGAAGGGTTGCCTATACTCATACGTTGCTTTGAGCCCTACTAGAGCCTTCATGATCGGAGCTTTACGAGCTTACTTTTCTTTTTAGAAAGGGAAAACATGAGATCGGGTACCGCCTTGAGTTAAACGATGGTGTTAAAAGCTCCTCGAAGCTTGATTCCTTTTTTGGCGGAGATCCTTGAGATCAGGAACTACCTCGAGATTGGAGAAAATATAGTTGACATCTTGAGGCTTGACTTCTTGTTGATGAGTGCCTCTGGGGTCGGATATCACCC
Source organism: Nicotiana tabacum (assembly GCF_000715075.1). Taxonomy (NCBI): domain Eukaryota; kingdom Viridiplantae; phylum Streptophyta; class Magnoliopsida; order Solanales; family Solanaceae; genus Nicotiana; species Nicotiana tabacum. Next base: position 84,852,289 of record NC_134080.1, read on the forward strand.
CGGGATCTATGTCGAGGCCATTGGCCTCCCGGGGCTTACGGTGAGTCATTGTTGTTTCCCACATATATGTGGGTGGCTTTCGCTTCTTTGCGAGTTCTCATTATTTTGTATAGCTATCCCTCTATCTCTTTGGTGTCGGGTCATTCGCCTCCTCAAGCGCAATAAGCGTTGGCATACACCCTTACTTTTAGTCTGTCAAATCTACTATAGCCATGGCAGCTACTCAGGGCCGGCCCGGCAGAGAGAGGAGAATTCCACTCCCAGCATTTAGGATATGCGAGAGTTCGCTTTGAAGATTGTGTCTTTGATAAGAGAGGAACACCTGGAGATGGTGAGAAGACACTGCGGATGGAGCGAGGGGATAAAGCTGCAGGTGCTTTCCCTAGATGAGAGCATTACGGACTCCGCTGATGGATTCTTGAACATCTGCCTATATACTTTCGCATTTGGCCCCTTGATAGGGTCGTGCTTGATTTATGCTTGAAGTATCGGGTTACTTTGGCGCAGATACATCCGTCGTTTTGGCAAGTGGTGCTGATGATGCGGTTCTTTGCGGAGAAAGCTGGGCTTGAATTCACGCTCAGTCACCTCATCAGGTTGTACCGACCCTTTCATCACCGAGGCCTGCTAAGCCTGTGGTGTTATTCATCTATGCCATTTGTTGTCGATGATGAAGAAGATGGGGATCAAGAGTGGGCCAGTCGGTTCGTCCGGGTTCTGACGGCTGATATTATCCCCGTAGAGCTTGTGCCATTTCCCGAGGGATGGAATTACGAACGTGAGTAGAGTGTGTGGTGCTTTCTCAGGTTTTGCTTATAGCAAAAATTGGTTGAGTAATTGTGCTTCTCCCTTTTTGCAGCAACTTCATGGACGCCGGGCGAAATTCTCGATGAGCGTAGGTGGCGAGCTGTATCCCATATTAGATGGGAAGCGTAATACCAAGGTATGCGCGCATGCTGCCTGTAACTTGGCCTTCGCATATTTGAGATGACATTTTCCCCTTTCTTTTGTACCAGCGTTGCCGTTGCAGGCATCGGGCGGCTTCTTGGGGTGAGGTTGTGTTCTTCCGGAGAGGGGAAGCAGTCATCAGCCGCCGAGCTAAGGGATGATGGCGATAAATGGGATTCACACTTGCAGTGTGATAGAGCTTTGACTGGGGCTAAATGGGCACGTACCTTCGAGGAGAGTACGTCACCCGAGCCTGTTGTTCCCGGAGTGTTTGATTCTAGAATGGTTGTTCATCCGAGTGAATATGCTTTTCTCGAGGTTGGTTCTTCCAGGGTCGAAGGGGCAGGACCAACAGGAGTGTGCTCCGCCTTCAAGAAAGTCCGCTGGCTTCACTTCATGGTGAGTCTCGGCGCAGTCCTTCCTGTATTTCGCATCTTCAATTCTTTATCGAGTTTTTCTTTTGCATGCCTTCGATAGGCTCAGGTCTGAGCTATTTCATTAGCGGGCCAAGCTTTGAGAATCTCTGGACAAGGGTGAGTCCCTTAGGCTCCTTAGCGAGAAGAAGGAGGTTGAGTTGATGCATTAGCGATATGAGGCGTACCGGAGCTTGAATTACGAGAGCTACTTGATGGAGCAGGCGACCTTTCGTAGTGCACACTTCGGTCTTTTTGACCCTTATGGTTAACCCTTTTTCCTATCTTAGCTGCAGAAAAAGATGGAGGCTTTGGAGTACCTTAAGGACGAAGCCGATCGCGTCAGGAATGCTTGTAGTGAACTAAGGGCTCGGGTGCAGGCTAAAGCATCAGTGGAGAAAGGCACCTCGGCCCAGGTTCCCGCCTTCGATATCCAACTCCGCTAGGCTCATGACAATGCTTCAGTTCAAGAAGATATGATCGCGAAGAACGAGACCGATCTATCAAAGGTTAGGGTTGAGATAACCGATGCTTGGGCTAAAGCTTCATTAAGTCGAACCAGGGTTGATCAAGAGACGGTGATTCATTTGGAGGATGATTCTGATGCCTAGGCTGAGTTGAAGCGGGCCCTAGATCGTGGGAAGAGGATCGAAGAATATGTTCCTTGTAGATCCTACAGAGAGGTACTAGAGGAGATCAGCGCTAGGGGCTTCATTCTCTTTGGAGGAATTAGCTCGAGCAAGGGCGGACGAGCGCGATGCTTGGTCACTTCTTGCTGACGTCACAGTGAGCGAATCTGGGGCTGCAAGCTGTAGCGTTTTGGATCGGAGCGAGATTTCGCCATTTTTCCATTCTGTATTTGATATCTACAAAGCATCATTATAGATGGAGAGCACACCTTTTGTGCAAATAAAATAAGAGAAAACTTGAAGCTTTATCTCCTTTGTATCTTTTTCCGCATTGCCTTTGACAAGGTAGATAGGTTTCAGTGCTTGGCAGGAGCCTCGTGGACCCGGAGCTAATTAGGCAGGCCCAGAGGCTTTTAAGTGCCATTTTTAACGTGAGTAGGCGTTAGGACCTTTGTGCTTTGCCCACCTGTTTAGGCTTAGTCTCCGAGCCTGGCCTTGACTCGATCTTTCCAGACCTCCAATCTCCTATGCTTGTATGAGCAGATGGTAATTTTTTTATTTCTTGCCCGTGGGAATTTTTTGTTTCATCTATTTTGGGTTCAGTCTCCGAGTCGCGTTGTAACTCGAGCTTTAACTAACGCTCAAGTTTTCAATTTTTAGACTGGCGATAGCGGCACTTATGTTATTTGGTCTTTGAGACCTTTTAGTATGTAGCCCAGAGGCTTGTATAGTTAACTATTTTGGATCCGTTCTCCGAATCGCGTTACAATTCGAGCTCACTTTAATCCTCAAGTTGTCAATTTTCAAGATGGCAACAGTGGCTCTTACGATGCTTGGTCATTGAGACCTTTCGGTGTGTGGTCCGGAGGCTCGTTTGGCTGGCAACAATGACTCTTATGCTTTTGCCCGTGGTCATTTTATAGGCTTTTTTATCCTCTCATTAAGGTCTTTTTAAAATGATTTTGCTTGATCCGTCGTTGCTTCTAGAAGAACCTCGATTTCAAGTCGTTTATTAGTGATGTTTGAGCACCTCGGATGCTTCTTAGCTCGTAGGCTGAGTAGCTCGAAGCCTTTTGTTTTGGAGCTGACATGGTCCAAGCTCGTTTGCTTGTTGATGGAAGCCTGTGTTAACTGGTTCTTTTTGAAGTATATTCGAAGCAGTGGCATGCAATTTTGTTCAGCGACAGTCGGGCATCCCCAAGTTGCGTAATTTGGCTGGATCAGCTATTTTTCCCGTACTAATATGTGTTTGGCTGGAGCTATTTTTGATCCCGAGTGATAGTTTAGGCGTCTACACCAAGGGTATGCCCTTTCGAGATTCTTACAAATGCGACGTATAGCCTAAACTTCGGGATTTGAATTTTATGCCTGTAGTAAGGTCTTACAAAATTTTCATGCCTGTTGAGGTCTTAAAGTTTGTCATGCCTATTGTAGTCTTACCATTTTTCATGCCTGTTGAGGTCTTACAGTTTGTCATGCCTGTTCAGGTCTTACAGTTTTTGTTTCTATGTAGAGTAGATCTGGTTATACCGAGTCTGCCTGCTCGAGGTCTTACGGCCTCGGGTTTTCCAATGTGAAGCGATTGGCGACAGTCTCCGAATCATCGAGTTTGCTTAGGCTCGAAGGACGTTATTCATGAGATCAGAGTTACCTTGTTGGGGCCTCATGAGCCCGGAGTTCCGACTCTGGGGTCGTGTAGGTGCCAATTTATTAATGCTAAGTCTCGAAGTGCTTTGGGATGCGCTTGGTGGAGGTACTCCTGCCGAGAGTATGCTGAGATTTCCTTTTTTGGAGTATGAAATGCTGAAAGATATTCTTTTATTGCTTGATGTAAATGCATGTCGTTTCATCATTGTGAGCTCGGCCCCCGCGGGTGCAGCTCCTTGGACCATTTGGTTCGGTACATGATTCCCTATTGAAACTCAGTCTGCGGTCGCCTGGCCCTTCTGAGTGGTTGGAGCTTTCAAACAGGGGGGGGGGTGTCCTTCATCGTTTGATTGCAGAAGAAAGTCTTGCGGTCTTTGTCGGATCCTTCTTGAGGGGTACGTCGCCCTGTTAAGAACCTTGCTGGCAAGACCCTCTTTGGGAATGAAGTTCGGCCGAGGGGAAGGAGTGTGATGGGTTCTGTTAAGGCCTTGGGGTCCTTGGGTGGAGTTATGGCTTCCGAACGGCCTGGTCGGATGCCTGCACACATGTTAGTAAAAAATAACGAAGGAGGGAGGTAATTTTTCTTTACTGCAGGGTGTGTAGGCGATGTTTCGGGGTTTGATATGTTCCTGCTATTTTGGAGTGTGGATTCTTGTGTGGCCCTCCGCCGTGTTTAATCAGACTTGTTTGGAGATGTGGTTCGCTTACCCTTTGATTCTTTTGAGAGTGGAGGTATTGATGTCGGCGATGTGTTATGTGATGAGGAATTTCCCCTTGTCGCGTATTGCTTCTCGCCGACGGTTTTTAATTCCATCCCTTGTGTGGAATTTCATCTTTCAGGTGAAGTGGGGTTGGCTCTGTCTTCGTGCGGTGTGTCCATGGTTGTCTGAATAAAATGTCTGTGCCTTGTGCCTCCTTTGACGGTTTGGAACTCGGCGTTCCAATCTAAGCCAGCTGTGTTGTACCTAAAGGGTGGTCTTTCTCCTTGTTGTAGCGATTGTCGTTTGGAATGTGTCAAAGATTCGAGATGCGGGCGTGGTTTTGTCTGATGATCGAGCCGCCCTATTAACCTTGGTCTGATGGCATTGATGTGTTGATAGAACCACCTGAATTCATGAGTATATGTTTTATTTGAAATGGATCAAATGAGTGAGAAGGTTACCAATGCGTCAGTGTGAGGCCAAGGCAAGGTCTTGGTGCCTTTTTCGCTGAGTGTAAGGGCGTCCTCCAGAATGTATCCCCGAAGCCGTCTTTCCCTGGTGATGACCATTTTTACTCTCCCTTTTATGAGTTCTCGGAGGGTGTCACCGTTCCTCCACTATCGTGGTGATACGCCGCGACTCATTTGCTTCGCTCTTCCTGGTCACCCTCCTCACTCGGAGCTGAACTCGAGCCTGATCGCTCGACAGTACTCGACGATGATTTTTATTAAGTAGCACGACTGTTTTCCTCCTCAGCTGGTGGCCATTATCGACCCTGTGGTCTTGTGCACCATGCAGTTCCCACTCTAGGTTGTGATTCCTTTGAGGGGGATTTGGTCGAATAGGTCTGAGCCGTTTGGCGTCCCTGGTTTCGCTTACAGTTAACACAATGTTTGGTACAACGATGCTAAAATTGTACTCTGGTGGGCGAGGTGCCTCTGCCGACCATGCATCCTCGTCGAATCTGGTTTTGTTAAAAATTCCTCAAGGATATTGCCCTCAATCCATTTCCCGATCGTCGCGAGGTAGATTGCATCTCAGGGCATTCCTCCTATCTATGTCGTATGGGGGTACCTCCCTTTGTTTGGCATTAGATTATTTGTCGGGAGCATGCTTGGGTACACTAAGCCAAAGGAGGCTCCCGGATGGTCATCTTCGACCCTGATTCTCGGCTGGCGCCGGGTACGGGCATCCGATCAGATCTTGGCTGGGTACTTGATCAAGTTTCGCTTGAACTGACCTGAAATCGTCGGGCTTGGTTTATCTAGACTTTGGGCGGAGGCCTGCATTGACCCATTATTTGAGGCCGGGGGTAATCCCATTTGTTCCATCAAGGGAAGACATGCGAACTCCCGTAGCATTTTCTTCTTCCTTCGTTCGGCCCTGGATGCGTTGGGCTTCCTCACCACTGCTTCGATTTCATCGGCGTAGGTCTTTATGGAGGAGTATGTCGGTATGGTAAGCGAGTTTGTGGGGTCGGGTGCGAGGTTATGACACCACATCATGGTTCCTTTTGAGAGTGTTTCCCCAAACCTCTTCAACAAGACGGGCTCAGACTCATCATCTTGTGGGTCGTTGCCTTTTCCCGCGCACGTATAAGCGGTGTTGTGCTCATCGGGATCTAAGGTCGCGTTGTACTTAGGGAGTTCTAGCATTCCGGACTTGTTTAAAATGGGTTCCGGAACCGCTTCCTCGGGGAACGGCCATTGTATGAACTTCCACGAACCTGACTCGATCCTTTTGGAGAGGTCCCCAAGCATCTTTGCTATGCCAGGGCCGGTTACCAATCCGTTGTTGCTTGATCTCTCGGGTACTTGTTCGGTGGGGGAAGCTGTTTTTAGTGCTACTGTGCTGGGAGTCTCCGGATGGCTTTGCAATTGAGCGATAGCCAACTGCTGTGCCTGCAACATTTCAAAAATATCGTGAAGACGAACATCCTGTGCTTCTCGAGCCAGGGTTTTTTGGGCTTCCTGTCGGTTGGTATGTTGTGTGCTCCCGTTGGTGTGTGAGGTTTCGTCGACCTGCTGTGCCCCTTGCGAACCCGCGTCCGCTGGAATCGGCCCAGGTGTGTTATCGGGGTTTTGCGGCGTTGCACCAACAACTGGATCAGCCACACCATTTTCGCCATAATCTTCAAGGTAGTTGTTCTAAACCCTATATGCCGAGCCAGACATTTTGACCTGAAATCAAGAGATATCGGACAAGAAAAAGTGTGAAAGATAACTTGCGTTTGCGCAAAGATACCAGCAAGAAAATAATAACTATTTTTTTAGCCCCACGGTGGGCGCCAAACTGTTTACCATGAAAATGATAACAAAAATTAAAATTGTAAATGGGATTCTAAAAACAAGTGATCTATTTTATGCTAGTTGCTTAGAGCAGTTGATGTTAAGAATATGAAATTTAATGATAAGATACGAGCTAAATCGGGGCAGTAATCAAGTTGAGAGGCTTGCTATCCGGACTTTGAACCGGTCGATGGAGGACCTCAGGGTCGATATCTGGCTCGAGTTCAAGGTATTGGGGGTAGTCAGGAATGGGATAACATTTAGGTTATGATCGAATAAGGCTCTCCATGGCCAATACCAAGCATTAAATGAGGAACAACTATGAAGATGATAAATGAAAGCATATCCTCGAGCATATGAGCTTAGAGAGAAAAGAGAGAGAGATTATTGCACTTGAGTAGAGTAGTTGGAGCAACATCAGCCCCTTACAAAGTAGTGTGGTTTCCCTTTATATAGGAGGGGAACCTGACTATAGTAAACATGCATTAATTGTAAAGTATGGAGATGGGACGGCTAGCCGCGATGCTTCGACATATGCTCTGGATAGGCCGGCTCTGTCAGAGTTAGTCATGTGCCTTGGGAACTTCCCTTTCTATTATAGCCTCAAACTCCCTCTTCTACGAGTCGGACCTCGACGAGCCCCGAGCGAGGGTACTCGGTCGTGACTCCACGTCCTCGAGGTCTCGAGGCATTCTTCCGAAGTGGCTTGATAGCGAGAAATCATGTCCTTTGATTTAGCCGCATACATAAATTTTACCCAATTCCGAGACGTGGGCTTAGGGGACTTTTTAGGCGATTTTCTTAATTTCGCATGTTAGATTCAAATTTGTTAGTTGAATTAGTTACTTGATGTTATATTTACATTATGCAGTTACTTTGAATAGATTTGGGTCATATGGAGTCGGGTACTCGTGGCAAGAACGTGGTATCGAGTTGATTGAACTGGTTCGAGGTAAGTGGCTTGCCTAACCTTGTGTGGGGGAACTCCCCTTAGGATTTGGTACTATGATATATGAAATGCCTTGTACGTGAGGTGACGAATGCGTACATGTGCTGATTGTTGAAAATCCGATTTTCATTAAGTAACTATAATTGTGTACTTCTTCCATCTTTACACTACTTGAAATTTGAGCCTACTGTTAGTTTAGGAAAGCATGTCTACATGACTCAATTGTTTACTTGCTCAAGATGCTTTATCTGAAATCTGTGCAGCATGCTAGGTTAGAATTACATGTCTTTCTTGGTATTAAATTGGATTGAATTAATTATTCTTGTGTTGTTATTGTGTGTTTACATTGGGACTGCGGGCGGTTTCCTGGTAGATTCCTCTTGCCTGTTTATTTGGGACTACGGATTGATATTCCGGTAGATCCCCCTACACATTTATATTGGAACTACGGGACAGCACCTGGTAGATTCCCCCAGCACTTGGTATTTACATTCGTGACTGCGGATGTGGCATTCCGGTAGATCTCATGCACATTATGAGTTGGACTACAGGATGATACCTGGGAGATCCATTGGATATTTACATTTGGGGACTATAGGACAGTATCCTGGGAGATCCCCAGTTGCTATCTCAATGTGGATTTATATTCTTTCTGTGATTTCTCTCTCCGTTGTAGTTGTTGTTATTCTTATCATCATGTGTTATTTCTTACTGTTTCATTTCCTTTTATATATATATATATATATGTATATGATCGGTAGGGCCCTGCCCTTCTTCGTCACTACTCGATAGAGGTTAGTCTTGGCACTTACTGGGTACCGTTGTGGTGTACTCAAGCCATTTCCTGCACATGTCTTTCATGTGCAGATCCAGGTTCTTTGACTCTGCCTTACTATCCTTGAGGCGAGGCGCTTTCTCAGAGACTTCGAGGTATACTTGTCGCGTCCGCAGACCGAGGAGTCCTTCTCCATTCTCTCTTATAGTTATAGCCTTCTGTATTTATTTTGATTTAGACATTCTAGTGTTAGATCACTATGCAGTATCCATAACTTGTGATGTCATGAGATTCCAGGTTTTGGGAGATCTTTTCAGTTGAGAGTGTGTATTTATATATGCCGAGCGGCATCCTAAACGTTTTCATTATGTTTATCCGTGGTTTTTGCTAGTTTTTATCTATTGTTTTCATTTTTCTACAAATTGTTAGGCTTACCTAGTCGTAGAGACTAGGTGCCGTCACAATAGTTCATGGAGGGCGAACTGGGGTCATGACAGAAGATTACTCGAAATATTGATATGAGAATGGGGTAACGAGTAGTTAGTAGTTTATTCAGGAAGAGCCTAATTAATGGCTAGACAATAGGACACATACAAATGAGCATCGCGCAAGATAAGCATAGTAAAAACCAATATAGTGAATTCAGCCTCGCAGTAATGTCATTGTAATACTTGAGATACATTCAGATAGAAGTCGGGGTATTTAAAGGTACTATATGAGTGTTACTGAAATAAGAAAGCCACTAGGAAAACATACAAAATATCAGTTCAGAAGAAACCCTACAAGAACAAGGCCATGGAGGTAAGCAACTACGAATGATTATAGGCAAGTAAGGACATCAAGAAGGTCCGTAATAAGCTCACAGCTTTACAAGAGTCAAGGGTTCTCCCTAAGTACTACAACAAAAGACTAGCTGAGGAAATAAGGAAGAAAGCTTCAACCTAAGCACAATGACCTATTTCCTCAACCTAAGGAGGAAATGGTCTTATAACAATAGTCTCACAACAACATTGTATGCACTCCATAAGAAAATGACACCTACTGTGGCTAATGAATGGGAAGTAAAATCAGAAGTGATATTCAAGATCATATGAGTTGTATGAAATTTCAATATGTGTGGGCACTAAGATAAGCTAAGTATGCATGCAAGAAGGGGGCAGAAAGACCGGAAAAAGTAATTGCTTACATTTGAAGAAAGGTAAAATGGAACAAAAAGAATTATTCGATTCATGATCCAGAGTTAGTTACGTTATGAATTCACTTAAGAGTTTGGTGTTTTATACATGCAGCATATACAACCGTAGAAGATTCTGGTATAAGTTAAAAGAATGAATTGAGCCCAGGTCACAGACGAAGAATTGAATTATTAAAGGATTGTATCATGGATATTCCTTAGTGCCCATGAAGGCTAAATGTAATAACTAATACCATGAACCGCAACTCGGAAGGTAGCTTAAGCCTACATAAAGGCTGATCATAAAAAGGAGGAAAGTAAGGAGATACATCAATGAAGTAAATCAGGAATATGATTATTGGACCTTGAAAATTATAGAAATAATGATTGAGAACATTATAGGATCACTCTTAATATCATAGGTAACAAAGGGAAGTACAACAACCATATTCTATAATGGCTCTACGATAAAGCCAGTTAAAAAAATACCAGCCTCATAAGAATTCAATATGGAGCTCCCACCGGATTGTATAGGCACCAAAGATGCAAATATTGTAATAGAGCTTCAAATTATGGACGTGAATTATACCTAAGTGGAAGGGAGGTCATGAAAAGATAAAAGATACGATGCGCGATTTTAAGGTAAGCAAAGTAAAGTTGGACCACGTATATGATACTCAAAGGCAGAAGATCGTGAATAGTCCATGCTTCAGATGGAAGGCTAGAAGAACCAGGATTCAATATCCAGGAATGATAGCAGTGTCGTTAGTGACGTACCTTTCATCTTATGGTTTCTAACTATCGAGAGATCTAGTCAAGAGAGTAAAGAAGAGTTAGAGACGATGTGATGTCTCGTTTAATGTTCCAGAATAACATAAGAAAAATCTATGGTGCAAGCAAGTTGAAGGAAGTTTGCGAATAGTATAAATAGATATGTATAGGTCCCAAGTTAAAGTATAGTAAAGAGACAATGTTTTATGACAGGAGTAAGAACGAGAAAGGGCGAGTGATAAGGTCACGAGAACGGATAAGTGCTCTGGATTAAACCCATAAAAATAAGAAAGCTAATGGTTTCTCTATGTATAGAAAGTTTAGTATAGCCTGAATGAACTCAAAAAAGTCTAATATTAATAATATCAAGAAACAAATGGAATGTTGCCCTGGTAGTAGAATGAGGGTGTGATTGTGATAGATAAAAGATGAAATTTAGGCCTTCAACTGAGTAATGATTTGAAGAGGATTTCATGGATTGTACGGAATTAAAAACCTAAGGTGAATCACATTGGGATGCTATAAAATACGATTATTGAAGTACATTATTGCCCCTAAGTGGATCAGGAAAACCCCTTCAAATATTCCTCGATGCAGCATAAGACCTAGTGGCAATGTATCACGTAGGAAGTTTCAAGTTATCAATGGAAGATTGTTGTTACTCCCCACAATATTACATTGGTATTATATCCCGTAGTATTAAATTATGACGATGTGTACCCTGTAGTATTGTACGTTGAATTTGTCGTAAGGTAATTGACATCAGTCCAAGGAAAAGAATATTTGGGGATTATAAGTATTATGCTATTTCAAACAAGTGATGAGTAAATCCGTGAAGGTAAGAGGGGAAACAAGTGAAAGAAAATAAAAATTCGTCCAAATTTGGCATGTTAGGAAAAAAATACGGACCAAACATTAATACCCGATATTTATGGGCTAGTACCATATAAGGTACCATATGACCATGATATTATGATATATATAAAAGGGTATTAAAAATAAGTAGAGTTTTAAGTAATTTGAGACAATTCTTAATTATGCAAGTAATTGGTTAATTACCGGGTAACGGGACAATACCTAATTACCTAATATGTAGATAAAGATTTAACCTTCCAACCCCATCCCCACATGGCAGCCACACAAAAATTAATTAAGTGACTCATATGTCACATTCCAAGGTGGCATACTAAGAGAACCTTTGGGGATTAGTCATTAGCTAAGGAATAGTAACGTGATATCCTTAAGCAATGTGAATTGCTTCAGCAAAATTTCCTCCAATACATTCCTGTAAAACCCATTTCTGAAAATTTCATGGTTTTTCATGAAACATTATTGAATCCAAACAAAGAAGTGGTTTTATCTTAGGAATTATCTTAATCCTTGTTTCCTTATCCTTAATTCCTTTACAGTTGAATCGAAATGAACCAAAGGGTATGGTTTAGCTTTAGTTTCATTCTATGTTTGGTGGGAAACAATTCCCACTTACATAGCAGAGTTGTTTTCAATCTCCAGGTATGTTAAGGCTAAGCCATCCTTTCTTTTGGCATGATCCATACGATATAAACGAAACGAGCAAATGGACAACTACAATAAATTACTCTATTCGTAGAAATGCTAGAGATATGTATATTCTTATTCCCCCATGTGTCATAATATTCTATCATCTGTTCATGGGTCTCAAAAATACGTAAGTTGGTAACGTTTATTTCATAGTATTGATCAGAGGTATAATGGTCTTATGACGTACCGAGAGATTTTATTAACGTATTTCATATGAATTTCATACATTTATACATGCACATTGACCCATGACAAGATGGCGTTATATACACATATCTATATGTATATGGGATATGGAAAAAGGTCGGCGTTATATATGCACCACCACCTGATCAGCTAGTATACGTTGATGATTTTCCCCATAGTGGCCGAGATGATATGATGGGATGCCCTCAAAGACCTAGTGATGTTATAAAACATGTACCTATGAACCACATGACATTCATATGCATATGCATGACACTATAATTATTTCACGATTTATAGAGTTATCCAGACTTACACGTTGAGTCATTTACTCTATATGTCTTCCACGTCTGTTATGTACTTATTTATGTGCCTTACATACTCGGTACATTATTTGTATTGACATTCCTTTTTCCAGGGGACGCAGGCCCCGATAGATAGGTCGAGATCCCTCCAAGTAGGCTATCATCTCAGCAGAAGACGTTGGTGCACTCCATTTGCTTTGGAGTTGCTTGTTTGGTTAGTATGATTTAGACGTGTATTGTTTGTTATGGTGGTACTCTGTCCCGACCTTTATGAAAATTGTGTATTCTTAGAGGATTGTAGACAAATGTCATGTAAGTAAAATACTGTATGGCCTTGTCGTTCTATGTTCAGTATACGAGTGTGTTATTTTGGTCTTATAGGCCCGTATGTCTTATGTATAAGTTGGTATCACATGTTGTACTCTACTTATCACATGGTAGCCTTCTGACTCAGTTGTTTATGATAGTAGGACATGAAAAGATATGTCATGTTGGTATTAGTTTGAGTAAGGTACTGGGTGCCCATTAAGACCTATCGGTTTGGGTTGTGACAAAAGTGGTATTAGAGCAGTTCTGTCCTAGAGAGTCTACAAGCCGTGTCTAGTAGAGTCTTGTTTATGGGTGTGTCGTACACAACACTTATAAGGAGGAGGCTACAGGGCATTTAGGACTGTTACTTTTTTTTCTTACTCAAGGTGTGTGGTAGAGCTCAATTGTAAGAACTCAGTTGCCTAAACTCTATCATATTCATAATACATCGATACCTACATTTAGAAAGACGGTTGATAAGGGATTGAATGCGGCTATGGAAGAGTTGAATAAGAGGAACTCAATTTTTGCATCATGCTTATGATGGATAAATATGAGTTATTCAGTAGATCATGTATATACTAAGACGTGTAAGCCTCTTGATAAGTAAACTTAAGGCAAGAATATTTATCCACCTTTATGGTAAAATACAATGAGAGATTTAGAAGATAAATACAAGTTTCAAGAAGTAAAAGAAGCAATATGAATAAGGGTACGAGGCACCCAATTAATGAAGATTATCAGTATTACAGTTTCGGCAGACAAATATAAGCATTGTAAATTCTCTCAACAGTAACATAGGTATGTATAATTGGCCCACCCATCTCAGTTATACCATATTGAGAGATAATAGACCTAGTTTAAGAGAAGGACGAGTTATCGGGATCAGGCTGGGGATATAGTAACCAAAAATAGTGGATGGATTGTCAGAGTTAGTTACCATTTCTAAAGGATAGTGCAAACATGGTAATAGATCTCCTGGCGAGACACCTAGATGGCGCACTCTTAAGTAGTACAACTAGAAATGAGTGCTACAAAGATAGTCACTGAAAGCCTGAAAGGGGATAAATACTACCTTAGTGTGGCTCCCAACCCTAGTAGAGCAAAAACGTTGAGCAAACCGAAAAGCCAATTAATGAAGCAACTGGAGAAAAAAGCAAAAGCATGTCTTGTTAAAGTTTTCAAAAGAAAGAGATAAGCATAAATATTAGTAGGGAAATAAGAAGAGAGATAGGAAACATTATGAGTAAGATATGACACAATGATGGCAACGGTAGATCAAAAGATGACAGTATTACAGAGTCTATAGTCAAGTGAAGGAAAACACGAGAGGTGACAGACCTTGAGGCAACAAAAGAATCGATCATAAAGTTACATCTTCATTTCTAGAAATAAGTTTGCAATTCTAACGCGATTACCAAAAGGAAAAGTTAAACCCTAGAGTAATAGAAATCAGTATGGATTGGTGAACAAATAACCTAAACTTGAATTAGGGATGGGGTTATTTAATAATATTCAGCATCATGGAAATTTCAGATTTCGTGAAGAAAAATCATGACAAATTCAAAGAATGGTCATTCAGGCAGACGCTTCCCTAAAGCAAGCAATGTGAGCAAGGTTAAGTTTAAAGAAATGTGTGTGCCAGTTAAACCAGGTGTCACCCTCGTAAGTAAGAAATTTTGTTATCCTTGGTACAGAAGGATTGCTGCAAGACGAGTAAATGTCATCGATGATGTTAAAAGATGCTAAAGATGAAGAGTTAAAACACCTATAGGTAGATCATTGTAGTGCTAAATCTTAGTACTCCCCCTAAAGGGGGAAATATGGAGTGATGTGACATTAAGTTAGAATTAAGTGGTTCTAGTAATTACGGAATGGTAAAGGAAGAAAAAAAAATTAATGAAAAAGGGATGAAACTGCACGTATTCAAAGCATACAAATATGCTATGATTTAGGACATTATGTAAGCACAACGACAAGAAAAGGAAGTAAGGGTTCCTGACTGGGATGTTATTGTTAGATAAGGATCTAGTACGTGAGGTAAGTTAAGACAAGGAAATAACCCAAGAAAGATTACGCAGAATATGGATATGAGAATGGGCCGACGAATATTTAGTAGTTGATTCCAGAAAAGACTAGTCATGACTAGACAAGAAATTACAAACAAATCAACATATTATGCAAGATAAATGTAGTAAACCCCCAACATGGAGGATTCAACCTCACAAGCTATTGTATGGTGAAGCGACAAGGTTCTAGAAGATAGGAGTAAGGATAGGACGGACGAGTGAGAAGGTATCAAAATAGATATGTCCTCAGGATTAAGACCATGAAAACAAGAAGAGCAGATGGTTTCTCTAAGTTCTACAAAGCTTACTATAGCCTGAATGAATTCAAATAAATCTAAGACTAATAACATTTAGAAGAGATAGAATGATGCCCTGGTAATAGAATCAGGGTGTAATTGTTATAGATAACGGATGACGTTTGGGACTTCGATTGAGTAATGATCTAACGAAGAAAAAAAAGAGATCTTATGAATTGGACAGGATTAAAATACCCATGCAAGGTGAATTGCATGGGGATGATAAGAGATACGGTTATGAAAGCATGGTATCGCCCAAGGTGGATCAGTCTAATCATTTCAGACATTCCTCGATAAAATGTGAGCCCTAGCGGCGGTGTTATGTAAGAAATTAAGTTATCAGTGGTAGATGGTGAATCAACAATAAATGGATGAAAGTTCCACAGTATGAGATGAAATTAGACCATCACTCTTAAGGATAAGCAACAAGGGTAACTTGGAGTTAGTTGCAGACCTCAGCAATGATAAATCAAAGTAAGAGTTATGGTATAGTATGACCTACTTAGATATGGTAAATATCCAGGCATATGAAATAAGATATAGCAATATTCGCAAGTTCTACAAGGTACAGAGCGAAGAACTTCAGTCTACCTATAGATGCCCAGAGAGACGTCTTATCAAGCTCTGTATATAGTTACAAAGTAAGGCCTAGAAATTGGATAAATGCTGGACGAAAAGGAGAGAAGAGATGCATAAGCACACTTACAAAGTCAGAGTCATACATGCTGCATGAAAGAAGGTAGCAACAGTTATGAGACTGGAAGGACTCCGACCATAAATCATGGTGTGAGAAAGAGGCCTAAAGGGGGGAATGCCCTGGCCTTTGCATTTATTCACAGAACAACTGCCTAAATGACAAGGAGAGTATTAAGGTATTCACAAGAGCTATAAGTTATGAAAATGATAAGAGCATCAGTCAACATTCGAGGACGAATGTTCCAAAGGGGGGAATGATGTTACACCCCACAAAATTACATCGGTATTTTGTCCCGTAGTATTAAATTATGACGATGTTGTACCTTGTAGTATTGTACGTTGAATTTGTCATAAGATAATTAACATCAGTCCAAGGAAAAGAATATTTGGGGATTGTAAGAATTATGATATTTCAAACAAGTGATGAGTAAATTCGTAAAGTTAAGAGGGGAAGTAAGTGAAAGAAAATGAAAATTCGTCCAAATTTGGCATGTTAGGAAAAAAATATGGGTCTAGCGTTAATACTCGATATTTATGGGCCAGTACCATATATGGTACCATATGACCATGATATTATGATATATGTAAAAGGGTATTAAAAATAAGTAGAGTTTTAAGTAATTTGAGACAATTCTTAATTATGTAGGTAATTAGTTAATTACCGGGTAACGGGACAATACCTAATTACCTAATATGTAGATAAAGATTAAACCATCCAACCCCATCCCCATGTGGAAGCCACACAAAAATTAATTACGTGACCCATATATCACATCCCAAGGTGGCATACTAAGAGAACCTTTGGGGATTAGTCATTAGCTAAGGAATAGTAACGTGATTTCCATAAGCAATTTGAATTGATTCCGCAAGAATTCCTCCAATATGAACTGTAAAACCCATTTCTTAAAATTTCATGGTTTTCATGAAACATGTTTGAATCCAAACCAAGAAGTGGTTTAAGCTTAGGAATTATCCTAATCCTAGTTTCCTTATCCTTAATTCATATACTAGTTGAATTAAAATGCAACAAAGGGTGTATATACGGCAAATCCGGGGGCCCGGTTTCCCAGTCGAAGGGTCGTCTTGTGGTCATACTCCTCGAAGCTCGAAGCCAAGGTCGAGACTCATCCTCAGGGGTCGTTAGATATCGGCCTGGAGGACATCACATCCCGACAGCTATAGCGGGCTATGGCAGGCAAGAAGGGAGTTCCCAAGGCACACGGCTCAATCTGACAAAGCTGGCTAATTCGGGGCCTATTTCAAGAAGTCATGTCCATCCATCCTATCTCCACACCTTCACGGTTAACATGTTTTGTACTATAGCGGATTCCCCTCCTATATAAAGGGAATCCTCACCATTTTATATCAGATAAGCTGATGTTGCTCCAACTATTTCTCCACAAGATCAATAATATATCTCTCTCTCTCTTTCCTCTCCAACTCGCTTGTTCTTAGTGACTCGAGGCCACTTTTGCATTCACTAGTCTCCCATTTGTTCTTCATTTATTGCTTGGTATTGGCCATAAAGAGCCTTGTTTAATCAAATATTAATTGTTATCCCATTCCTGATTACCCCTGATAGCTCAAGATTGAGCCCAGATATCGACCCCGAGGTCCTCCATCGACCAGTCAGAAGCCATGGCAGTAAGCCACTCAGTTTGATCATTGCCTCGTTTTAGCTTGCATTTCATCGTTAAATTTCATATTTTTAGCATTATCTGCTCATACAACTAGCATAAAAATAGATCACGTATTTTTTAGAATCTCATTTACAAATTTAATTGTTGTTACCATTTTCACGGTAAATAGTTTGGCACCCACCGTGGGACTAAAAATAATAGTGATAATTTTCTTGATAGTTCCATCACAAAAACACAAGTTATCTTTCACACTTTTTCTTGTCCAAGATCTCTTGATTTCAAGTCGAAATATCTGGATCGGTAAATGGGATTAAGAACGACTACCTCGAAAGCAACAGAGAAAGGGACATGAACGCCCAAGAGGCCGACACACCACCTTATTCAACTCGGATGGAAGGGAAGGTCCTCCAACTCAACATCCACATGATTACTAGAACGTCTGTTACAGAAGAAGGACCGACCCAAGAACGCATACCAGAAGATACCCTCATATTCAGCGAGGAGGACCTCGAGGCTATGACGAAACCATACAACGACGCACTAGTGATCTCGTTCCTCTTAAACAACACCAGAATAAAGTGCGTGCTCATGGATCCAGGTAGCTTGATCAAGATAATCGGGTCCAAAGTGGTAGAGCAGCTGGGGATGCTCAATCATGTCATTCCCGTCCCTCGAATCCTCCATGACTTCAACATGATCGGTGAAGAAACAAAAAGTGAGATTACCCTCCCAGTCAACACGTCTGGTGCAATCCAGAATACCGAGTTCCAGGTTATCGACGACGACATGAGATACGATGCCTTACTCGACAGGCCTTGGATACACAACATAAGTGCAATGCCTTCAACCTTGCCCGAGGTTATAAACTTTCCCATGAGGGATGACATCACGACCATACATGGAGAACAACGGGCAGTGCAAGAAATGTTCGCGGTCCACCATGTAATGACAACCCCCACATGCCTGGTCTTGGACGAGGAGGGAAGCGTGCAGACCCCCAAAGATGATGAGGAAGTCTTATTCTCCCCCCAAACTTTCGTCACCCCCGAGGAATCGGGTGCGACCAAATCAACAATCTAAGAACTGGAGCAGACCATTTTGATAAAGCACCTCCCAGATCGCAAGGTATACCTGGGAACAGGGCTGATCCCCGAACTCACGACAAGGTTTATTCAATATCTTAGTAACAATATCGACTATTTTGCATGGTCCCACCTAGATATGACAGGAATCCAGTCGGAAATAACCTCCCACGGGCTAAATGTTGACCCCAAATTCAAACCTGTAAAGTAAAAGAGAAGACCGCAATCAGAGATAAAACATGCCTTCATCAAAGAGGAGGTAGCGAAACTTCTTTAAATCGGATCCATTAGGGAGGTAATGTACCCTAAATGGCTTACTAACATAGTAGTAGTGCCAAAAAGGGGAACAAGCTAAGAATGTGCGTAGATTATAAAGATTTGAATAAAGTGTGCCCCAAAGATTCCTTCCAGTTGCCTAATATCGATCGTCTGATCGATGCTACGACTGACTATGAGACCCTCACTTTTCTTGATGCATACTCAGGGTATAATAAAATCCAGATGAACCCCGAGGACAGGAAAAACACCTCGTTCATCACGGAGTATGGTACATGTTGCTATAACATAATGCCCTTCAGGCAGAAAAATGTAGAAGAACCATACCAGCACTTAGTTAATAAAATGTTCGAGCATCAAGTTGGCAAATCAATGGAGGTATATATTGGTGATATGCTAGAAAAATCCATACGCAGAGAGGACCATTTGACCCATTTGAAGGGAACTTTCAACATCCTCCGAAGCTATAATATGAAGCTCAACCCCGAGAACTATGCCTTTGGAGTAGGTTTGGGCAAATTCCTGGACTTCATGGTTTCAAGCAGGGGGATCAAGATCAACCCCGACAAAATAAAAGCCATCGAAGAGATCATGGTAGTGAACAATGTAAAAGCCGTCCAACAGCTAACGGGGCAGATAACGGTTGTGGGCAGATTCATATCAAGATCATCGGACAAAAGCCACAATTTCTTCTCCCTACTCAAAAGAAAGTGTAGCTTC
The DNA here is from genome assembly GCF_000715075.1 of Nicotiana tabacum. Taxonomy (NCBI): domain Eukaryota; kingdom Viridiplantae; phylum Streptophyta; class Magnoliopsida; order Solanales; family Solanaceae; genus Nicotiana; species Nicotiana tabacum. The sequence continues at coordinate 84,871,723 of NC_134080.1, forward strand.
AAATGGACTCCATAATGCCAACACGCCCTAGAAGAACTGAAACGGTACCTGACTAGCCCACATTTGCTGCACACACCCACGGAGGATGAGATGCTATACCTATACCTGGCCGTGTCCGAAATAGCAGTAAGCGGCTTACTGGTCCGAGAAGAGCAAGGTACATAATTTCCTGTTTATCATGTAAGCCGAACCTTGGGGGACACTGAAACGTGGTATCCCCATTTGGAAAAATTGGCTCTCGCACTAATAAGTGCCCCGCGCAAGCTGAAGCCTTACTTTCAGTGTCACCGTATCTGTGTTCTGTCAACTTATCCCCTCCGGAGCGTACTGCACAAACCTGAATTATCGGGTCGGTTGGCCAAATAGGCCATTGAGCTCGGAGGGTATGATGTCGAGTATCAACCTCGTACGGCCATCAAGTCCCAAATCCTAATGGACTTCGTGGCCTATTTCTCACCATCCCTCATGCCCCGAGGTAGAGAAAGAACTTTTATTAAAATCAGGCACATCCTCTAGGGTATGGACCCTATTCATAGACTGTGCCGCGAACATACGAGGATCTAGGCTCGGCATAGTCCTAAAGCCGCTCGTCGGCAGCATAATCAGACAATCCATAAAAACTACAAAACCAACTAACAATGAAGCCAAGTATGAGGCTATGATTGCAGGCTTAGAACAGGCCAAATGTTTGGGAGCTGACACCATCGAGGCAAAGTGCGATTCTCTCCTCGTAGTAAGCCAAGTGAATGGAAGCTACGAAGCCCGGGAGGACAGGATGCAGAGGTATTTGGACAAAATCCAAATCACTTTACGTCGCTTCAAAGAATGGTCCTTACTCCATGTACCCCAAGAGCAGAACAACGAATGATGCCCTCTGTCGTGTCCCTTTTTTTCTCGTGGAATTTGGTTTATGACATTTTTTGGTTGGGACAACTCTTTCCTTTTGGAAAGGGGGTTTTCATTTTTGAAGAGTCGCCACCTAACGATTTAAGGTGTGTTAGAACATCTATGGGGTTCATTTATAACTATGTTTGGTAACCAGAGACACGGTAAGGGCTTTAAATAATCCTAAGGGGAAGGTGTTAGGCACCCCTCAAGATCCACTTATGTGGTTCCCAACCAAATAGTTTTTTTGTGAATTTGTACTAGTAGCAAATAAACAAGTATGACTCAAATGGTAGGGGATTTAAGTTTAAATACACAAGTGTTTGGAAAAAACAATTAGTGAAATGCGATATTTTGAAAACAGTTACAATCTAAGCATATTCGTAAATGAAAGAGGGGTGTCCTAGGTTTGTTTATAATATAGATCACATCAATGCAATACCCGGTATGATACTCCTCAAAGAGGGGCTACACGTGGAATTAATGCACCAGTCATCCTATCCATATCTACCCTTTCCCGCCTCATAAAGGTAATTAAAGCGAAGGTTGGTCTCGATCCCTATTGCATGATGTTACCCGTCCATTCCTATCAGTCCCGGAGGAATTTAGGACTCCTATCCTATAAAGGGGGGGGGAGTTATAGGCAGATCCTCAGTTTTAAAAGCAAAATGCTAGGCAATAAATAAGAACAGATAGGTCTGCATTTAGGGGGAAACACAAAAAACAGATAGAAGGCTCAGATATACCTCCACAAGTAATGCACATAGACAGCACGACTCATATACAGGTAAGGTCTACATTCGAACTCAAAATTCTAAAGCATGGTATCTAAGTGATAACAGCAAAACCAGATTTATTATATGACTCAGAAAAGAAGTCCGAATTAGGCTTTCCTACTGATTTTAACACGTTGACAGTTAAACACTTATCACAAAGATGGTTCTGGTTTTATTTTAAAGTTGATTGCCTAAGGCTTGCCTAGGCGTAAAATAATATGCAGCAGTTACCAGAATTATTAAAACAGTTTGGCAGTTATTTTACCTAAAGCATGTTGTTGTATATGTTGCAAAAAATAGGTAGGGATTGTGACCAGTTTCACTCAAACAAGATAATCAAACATGAGACTGTTTTATGTCCTTTTTCATGCATTATTGGTTTAACTAGGTGTGACTAACCGAGTTCCTAAAATAGGGTATCTAACGTGCACATATGAAAATTGCAGAATGATTGCAGAATATGCATAATTCCTAGAGCATGGTTTCTAAGTGCAGGAGCAACATTTTATGTTAATGCTGTTATTTAGCTTAAACAAGGATTTCTAAGTGGTAAAGTGATATAAAATGAGATGCTAAAATAGTAAACCTAAGAACATGGTATGTAATGCATGACATGCTTTGAATGGGTTGATCTTACACATGGATTCTAATACACACATAGGAAATGTAAACCTAAGACATAGTTTCTACCCATTGATGTTGATAGCATGTATAACTACCCTCCCATTTTCACTTGCCATCCCCAATACTTCCTTACAACAGGTTATTATAGACAAACATTGAAATGAATTACATAAGTAGAAAAGAAAAATAAAACGTTATACTATAGAGAGCCTGATTAGGACTTCCTCCCTGAGATAAGTAATAAATCACCTCAAGTGCCAAGATTGTTCCATAATCTTTCTCATATCTGGGTGTGTTTGAGTTCCCTAAGGATCTCAAGGGATCCTGGGCAGTGCTCACTTCCAGATTTCATAGCCAAGACAGAGTAAGTGCAGTATGGAAAGGCCAGCTTTTATGTGTCCAAGTTCAGAGGGAGCTCAAGGGTGCCAAGGTAAGGCTCACACAAAAGGGGAATAACCTAGTAGTGTATGAGTATATGTGAGAGTGCTAGAAATAGATTTAAAAGGGATGAGTTGGAAACAATTTTGACAAATTTAGTTTGAAATAAGTTTTGGAAATCAATAGAAGAGTTTGCCTTAGTGAAAACAAGTTTGAAGAAGAAAAGAAACAGGACAATAAGCAACTCAAAACCAAATCAACATACCTAGTTTAAACACAAACAGGGAGAAGAGGAATTGGGGACAAGTAGTTCATATGTGAAAGCATATTTGCTCACAGGTTAACACCAGAGAAGTGCTACAAAACTTAAATAGTAATAGCAATAGTCGGTCACAAAGTGTTCATGCCAGGAGATTAACAACATTAGATTAAGGGGTTCTAAACAGAGTTACACATTAGGTTTAGGGGGGAAGGGTTCAGGATCACATAGTTACTAGGTGTCATGCTAATGATGTATTGGGGGTTAGGAGGTAGGGTAGAATAGTAGTAGAAAATGTAAGAAAGCAGTAGACATGCTGAATTACATGGAAGGGGTAATCATATGGCAAAATAGGCATGCTAATTGCAAGGGAGATAGCAGAACCACAAATAAAAGCACAAGAGAAACAAAAGGAAGTGCAATACAAATAGGGACATATTGTTTAGGATGCTTTAAGTTAAACGAAAAACATACCAGTAAAAATGAGAGAATAAGTGCAGAGTGAGGAGTGAGAAGCAGTACAATGAAGGGAAGTAGAGCAGTAGTGTGCAGAGCATTAGAGCAGTAGAACAATAGAGCAGTAGAGCAATGTAACAACTCAGTTTTGGCTTGCAAACGACTGAGTACCAAGTAAGAGAGTATGTATGTGTGTAAGAGGGATTTCAGAACAGTGTAATTGTTCGTGTGTGTAATGAAAAGAGAGGAGAGTATATATAATAGTTTGAAAGTCAAGTCAATAAGGCAAGAAACAATTATAGAACTGCAAAATCAATTAAGAATCGAAAATCAGCCAAGTCTCCTTTACTTGTGGGAGCAATTTACCTATGGTAGAAAGCAGGTGACAAGTAAGGAAGGGGATCATATGAGACTGGAATATAACACATAAGGAAATGAGCATAGTATAGAGCATGTAATAGAGGCTAGGTTCGACAAATTCTAATTAAGGAAAATATCTAAGAATCCATTTGATAGCATAATCAACCACAAAATAAGGAAAAAGAATATCTAGAGGTTGAAAATCAGTATGGAAAAGAGTATACTAATCACAAGGAATCAGGGATTCCATTAAAAGGTAACATTGACCAAGGGAAAGTATCACAACGGAACGAAGCAAATATAACACAAACAAGAGTAGGGTAAAAGAATCACATAAATTTGGGATTCAAAGTAAAGGATGGTACTGATACGGGGAAATAACCACAAATTTCAGGGAATAAACACATAATAGGCAGAACCTATCAAGAAAACATAGGGTAAAGGTCACATAATCACAGAATATTCATGAGAAACATACAGACTAGTCGAACATATTATCAAAAAACACACTCAGAAACCCAGGATAGAACTAGGAAACTAGGGGTTTCAACATAATAAATCAGAAAAAAGAAAAAACTTAAATAACCGTTTAAACATAGTAAAAATCATAGATTAATACCAACAATCAAAAGGAAAAGCATTTTAAAAAGGGGTTACGAACCCTAGTTTGAATACGAAGAGTCATTTTGAGAAAATCGGCAAACCCTTAAGGGAAAATAGCAATATAACTCTTGATATACCCAGATCCAAGACAGATCTAAGAGAAAATTGGAAAATCTCAAGAGTTAGTGTTTCAGAGAACCTATAGAAGATGAGAAAATCTTCAAATATTATCGGTTTTAGCCGAAAAAGTCATAGATCTTACTCGAACAACCATGGATGGCCAAAAAATGGCATGAAAGACCATGGATAGGAGTTGACCTGCTCCAGGTTCACCTGAGGACCTCAGGTAGTGTCAAACCAGCGTGGGGTAAAGCAGAGGCCAGGAGATGATGAGAGGTCATGGTTTCCAGCGTGGGAGGTAGCCGGAGAAGGTGGGCAATGATTAGGGTTTGAGGATGTCTGAGAGAGAGAGGATAGGAGGAGAGGATTCAGTGGCAGCACAAATGAGAGAATGGGGTCGGGTTTGGGGGGGTCGTTGGATTAAAAATTAAAGTAATAACACGGACCATTGATTTGGGAGATCAACGGTCGAGATTCAATAGGGTAGGTGGGTTCTGGGATTGGGTATGGGTTAATAGGGTGTGGGCCAGGTTTTTTAATTGTAAAATTGGGCTGGGAATTGGTGTCCGATTTGGCTATAATTGAAAGCCGATTTGGCTATAATTTAAATAACCAGTATTTCACTATTTAATTTATAAAAAATAGTAAATAATTTCTGAAAAAATAATTTAAGGTGATAAAATGATTTAAAATATATAATTAGCAATTTAAAAATACAGGATCCAATTTTATGCATATAAAACATAATTATAACTTAAAATGGGCTAACATTGCAATTATATGCAATTTAGCTTTAAAAATACTAAATGTAATTGCAAAAATATATAAAATTTACATTATCCATATTTTGGCATAAATATCGAAATCCAATAGATGAATTATCAAAAATAATAATTTGAAAATAATTATTGGGGATTTTATGGATAAAAATGGAGAAAATAAACCAATTTAAAACCTTAAAATAATGGGAAAAATAATAAAACCTTTAAAAATTAAGAGAAAAAATATTAAAACATTGGGAAATACTTACATATGCATATACATGCTATTTTGAAAGGTATTTTGTACATAAAAATACAAGAAAAAATTGGGTATCAACAGCTGTCTCTCTTTACCCGGGAAGGATGAAAGAGTTTTCGGGTAAAGAAACGATGGGTAATTTTGACCGAGCGAAATAGTTTGGGAAAATTTAGGCCACATACTGGCTTCTGAGTTGCCTACATATCCCTGATTTTACAGGAATTAGGTCGTATGTTGTTCAGGATCCATCGGCGGAGTATACTGATGAAGCGATTTCAAGAACGGACGCAACATCTATGGCTGGGTGAGTGGATGGTTTATGGGAATTGTTAGGTTTCATATGGCTGAGGGAACTGGAGCGGGATCGCTCCTGCTGGGATAGTCGTTGATAGCCGGCTTACCTGCAAATAAGTAATACAAGCATATATGGTGCGTAAATTTAAACATGATGCAAATTCCCGTTGGACCATGAATGTTGTCTTCAGACGATGAGGATGATGTCCTTAGACCATGATGTCCTGGGCCATGAAGCATATGATAAGGGATTCACAGGCCATGAAATGATGTTCTCGGGTTATGAGGATGGTGCCTCCAAACCATGACACCTTTGAATAATGATATGCAAAAGATTGAAAGAGATCCTTAGGCCATGACATGGTATTCTCGGGCTATGAAGATAGTGCCTCCGAACGATGATGCCTTCGGATGAGTTGGCAATATTTCAGCCAATGAAGTATGCAGTAGTATGACGTAGACAAGACAGAGCTTAGTCTTGCGAATTGAAGGGTAGAGCTTAGCCTGTAAGAGAAGCGAGATAAATAGTGCTTGGGATAATGCTTAGTTTCGAAGAAAATTGGAGGTAGAGCTTAACCTCGAAAGGCATAATGGTAGCCTTATGCAAATTAGAAGGCAGAATAGTAGCCTTATGCAATGCAAATGCGCATGGAGGTAAAGCTTAACCTCGGAAGGTAGATGGTAGCCTTATGCAAGTTGGAAGGCAGAATAGTATCCTTATGCAATGCAGATGCATATGGAGGTACAGCTTAACCTAGGAAGGCAGAATGGTAGCCTTATGTAGATTGGAAGTCATAATAGTAGCCTTATGCAATGCAGATGCAGATGGAGGTAGAGCTTAACCTCGGAAGGCAAAATGGTAGCCTTATGGCGATTGAAAGGGAGAATAGTAGTCTTATGCAATGCAAATGCAGATGGAGACAACGTTTAGTCTCGGAAGGAATAATGGTAGCCTTATGCAAATTGGAAGTCAAAAGAGTAGCCTTATGCAATGAAGATGCAGATGTAGACAGCATTTAGTCTCGGAAGGCAGAATGGTAGCCTTATGCAAGAAATAAGATAACAAGTGACAGTAGAGTTTTCTTAGTTGATAGCAGATTACGATGTTGTGATTACTGGGAGCATTGTGACGTATGAAACAACACTGGTGTGTTGATAGAAAATGTTGGAAAGTGCAACGGTTCTGAGAATCGTATTTTGAACAATGTTTGTCCCATGGGCGTACAATTTGTTTAATGATTTTGCAATCCTAGTACATGCATCTGAAGAAAAATCATGAGTTTTGTAAGGGGGAGAGGTTAGTTCGCATCCCCGGTGGCTTTGCTTGACTCGTTCGGTTTTGATATAGTGATACAGTCTATATTATTGGGGTAGCATTGCTAAACAAATCAGTTTCAATAACAATCATGCATGATTTTGTAAAAGTGTGACATAAATTAAAAATAGCGTTTAGATGAACCGATTACTGTGATGTAGTTCAGGACATTGCAACCTCTCTCGCTAACGGAATTTTGGGGGTCCTCCTCAAAATTCTGCCCCAGGTTTATGGGTTCACATTTCTGACTGCTGCTCGTATGGCGATTGGCTTGAATTACTTCGGAATTTTTAGGGTCCTCCTCATAATTCTGCCTTAGTATCCAATTGTGGGGGGAAATGAAATTTTTATTGAATTGTGACCGAACCCATACGGCTGTCTACGTATCCCATCTTAAATGGGAATCAGGTCAGGCGTAGTTCAATTTACATTATATAAAGCAAGCATAAAGATTACACATAGTAATGCTTGACTGCATCTGAATTGATTGTCTTTGGCCAGACTTCTCCATCCATTTCTGCAAGTATGAGGGCTCCTCCTATCAAAACCCGGTGAACCATGTATGGACACTGCCAGTTGGGAGAGAACTTCCCTTTAGCTTCATCTTGATGCCGAAAATGTTACTTCAACACCAACTGCCCCGGTGTGAACTGTCTTGGCTTGACTCTTTTTTTGAAGGCTCTGGACATTCTGTTCTGGTAGAGTTGACCATGGCAAACTACGTTCATTCTCTTTCCGTCTACAAGTGCTAGTTGGTCATAACGACTTTTCACCCACTCTGCGTCATCGAGCTCAGCTTCTTGTATGATCCTTAGGGAAGAAATTTCTACCTCAGCGGGGATGACGGCCTCTGTACCATTAACCAACATATAGGGGGTTTCCCCGATTGATGTGCGGATTGTGGTGCGATACCCAGTAGAGCAAATGATAACTTCTCGTGCCACTATCTGTGACTCTTTATCATTTTCCTTAATATCTTCTTGATATTCTTATTGGTGGCTTCTACAGCTCCATTCATCCGAGGTTCGAGACTGCAGAATTATTGTGTTTGATCTTGAAAGTTTCGCACATAGATTTCATCAAGTAGCTATTGAGGTTGGAGCCATTATCAGTAGTGATTGACTCTAGAATTCCGAGTTGACAAACAATGCGATCACGGACAAAATCTGCCATGGCTTTCTTAGTCACTGCTTTGTAAGATGCTGCTTTGACCCATTCGGTGAAATAGTCGATGGCTACTAGGATAAACATGTGTCCATTGGAAGAGGCATGATCGATTGGTCAAATAACGTCCATTCCCTAGGCGACGAACAACCACGGTGAGCTTGTTTTGTTAAGCTTGCTTAGAGGTAACTTTATCATGTCTGCATATATCTGACAGCGGTGGCATTTTCGGACATACTGGATGCAGTCCATTTCCATAGTCATCCAAAAGTAACCAGCCCGAAGTGTCTTCTTTGCTAAGACAAAACCGTTCATATGTGGACCACAGGTCCTACCATGAATTTCCTCTAGTATCCTGTATACTTCCTTTGCGTCGACACATCTTAATAATCCTAAATTAGGAGTCCTCCTATACAGGATTCCTCCGCTATGAAAGACGTTGTTGGACAATCTCTGAAGTGTGCATTTCTGAGTAGGATTAGCAAGCTCCGGGTACTCTCTTTTTTCCAAATATTCCTTGATATCATGAAACCAAGGCTTTCCGTCTGCTTCCTCTTCGACATGGGCACAGTAAGCTATCTGATTGTGGATTTTCACTGGAATGGGATCAATGAAATTCTTGTCGGTATGCTGTATCATAGATGATAGGGTAGCCAATGCATCGCGAACTCATTCTGGATTCTAGGAACATGCTGGAATTCCGTCTTCGTTAACCTCTTTCTCAATTCATGTACGTGATGTAGATAAGGGAGTATCTTGGAGTTCTTGGTTGCCCATTCTTCTCGTACCTGATGTATAAGTATGTCTGAATCTCCAATCACTAGCAGCTCTTGAACGTTCATGTCAATGGCCATTTTGAGTCTTAAGATGCAGGCTTCATACTCGGCCATATTTTTGGTGCAGGGGAACCTGAGTTTGGTAGACACCGGATAATGCTAACCGGTTTCTGATATTAGGACTGCTCCTATGCCAACTCCTTTGAATTTTGCTGCTCCATCAAAGAACATTCTCCAATAGTTATAGGATTCCGCAATGTCTTCTCCTATGAATGATACCCCTTCATCAGGAAAATACATTTTCAGGGGTTCGTATCCTTTATCTATGGGGTTTTCGGCAAGGTGGTCTGCGTGTGCCTGTCCCTTGACCGCTTTCTAAGTTACGTAAACAATGTCAAACTCACTCAACAGGATTTGCCACTTGGTTAGCTTGCCGGTGGGAATGTGTTTATAAAAGAGGTACTTCAAGGGAACGATTCTCGATATGAGATATTTAGTGTAGGCACAGAAGTAATGTCTCAACTTTTGAGCTACCCAAGTCAAAGCACAACAGGTGCGTTCTAATAGAGAATACTGGGCCTCGTACGGGGTGAACTTCTTACTGAGATAATAAATGGCTAGTTCCTTCCTCCCTGTTTCATCATGCTGCCCCAGAACGCAGCTAAAAGCTCCATCTAACACTGCAAGGTACAGTAATAAAGGTCTACCTGGCTCGGGCGGGACTAAGACTGGTGGTGTTGACAGGTACTCCTTGATTTTGTCGAAGGCCTTTTGGCAGTCATTGGTCCATTTGGTGGCAACGTCCTTCTTTAACATCATAAAGATTGGCTCACATACAACTGTAGACTATGCTATGAATCGGCTGATGTATTTAAGCCTTCCCAAGAAACTCATCACATCCTTCTTGTTCCTTTGTGGTGGTAGTTCTTGAATGGCTTGGACTTTCGATTGATCCAGTCCTATTCCTCGGTGGCTCACAGTAAACCCAAGCAATTTCCCAGTAGGAACCCCAAATGCGCACTTTGCGGGGTTTAGTTTTAGGTTGTATCTCTGCAGTCTATTAAAGAACTTCCTCAGATATTCTATGTGGTCAGTGGTCTTCTTGGATTTGATAATAACATCATCCACATATACCTCTATCTCCTTGTGTATGATATGATGAAAGATGGTAGTCATGGCCCTCATGTATGTGTCCCTTGCATTCTTCGGGATGAATGGCATCATCTTGTAATAGTACACTTCTCATGGCTTAATGAAATCTATTTTCTTAGCATCTTCCTCAACCATCCAGATCTGATGATAACCAGCGAAGCAATCTACGAATGACTGTAGCTCATGCTTGGCACAATTGTCAATCAGGATGTGTATATTTTACAAAAGGAAGTTATCTTTCGGACTGGCCCGGTTGAGATCCCGGTAGTCGACACAGACTCTGACCTTCCCATCCTTCTTTGGCACTGGCACAATGTTGGCTAACCATGTAGGGTATTCTACTACCCTGAGAACCTTAGCGTTGATCTGCTTGGTGACTTCTTCCTTGATTTTCAAACTCATATCAGGCTTGAACTTTCTGAGCTTTTTCTTTACCGGTGGACATATTGGATCGGTTGACAGTTTGTGAGCCACAATAGACATACTCAGACCAGTCATGTCATCATATGACCGGGCGAATTGGTCCTCTTACTCCTTTAGAAATTATGTCTATTCTTTCTTCTCCAATGGCGATAGGTGAATGATGATTTGTGTTTACTTTATGTTTTCTGCATCTCCCAAGTTGACGATTTTGGTCTTGTCCGGGTTAGACCTAGGTATATTCTCAAAATTCTCAACTTCTTTGAGAATCTCGTCAGGTATGTCATCTTCATCTGAATCAATGTCCATTTGATGTGTTGTCTCATTGCATGTCACACTCATTGGTTCATCAAGACAAGTAATAGTAATTCTATATTGGTAAAGCATGGAGAGAAAATGATATCAATAAATATTAATTCATAGGAAAAAAAACATGCATTGATAAATTGAATAATGGTTTTGAACATCGAAGATCTTATTGCGGATATTGAAAAATGTGAAAAGAAAATTATTTAGTAAAAATAGTGAATAATGCTTGTTTTAGCCTTGCTACCCCAAGGCTCGTCGGGCTTTGGATGTCCTGATGGTCCAATTCTTGAGATGTGACCCTCTGCTCACAGCCTGTATGGAAGGGTTTTCATCCTCCTCCTCCTCGAGAATAATGCAACAATGCATATCACTGTCCTCTAGAAACAAGTTCTTCACTACTGCAAGTGCTTCTTCTTCATCTGACCCATAAATAATGTCGGCCTGTTGGAAGGTCTACTCTAGATGCATTATTGGCTGCTCTAGTGGATAGTAAGGACCGCTCCATGGTGGTGACCAGTTATTGAATTCTACCCAGGTGTATTCATATCCCAAACCGAAGGTAGTGCCATGTTTCTTGAGTTTTATGGGTTTAGGGATTCCTTGGAGGTTCTTGCCGAGCCTTTTGCCAGGTTGGTACCCACCCCAACTTAGTATACTCTAGATTTTTCTATCATACCATTTGTCTTTGTCGATAGCATTGACCCGCTTAATGTGGTGGTAAGTTTCTCCACCCAGCTTCCTTCTTCCCTCGATAGCTAGAATGCTTTGGCGACTGTATATAGGGTTACTACTGTTGCCGTGAATGATCACTTCCTGGTGATTCCATTCGAACATTACTGCCTGATGCAGCATTGATGCTACGGCCCCAGCAGCATGAATCCATGGCCGTCTTAGTAGCAAGTTGTAAGATGTTGGTACATCTATTACCTAGAAATCGACCTCGAACCAGGTTGGTCCCATCTGCAAGCATAGACTAATCTCACCAATGGTGGACCTTTGAGAACTATCGAAGGCTTTCACATTGATTGCTCCATCCTTTATCTCATGCAGCCATTGCCCAACTTCTTGAGTGTTACCAATAGACAAATGTTAAGACTAGAACCTCCATTAATCAGGATTTTAGTGATGAAATAATCTTTGCATTGCACGGTGATGTGTAGTGCTTTGTTGTGCCCCAGCCCTTCAGGTGGTAGCTCGTCCTCATAAAAGGTTATCTTATGGCTTTCCAGCACTTGTACCACCATATTAGCCACTTCACTGTTAGTGATGTTACTTGATACGTACGCTTCATTTAGCACCTTTAACAAAGCATTTTGTGCGTCTCAGAATTTTGTAGCAAAGAGAGAATGGATATTTGTGCTAGCGTCTTGTTTAACTAGTCGATGACCAAATATTCCTTGGCCTGTATTTTTCTCCAAAGATCGTCCGGACCTGTCTCAATGAGGGGCGGCCGATTGGAGTCCTACTTTCTTGATTCAGCCAGATGTTCAGGGGTATAGACTCTACCAGTTCTTGTTATACCCTGTGCTACAATGGTTTCTTCAATCCTGACCTTGCCCTTCCTTCTCGCCTCGGCTGTATAGTCCCAGGGTACAACATTTGTATAAAATAGTGTCATGGTATACATTGCCACTGGGACTGGCGCGGCTATCCTTACTTCAAATGGAATATGTGCCTTGGGTGGCAAGACTGCAACCTCAAATGGTGCAGGTGCATTTTCTAGAGACACGAATTCAACCTCAATTGGTGTCGGTGCCTTTGCGGATGGCGCTGCTTCAAACTCAAGGGGTATAGACATATTCACCTCAGTGTTCTCAAACGGTTGGATCTGGACTATGATTGGATTGAGAGTTATTGTCGGTTTCTTCGGGTCGTCACCTTCTGCGATCAACCCGATTGATCCCTCGGGATCCCAGTAATCTTCTACTTCAATCATGTGGATACCTCCACCCTTATGGTCTGACAAAGGGTTGTTGCAGATGTTTGGAGGGGGTTCTTTTGCCACAATGATCTTGTTATCAATCAAGGACTGTATCTTGTCTTTCCAGGAGCAGCACTCATCGATGGTGTGTACTTTCATGTCGGAGTGATATGTACAGGACTTGTTTGGGGTTAAGAGAAGGATTCTCAAGGGTTGCAGCAGGGATGGGGTGACATAACCAGTAGTTTTGAGCTTCTCATACAGTTGGTCGATGGGTTCAGCGATGGTTGTATATTGTTTTGGAGGTCTGTGATTAAAATTAGGTCGGGGTATAGGGAAATTTTGGCGTGTCGGGGGTGATTGATAATGGGATGGTTGAGCATTATAAGTTTGGTAGACATGAGCGGGTTGGGAGTATCTGGGTGAGGTAGGTTGATATGTAGGAGGTGGAGATGACTGATAAGTTGGTGGCGGAGCTTGGTATGGGGGTGCTTGGTAATTTGGGGTTGGCTGGTATGTGAGTGGAGGTGTTGGTTAAGCTTGGTATTCAAGGGGAGACTTGGTCCTTTGTGTAACCATCACGGCCCCTACATCCCTTTTCTTAGACACACCATCAGACTGTAAAGCCTTCTTTGCAGCTTGTAAGGCCTCAAAATTTGTAACCATACCACTTTTAATACCTTCTTCAATTCTCTCACCTAATTTGATAATGTCAGAGAACTTGTGGTTCCCAATCATTATCAATCGTTCATAGTATTGTGGGTCCTGAGCCTGGACAAAGAACTTGTTCATTTGCTCCTCTTCTAAGGCGGGTCTGACCTTAGCAGCTTCGAATCTCCAACGAGTAGCATACTCGCGAAAAGTCTCTATGGGATTATTCTTCAAATTTTTGATATAGAACACGTCCAGTGCGTTCTTTGTATTAAACTTGAATCTGTCCATATAATCAGATGCCATGCCCACCCAGCTTGACCACTTCTTGGGATTTTTGCTGATGTACCAAGATAATGCATCTCCTTTCAAACTCCTTATGAACAGCTTCATGTGGATCCTTTCATCCTTCCCTACTCCAACTATCTTATTGCAATATGTCCTCAGATGGACCCTTAGATCACCCGTACCATCAAACATTTTGAACATAGAAGGTTTGTACCCCTCAAGCAGTTCGACATCAGGCTGTATGCAAAGGTCCTCATAATTTAGCCCCTCAATTCCTTTTCTTCCCTCAATGCCTTAAATCCGGCTTGTCAATTTCTTAATTAAGCAGATCCTTTTCATCAGACTCAGGTGTGCATGAGATAGGTTGGGTGGAGTGTGGTATGGTCTCCACGTAGATAGGACTGTTATGGTGGCCTGGTGTATGGGCGTGGAAATGGTTATTTGTGGAGTTCTGAGGTTCTGGGATTTGTAGTGGGGTGTTGTTTGGGGTATGGCAGATGTTACATTGGTTCTTTGGTGGAGCAGCGTGATGATCAGGCGCGGGATAATTCTGTTGTTTTGGGATATTTTGACGAGGTGTAGGGTTTTGAGCGTTGGGAAAGTTGATATCTAAGGTGTTGAGGAAAAATGACAGGTTTGCCAGATTTCGAATCTGATCGAGCTCTTCCTGGAATTTCAACAGTTTTTGTTCAAGTTGTGACACATTCTCATTAGGAACCTGAATACCCTAGCCATCAGTGGCCTCTAACCGTTCAGGTCTATTCTCCTTCCTGATGTTGTTTAAACCTTCTATTTTATTCTTGCCTATGTCCTTGCCTTTAATGGGACTAAGGGGAGGAGAGGGTGGAGGGCCCCTGGATCTTGTGAAATAAGATGATGATGCTAGAGTGCACGAACTAACCTTTGGGGAGGGGGAATAATAAAAACAAAAATAAAAACAAAAGGTAATCAAGTCAGTGAGGATTATGAAAAGTATTGCAATATTTAAACACAAAGTGCGGGAATGTAAAGCGTGTCCTAATTTTGGAACCTCTTTGCGCCAAAGGTAGGCCTAGCGAAAAATAGACTTTGGAGAACTTTTAATGCTAAATGCCTCATTTTATTGAATAAAATAGACGAATCAAAAAACGTCACTCAATAAAAAAGAAATAAAAGGCACTAATGGCCATTGGCCTTATTACATTTGGAAAGAGAGTAAACCTAATCTATTTGGCCTCGGAAGGTCCTTCCTCAAGTTGAATGCTCTCGTAGATCAATTCTTCAAGCTCGCATAGGTTCACCAGTAACAATTCTGTCATGACCTCCGTTCGCCCTCCGTGAACTGTCGTGACGGCACCTAGTCTCGATGACTAGGTAAGCCTAACAAGTGTTGACAATAAATGGAAGACTTGCGAAAATATAACTCAAAAGCCAAGAATAACTGAAAGGAAAACAATATATAGAATGCCGCCCGTCATATACAACACAACATCTCAAAATTCTAAAACACTATCCCAAAACCCAGAAACTCACGGGAACACAAGATTGAAGAAATCCAGTAAAGTGCTCTAATCTCCAGAATGTCTACATCAACAGTAAGATAGAAAGGCTAACACTATAGGATAGAGTAAAGATAAAGACTCCTTGGTCTGCGGACGCGGCAGATGTACCTCGAAGTCTCTGAATGATCTCCCCGCATCAAGGGTGATAAGCCTGGGTAGAGCTACCCCGATCTACCCATGAAAACATGCGCAGAAAGGGCATGAGTACACCACAACGGTACTCACTAAGTGCCAAGCCTAACCTCGGTCGGGTAGTGACGAGGAAGGTCAGGCCCTACGAAAGTAAATAATAATAAACATGATAGGATGAGATAAATAGAATAAATGAGAATCTGCAGTAAGAATCTATACAGTATAATAAGAGTACGATAACAGAACAGAAATAAAGGCATAACACAAGGAAAACACCGCTCACAGCAAGGATAATAATCGGGGATCTCTTGGTATCCCGAGGATCTCTTGGTATCCTCAATATGTATACTAGGGATCTCTTGATATCCTAGGATCTCTTGGTATCCTCAATAAATACACTAGGGATCTCTTGGTATCCCGAGGATCCCTTGGTATCCTCAATAAATACACTAGGAATCTCTTGGTATCCCGAGGATCTCTTGGTATCCTCAATAAACACACTAGGGATCTCTTGGTATCCTCAATATATATGCCAGGGATCTCTTGGTATCCCATACCTCTCTCTAGATCATAAATACATGCAGGGGATCTCCCGGGATGCCGTCCCGTAGTCCCAAATTAAAACACACAGCAGCAACTCAAGAATATCAAAATAAATACTAAGTTCGTAACAAGTAAACAGTTAATTCTAGTCTAACATGCTTCACATAACACAATTAAGGCAGTTTAAGCAAATAAGCAATTAAGTCAACTAAGCATGTTTTTCTAAACTAACACATGCTAAGTTTGCAAGTAGAATAAAAATAGGTAAGAAAGGAACTCAGTTTAAATACTTAAAGTAAAACCGGATTTTCAACAATTAGCTCAAATACGTGCTCGTCACCTCACGTACAAGGCATTTCAACTATCAAATATCATATCTTAAGGGAAAGGTCCCCCATACAAGGTTAGACAAGCCACTTACCTCGAACCGGCTCAAAATCAACTCGAACCCACACTTTTGCCATGAGCATCCGACTCCAAATGGCCCAAATCTATTCAATTCAATTGCATATTGTAAATAACATCTCAAGTAACTGATTCTACAATTAAAGTCTAAGCTAATACGCGAAATTATGTAAAATTGACCAAAACACCCCTCAGACCCACGTCTCGAAATCGGGTGAAATTTATATTTCCAGAAACCTCGTACTCTCACGAGTCTATACATAACAAGAACACTGAAATCGAAGTCCAAATGATCCCTCAAATCCGCTTTTAAAGGCATGTTAAACTCAACCCCTAATTACCCATTTTTCCCAAATTTCTCACCACCAATTAGGTCTTTAATCATATGAAAATGAGTTATAAAGTCAAGAACGTTACCTCCAAGTGATTCCCCTTTGTTTTCTTCAAAAATCCCTCTTATAAGCTTCAAACAAGGATGAAAATGGTGGAAGAATGGCTCAATTTCGCAGAGGCAACTATTTATATGTTCTGCCTAGCGATTACCGCATTTGCGGCTGCGGTCCCGCTTCTGCGGACAAAATGTCGCATCTACGACTCTCGCTAAAATGCCAGATTTTGCATCAGCGGATCATTAACTGCAGGAGCGATTCCGCTTCTTCGAGCCTCTCACCGCATCTACGGTTTTTAAGAATCGACCCAATGCCACTTGTGCGGCCTGTTAGCCGTTTCTGCGGTGTCGCATCTGCGATCCCTAAGCTGCAAATGCGAAAATACTAGAAGCAGCAATGCTACAGCTGCTGCAACACTTCTTCAACCTTCCTGTCAACCATCCGAAATCACCCCGAGGCCCCCGGGACCTCAACAAAAAGCACTAATATCACCTAATACTTTATTCAAACTTGTACCAATTCTTAAAAAACATAAAACAACATGGAAAGCTCGGATTAATCAATGATTTAAGCCTAAGAACTCCAAATTTCCTAATAATACGCTTTCGATCAAAAACCCAGCCAAACCATCTCTGAATAACCTGAAATTTTGCACGCACATCCCAAATGACATGACAGAACTACTAAAACTCTGGGAATTCCATTCCGACCCTCTGATCAAAATCTCACTATCGGACCGGAAACTTCCAAAATTCAACTTCAGGCATTTCAAGCCTAAATTAGCTACGGACCTCCAAAACACAATCCAAACGCGCTCCAAACCCCAAAATCACCCAACGGAGCTAACAGAATCATCAGATTTCCATTCTGAGGCCGTCTTCACACTATTTCGACTACGGTCAACTTTCCAACACTTAAGCTCTCATTTAGGGACTAAGTGCCCCGAAAGTCACCGAAATTCAAAATCGAACAGCCCGACAATTCACATTAGCAGAAATAAACTTGGGGAGATCAGTTAATAGGGGATTGGGGCATTAATTCTTAAGACGACCGGCCGGATCGTCACATCCTCATACACTTAAATATTCATTCGTCCTCGAATGAGCATAGAGACATACCTGAAGTAGTGAAAATATGAGGGTAGCGGTTGCGCATATCCTGCTCGGTCTCCCAGGTCACCTCCTCATCTGGCTGACCCCGCCACTGAACCTTCACTGATGCAATGTTCTTTGACCTCAGCTTTCTAACTTGCCTTTCCAATATCGCCTTGGCTCCTCAACATAAGATAGATCCTTGTCCAACTGGACTGAACTGAAATCCAACACGTGCGACAGATCACCATGATACCTCCACAGCATCAAAACATGAAATACCGGATAAACTCTTACCAAGCTGGGAGGTAAGGCAAGCTTATAAGCAACCTCCCCAACACGCCTCAATATATAAAAAGGGCCAATAAAACTCGGACTCAACTTCCCTTTCTTCCCAAATCTCATAACACCCTTCATAGGCAAAACCTAAAGTAGAACCCGCTCTTTTACCGTATAGGAAACATCACGAACCTTCCGGTTCGTGTAACTCTTCTGTCTGGACTGGGCTGTACAGAGTCTATCTTGAATCACCTTAACATTCTCTAATGTATCCTGAACCAAATCTGTGCCCAATAGTCTAGCCTCCCCCGGCTCAAACCAACCCATTGGGGATCTACACCGCGTACCATATAAAGCCTCATACGGCGCCATCTAAATGTTGTACTGATAACTATTATTGTAAGCAAACTCTGCCAATGGAAAGAACCGATCCCAAGACCCTCCAAACTCAATCACACATGCACGGAGCATATCCTCAAGAATTTGAATAGTGCGATCGAACTATCCGTCTATCTGAGGGTGAAATGTCGTACTCAACTCTACCCGAGTACCTAACTCACACTGAACGGCCCTCCAAAACTATGATGTAAACTAAGTACCTCTATCTAAAATAATGTAAACTAGAATACCATGCAGACGAACAATCTCTAGGATATAAATCTCCGCTAACCGCTCCGAAGAATAAGTAGTACACATAGGAATGAAATGAGCAGATTTGGTCAGCCGATCCACAATCACCCAAATAGCATCAAACTTCTTCAAATTCCGTTAGAGGCCAACTATAAAGTCCATGGTGATCTGCTCCCACTTCCACTCCGGAATCTCTATCTATTGAAGCAACCCACCCGGTCTTTGGTGCTCATACTTCACCTGCTGGTAGTTGAGGCACCGAGCTACAAATCCAACTATATCTTTCTTCATCTGCCTCCACCAATAATGCTGCCTCAAATCCTATTACATCTTCGCGGCACCCGGATGGATGGAATACGGTGAACTATGGGCCTCCTCTAGAATCAACTCTTGCAGCCCATCAACATTGGGTACACAAATACGACTCTGCATCCTTAATACCCTATCATCCTCAATAGTCACATCCCTAGCATCACCGTGCTGAACCTTGTCTTTAAGGACAAGCAAATGAGGGTCATCTTTCTGCCTCTCCCTGATATGATCAAATAAGGAAGACCGAAAAACCACATAAGCTAGAACCCATCTAGGCTCCAGAAGATCCAGTCTCACAAACTAGCTGGCTAAGTCCTGAATATCCATCGCCATAGGCCTCTCTAATGGTGGTAAATAAGCCAAACTCCCCAAACTCTTTGCCCGACGACTCAAATCATTGGCCACCACATTGGACTTGCGCGGGTGATACAAAATAGTGATATCATAGTCCTTTAGCAACTCTAACCACCTCCTCTGGTGCAAGTTTAGATCCTTTTGCTTGAATAGGTGCTGCAAGCTCTGATGGTCAGTATAAATCTCACAGGGAACCCTATATAAATAACGGCGCCAAATCTTCAGGGTGTGAACAATGGCAGCTAACTCAAAGTCATGAGCAGGGTAGTTCTTCTCATGAATCTTCAATTGTCTAGATACGTAGGCAATCACCCTACCGTCCTGCATCAACACTGCTCTGAGGCCAATCCTCGAGGCATCACAATATACTGTATAAGATCCTAAACCCGAAGGTAATACCAAAACTGGGGTTGTAGTCAATGCTATCTTGAGCTTCTGAAAGCTCGCCTCACACTCCTCCGTCCACTGAAATGGAGCACCCTTCTGGGTCAATCTGATCATAGGGGTTGCGATCAATAAAAAACCCTCCACAAAGTGACTGTAATAGCCCACCAAGTGAAGGAAACTATGGATCTCTGTAGCTGAGGATGGTCTGGGCCAACTCTGCACGACCTCTATCTTCTTCGGATCCACCTGAATACCTTCACTCGATACCACGTGACCTAAGAACGCCAGCGAATCCAACCAAAACTCACATTTCGAGAACTTAGCATATAACTTCTTCTCTCTCAGAGTCTGAAGCACAGTCCTCAGGTGCTGCTTGTGATCTTCCTGACACCAGGAATACACCAAAATGTCATCAATAAAGACAATGACTAACAAGTCAAGATACGGTCGGAACACACTGTGTATCAAATACATAAAGGCTGTTGGGGCATTGGTCAGCCCAAATGAAATAAAAAGGAACTCGTAATGACCATACCGAGTCCTGAAAGCAGTCTTCGGGATGTCTGGCTCCCAAATCTTTAGCTGATGGTAACCTGAGCGCAAATCAATCTTAGAAAACACTCGTGCGCCCTGAAGCTGGTCAAACAGATCATCAATACGAGGCAAAGGATAATAGTTCTTCACTGCAACCTTGTTCAACTAGCGATAATCAATACACATACGCATAGAACCATCATTTTTCTTTACAAACAAGACAGGAACACCCCGAGGTGAAACACTGGGATGAATAAAACCCTTATCAAGCAATTCATGTAACTGATCTTTCAACTCCTTCAACTCAGGAGGAGCCATACGATACGGAGGAATAGAAATGGGCTGAGTGCCCGGCAACAGATCAATGCCAAAATCAATATCTTTATCAGGCGGCATGCCTGGAAGATCAGCTGGAAACACATCGGGAAAATCTCGTCCTACGGGGACTGAATCAACCGAAGTGGTATCGATACTGACATCTCTCACATAAGTTAGATACGCGTCACACCCCTTATCAAACATACGCTGAGCCTTAAGAAAAGAAAAAACTCTACTGGAAGTGTGATCTAATATACCTCTCCACTCAACGCGCGGTACACCTAGCATAGCCAATGCCACGGTTTTGGCATGACAATCAAGAATAGCATAATGGGGTGACAACCACTACATGCCCAAAATAATGTCAAAATCCCATGTTGAGTAACAATAGATCGACTCTGGTCTCAGAACCACTAAGAGCAACCAAACACGACCGATAAATGCGGTCCACAACAAGAGAATCTCCCACAAGAGTAGAAACATAAATAGGGGAACTCAAGGAATCTCAGGATACACCCAAATACAGAGCAAAATAAGAAAATACATAAGAGTAAGTGGAGCCTGGATCGAATAGAACCGATGCATCTCTGTGACAAACCAGTATAATTCTTGTGATGACAGAATCGGAGGCAACAGCCTCGGTACGGGCAGGAATGGCATAGTATCTAGTCTGGCCTCCCCCTCGAGGGTGACCTCTACCTCCCCAACCTCCACCTCTAGCTGTCTTAGCAGGTGGGGTAGCAACTGGAGCTGTACTATAGCCTTAGAACTCTGTGGGGCATGTTTTGGCTGAAAAGTCGGTGGGGGTGCACTCCTCCCAAGTCTAGGGCAATCCCCCACCACATGGAGGGTGTCGCCACACTCAATACAAGCTCTAGGAGGACGTGGTGGCTGTGATTGGCTCGGGCCAGGTCTACTAGACTGACCTTTAAAATCACTCCGTGCAGGAGGCGTGCTAGAAACCGGAAGTGCATAATAAGGCTCTTAAGGCTTAGAAGGAGCTGGAGCACTACTGGCTGCTGGAAGAACTGAATGAACGGGGCGACTTATATAACCCCTACCATGACGACCTGAAGCTGGGGCACGAGAACCTGAGAAATGGCCCGATTCTCGAGACCTCTTGGTCTCCCTCTCCTCCTTCTCCCTAGCATGCATACCCTCAATCCTCCTAGCAATGCTCACCACATGCTGATTAGAAATATCCATCTCCAACTCACGAGCCATGCTATACCTAATGCATGGAATAAGCCCCTCAATAAACCAGAGAACCCTATCGCGAACAGCAGCAACCAAGGCTGGTGCATGCCTAGCCAAACTGGTGTAATGGACAACATACTCTGAAATAGTCATAGCACCCTAGCGCAAATGCTCAAACTCTGCATGCCATACATCACTGAGGCTTTGAGGAACATACTCTCTCAGGAACAAATCCGAAAACTGAGCCCAAGTCAGTGAAGCAGCCTCATCTATATTGTCTAACTCATAGGTATGCCACCAATCATCGGCAGCTCTTCAAAGTTGGAAAGTAGTGAAAGAAACCCCACTCGATCCTGAGATACCCATAGTACAGAGAATGCGGTAACACTCGTCAATAAATCCCAAAGCATCCTCCGATGATAGACCATTGAAATCAGGGGGCTTGTACCTTTTAAACATCTCAAGCCTCAGCTGCTCCTGCTCGGAATCCGCTGCCATGCCCTCGGGCTGAACTAGCACTGCAGGCGGTACAGGAATAATCTCAGGGGACTGCTCAGGAGTGCGGGCGGCGGGAGTCTGTGCTCCTCACTCGGCCTGAGATGTATCTGCAGCAAGGGGAAGTATCCCTGCCTGAGCCAAAGTGGTGTACATGCTCATGAACTATGCCAGAGTCTCTTGAAGGGCTGGAGTAGTAGTAGCAGTAGGCGTATCAGGCGCCTGGACTCCGGCTGGATCTGCTGGTGGTACCTCGGCGGTAGCTCGCGCAGGTGCTCTAGATGCACCACGGGAACATCCTCGGCCTCTACGCCGGCCCCGGCCTATAACGGCTACAGTAGGGGGCACGGTTGCCTGATCATCTCGAGTAGCATGTGTCCTCACCATATGTGAGAGAATAGAAGACAGAAGCTTAGAATTGTGATGTCAAAATATTGCATGACAAGGAATCAAATGAAATGGAAATTTTCCTAACCGTTACATAGTCTCTCGTAGATAAGTACAGATGTCTCCGTACCGATCAACGAGACTCTAAGAAACCAGCTTGTGTTCTGTGACTCCTATGAACCTAGAGCTTGATACCGACTTGTCATGACCCCCGTTCGCCCTCTGTGAATTATCGTGATGGCACCTAGTCTCGACGACTAGGTAAGCCTATCAAGTGCGGGAAATAAATGGAAGACTTGCGGAAATATAACTAAAAGGCCAAGAATAACTGAAAGGAAAATAGTATATAGAATGTCGCTCGGCATATAAAACACAACATCTCAAAATTCTAAAACACTATCCCAAAACTCGGAAACTCACGGGAACACAAGCTAGAAGAAATACAGTAAAGTGCTCTAATCTCCAGAATGTCTACATCAACAGTAATATAGAAAGGCTAACACTACAGGATAGAATAAAGATAGAGACTCCTTGGTCTACGGACACGACAGATGTACCTCGAAGTCTCCAAAAGATCTACCTGCCTCAAGGGTGATAAGCCTGGGTAGAGGTACCTGGATCTTCACATGAAAAACATGCGCAGAAAGGGCATGAGTACACCACATTGGTACTCAGTAAGTGCCAAGCCTAACCTCGGTCAGGTAATGACGAGGAAGGTCAGGGCCTTACTGAGGTAAATAATAATAAACATGATAGGATAAGATAAATAATATGAATGAGAATCTGCAGTAAGAATCTATACAGTATGATAAGAGTACGATAACGGAGCAAAAATAAAGGCATAACACAAGGAAAACACCACTCACATCAAGGATAATAACCGAGGATCTCTTGGTATCTTCAATATGTACACTAGGGATCTCTTGGTATCTCGAAGATCTCTTGGTATCCTCAATAAATACACTAGGGATCTCTTGGTATCCACAATAAACAAAACTAGGGATCTCTTGGTATTCCGAAGATCTCTTGGTATCCTCAATAAACACACTAGGGATCTCTTGGTATCCCGCACCTTAGTCCAGATCATAAATACATGTAGGGGTTCTCCCGGGATGCCGTCCCGTAGTCCAAAATTAAAACACATAGAAGCAACTCAAGAATATCAAAATAAATACAAAGTTCGAAACAAGTAAACAGTTAATTCTAGCCTAACATATTTCACGTAACGTAATTAAGGCAGTTTAAGCAAATAGGCAATAAAGTCACCTAAGCATGCTTTACTAAACTAACACAGGCTAAGTTTGCAAGTAGAATAAAAATAGGTAAGAAAGGAACTCAGTTTAAATACTTAAAGTAAAACTGGATTTTCAACAATTAGCTCAAGTACGCGCTCGTCACCTCGCGTACAAGGCATTTCAACTATCAAATATCATATCCTAAGGGGAAGGTCCCCCACACAAGGTTAGACAAGCCACTTACCTCAAACCGGCTCAAAATCAACTCGAAACCACACTTTTGCCACGAGCATCTGACTCCAAATGGCCCAAATCTATTCAATTCAATTGTATATTGTAAATAACACCTCAAGTAACTGATTCTACAATTAAAGTCTAAGCTAATACGCGAAATAACGTAAAAATGACCAAAATGCCCCTTAGGCCCACGTCTCAAAATCGGGTGAAATTTATATTTCCGGAAACCTCATACTCTCACGAGTCTATACATATCAAGAACACTAAAATCGAAGTCCAAATGACCCCTCAAATCCTCTTTTAAAGGCCTCTTAAACTAAAGCCCTAATTACCCATTTTCCCAATTTTCTCACCACTAATTAGGTCTTTGATCACATGAAAATGAGTTATAAAGTCAAGAATGTTGCCTCCAAGTAATTCCCCTTTGTTTTCCTTAAAAATCCCTTCTAGAAGCATCAAACCCGGATGAAAATGGTGGAAGAATGGCTCAATATCGCAGAGGCAACTATTTATATGTTCTGCCCAGCGATTACTGCATTTGCGGCCCTGAAACCGCATCCGCGGTCCCGCTTCTAAGGACAAAATGTCGCATCTACGACTGTCATTAAAATGCCAGCTTCCGCATCTGCGGACCTTTAACTGTAGGAGCAGTTCCGCTTATGTGAGCCTCTTACCGCATCTGCGGTTTCTGAAGAATCGACCCAATGCCGCTTCTACAGTGCCGCATCTACGATCCCCAAGCCGTAGATGCGAAAATACCAGAAGCAGCAATGCTACAGCTGCTGCAACACTTTTTCAACCTTCTCGTTAACCATCTGAAATAAACACGAGGCCCCCGGGACCTCAACCAAAAGCACCAATATCACCTAATTCCTTATTCAAACTTGTACCAATCCTTAAAACACCCATAACAACATCGAAACCTCGGATTAATCAAGGATTTAAGCCTAAGAACTCCAAATTTCCTCAAAATACGCTTTCGATAAAAAACCTACCCAAATAATCTCTGAATAACCTAAAATTTAGCACGCACATCCCAAATGACATGGCGTAACTACTGAAACTCTCGGAATTCCATTCAGACCCTCGGATCAATATCTCACTATCGGACTAGAAACTTCAAAAATTCAACTTTGGGCATTTCAAGCCTAAATTAGCTACGGACCTCCAAAACACAGTCCGAACACACTCCAACGCCTAAAATCACCCAAAAAAGCTAACAGAATCATCGGATTTTCATTCCGAGGCCATCTTCACACTGTTCCGACTAAGTTCAACTTTCCAACACTTAAGCTCTCATTTAGGGACTAAGTGTCCTAAAACTCACCGAAATTAAAAACCAAACATCCCAACAATTCACATTAGTATAAATAAACTTGGGGAAAACAGTTAATAGGGTATCGGGGCATTAATTCTTAAGACGACCGATCGGATCGTCACAAATGCCTTTGCCAGGTGTTCTCCTTCTTTTCCCTCAGCGTTCTAGCAGTCAGTGATTCTCTTCCTCACTTTTCCTTCCAATTCTAGCAGACTGTATTCTAAATATTCCAACTTTCCACTAGCTCTGGCGGCCCTCTCTTTCCACTCATTGATGTTGTCACTAGAATGTAAATCTTCCCACCAACTTATCAATCTTGGGTGGATATTGGTGACCATGCTGAATCTGGGGACTTCGTGCCTCATATTTCTGCAAGGCAAACAAGGTTAGGCCCTTACCCCCACCAGACTCAACTATTTAACATCAACAATTAGCATGAAGCATTTTGTTCTCCAAATAAATGCACAAAACGTGATGATGTATGTTTGGGTTTTAGGGAAACCAAGTGGGCTTTTGGACAACGCTATCTTAAAGGATCATTATGTGGACAACATAACTGACCCGGCTAGGTTTGACCATGATGCATGCACAATTTAAACAAAGTAAGGTTTCTATGGGGTTTTAGACTGGTACCCTCGAGCGGAAAACTCAAGGGGAAAGCACGGAACTGTCGACTTCACCACCGATCAACTAGTTTCATCACAAATAAGCCTTTTCAAATTTAGGGGGTAATAATATAGGAAGGGCACAACCACTCATCAAGCGTTGCTATAGTATTTGTTTGGAATGAGTGGAGTATGATGTTTGAGCATGATTATGCAATAATTAAAAGCATTTTGACATGTATTTGCACGTTAAGAAAGCGATAAATACAACAATTTCATAATTTTAAGCAGTTATAAAGGAAGGGAACAAGAAAGATATGTCAGTTTTGCGTTTGAAGAAGAAATTAAACGCTTAAAGAAATTAAACAAGTAATTGCACATAGGGAGGGATACAAATTCACAAAACAATTATGAAATGGTAAAAGCCTAAATGCCCAGCAGCGTCCCCACGCTGTCGTGCCCCCTTTTCCCTCACGGAATCGATTTTATGACATTTTTTGGTTGGGACGACTCTTTCCTTTTGGAAAGGGGGTTTGCATTTTTGAAGAGTCTCCACCTAATGATTTAAGGTGCGTTAAGACACCTATGGGGTTCATTTATAACTACATTTGGTAACCAAACACAGGTTAAGGGCTTGAAATTATCCAAAGGGGAAGGTATTAGGAACCCCTTAGGATCCACTAATGTGGTTCCCGGCCAAACAGTTTTTGTGAATTTGTACTAGTAGCAAATAAACAAGTATGTCTCAAATAGTAGGGAATTTAAATTTGAATACACAAGTGTTTGAAAAAAAGAATTACTGAAATGCGAGATTTTGAAAAGAGTTACAATCTAAGCATATTTGTAAATGAAAGAGGGATGTCCTATGTTTGTTTATAATATGGATCACATCAATGCAATACCCGGTATGACACTCCTCAAAGAGGGGCTACACGTGGCATAAATGCACTGGTCATCATATCCATATCTACCCTTTCACGCCCTGTGAAGGTAATTAAAGCGAAGGTTGGTCTCGATCCCTATTGCATGATGTTACACATCCATTCCTAACAGTCCTGGAGGAATTTAGGACTCCTATCTTATAGGGGGGGTCTAGGCATATCCTCAGGTTTAAAGGCAAAATACTAGGCGACAAATAAGAATACATAGGACTGCATTTAAGGGGAAAACAGAGAAAATATATGGAAGGCTCAGATATACCTCCACAAGTAATGTACATAGATAACACGACTAATACACAAATAAGGTCCACATTTGAACTCAGAATTCTAAAGCATGGTATCTAAGTGATAACATCAAAACCAGATTTATTATATGACTCAGAAAAGAAGTCCGAATCAGGCTTGCCTACTGATTTTAACATGTTGACAATTAAACACTAATCACAAAGACAGTTCTGGTTTTATTTTAAAGTTGATTGCCTAAGGCTTGCCTAGGCGTAAAATAATATGCAGCAGTTACCAGAATTATTAAAATAGTTTGGCAGTTATTTTGCCTAAAGCATGTTTTTCTAAATGTTGCAAAAAAAGGGGTAGGGATTGTGACCAGTTTCACTCAAACAAGATAATCAAACATGAGACTGTTTTATGTCCTTTTTCATAAATTATTTGTTAAACTAGGTGTGACTGAGTGAGTTTCTAAAATAGGGTATCTAACGTGCACATATGAAAATTGCAGAATGATTGCAGAATATGCAGAATTCCTAGACCATGGTTTCTAAGTGCAGGAGCAACATTTTATGTTAATGTTGTTATTTCACTTAAAGCAGGATTTCTAAGTGGTAAAGTGATGTCAAATGAGATGTTGAAACAGTAAACCTAAGAACATAGTATCTAATGCATGACATGCTTTGAATGGGCTGATCTTACACATGGATTCTAATGCACACATAGGAAATGTAAACCTAAGACATGGTTTCTACCCATTGAGGATGATAGTATGTATAACTACCCTCCTATTTTCACTAGCCAACCCCAATACTTGCTTACACCAGGTTATTACAAACCAATATTGAAATGAATTACATAAGCAGAAAAGAAAAATAAAAAGTTACACTATAGAGAGTCTGATTAGGACTTCCTCCCTGAGTTATGTAATAAACCACCTCAAGTGCCAAGATTGTTCCATAGTCTTTCTCATATCCGGGTGTGTCGTAGTTCCCTAAGGACCTAAAGGGATCCCGGGCAGTGCTCACACCCAGATTTCATAGCCAAGACAGATTAAGTGCAGTATGGAAACTCCAGCTTTTATGTGTCCAAGTTCAGAGGGAGCTCAAGGGTCGCAAGGCAGGGCTCACACAAAAGGGGCAGAACCTAGTGGTCTAAGAGTATATGTGAGAGTGCTTGACATATATTTAAAAGAGTTGAGTTAGAAACAGTTTTGACAAATTTAGTTTAAAATAAGCTTTGGAAAGCAATAGAAGAGTTTGCCTTAGTGAAAACCAGTTTGAAGAAAAAAAGAAACAGGATAATCAGCAACTCAAAACCAAATCAACATACCTAGTTCAACCACAAACAGGGAGAGGAGGATTTGGGGACAAGTAGTTCATATGTGAAAGCATATTTGCACACAGGTTAACACTAGAGAAGTACTACAGAACTTAAATAGTCACAGCAATAGTCTATCACAAAGTGTTCATGCTAGGAGCTTAACATCATTAGATTTAGGGGTGCTAAATAGAGTTACATATTAGGTTTGGGGGGGAAGGGTTCAGGATCACATAGTAACTAGGTGTCATGCTTATGATGTATTGGGGGTTAGGGGGTAGGGCAGAATAGTTGTAGAAAATGTAAGAAAGTAGTAGACATGCTGAATTACTGGGAAGGGGTAATCATATGGCAAAATAGGCATGCTAATTGCTAGGGAGACAGCAGAACCACAAGTAAAAGCATAAGAGAAACAAAAGAAAGTGCAATACAAATAGGCACATATTGTTTTGGATGCTGTAAGTTAAACTGAAAACATATCAGTAAAAATGAGAGAATAAGTGCAGAGTGAGGAGTGAAAAGCAGTACAATGATAGGAAGTAGAGAAGTAGTGTTTAGAGCAATAGATCAGTGGAACAATAGAGCAATGTAACCACTCAGTTTTGGCTTGCAGCCGACTGAGTATCAAGTAAGAGAGTATGTATGTGTGTAAGAGAGAGTTCTGAACAATGTAATTGTTCGTGTTTGTAATGAAAAGAGAGGAGAGTATATATAATAGTTTGAAATTCAAGTCAATAAGGCAAGAAGCAATTATAGAACTGCAAAATCAATTAAGAATCGAAAATTAGCCAAGTCTCCCTTAATTAAGGAAGCAATTTACCAATGATAGAAAGTAGGTGACAAATAAGGAAGGGGATCATATGAGACTAGAATATAACACATAAGGAAATGAGCATAGTGCAGAGCATGTAATAGAGGCTAGGTTCGACAAATTCTAATTAAGGAAAATGTCTAAGAATTAATTTGACAGCATAATCAACCACAAAATAAGGCAAGA
This sequence comes from Nicotiana tabacum, assembly GCF_000715075.1. Taxonomy (NCBI): domain Eukaryota; kingdom Viridiplantae; phylum Streptophyta; class Magnoliopsida; order Solanales; family Solanaceae; genus Nicotiana; species Nicotiana tabacum. The sequence goes on from NC_134080.1 coordinate 84,901,366, forward strand.
GAATATTGAGAGGTTGAAAAAAGTAGGGAACAGAGTATATCAATCACAGGGAATCAGGTATTCCATTAAAAGGTAACATTGACCAAGGGAAAGTATCACAACTGAACGAAGAAAATATAACACAAACAACACTAGGGTAAAAGAATCACATAAATCTGGGAGTCAAAGTAAAGGAAGGTACTGATAAGGGGAAATAATCACAAATTTCTAGGAATAAACACATAATAGGCAGGCATGGTCGAAGTCAAATGTTACAACCCATATCCACACGTGTTAGTTCATGCCATATATTAGTTAACATAAATTCAAAAAGGAATTACCTTTGAGATGATAAGAAGTTAATCTTATTGGTCTTAAGTGATACAAGGGTGTATAAGGGTGATTAACAAGTATAAGAAGTTAAACGAGTCAAGGATATGGTAACTCGTATTTTCAGGTAAACCTAGAGGTTCTTAATACACTCAAGGTCATGTATTAAGGTTTTTGAATCATATAATATCCGTATCATAAGTCTTGAAGTCAAACGAGTTATGAAACAAAAGTCGACAAACGTTGTCGCAACTTAGGTTCATAATTTTACTTAAATATTAGGTTAAATGTTTCTAAGCTTTTCTCCTAATTTACAAGGAATTACGGGGTGATCTACCCACCAAATTAGAGATCTATGAGTCTGTTTTCCGACTCATTAAACCGTTTGTCAATACGATCTTCGAGTATAGAGATATTCATAATTTTGCAAGCCTGCGCAGATTGGTAGATGACAAGTAGGTGCATCACCTACTTGCCAAAATGATAGGACAAAATTAAAAGACCTAAGTCGGCCAAGAGAGGACTTTTAAGGGGTTATGAACTCAGTTATTTCATCCATATTTCAGACCCTCAAAACCAAAGTTAACCCCTGCAACTCCTCCCCAAAAATCCCACACAAACCCTAATCGATTTTCCCTCTCTTTCAAGTTCTATTTGAAGGTAAAACCTAGAGTTTGAAGAACCAAGGGAAGGGCTGAGTTATCCAAAAAGTAAGGTAAGTTACTGCCATCTTTCATACATTTTTCTCTACTGTTAATTCATGGTAATTCATTCTATACATGTAAGAACTCACGGGACGGTGATCGGAAGCCGTGAGTTTGAGTTATTCACTTGTAGCAGACTGTTTTGTGTTGCTATTGGGCTGCGTGTTTTACTACTATTTTGTGGAGTTTTGGAGGTGGAAGGGTGTGGAGGAACACCATATATATGTAGGGTTGTGGGCTGATAGTGATTCGTAACATTTCCGGGTCGTTTGACACGACTACGGTGGTCGTCGTATGTATGATGTAATAAGGTTGTATGTGGACTATTTTGGGAGGCTCAATATGTTTATTATTGATGTTGTTTGGGCTGTATGGTGATTGTTTGGAATGGTGTGAAGTCATATATATAGGGGAGGTGTTGTCCGTTTTAACGTAAAATAGGTTGTGGTCGATACATAATAGTTATGACGCTTAAATGATAACGATAGTATCGTTTCTCTTATTGTAGACTAAGGAGTTGTGACAATTGCATAGCTTGTTATTGGGGAAGTATATACAAGGTATGTGAGGCTATTCCTTTCCTTCTTTTGCACAACTCCGATTGTACATAATGTAATGAACGAGCTTCCAAAGATACTTTACTCTTAGAAGCTAGCAGTACTTACATTGCTTTCCTTCTTATAGAACGATTGATGTTAATGTTGCTTCTCTTATTCTTATGTTATCAATGTTGTTGGTACTTCCTGATTCTTATAAGGTTCGTAATGAAGAGTTGGTCCTAATAACGTGTATAGAGGATACCGACCTTACATCACTCCGAAGATGCCCATAGAGGCGTATGTTTTAAATGTTTATGTATACATACATATGTATCATGCATTTCATGTCAGTAGCCCGCGGAGATACTCAGATGTTCCAGGTTGTATATTCTCTATCCCTGCTTACAATACTGTTCGTATTTATGGTTCCCTACCTTACATACTTAGTACTTTATTCGTACTGACGTCCTTTTGTTTGTGGATGCTGCATGTCGTGTTGCAGGTCCTGATAGACAGGCAGGTGCAGCTCCCCCACCACAGTAGGCTGTCCAGTTCAGCGGTGATTGGCGAGATCCCTTCTCCGGACTTGCCGTGGTCTTGGTATGCATTTCTGTTATAGACATTATGGGTATGTCGGGGCCCTGTTCTGGCTATGTTGCAACACTTATGTTCATTTAGAGGCTCATAGACAACTGTCGACTCATGTATAGTTTGGTATGCCTTGTCGGCTGGTTTTTGTTGTATAGTCTTTCATGCTAGCATGGTAGCTCATACCTTATATCTAGTTTCTTGATTGTCTGGTCATCCCCTCCTATGTATGTTCATGCCGTCATATTTTATTGTTGGTTGTCCATGATCCAGGTCTACCATTTATATTGATCTCGTCATCCCTAAAAGATAATAAAGAAGGTTAGATGAAATGTACGTTGGTGCTCGGCAATTATGGTCGGGTGCTAGTCATGGCCCTCCAGTTTGGGTCGTGACAAACTTGGTATTAGAGCAAGTCTGTCCTAGGGATTGTCTATGAGCCGTGTCTAGTAGAGTCATGATTATGGATGTGTAGAGCGCCACATTTATAATCAGGAGGCTACATGACATCTAGGGTTGCTACCTTCTTCCTGAATCTAGATCGTGCGTATAGTTGAGTCATAAGTGTTAGTCTCTAATATTCACCTTGTTTTCTTTCAGCGATGCCTTCGACTAGGAAGCAATCAATTAGTAGACGGCTTGATACAACTGCGGGAGAGGGTACCAGTCAGGTGCCCCAAGCTAGAGAAAGCCAAAATGATGCTCAGAGTGAGATGCCGTCTCATACCTCATCTACCCCGTCTCCTCCAGAGGATATTAGGAGGCACCCAGCACCTCCAGTTCCTCTATCTGGCACTACAGACCAGGATATGCTGAGTACTTTGCAGTTATTGACTAGCTTGGTAGCTGCTCAGGCTTAGAGGCAGAATACAGGTGCTGCTGAGAAACCAGTTAGTATGAGAGTTCGTGATTTTATTAATTTAGACCCTCCAGTATTTACCGGATCATACCCCAAGGAGGACCTGCAGACTTTTATTGACCAGGTTCATCGTACACTGCGGGTTATACATGTTTGTGATACAGAGGCAGTAGAGTTGGCATCTTATCGGCTACAGGATTTAGCGGTTCTCTGGTATGATAGTTGGGAGAGATCTAGTGGTCCGAACGCTCCTCCAGCTGTGTGGAAGGAATTTTCTGAGGCCTTTCTTCGTCACTACTTGCCAGTTGAGAAACGACGAGCTAGAGCTGATAAGTTCTTGAACATTAGACAAGGTAATATGAATGTGTGAGAGTACAGTATGCAGTTCGATTCTTTAGCAAGGTATGCTCCCCATATGGTGGCCGAGATGAGTGATAGGGTGCATTTGTTCGTGAACGGATTGGGACCACATCTGATAAATGAGTGCACGACAGCCTCCTTGGTGGAGGGCATGGATATTTCCCGTATGCAGGCTTATGCCCAGACCCTAGAGGATCGTAAGTGCCAGCAGAGGGCAGATAGGGAGCAAGATAGGGGCCAGCATAAGAGGGCGAGATTTGCAAGGTATTCTAATGACTTCAGAGGCAGTATCAGGCCCCAGTCTTCGAGGAGTTCGGCACCACCTGTAGCTAGTGCTCCTCCACAGTATCAGAGGCCTCGATATGATCGATTTACGCATTCTGGTCCAGGTCAGAGTTCGCAGGCATCAGGCTCACAACATCATAGTGATACTAGTCAGACGAGACCCACAACACCACGTTGTGATCAGTGCGGCAAGGCCCACTTTGGAATGTACCGTCGAGGTTTTAATGCATGTTATTCTTGCGGACAGCCTCGCCATATGATGCGGGATTGTCCAAATAGGGGAGGTGATGGTATGGCTCAGCCGACTGGATCTGTGTCTGCTTCTTCCTTATCAGTTCGACCTCCAACACATGGTTTTTAGCAGTCGACAGGTCGTGGTAAAGGTAGAGGTGCAGTGTCGAGTTTGAGTGGTGGTCAAAATCGAACCTATGCTCTAGTAGGTCGACAGGATCTTGAGTCGTCTTCAGATGTTGTTGCAGGTATATTATCTATGTTTTCTTATGATGTATATGCGCTGATTGATCCGGGATCTACATTATCATATGTTACACTCTTTGTGGATAATAAGTTTGGCATTGAACCTGAATTGATAAGTAAACCCCTTGCGGTATCTACTCCGATAGGAGATTCTATGATTGCTAGAAGGGTATATAGAGGTTGCACTGTGATGATTTGTAGTCGTCAAACCTCGGCAAATTATTTGAGTTAGAAATGGTTGATTTTGATGTGATAATGGGAATGGACTGGTTGGCCTCATGCTATGCAAATGTTGACTGTCGTATGAAGATGGTTAGGTTTCAATATCCTGGTGAACCCATCATTGAATGGAAAGGGAATATTGCTACACCAAAAGGTAGGTTTATTTCCTATCTTAAGGCAAGGAAAATGATCTTAAAAGGTTACATTTATCATTTCGTTCGCGTTAGGGATGCGGAGGCAAAACCGCCTACTTTACAATCAATCCCCGTGGTCAACGAATTCCCAGATGTTTTCCTAGATGAACTCCCAAGCCTTCCTCCTGAAAGGGAGATTGAGTTTAGCATTGATGTATTGCCTAACACTCAACCGATCTCTATACCTCAATACAGAATGGCCCCGGTAGAGTTGCGAGAGTTGAAGGTGCAGTTGAAGGACTTGCTGGATAAGGGCTTCATTAGACCTAGCACTTCACCTTGGGGTGCACCAGTCCTATTCGTGCGGAAGAAAGACGGGTCGTTACAGATGTGTATCGACTATCGACAGTTGAATAAGTCTACTATAAAGAACAAGTATCCACTTCCAAGAATTGATGACCTATTTGACCAACTCCAGGGTGCCAAGTATTTCTCCAAGATTGATTTACGTTCAGGGTATCATCATGTGAGGGTTAAGGAGAAGGATATTCCAAAGACGGCCTTCCGGACAAGATACGGGCACTTTGAGTTCTTGGTGATGTCGTTCGGGCTAACGAATGCCCCAACAGCTTTTATAGATCTCATAAATACTATATTTAGGCCCTATCTTGATGTGTTCGTGATTGTATTCATTGATGACATTCTAATATATTCTTGTTCGGAGGTGGAACATGCGAGCCACTTGCGGATAGTATTACAGACGCTTCAGGATCGTAAGTTATATGCTAAGCTCTCCAAATGTGATTTTTGCCAGAACTTAGTAGCGTTCCTTGGCCATGTTATATCTGACGAGGGTATTAGTGTCGACACTCAGAAGATCGATGCAGTAAAGAATTGGCCGAGACCTACAACTCCATTAGAAGTCTGCAGCTTCCTAGGGCTAGCAGGATATTATAGGTGGTTTGTGGAAGGGTTTTCCTCACTATCATCACCATTGACTAAGTTAACACAGAAAGCTACCAAGTTCCAGTGGTCTGACATTTGTGAACGTAGTTTTCAGGAGCTCAAGAATCGATTGACATCCGCACCAGTGCTCACTCTTCCTGAAGGAACATAAGGTTATGTGGTATATTGTGATGCCTCAGGTATAGGTTTGGGGTGCGTATTGATGCAGCGTGGGAAGGTGATTGCTTATGCATCAAGACAATTGAACAAGCATGAAAAGAATTACCCAACCCATGATTTGGAATTGGCTGCAGTAATATATGCTTTGAAGTTATGGTGGCACTACTTATATGGTGTCCATGTTGACATCTACACAGATCACAAGAGTTTACAATACATCTTCAAGCAGAAAGAGTTGAATTTGAGGCAGCGTAGGTGGCTTGAATTATTGAATGACTACGATGTCAAGATATTGTATCATCCCGGTAAAGCCAATGTTGTGGCAGATGCTCTCAACCGTAAATCAATGGGAAGCTTAGTACATATTGAGGCAGGTAAATGGGGGTTGACTAAAGAGCTTCATCAGCTAGCCAATATGAGAATCAGATTGTTAGACTCTTATGACGAAGGTGTTACTGTACAGAATACATCAGAATCATCTTTGGTAGCCGAGGTAAAAGCACGAAAATATGAAGATCCTATCTTAGTACGATTAAGAGAGAGCATTCAACAGTGTAAAAGTATGGCTTTTGAGATCGGAAGATATGGGGCACTAAGATACCAGGGTCGATTATGTGTGCCTAATGTGGAAGGGTTGCGAGACAAGATTATGAATGAGATTCATCAATCCCGATATTCCATCCATCCCGGCTCGACAAAGATGTATCATGATGTCAAGGAGCAGTATTGGTGGGATAACATGAAAAAGTCTATTGCAGAATTTGTAGCCCAGTGTCCCAATTGTCAACAAGTAAAGATAGAAATTAGAAACCCGGTGGATTGCTTCAGAATATAGAGATTTCGACCTGGAAATGGGAGGTGATTAATATGGACTTCATTATTGGATTACCTCGCTCTTATCATAAGTTTGACTCCATCTGGGTGATAGTTGATCGACTTACAAAATGTGCCCATTTTTCGCCAGTTAAGACAACTTACATGGCTGAAGATTATGCGAAGTTGTATATCAAGGATATTGTTAGGATTCATGGTGTACCGGTATCTATTATATCAGACCGAGGAGCTCAATTTACAGCTAACTTTTGGAGGTCTTTTCAGAAGGGTTTAGGCACACAAGTGAATCTCAGCACCGCATTTCATCCGCAGACTGACGGACAGGCTGAACGTACCATTTAGACACTGGAAGATATGCTACGAGCATGTGTTCTAGATTTTAAGGGAAATTGGGATGACCATCTTCCACTCATAGAATTCGCCTACAATAATAGCTACCATTCCAGTATTAAAATGGCCCCATACGAGGCACTATATGGGAGAAGATGTAGATCACCAGTTGGATGGTTCGAAGTCGGTGAAACAGAATTATATGGGCCAGATTTGATTCACCAAGCTATTGAGAAGGTGAAAGTGATACAGGAGCGATTGAGGACGGCACAAAGCAGGCAAAAATCTTATTCCGATGTCCGACGTCATGATCTGGAGTTTGAGGTTGGTGATTGGGTTTTCCTAAGGATCTCATCAATGAAGGGTATTATGCGTTTTGGGAAGAAAGGTAAGCTGAGTCTAAGGTATATCGGGCCGTATAAAATTCTTCGACGGATTGGACATGTTGCTTATGAGTTAGAATTGCCATCCGAATTGGAATTTGTCCACCCGGTATTCCATGTATCTATGTTGAGGAAATGTATTGGAGACCCTTCTCGAGTCGTCCCTATCAAAGTTGTACAGGCTACACAGGACCTATCATATGAAGAAGTGCCATTGGCTATATTAGATCGACAAGTCCGCAAGCTGAGAACAAAAGATGTATCTTCCATCAAAGTATTGTGGAGGAACAAGAATATGGAAGAAATAACATGGGAAGCAGAAGAGCAGATGAAGTTTAAATACCCGTACCTATTCCAAAATGAAGATAACAAGGATGCTGGTGGAACACATGATACATTGGAAGGTGAAATGGCTCTATGAGGTAAGCAATAACTTGAGAATACTCTTCCTTAATATAAAATGGCGATATGCAGATAATGTACATGTCCATAATGCTTTGCATACTCTTGTAAGGCCATACGTTGAGTTAACCACTTGCAAGTTTGTCCTCTATTTATGGGAGAAACTTGACCGGAATCCACGATGATTTAAACTCCCCATGAACCCTTACATTCGAGGACAAATGTTCCTAAGGGGGAAGGGTGTTACAACTCATATCCACACGTGTTAGTTCATGCCATATATTAGTTAACATAAATTCAAGAAGGAATTACCTTTGAGATGATAAGAAGTTAATCCTATTGGTCTTAAGTGATACAAGGGTGTATAAGGGTGATTAACAAGTAATAGAAGTTAAACGAATCAAGGATGTGGTAACTCGTATTTTTAGGTAAACCTAGAGGTTCTTAATACACTCAAGGTCATGTATTAAGGTTTTTGAATCATATAATATCCGTATCATAAGTCTTGAAGACAAACGAGTTATGAAACAAAAGTCGACAAACGTTGTCGCAACTTAGGTTCATAATTTTACTTAAATATTAGGTTAAATGTTTCTAAGCTTTTCTCCTAATTTACAAGGAATTACGGGGTGATCTACCCACCAAATTAAAAATCTATGAGTCTGTTTTCCTACTCATTAAACCGTTTGTCAATACGATCTTCGAGTATAGAGATATTCATAATTTTGCAAGCCTGCGCAGATTGGTAGATGACAAGTAGGTGCATCACCTACTAGTAGGTGCATCACCTACTAGTAGGTGCATCACCTACTTGCCAAAATGATAGGACAAAATTAAAAGACCTAAGTCGGACAAGAGAGGACTTTTAAGGGGTTATGAACTCAGTTATTTCATCCATATTTTAGACCCTCAAAACCAAAGTTAACCCCTGCAACTCCTCCCCAAAAATCCCACACAAACCCTAATCGATTTTCCCTCTCTTTCAAGTTCTATTTGAAGGTAAAACCTAGAGTTTGAAGAACCAAGGGAAGGGCTGAGTTATCCAAAAAGTAAGGTAAGTTACTTCCATCTTTCATACATTTTTCTCTGCTGTGAATTCATGGTAATTCATTCTATACATGTAAGAACTCACGGGACGGTGATCGGAAGCCGTGAGTTTGAGTTATTCACTTGTAGCGGACTGTTTTGTATTGCTATTGGGCTGCGTGTTTTACTACTATTTTGTGGATTTTTGGAGGTGGAAGGGTGTGGAGGAACACCATATATATGTAGGGTTTTGGGCTGATAGTGATTCGTAACATTTCCGGGTCGTTTGACACGACTACGGTGGTCGTCGTATGTATGATGTAATAAGGTTGTATGTGGACTATTTTGGGAGGCTCAATATGTTTATTATTGATGTTGTTTGGGCTGTTTTGGTGATTGTTTGGAATGGTGTGAAGTCATATATATAGGGGAGGTGTTGTCCGTTTTAACGTAAAATAGGTTGTGGTCGATACATAATAGTTATGACGCTTAAATGATAACGATAGTATCGTTTCTCTTATTGTAGACTAAGGAGTTGTGACAATTGCATAGCTTGTGATTGGGGCAGTATATACAAGGTATGTGAGGCTATCCCTTTTCTTCTTTTGCACGACTCCGATTGTACATAATGTAATGAACGAGCTTCCAAAGATACTTTACTCTTAGAAGCTAGCAGTACTTACATTGCTTTCCTTCTTATAGAACGATTGATGTTAATGTTGCTTCTCTTATTCTTATGTTATCAATGTTGTTGGTACTTCCTGATTCTTATAAGGTTCGTAATGAAGAGTTGGTCCTAATAACGTGTATAGAGGATACCGACCTTACGTCACTCCGAAAGGTTTAGAATGTGATTCCATGAGTCGAGCATGCATTATATATATGTATCTATTTTACTCTACCGAGCCGCGCTATAGTCGGCCGGGTACGGCACATATTGTGCAACCACTGATCAGTTGGGTTTTACCGAGCTCCACGTGGTCAGTTGGGTTTTACCGAGCTCCACGTGGCTGGGTACGATTCTACCGAGCCTTATGATGACCGAGTACGTTTTTACCGAGCCTATTATGGCTGGGTACGATATGATGATGATGATGCCCATAGAGGCGTATGTTTTAAAAGTTTATGTATACATATATATGTATCATGCATTTCATGTCAGTAGCCCGCAAAGGAACTCAGATGTTCTAGGTTGTATATTCTCTATCCCTGCTTACAATACTGTTAGTATTTATGGTTCCCTACCTTACATACTTAGTACTTTATTCGTACTGACGTCCTTTTGTTTGTGGACGCTGCATGTCGTGCTGAAGGCCCTAATAGACAGGCAGGTGCAGCTCCCCCACCACAGTTGGCTGTCCAGTTCAGCGGTGATTGGCGAGATCCCTTCTCCGGACTTGCCGTGATCTTGGTATGCATTTCTGTTATAGACATTACGGGTATGTCGGGGCCCTGTTCCGGCTATGTTGCAGCACTTATGTTCATTTAGAGGCTCATAGACAACTTCGACTCATGTATAGTTTGGTATGCCTTGTCGGCTGGTTTTTATTGTATAGTCTTTCATGGTAGCGTGGTAGCTCATACCTTATATGTAGTTTCTTGATTGTTTGGTCATCCCCTGCTATGTATGTTCATGTCGTCATATTTTATTGCTGGTTGTCCATGATCCAGGTCTATCATTTATATTGATATCGTTAGCCCAAAAAGATAATAAAGAAGGTTAGATGAAATGTACGTTGGTACTCGGCAAGTATGGTCGGGTGCTAGTCATGGCCCTCCAGTTTGGGTCGTGACATCAAAGAACCTAACAAGCAAACATAGGGTAAAGGTCACATAATCATAGAATGTTCATGAGAAACATACAGACTAGTCGAAAATATTATCAAAAACACACTCAGAAACCCAGGATAGAACTAGGAAATTAGGGTTTTCAACATAATAAATCGGATAAAAGAAAAAACATAAATAACCGTTTAAACATACTAAAAATCATAGATTAATACCAACAATCAGAAGGAAATATGTTTTAAAAAGGGGTTACGAACCGTAGTTCGCAGACGAAGAGTCATTTTGAGAAAATCGGCAAACCCTTAAGGGAAAATAACAAGATAACTCTAGATATACCTAGATCTAAGACAGATCTAAGAGAAAATTGGAAAATCTCAAGAGTTAGGGTTTCAGAGAACCCAGAGAAGATGAGAAAACCTTAAAATGTTAACGGTTTTAGCCGGATAAATCATAGATCTTACTGGAAAAGCCATGGATGGCCGAAAAATGGCGTGAAAGACCATGGATAGGAATTGAACCACTCCAGGTTCACCTGAGGACCTCAAGGTAGTGTCAAACCGGTGTGGGGTGAAGTTGATGGTAGGAGATGATGAGAGGCTATGGTTTCCGGTGAGGGAGGTAGCCGGAGAAGGTGGACAGTGATTAGGGGTTGAGGGTGTCTGAGAGAGAGGATAGGAGGAGAGGATTTAGAGGCGGCACAAATGAGAGAATGGGGTAGGGTTTGGGGGCTCATTTGATTAAAAAAAAAAGTAATAACGTGGACCGTTGATCTGGAAGATCAACGGTCGAGATTCAAAAGGGTAGGTCGGTTCCGGGTTTGGGTATGGGTAAATAGGGTGTGGGTCGGGTTTTTTAATTGTAAAATTGGGCTGGGAATTGGGGTCCGATTTGACTATAATTGAATCCAATTTGGCTATAATTTAAATAGCTAGTTTTTCCCTAATTAATTTATAAAAATAGTAAATAATTTCTGAAAAAATAATTTAAGGTGCTAAAATTATTTAGAATACATAATTAGAAATTTAAAAATATAGGATCTAATTTTTTGCATATAAAACATAATTATATCTTAAAATGGGCTAACATTGCAATTATATGCAATTTAGCTTTAAAGATACTAAATGTAATTGCAAAAATATATAAAAATTACCTTAGCCATATTTTGGCGTAAGACAATAGATGAATTATCAAAAATAATAATTTTGAAAATAATTATTGGGGATTTTATGGATAAAAAGGGAGAAACTAAATCAATTTAAACCCTTCAAATTATGGAAAAAATAATAAAAACCTTGGCAATGCTTATATATTCATATATATGCTATTTTGAAGGTGTTTTTGCATATTTAAAATATATAGGAAAGATTGTGTTTCAACACCATCGCAAACCTGGGATCTTCTGTCGAAGAAGAAGACCTACTCCCCGGAGCTGTTGTCCAATTGCTCAAATCTGTGGTCGAGGAAGGTCACGCGGAGATCAACTCCACCAGCCTAACATAGGACTGGAGAAAAAAATATATTGTCTATTTGAAAGACGGGAAGTTACCCGCAGATCCAATGGAATCGAGGGCCCTGCGAACCAAAGCAGCCCGGTTCTCACTCGACGAAAATGGGGCTTTGTAAAGGAGAACTTTCGACGGCCCCCGGGAGGTATGCTTGGTACCGGGCATCACAGATTATGTGCTCCGAGAAATCCACAAGGGCATCTGCAAAAATCACTCTGGGGCCGATTCCTTAGTCCGAAAGATGATCAGAGCGGGCTAATACTGGGACAACATAGAAAAAGACACCAGGGAATTCGTCAAGAAATGCGACAAATGTCAGAGGTTTGCTCCCATGATCCACCAGCCAGGTGAGCAACTACATTCCGTTTTATCACCATGGCCATTCATAAAATGGGGAATGGACATCGTCGGCCCTTTGCCGACAGTGCCAGGTAAGGCTGGATTCATTCTGTTTATGACTGACTATTTTTCAAAATGGGTGGAAGTGCAGGCCTTCAAAAAAATAAGAGAGAAGGAAGTTATCAATTTTATATAGGAACACATCATATGCTGGTTAGGAATCCCGTCTAAAATAGCATGCGATAATGGGCGGTAGTTCATCGGGAGCAAGGTATCACAGTTCCTTGATGACAACAAAATCAAGAGAATCCTGTCGACACCGTACCACACGTGTGCAAACGGCTAGGCCGAATCTACAAATAAAACCATCATTCATAACTTGAAAAAGAAATTGGAGAGCGCCAAGGGAAAACAGAGAGAGACACTGCTCGAGGTACTGTGGGCATCCTGGAAAATTTAAAAATCGAGCACCGGGAAAACACCTTTCTCTCTAGTATATGGCGCCGAAGCGCTGATACCAGTGGAAGTCGGGGAACCAAGCACCAGATTCCGACATACTAACGAGGGCTCGAACAATGGGGCCATGACAGCGGCCCTCGAGCTACTCGACGAAAGACGGGAAGCTTTGTTGGTCCGGATGGCTGCCCAAAAGCATAAAATCGAAAGGTACTACAATAGAAGGACAAATCTCTAGTATTTCGGGATTGGGGACTTCGGTCATACCCCTCGAAGCTCGAATCCAAAGTCGAGACTCATCCTCTGGGGTCGTCAGATATCGGCTCTGAGGACATCGCATCCCGACAACTATAGCAGGCTACGACAGGCAAGAGGGGAGTTCCCAAGGCACGTGGCTCAAACTAAAAAAGCTGGCCTATTCAGGGACTATTTCAAGAAGTCACGTCCAACCATATTATCTCTACGCCTTCATGGTTAACACGTTTTGTACTATAGCGGATTCCCCTCCTATATAAAGGGGATCCCCACCACTTTGTATCGGATCGGCTGATGTTGCTCCAACTATTTCTCCATGAGATCAATAATATCTCTCTCTCTTTTCTCTCCAACTCGCTTGTTCTGACTGGCTCGAGGCCACTTTGGCATTCACTACTCTCCCATTTGTTCTTCATTTATTGCATGGTAATGGCCATAAAGAGCCTTGTTTAATCATATCTAAACTGTTATCCCATTCCCGATTACCCCCGATAGCTTGAGACTGAGCCATTGTATCGACCCCGAGGTCCTTCATCGACCAGTCCAAAGCTAGGGCAGTAAGCCCCACGTTTTGATCACTGCCTCATTTTAGACTGCATTTCATCGTTAAACTTCATATTCTTAGCATTATCTGCACATACAATTAGCATAAAAATAGATCACGTATTTTTAGAATTTCATTTACAAATTTAATTATTGTTACCATTTTCATGGTAAACAGTTTGGCGCCCACCGTGGGGATAAAAATAATAGTGATTATTTTCTTGCTAGTTCTATCGCAAAAACGCAAGTTATCTTTCACACTTTTTCTTGTCCAAGATCTCTTGATTTCAGGTTGAAATGTCTGGCTCGGTAAACGTGGTTAAGAACGACTACCTAAAAAGCAACAGAGAAATGGACATGACCGTCCTAGAGGCCGGCACACCACCTTATTCAACTCGGATGGAAGGGAAGGTCCTCCAACTTAACATCCACATGATTACTGGGGGAACCACCGCACCCTAAGGGCCCGTGTTCACACGAACGAGAACGTCGGTTACAGAAGAAGGACCGACCTAAGAACGCATACCCAAAGATACCCTCATATTCAGTGAGGAGGAACTCGAGGCTATGATGGAACCCATAACGACATGCTAGTGATCTCGTTCTTCTTAAACAACACCAGAATAAAGCACGTGCTCGTGGATCCAGGCAGCTCGACCAACATAATCAGGTCTGAAGTAGTAGAGTAGCTGGGGCTACTCAATCAAGTTGTTCCCGTCCCTCGAATCCTCCATGGCTTCAATATGATCGGTGAAGTAACGAAAGGAGAGATTACCCTCCCGGTTAACACGTCTAGCGCAATCTAGAATATCGAGTTCCAGGTCATCGATGGTGACATGAGATACACCGCCTTACTCGGCAGGCCTTGGATACACAACATGAGGGCAGTTCCCTCAACCTTGCACCAAGTGAGAATGTTTCCCACGAGTGATGGCATCACGACCATACATGGAGAACAGCAGGCAGCGCAAGAAATGTTTGCGGTCCAACATGAGACGCCAACCCCACATGCCCGATCCCGGACGAGGATAGAAACACACAGGCCCCCGAGGATGAAAAGGAAGATTTCTTCGCCCCTCGAACCTTCGTCGCCCCCGAAGAATCAGATGTGACTAAATCGACAATCGAAGAGTTGAAGCAGACCATTTTAATTGAGCACCTACCGGACCCCCGAACTCAAGACAGGGTTTATTCAATTTCTTAGTAAAAATATCAAATGTTTCGCCTGGTCCCACCTACATATGACAGGAATCCCGATACAAATCACTTCCCACAAGCTAAATGTTGACTCGAAATTCAAACCCGTAAAGAAAAAGAGAAGACCGCAAATCGAGATAAAACATGTCTTCATCAAAGAGGAGGTAGCGAAACTTCTTAAAATTGGATCCATTAGGGAGGTAAAGTACCCTGAATATCTTGCTAACATAGTAGTAGTGCCAAAAAAGGGGAACAATCTAAGAATGTGCGCAGATTATAAAGATTTGAATAAAGCGTGCCCCAAAGATTCCTCCCCGTTGCCTAATATCGATCATCTGATCGATGCTACGGCCGACCACGAGAGCCTCACTTTTCTTGATGCCTACTCGGGGTAAAATCAAATCCAGATGAACCCCGAGGACAGGGAAAAGACCTTGTTCATCATGAAGTATGGTACATATTGCTATAATGTAATGCCCTTCGGGCTGAAAAATGCGAGAGCAACATACTAGCGCTTAGTTAATAAAATGTTCGAGCATCAAGTAGGTAAATCAATGGAGGTATATATTGATTATATGCTAGTCAAATCCCTGCTTGCAGAGGACAATTTGACCCATTTGTAGGAAACTTTCAACATCATCTGAAGCTACAACATGAAGCTCAACCCCGAGAAGTTTGCCTTCGGAGTAGGTTTGGGCAAATTCCTGGGCTTCATGGTTTCAAACAGGGGGATCGAGATCAACCCCGACAAAATAAGAGCCATCGAAGAGATCACGTGGTGAAAAATCTAAAATCCGTCCAACGGATAACGGGGCGGATAGCGACCCTGGCAGATTCATATCAAGATCATCGGACAAAAGCCACCATTTCATCACCCTACTCAAAAGAAAGAGTTGCTTCTAATGGACTTCAGAATGCCAACACGCCCTAGAAGAACTGAAACGGTACCTGACTAGACCGCCTTTTCCGTACACACCCAAGGAGGATGAGACGCTATACCTATACCTAGCCGTGTCCGAAATAGCGGTAAGCGGTGTACTTGTCCAAGAAGATCAAGGTACATAATTTCCTATTTATTATGTAAGCCAAATCTTGGAGGAGGCCGAGACCTGGTATCCCCATCTGGAAAAATTGGCTCTCGCACTAATAAGCACCTCACACAAGCTGAAGCCTTACTTTCAGTGTCACCGTATCTGTGTTCTGTCAACTTATCCCCTACAGAGTGTACTGCACAAACCTGAGTTATCAGATCGATTGGACAAATGGGCCATTGAGTTCGTAGGGTATGATGTCGAGTATCAACCTCGGACAGCCATCAAGTCCCAAATCCTGACGGACTTCACGGCCTATTTCTCACCATCCCTCATGCTCGAGGTAGAGAAGGAACTTTTATTAAAATCAGGCATATCCTCCGGGGTATGGACCCTATTCACAGACGGTGCCACGAACATACAAGGATTCGGGCTCGGCATAGTCCTAAAGCTGCCTGTCGGCAGCATAATTAGACAATCCATAAAAACTACAAAACTATATAACAATGAAGCCGAGTATGAGGCTATGGTTGCAGGCTTAGAACTGGCCAAAAGTTTGGGAGCCGAGACCATCGAGGCAAAGTGTCAATCGCTCCTCGTAGTAAGCCAAGTGAACAGAAGCTACCATAGCGTCCTAACATGGGATTGGAGAAATAAATATATCGTCTAACTGAAAGACATAAAGTTACCCGCAGATCCAAAGGAATCGAGGGCCCTGTGGAATAATGCAGCCCGGTTCTCACTCGATGAAAATGGGGCTCTCTACAGGAGAACTTTCGATGGCCCCCTGGCATATGCTTGGGACTGGCGACACAGATTATGTACTCCGAGAAATCCATGAGGGCATCTGCGGAAATCACTATAGGGTCGATTCCTTAGTCCGAAAGGTGATTAGAGCGGGCTACTACTGAGACAACATGGAAAAACACACCATGGAATTCGTCCAGAAATGCGACAAATGTCAGAGGCTTGCTCCCATGATCCACCAGCCCGGTGAGCAACTACATTATGTTTTATCACCATGCCATTCATGAAATGGGGAATGGACATCGTCGGCCCTTTGCCAATAGCGCCAGGTAAGGCTAGATTCATTATTTTTATCACTGACTACTTTTCAAAATGGGTGGAAGCGCAGGCCTTTGAAAAAATAAGAGAGAAGGAAGTCATAAATTACATATGGGTACACATCATATGTCGGTCCGGAATCCAGTCTGGAATAGCATGTGATAACAGGAGGCAGTTCATCGAGAGGTAGGTAATACAGTTCCTTGAAGACAACAAAATCAAGAGAATCCTGTCGACACCGTACCACTCGTGTGCAAACGGCCAGGCCTAATCTACAAATAAAACAATCATTCAGAACTTGAAAAATAAATTGGAGAGCGCCAATGGAAAATAGAGAGAGACACTACTCGAGGTGCTATGGGCATACCGGACAACTTCAAAATCGAGCACCTGGGAAACACCTTTCTCTCTAGTATATGGCGCCGAAGCGCTGATACCAGTGGAAGTCGGGGAACCAAGCGCCAAACTACGACATACTAACGAGGGATTGAACAATGGTTCCATGATAGCGGCCCTCGAGCTACTCGACGAAAGATAGGAAGCTTCGCTAGTTCGGATGGCTGCCTAGAAGCAGAAAATAGAAAGGTACTACAACAGAAGGACAAATCTCTGGTGATTCAGGATCGGGGACTTGGTCAAAAAGAGCCTGTTTAAATCATATCTTAATTGTTATTCCATTACCGATTACCCCCAATAGCTTGAGATTGAGCGCAGGTATCGACCCCGAGGTCCTCCATCGACCAATCCAAAGCCAGGGCAATAAGCCTTCAAGTTTGGTTATCGCCCTATTTTTAGCTTGCATTTCATCGTTAAACTTCGTATTCTTAGAATCAACTGCTCTAAACAACTAGCTCGAGAATAGATCACGTATTTTTAGAATCCCATTTACAAATTTAATTATTGTTACCATTTTCACGGTAAACAGTTTGGCGCCCACCATGGGGCTAAAAATAATAGTGATTGTTTTCTTGCTAGTTCTATCGGAAAAATGGAAGTTATCTTTCACACTTTTTCTTGTCCAATATCTCTTGAATTCATATCAAAATGTCTGGCTCAGTAAACAGGGTTAAGAATGACTACCTCGAAAGCAACAGAGAAAGGGACATGACCGTCCTAGAGGCCGACACACCACCTTATTCAACCCGGATGGAAGGGAAGGTCCTCCAACTTAACATCCATATGATTACTAGGGGAACCACCGCTCCCCAAGGGCCCATGTTCAAATGAATGAGAATGTCCGTTATAGAAGAAGGACCGACCCAAGAATGCATACCCGAAGATACCCTCATATTCAGCAAGGAGGACCTCGAGGCTATGTTGGAACCACACAACGATGCGATGGTGATCTAGGCAGCTCGGCCAACATAATCAGTTCAGAAGTAGTAGAGCAGTTGGGGCTACTCAATCAAGTCGTTCCCATCCCTCAAATCCTCCACGACTTCAACATGATCTGTGAAGTAACGAAAGGAGAGATTACCCTCCCGGCCAACACGTCTAGCACAATCCAGAATACCGAGTTCTAGGTCATCGGTGGTGACATGAGATACAACGCCTTTCTCGGCAGGCCTTAGATACACAACATGAGGGTAGTGCCCTCAACCTTGCACCAAGGAATAAAGTTTCCCACGAGGCATGGCATCACGACCATACTTGGAGAACAACGGGCAGCGAAAGAAATGTTCGCGGTCCACTATGAGACGCCAACCCCCACATGCCCGGTCTTAGATAAGGAAGGAAGCATGCAGACCCCCAAAGACGACGAGGAAGAGTTCTTCGCCCCCCCCCCCCCCTCCCCCCGAACATTTGTCGCCCCTGAGAAATCGGACAAATGAACAGTCGAAGAACTGGAGAAGACTATTTTGATCAAGCACCTCCCGGATCGCAAGGTATACCTGGGAACGGGGCTGACCCCCGAACTCAAGACAGGGTTTATTTGATTTCTTACTTACAATATCGACTATTTATCCTTGTCCCACCTAGATATGACAGGAATCCCTCCGGAAATAACTTCCCACAGGCTAAACATTGACCCCAAATTCAAACCCGTAAAGAAAAGGAGAAGACCGCAATCTAAGATAAAACATGCCTTCAACAAAGAGGAGTTAGCAAAACTTCTTAAAATCGTATCCATTAGGGCATTAATGTACCCCGAATGGCCTGCAAACGTAGTAGTAGTGCCAAAAAAGGGGACCAACCTAAGAATGTGTGTGGATTATAAAGATTTGAATAAAGCGTGCCCCAAAGTTTCCTCCTTGTTGCCTAATATCGATCATCTGATCGATGCTATGACCGGCCACGAGACCCTCACTTTTCTCGATGCCTACTCGGGGTATAATCAAAACCAGATAAACCTCGAGGATAGGGAAAAGACCTTTTTCATCACAAAGTATGGTACATATTGCTATAACGTAATGCCATTCGGGCTAAAAAATGCGGGAGCAACATACCAGCGCTTAGTTAATAAAATGTTCGAGCATCAAGTAGGCAAATCAATGGAGGTATATATTGGTGACATGCTAGTGAAATCCCTGCGCGCAGAGGACCATTTAACCCATTTGCAGGAAACTTTCAACATCCTCTGAAGCTACAACATGAAGCTCAACCCCGAGAAGTATGTCTTCGGAGAAGTTTTGGGCAAATTCCTGGGCTTCATGGTTTCAAACAGGGGGATCAAGATCAACCCCGACAAAATAAAATCCATCGAAGAGATCATGGTGGTGAACAATGTAAAATCCGTCCAACGGCTAACAGAGCGGATAGTGGCCCTGGGCATATTCATATCAAGATTATCGGACAAAAGCCACCATTTCTTCTCCCTACTCAAAAGAAAGAGTTGCTTTGAATGTACTCCAGAATGCCAACACGCCTTAGAAGAACTAAAACGGTACCTGACTAGCCCGACTTTGCCGCACACACCCAAGGAGGATGAGACGCTATTCCTATCCCTGGTCGTGTCCGAAATACCGGTAAGTAGCGTACTTGTCTGAAATAGCGGTAAGCGGTGTACTTGTCCGAGAAGATCAAGGTACACAATTTCCTATTTATTATGTAAGTTGAACCTTGGGGGATGCCAAAACCTGGTATCCCCATCTAGAAAAGTTGGTTCTCATACTGATAAGCGCCTCGTGCAAGCTGAAGCCTTACTTTCTGTGTCACCGTATCTATGTTCTGTCAACTTATCCCATTTGGAGCGTACTGCACATACCTGAGTTATTAGGATGATTGGCCAAATTGGCCATTGAGCTCGGAGGGTATGATGATAAGTATCAACCTTGGACGGCCATCAAGTCCCAATTCTTGGTGGACTTCGTGGCCGATTTCTCACCATCCCTCATGCCCGAGATAGAAAAAGAACTTTTATTAAAATCAAGCACATCCTCCGGGGTATAGACCCTGTTCACAGACGGTGCCTCGAACATACGAGGATCCCACTCGGTATAGTCCTAAAGCCGCCCGTCGGCAGCATAATCAGACAATCCATAAAAACTGCAAAACTAACTAATAATGGAGCCAAGTATGAGGCTGTGATTGCAGGCATAGAACTGGCCAAAAGTTTGGGAGCCAAGATCATCGAGGCAAAGTGCGATTCGTTCCTCGTAGTAAGCCAAGTGAACGAAAGTTATGAAGCCCGGAAGGACAGGATGCAGAGGTATTTGGACAAAATCCAAATCACGTTACGTCACTTCAAAGAATGGACCTTAGTCTATGTACCCCGAGAATAGAATAGCGAGACCGATGCCCTCAAAAACATGTAATCTTCTGCGGAAGAAGAAGACCTACTCCCTAGAGCTGTCGTCCAATTACTCAAATCTATGGTAGAGGAAGGTCACGCGGAGATCAACCCCACCAGCCTAATATGGGATTGGAGAAATAAATATATTGTGTATCTGAAAGATGGGAAGTTACCCGCAGATCCAATGGAATCAAGGGCCCTACGAACCGAAGCAGCCTAGTTCTCACTCGACGAAAATAGGGCTCTGTATAGGAGAACTTTCGATGGCCCTCTGGCGGTATTCTTGGGACTAGACGACACAGATTATGTGCTCTGAGAAATCCACAAGGGCATCTGCGGAAACCACTCTGGGTCGATTCCTTAGTTCGAAAGGTGATCAGAGCGGGCTACTACTTGGACAGCATGGAAAAAGAAACCAAGGAATTCATCCAAAAATGCGACAAATGTCAGAGGTTTGCTCCCATGATCCACCAGCCCGGCGAGCAACTACATTACGTTTTATCACCATGGCCATTAATGAAATGGGGAATGGACATCGTCGACCGTTTGCTGACAGCTCCAGGTAAGGCTAGATGCATTCTGTTTATGGCTGACTACTTTTCAAAATGGGTGGAAGTGCACGCCTTCAAAAAAATAAGAGAGAAGGAAGACATCATTTTCATATGGGAATACATCATATGTCGACTTGGAATCCCGTCTGAAATAGCATGCTATAACGGGATGCAGTTTATCGGGAGCAAGGTAACACAGTTTGTTGAAGACAACAAAATCAAGAGAATCTTGTCGACACCATACCACCTGTGTGCAAAGCCAGGCCGAATCCACAAATTAAACCATCCTTCAAAACTTGAGAAAGAAATTGGAGAGCGCTAAGGGAAAATGGATAGAGACACTACCCGAGGTGCTGTGGGCATACCGAACAACTTCAAAATCGAGCACCAGGGAAACACCTTTTTCTCTAGTATATGGCACCGAAGCGCTGATACTAGTAGAAGTTGAGGAACCAAGCACCAGATTCTGACATACTAACAAGGGCTCAAACAGTAGGGCCATCACAGTGGCCCTCGAGCTGCTTGACGAAAGACGGGAAGCTTTGCTGGTTCGGATGGCTGCCTAGAAGCAGAAAATCGAAAGTTACTACAACAGAAGGACAAATCTCCGGTATTTCAGGATCGGGGACTTGGTCCTAAGGAAGGTTACTGTCAACACCCGGAACCCTAATGAAGGAAAGCTGGGCCAAAATTGGGAGGGGCCATACCGTATCCTCGTGATAGTTGGCAAAGGATCCTATAAGCTTGGCACAATTGTGGGCGAACAGCTTCCGATAGGGCGTCCGATTGTAAATTCCCACAAATATCCTCAAGCAAACGACGCACTCTTTTCCTACGATCGAGTTTTTTACCCAATACGGGTTTTTTTGTAAGGTTTTTAACGAGGCAAAGTCCACGCGTTTCCCGAGTAATGACAAATAAAGCTCCATTAGGAAATGATGTACCAGACCAAACGGTCCAAGGAGCCGCGCCCGCATGGGCCGAGCTCGCAACAGCAAAACAACATATATTTACGCCAAGCAATAAAGAATATCTTTCAGCATCTCATGCTCCAGAAAAGGAATTTTTAGCATGCTCGTGGCAAGGGTCCCTCCACCAAATACATCCTGAAATACTTGGAGACTTAGCGTCAACAATTTGGCACCCGCATGACCCTAGGGTCAGAACTTCGGTCTCATATGGCCCCAACAAGGTAGTTTCTAAGCTCACGAATATCGGCCTTCGAGCCTAAACAAACTGAATGACTCGGAGACTATTGCCAATTGCCTTACATTAGAAAACCTAAAACTGTAAGACCACGAGCGGGCAAACTCGGTGTAACCAGATCTATTCTACATAGATACAAAAATTTTAAGACCTTAACAGGCATGACAAAAACTATAAGACCTCAACAGGCATGACAAACTGTAAGACCTCAACAGGCATGAAAATTTTGTAAGACCTTACTACAGGCATATAACACAATCCCGAAGTTTAGGCTATACGTCGCATTTGTAAGAAGCCCGAAAGAGTATACCCTTGGTGTAGATGCCTAAACTATCAGTCGGGATCAAAAATGGCTCCGGCCGAACACATATGACTATGGTCAATATGGCTGCTCCAGCCAAATTAACGTGACTCGGGGATGCCCGACTGTCGCTAAAAAAATCGCAAGCCATTACTTCGAATATACTTCGAAAAGAACCGGTTAAAACATGTTTCCCTCAATAGGCAAATGAGCTTCAACCAAGTCAGCTCGAAATCACAAGGCTTCGAGCTACTCCGCCTATGAGCTAAGAACCTTCCGAAGTGCACAAACATCGCCGCTAACAACTTGATATCGAGGTTCTTCCAAAACCGACGACGGGTAAGGCAAAATCATTTCAAAAAGACCTTTACGAGTGGAAAACAAAGCATACAAAAAGCCTACGAGCAAAAGTATAAGAGCCATTGTCACCAGCCAAATGAGCCTCCGGGCCGCCCATTGAAAAGGTCTCAATGACCAAACAGCGTAAGAGCCACTGTCGCTAGGTTGAAAATTGAAAACTTGAGGATTAAAATGAGCTCGAGTCGTAACCTGATTCAGAGACCGGATCCAAAATAGTTAACTACAATATGCCTAAGGGCACCGCATAAATGCCATTGTAGCTAGCCAAATGAGCCTCCGGGCCATACACTTGTAAGGTCACTTCAACCCGAAGCACAAAATGTCATCGTCATCCGCCCATGCGGGCGCAAAAAAGTTTAAGGGACAGTTGAAGCTCCAGTAGCAACACGACTCGGAGACTGAACCCAAAAACAAGCGAAATACAAATGCCCAAGAGCAAGGGATAAGAATCATCATCAACCGGCCATGCAGGCACAAGAGATTAAAGATCGAGTATGCTCGAGATAAAACTCGGCCCAGAGACTCAACACAAAAGGGTTGGGCAAAAGCACAAGGACTCTCACGGAAGTTCACACTTAAGGCCGCATCGACCAGCCGCATGACAACACCCGAGCCGACTTAAACGGGCCACAAAGCAATATTGCGGGTCTAAGGATCTTTCTCCAATCCTTGCTGAATTCAGAGCAAAAAGGGGAACAAGGGAAAACAAAGTCGATTCTCTTTATACATATACCAATATAAAAAGTACTATATACAACCAGGGAGATCGGCAGGAAAAAACAACAAGCAATCCTAATCTACTGCCGAACCGGCAGCCTCAATAACTCCCCAAGGGTTGAACCCAGGCGATTACGAGCTTCCCAACGGCCCCTTCTCAACGACATCCTCTCTACCTAGGAATCCACACCCATTTTTAACACCACTCAATTTGCCTTCCAATGTGCCCTCAGTGTCCTGCCTTCGATAACCCGGTCGGGCACTACCCCCTCAAACGTCCTCTCAATGCAAGAATCTGCAATGATTGCTCCTCCCCTATGCAAATATATAGGCATCTCGGACTTAGCCTTGATCTGAACCAATGCAGCCACCAGCTTGGAGTGGATGCCCTTATACTTGCCACTATCCTCCTTTGCGTACTGGAGATGACGCTTGACCAAGGTAACTCTCCCCCTAAGGCTGTCCCTCTCGGAAGCCACCTCGCTCACATGCCTACTATGCTCGGGGACTTCAGAATCTCTGGCCTGAAGCTCCCCTCTCAGCAGGGAGTTCTCCTTCTCAAACTGCACAAAGCATGTACTGAGGAGTTAAAAGCAATGGAATCTCACAAGGGATCGAGTGGCAGTAAAAACAGGGGATGAATAACCTACTCGGTAAAATAGGCTTTCTCGTATTCGCGACGGCTCACCTCATCCTGATACTAGGTGAGAGCCTAGTCATAAAGCACTTTGGCCTGAAACCATATAAAAAGTTTCGAAGAATAAAGGTCGAAGCAACCCAAAGCGGCAGACAAGGCTAGCAAAAGTTACTCGCCCACAATGTCTACCCTTCTCACCAAAAATGAACAAAGCATCGACCTCAAAACTACCCTCAAGAATGATCACATGCCTCTCGAGTGCATCTCCTCCTTTGATCAGTGCTCCTGCCGTAGAAGGCTCTTTGAGAGGCCCATCTAGCACTTCGTAAGATGGAAGGATCTCCCCCTGAGGAGAATCAACAACAATCAACGGGCTAACGGGGTCAGCCAAAGTCTCCATCCCTTGTTCACCCTGGGTACCAGATCTAGGCCCCTCCGAACTACCTGCCAAGGGCGTTCCAGCTCGAGAAAAACTCTGGCCACCTGCTAATTCGGGGGCAGTGCTCGACACCCCATCCATTGCCTCACCACCATAAAGATGGGCCACGCCAGCATTAGACTCATGTCCGAAAGCATCCATCCCCCGACTAGAGGATCAATCGAGCTCAAATTCTCTTTGGCAGGTGTTGAGAAGCTACTTTATCCCTCACCTTCAGCACAAGAATTTCCCGCTGCCCTGGAGATCAGAACCATTGGGTAAACCATGGAGTCCTCCACCTTGAACCTCTTGGGCTCTAGTGGCCCATCGTGTAGACTCTCCTACCTTTCCTTCTCCTCGCCAAGCACCAGAACGTCTCCTCTAATGGACGGTGCCTCCCTTATCAGTGGGATTTCTCCCAGACCTACATAGATGCAAAGGTTAAATGCTCATAATGAAAAATGCTACTAACAGCAAACTATATCAAAATGTTCAGACACATCGAGGCTCAACATGGTCTTTGGCTTCCCACCAAGCTTGAGATAAATCTCCCCATGCTCAATCGATATACGGGCAGACTGAGTATAAACAACCAACCAAACCTTGGATATCCGACACTGCCCCGGGGGTAAATCACTGTGGCTGAAAAAACAAGAAAAGTAGAGTTAGACGCATAGAGAAAAATCGCCATGAAAGGGCAAAGACACCACGTTTACTTACGCCCAGCGTTCCACTTCTCAGGGAACATCATCTTTTTCACTGGGATCAGGTCAGATGTCCTCACCCAGACGAATCGGCTTAACCATTCGTCACCCCCGAACTCCTCGATATAGGCAAAAGGGATCTCGAGTCTCGACAATGAAGCTTTATTAAGCCCACGCGAAGAAGACGGGGACTATACATCCAGATCATATGGTTCAGGGTAAAATGTATTCCCTCTATCATGCTCAAGTAATGCCTAATCCTACGAACCACATGCTAGAATGAAGGATGAACTTGACCTAGAGTTACCTGATAACACTGGCAGAAGTCGAGAATCACAGCATCGATTGCGGGCGAAGATGGTCCCACCGGCCCCAAGGTGAATGGGTAGGTATATACGCTTAGAAAGACGGCTTTATAAGCCGTAATATCTTCCTCCCAAGCAAGAATCTCCAAGAGCACAGTATCTCCCCAGTAACAGTTGGCCCTCACTCTTTCAATGTCCATTATAGAGCTGATATACCGAGTTACACACTCGTGGCGCCCTAATCTCGAGGAAGGTCTCTCGACCCTAAAATCGGAGGTCATCACAAAGGATCCTGGGACGCACTCCTCGACACGAGGGGGAGTAGCCATTTCGCCTTGAGAGAAAAATGAAGGAGATGAGCCCGCAACCTCCTGGGAAGTAGAAGTGGAAATATTTGCCATCCTTGACAAAATCTGAGGGAATAAGAAAAAGGGGGGTTTTGTTCTTGAAAAAGAGCAAGAAAGAGGGAAAAACAGACCTTGCTAAGGGTTTTTTGGCACAAGATGGAATCTAGAAAGGATGAGGTGAGTATTTATAAAAGCGCCATGAATACATTGAAGGAACAGTGCGCATAGTGCACCTTGACTCATCTTCGAGGGTCGTACCCCTCGAAGGGTCGTCTCGCAGTCATACCCCTCGAAGCTCGAAGCCAAGGTCAAGACTCATCCTTAGGGGTCGTCAGATATCGGCCCAAAGGACATCATATCATGATAGCTATAGCGAGCTACGGCAGGTAGGAAGGGAGTTCCCAAGGCACACGGCTAACTTTGACAAAGCTGGCCTATTCGGGGCCTATTTCAAGAAGTCATGTCCATCCATTCAATCTCCATGCCTTCACGATTAACATGTTTTGTACTATAGTGGATTACCCTCCTATATAAAGGGGATCCCCACCACTTTGTATCGGATCGGCTGATGTTGCTCCAACAATTTCTCCTCAAGATCAATATTATCTCTCTCTCTCTCTTCTCTCCAACTCGCTTGTTCTTAGTGGCTCGAGGCCACTTTGGCATTCACTACTCTCCCATTTGTTCTTCATTTATTGCTTAGTATTGGCCATAAAGAGCCTTGTTTAATCATATCTTAACTGTTATCCCATTCCCGATTACCACTGATAGCTCCAGATCGAGCCCAGGTATCGACCCCGAGGTCCTCCATCGACCAGTCCAAAGCCAGGGCAGTAATCCCCTCGGTTTGATCACTGCCTCATTTTAGCTAGCATTTCATCATTAAACTTTATATTCTTAGCACTATCTGCTCATACAAATAGCATAAAAATAGATCACGTATTCTTAGGGATGCTACATTTCATGCCCGCAGGTCTCGATAGACAGGTCGAGGGCCCTCCAAGTAGGCTTTCAGCTCAGCGAAAGACATTGGTGCGCTCCATTTGCTTCGGAGTTTGTTGTTTGGTTAGTATGATTTAGACGTGTATTCTTTGGTATGACGGGGCTCTGTCCCGACCTTTATGAAAATTGTGTATTCTTTGAGGCTTGTAGACAGATGTCATGTACGTAAAAGACTATATGGCCTTATCGGCCTATGTAAACTATACGAGTGGTTTTTTGGTCTTATAGGCATGTATGTCTTATGTATAATTTGGTATCACATGTTGTATTCTACTTATCACACGGTAGCCTTACGGCTCAGTTATCTATGATAGTATGACATGAAAAGATATGTTATGGTCGTACTCGGTTGAGTAAGGTACCAGGTACCCGTCGCGGCCCATCAGTTTGGGTCATGATAAAAGTGGTATCAGAGTAGTTCTGTCCTAGAGAGTCTACAAGCCGTGTCTAGTAGAGTTTTGTTTATGGGTGTGTCGTGCACCACACTTATAAGCAGTAGGCTACAGGGCATTTAGGACTGTTACTCATTTTTCGAAATATATAAGCAGTCTGAGTTACCCTCAACAGTAACAGAGGTATGTATAATTGGCCCCACCCATCTTAGTTATACCATATTGGGAGCTAACGGATATAGCTTATGAGAAGGACGAGTTACCAGGATCAGACTGGGGATATAGTAACCCAAAATAGTGGATGGATTGGCAGAGTTAGTTGACATTTCTGAAGTATAGTGCAAAAGTGGTAATAGATCTCCTTGTGAGACACCCAAATGGAACACTCTAAAATAGTACAGCTTGATATGAGTGTTACAAAGATAGGCACTGAAAGCCTGGAAGGGGATAAATATTACCTTAGTGTGGCTCCCATACCTAGTGGAGCGAAAACGTTAAGCAAACCAAATAGCCAATTAATAAAGCAAGGGGAGCAAAAAGTAATCGAATGTCTTGTCAAAGTTTTCAAAAGAAAGAGATAAACATAAATATTAGCAGGGAAATAAGAAGAGAGATAGGAAGCATTATGAGTAAGACGTGATACAATGATGGCAATGGTAGATCAAAAGATGTCATTATTACTGAGTCTATAGTCAAGTGAAGGAAACGTGAGAGGTGACAGACCTTGAGGCAACAAAAGAATAGATCATAAAGTCACATCTTCATTTCGAGAAATAAGTTTGCAATTCTAACGCGATTACCAAAAGGAAAATTTAGACCCCAGACTAATAGAAACCAGTATGGATTGGTGAACAAATAACCTAAACAATAATTAGGGACGGGGTGATTTAATAATAGTCGGCATCATGAGAATTTCAGATTTCATTCCAGCAATAATAGGATGGACAACAAAAGAAGATTTATGATAAATTCAGAGAATGGTCATTCAAGCAGATGCTTCCCTAAAGCAAGCAATGTGAGCAAGGTTAAGTTTAAAGAAATGTGTATGCTAGTTACACCAAGTATCATCCTCGTAAGTAAAGAATTTTGTTATATTTGGTACAGAAGGATTACCACAAGACGAGTAAATGTCATCGATGATATGAAAAGTTGCCAAAGATTAAGAGGTAAAATACCTATAGGTAGATCATCATAGTGCTAAATCTCAGTACTCCCCTAAAGGGGGAAATATGGAGTGATGTGACATTAAGTCAGAATTAAGAGGTTCTAGTAGTTACGGAAGGGTAAAGGAAGAATGCAAAAAAAATTAATGAAAAAGGGATGAGATTGCACTTATTCTAAGCATACAGATATGTTATGATTCCACGACGTTATGTAAGCACGAAGACAAGAAAAGGAAGTAAGGGTTCCTGCCTGGGATGTTATTGTTAGATAAGGAACCAGTACGTGAGGTAAGTTAAGACAAGGAAATAATCCAAGAAAGATTACGCGGAATATGGATATGAAAATGGACCGACGAATAGTAAGTAGTTGATTCCAGAAAAGCCTAGTCATGACTAGACAAGAAATTACAGACAAATCAGCATATCATGCAAGATAAATGTAGTAAGCCCCCCAACATGGAGGATTCAACCTCGCAGTAATGTATTATAAACTTGAGATATATTCAAATAGGAGTTGAGGTAGTTAAATGTTCTGTAAGAGTGTTATGGGGATAAAAGAAAGTACTTGTTTATCGCGAAAATGGTAATAACAATTAGATTTGATTTAGTGGTTCTAAAAATACGTGATTTATTTTTATGCTAGTTGTTAAGCAGTTGATACTATGTAAAAGACGTAGATCCAAGATAAGAGCTTAAAAACGAGACATTAACCAAACCAAATCGCTACCGATCGGGGCCCCGAGCTTGCCTATTCGAGGGCCTCCGGGTCGAGTCTGAAGCTCGACTGGGAGCTATCGAGGGTGGCTGATGGAAACTAACAGCTGTAAATATGAGCACAATAAATGAAGTAATGAGATCAAGATAATATGTTAGAGAGCATAGAGAATGTTCTAGTATATTTAGTATGGAGCAACATATGTTTACATAATGACAAGGATCCCCTTTATATAAGGGGGTGATTCCTAACATAGTACAAAATGCATTAATTACAAAGATATGGGGGTGGGACAGCTAGTTGACACCATGATTTGGGTCTGAACATAGCTCACTAGTATTTGTCAGTCCTAGTTGTGCGCCTTGGAAATTCCCCACTTTTCCATCCTAGTCGTTGGTCTGCTTCACCCCGAGGTCGAGCGTCGATATCCCTCGAGGGTGAACCTCCACCCTAGTCTCAAACCTTGTGAAATAAGACTTAATAGGCATCATAATGACGGAAAATTGGACCCTACGATTTTACCTTATACTGATAGTCCCCGTGTTTCTTAGAATGAAAGTGATAAGAAATGATCTTGAATTCCTGCCCCTCTAGTATTTCCCTAATGACGACAGTCATAAGGTGCCAAAAGTCATCGCATACACAGCCCTTAAAAGCCTTTTCATTGATTATGGCGGTTGGTTGTCCCTCGACATCCTTTAGCGTGGGTGTGGGGACTCTATAAATACTTCTCTGCTCGTTCTTTAAAACTCACTGCACCACCAAGCCCCCAAAAAAGTTCCTTCTACATTTACTTTTGTTCTTTCTTCGAAATGCAACTTCCCTTTCTCTTCTGGAATCTTTTAGGAATGGCAAAAACTTCCGCCTCTACTTCTCAGAAGAGCGTGACCTCCTCCTCTTCACTTCTATCTAAAGGTAAAGCGGCAATGCCTCCTCGTGCTAAGGAATGCATTCCAGAATTTTTTGCAACGGCTTCCGATTTCAATGTAGAGAGACCTCGAAGCCTGGGTGACATAAGCTTGTTTCTCAGTAAATTAGCTCGGTATCAGACGTCGAAAGGGTAAGGACTGATTGCTGCGGGGGGGGGGGGGGGACGCAGTGCTTGTTGATATCCCTACTCGGGAAGATGATATAACTACATACAAAGCCGATTTCCTCAGTGTGTATACTTACCCATTTACCCTTGGGCCGGTGGGGCCATCCTTGCCTCCGATAGACCCCGTGATTCTCGACTTCTGCCAACGGTATCAAGTGACCCTCGGCCAAATTCACCCTTCATTCTGGCGCACTGTCTACATGATCAGGTACTATGTGAACACGATTGATGAGATGCCCTTCACCCTTGATCACCTGATCACCTGATCAGGATGTATAGCCTCCGTCCCTTACTTGGGGGTCTGATTAAGCTCCACCGCCCATCTCCGAGGGACCTCTTTGCTTGTATAGATGAAGTTGCGAATGTAGAGTAGATGAGCACTTTGTCCGAGTAAGGATTTCGGACTAGTTCCCGATGGAAAGGATGTCGTTCCCCGAAAGGTGGAATATGGAATGTAAGTAGATACACTATTTATCATTTCCTTGATTCTTCTTAGGTACATCTTTCTATGCAATTAATTTTCTCCGCTGATGCAGCTGTGGGAATTTATCCTACCGCGGTCACGGACCTCTCAGGTTGGGTCGGTCGGCTGAACACAATTTACCCATATGCCGAGTGAGAGTGGTGTGACCTGTCTCGAGCTCTATGGGAAGCTAAGGACCATGGTGAACTTTCGCCCATGTTGTAATCGTACCTTTCAACCTGAATCGCTACTGACAGCGCTCTCACTCCCTGTGCTTACCTCTTTCATTTGTGTAGGTCTGGGGGAGATCCCCTTGATAAAGGGAACATCTCTTGGTGAAAAGGGTACTTTGGGACCCGTTGAAAGGAAGAAAAGACAAAGGGAACCGTTGAATAAACCTTCGGAATCCAAGAAAATCAAGGTGGAAGAAAAAGCATTTAGTTCTCCAAATAAATGCACAGAACATGTAGGTGTCTGTTTGGGTTTCAGGGAAACCCGATGGACTTTGGACAAGGATATCTTAATGAGTCATTATGTGGACAACATAACTGATTTCGGCTAGGTTTGACCATGATGCATGCACAATTAAACAGAGTAAGGTTTCTGTCGGGGTATTAGACAGGCACCCTTAAGCGGACAACTCAAGAGGGAAAGGCACGGAACCGTCGACTGCACCGCTGATCGACTGGTTTTACCGCTAATACGCCTTTGCCAAATTTAAAGGGTGATAATATTGGAAGAGCGCAACCACTCATTATAAGCGTTGCTATGGTATTTGTTTGGCACGAGTGGAATATGATGTTGAAGATGCAGTTTACAAGAATGAAACAAATTGACATGTATTTTCACGTTCATAAGATAAATGATTATAATAACTGCAGTAATTACAACAGTATCAAAATAAAGCAGTAAAGGAAAGCAGCTAAAGGAAAGAAAAGTCATGAAGAGCCAAGTCAGTTTCGTAGTGAAAGAATAAAAGACAGTAAATAAAGCAATTAATGAGATAGTAAAGTCACAAACAACATGCAATGGCAAAACACATGGAAGTACCACTCATAACAAGGATAATAACCGGGGGTCCCTTAGTATCATAAATATATATGCCAGGGATCTCTTGGTATCCTCTATGTATACAAGGGATCTCTTGGTATCCTCAATATATGCCAGGGATCTCTTTGTATCCCGAGGATCTCTTGGTATCCTCAATATACTTGCTAGGGATCTCTTGGTATCTCGCACCTCAGTTCAAATCATAAATACGTATAGGGGATCACCCGGGATGCCATCCCGTAGTCCCAAAGTAAAACACATAGCAACAACACAAGAATACTCAATTATGCTCAATTTCGCACTAAGTAAATAGGTAATTCTAGCCTAACATACTTCACGTAATGCAGTTAAGGCAGTTTAAGCAAATAGGCAATTAAGTCAACTAAACATGCTTTTCTAAACTAACAACAGGCTAAGTTTGCAAGTAGAATGAAACAGGAAAAAAGAACTCAATTGAAATACTTAAAGAAAGCCGGATTTTCAACAATTAGCTCAAGTACGCACTCGTCACCTCACGTACAAGGCATTTCAATTATCAAATATACCATATCCTAAGGGGAAAGTCCACCACACAAGGTTAGACAAGCCACTTACCTCAAAGTGGCTCAAATCAACCCAAAACCACGCTCTTGCCACGTGTACTCGACTCCAAATGGCCCAAATCTATTCAATTTAATTGCATAATGTAAATATAACTTCAAGTAACTGATTCTACAATTAAATTATAAGCTAATACGCGAAATTAGGTAAAATGACCAAGACGCCCCTCAGGCCCACATCTCGGAATCGGGTAAAATTTATATTTTTAGAATCCTCAAACTCTCACGAGTTCATTCATACCAAAATTATTCAATTCCAAGGTCAAATTTTTAATCAAAAGTCAAATTTTAGGTCTAAGAACTTTCTTCCAACTTTTCCCCAATTTTCATCTCCAATTCGAAATTAAATGATGAAACTAGCTATAGATTGATGGAATATAACTAGAAATGGTTAAAGAATTTTTACCCAATGATCTCCTCTTCAGTTTCCTTTCAAAATCTCCCTCTCCCGAGCTCCAAATCGTATTTCCAAATTTTAAAACTAAACCCTCAAAATTTCATATTTCTGCCCAGCTATTTCCGCATCTACGGTCCTGGGACCGCTTCCGCAGTACCGCTTTTGCAGAACAATGGTCGCATCTGCGACTTCTCACTTAAACCTTGATTTTGGCATCTGCGGCTACCCTTTCGTAGATGTGGGGCCACTTCTGTGCTTAAGAGCCCGCTTCTACGGCCCCTGCTGCCTTTCCTCCTTTTTCTGCCTCTACGGTTACTCTGCCACTTCTGCAGCTCCGTACATGTGGAACCCAAACCATAGGTGCAGTTATGGCAGGAACCAGCTGAAGCTGCAACTCCAAAACTCCAAAAATCCTTCCGTCAACCACCCGAATTCATCCTGACGCCCCCGGAACCTCAGCCAAACCTACCAACATATC
This sequence comes from Nicotiana tabacum, assembly GCF_000715075.1. NCBI lineage: Eukaryota > Viridiplantae > Streptophyta > Magnoliopsida > Solanales > Solanaceae > Nicotiana > Nicotiana tabacum. Next base: position 84,934,756 of record NC_134080.1, read on the forward strand.
CCATAACTTCATTCAAACTTGTTACAACCTTCAGAACGCACAAAACAACATCACAACACCTATTTTTCATCAGATTCAAGCCTAAGAATCCCAAAAACTCTAAAAATACGCTTTCGATCAAAAAGTCTATCAAACCTCATCCGAATGACCTGAAATTTTGCACACACGTCACATTCAACCCTACGGAGCTACTCTAACTTTCAGAATTCCATTCCGACCCTCGGATCAAAATCTCACTATCGGACCGAAAACTTCAAAAATTCGACTTTCAGTATTTCAAGCCTAAATTAACTACGGACCTCCAAAACACAATCCGATCATGCCCCAACTGAGACCTGATCATGAATTGGGGCGGCTGGTGGATTTGCTGGTGTTGCCCTAGTTGTTGTGCGGGCTACACCCCTACCCCTACCATGGCATCGACCACGTCCTTGGATTTTAGTGGCCCCAACTGGCGGTAATGGTGGTTGTCCATCTCGTCCGGTAGCACGTGTCCTCACAATTCGTGAGAGTATAGAATAACAGAAGTTTAGTTGCTAGAATCAACAGATTCTCACAACAGGAATTCAAGAATATGAAATTTTTCCTAACAGTCTGCCGCCTCTCGAAAATAATACAGACGTCTATGTACCTATCCGTAAGAGTCTACTAAACCTGCTCAAGACTCGTGAGACCTATGTAGCATAGGCTCTGATACCAACTTTTCACGACCCTAAAACCGAACCGGTCATAATGGTGCCTATGATGAAACTAGGCCAACTGACTCAAATCCCAAATCAAACTATTAATTCATAAAAGACAGTTTTAAGTTATTAATTGACAATATCTCATAACAGGAGTCTAAATAAGCAGTGCGAAAAAATAACACAAGCCCGACATTGGAGTGTCACAAGTCACGGGCAACTACGAGGTCTAACTAAGTAAATAAGGCTATCATAGTTTGGAAAATACAGATAATAAGAACAGTTTAAGTAAGGTAAGAGGGTTGCGAACGCCAAGCAGCTACCTTGCTAACTTCGATGACCTGCTGGAAGAACGATCAGCGCTAGATATCGTGACCCGCAACTCCTAGATCTACACACAAGGTGCAGAGAATAATATGAATACGCCAACTCAGTAAGTAATAAAAGTTAATGAAAGTTGAGCAGTAAGAAAATAGATAATTCCACGTCATAGCACTACAACAAAACAATATGCTTCAAAAACAGTACATAAGTCAATTATCTTATAAAAACTCAGTTTCAGTAAAAGCTTTTCAAAAACATCTCTCAATATTTTCCAAACGAGTGATGAAACAGTAAGTATAAAACAATGAAAACATAAACAGCCCCTAGGGCAAGACATGCATTATAAACCACCCCTCAGGCAAGACATGTATCATAAACCACCCCTCGGGCATAACATCAGTCAGAACCAGACCCTCGGGCTACCCCACAATCACTCATAATCGGCCCCTCAGGCCACAACATAAATCAATATCATCCCCTCGGGCAATATCCAATCACTCACACTAGATAACCGCGCTCACAGGGGGTGTACAGACTTTGGAGGGGCTCCTACAGCCCAAGCGCTATCACAAGGCTTCTCGTGGCATAATAAATAAGTCCCCTAGCCTCTCATATATTACAAAGTAGTACAACCTGCTGCGAAGGGCAGACTGATCCCATGATATCATCACAACATACGCCCTCAGCCTTACTTAGTCAGAAACCTATCAAGCCACTCGGGCTAACAGTAAAACAAGGTACTCAGCATAAAATATCATTTATGCATTAAATCAGAATAAATAAGACTGAGTTATGAAATCAGTAAAACATAGTGCATCTGAGCACAATTATTAAATCAAAACAGTGAGGAATTTCATTAAATAAATCCCATGAGGGTCCAAACAGTTGGCATGAGGCCCAAATACGACATTCAGACCAAAACATAGTAATACTTTCTAACATACGGTAATATCAAGTAGTTTCAGTCAAATCTGCAACTTAATAGTTGCTACGGGACGGACCAAGTAACAATCCCCAATGGTGCACGCCCCTCACGCTCGTCGTCTAGCATGTGTGTCTCCTCAAAATTGTACAACGATGTGAAATCCAGGGATTCATACCATCAGGACAACATTTAAAATCATTACTTACCTTAAACCAGACCAAACTCTAACCCTCGATGCCTTTGCCTCTTGATGTGGCCTCCAAATGCTCCAAATCTAACCAAAATAAGTATCACATCATTAATACACGCCTAAAGGAATAAAGCTGAAGCGAAAATAATAAAATTAACTAAAAAATCCAAAAATTGGCCAAACTCGACTCACTGGCCACGTCTCAGAATTTGACAGAAATAACATCACTAGAATCCTTATCCTTCCACTAGTCTATACATACAAAAAATATCAAAATCGGACATCAAATGGTACCTCAACTTCCCAATTTAAACTCTCCAAGCCCTAATTTCCCTATTTTTCAACCCTAATATCTTCAATTTCCATGTTTAATCAACTGAATTTCACCATAGATATGAGTATGAAGTTCAAAAAAATACCTTAACAAGTTCCCCCTTGAATCCCTCTTCTAAACCTTCCAAGTGCTCCAATCCTGTCTCTAAAATGGTGGAAATGGGAAAAAATTTGCGAAGGGTTAATTTATACCCTCTACCCAGGAATTTCCGCACCTGTGGCCTATATCACGCTCCTGCAGACCGCATCTGTGGTCAAAATAACCGCACCTACGGTCTTCACTTAAGTTACCAGCTTCCGTACCTACGCCATAGGCCTCGCACCTACGGGCTCGCATGTGCGGTCAATCTCTCCGCTCGTGCGACAAACTCCGCTCCTGTGATTGCTTCTCGCACCTGCGATCATCGCATTTGCGGTCACCACTCCGCAGGTGAGGAAACAATAGAAGCAGCAAAATCTACAACTCCAACTCATCTCCAAACCTTCCGTGAAACACCCAAATCCATCCTATGGCCCTCGGGACCTCAACTAAATACGCCAACAAGTCACAACCACTATTCAAATATGTTCCAAACTTCGGATCACTCAAAACGACCTCAACACATCAAATCACCCTCGGATTCAAGCCTAAGGATTCCAAAACTTCCGAATTCTGCAAACAATGAAAAAACCTATCAAACCTCATCCGAATGACCTAAGATTTTTCACACACGTCAAAATTGACACAACAAACCATCTCAATCTGTCGAGCTGTGTCAACAATCTCATCAAATCTAGAACCAAATACTCTCTCTCTAATCATAAGCAACTGAAGCTGAAATCCGAGGCCATCTATAAACCTCCTAATCCTCTCTCGGTCTGTAGAAACCAACCAGAATGCGTGACAAACCAACTCGGAGAACCGCATCTCATATTGTATAACAGACCTATCACTCTGATGAAGCTAATCAAACTGCCTGTACAGCTCCTCTCAATGAGACTCAGGTACAAACTTCTCTAGGAAGAGAATGGAGAACTACTGCCAAGAAAGGGACGTTGTGCCAATCGGCCTACGCCTCTCGTAAGCCGCCCACCAACTAATTGTATCCCTGGAGAACTAGAAAGTAATGAATGAGACCCCATTGGTCTCCAAAATACCTGTTGTCCGAAGCATCCTCTGACACTTATCCAAGAAACCCTATGCATCCTCACCCTAAGTACCACTAAATGACGAAGACTGAAGTCTACCTAACCTCTCCAATCAGCGCTGCCGCCTAAGGAATAACAGGAGCTACATAGTCCCGAGCATCTGCAACTGGCTGGGCTGGAGGTGCCCCCGGTGTCTGAATTCCCTGCACGACCTGCTCAGGTGTGCGAGTGACGGGAGTCCGAGTACCTCCCCTGGCCTGAGAAGTAGTTGCGCTGTAGTAACTGAGACCGCCTGAGCCAGTACAGTGCACACTAATAGAATCTGGGCCAGGGCCTCCTAAAGGCCTGGGATAATAATAGGCACAGCCGGAGACTGAGCTGGTACTGTTGGAGCATCTGCAACTGAGACCTAATCATGAATTGGGGCGGCTGGTGGATTTGCAGGTGTTGTCTTAGCTACTGTGCGGGCTACACCCCTACCCCTACCACGGCCTCTACCGTGTCCTCGGCCCCTAGTGGCCCCAACTAGCGGTAATGGTTGTCATCCTCTCTTTCGGTAGCACGTGTCCTCACTATCTGTGAGAGAATAGAATAACAAAAATTTAGTTGCTAGAATCAATAGATTGGCATGACAGGAATTCAAGAATATGATGTTTATTCTAAAGGTTTGGAGCCTCTCGAAGATAAGTACAGAAGTCTCCGTACCTATCCGCAAGACTCTACTAAACCCGCTCATGACTCATGAGACCTATGTAACCTAGGCTCTAATACCAACTGGTCACGACCCTAAAACCGAACCGGTCATAATGGCGTCTATCGTGAAACTAGGTAAGCCGACACAAATCCCAAATCAAACTATTAATGCATAAAATACAATTTTAAGATATTAATTGACAATATCTAATAACAGGGATCTAAATAACCAGTGCCAAAAAATAACACAAACCCGACATCGGGGTGTCACAATTCATGAGCAACTACAAGGTTTGTGTAAGTACAATAAGGCTATCATAGTTCGGAAAATAAAGATACTAAGAACAGTCTGAGTAAGGTAAGAAGGAGAAGTGCAGGGCTGCGAACGCCAAGTAGCTACCTTGCCAACTCCGAAGACCTACTGGAAGAACGATCAGCGCTAGCTATCATGACCCGCAACTCCTAGATCTACACACAAGGTGGAGGGAGTAATGTGAGTACACCAACTCAGTAAGTAATGAAAGTAAATGAAAGCTAAGTAGTAAGAAGACAGATAATTCCACGTCATAGCACTACATCAAAATAATATGTTTCCAAATCAGTACATAAATCAATTATCTCATGAAAACTCAGTTTCAGTAAAAACCTATCAAAAACATCTTTCAATAGTTTCCAAACCACTGATGAAACAGTGAGTCTAAAATAATGAAAACATAAACATCCCCTCGGGCAAGACATGTATCATAAACCACCCCTCGGGAAAGACAAGTATCATAAATCACCCTTCGGGCATAACATCAGTCAGAACCAGACCGTGAGGCTACCTCACAATCACTCATAATCGACCCCTTGGGCCACAACATAAATCAAGATCAGCCCCTCGAGCAATATCATATCACTCAGACTAGGTACCCGCGCTCACTAGGGGTGTACAGACTTTGGAGGGGCTCCTACAGCCCAAGCGCTATCACAAGCCATCTCCTGTCATAATAATAAGGCCCCCAGCCTCTCATATATTACAAAATAGTACAACCTGCTACGATGGGAAGCCCGATCCCATGATATCATCACAACATAGGCCCTCGACCTTACTCAGTCAGAAACCTCTCAAGCCACTCGGGCTAACATTAAAACAAGGTACTCAGCAGAAAATATCATTTATGCATCAAATCAGAATAAATAAGACTGAGTTATAAAATTAGTAAAACATAGTGCGACTGAGTACAATTATTAAATCAAAACAGTGAGGAATTTTAGTAAAGAAATCCCCTGAGGGTCCAAACAGTTAGCACAAGGCCCAAATATGGCATTCAGCCCAAAACATAGTAATACTTTCTAACAAACGGTAATATCAAGTAGTTTCAACCAAATCTGCAACTTAGTAGTTGCTACGGGACGGACCAAGTAACAATCCCCAATAGTGCACGACCCTCACGCTCATCATCTAGCATGTGCGTCACCTCAAAATAGTACAACGATGTGAAATCCGGGGATTGATACCATCAAGACAACATTTACAATCATTACTTACCTCAAACCGGACCGAACTCTAACCCTCAATGCCTTTGCCTCTCGACTCGGCCTCCAGATGCTCCAAATCTAATCAAAATAAGTATCACATCATTAATACACGCATTTAAATACCGGTCCTTGAGGAATATCAACACTCCAATGATTATGCGAATTACGTGATGTGGCTCTTCCTGCTCGTTTTGTCTGTTCGAATCCCTATTTTGAAGTAGTTCTTGGTCCGATCACTTAAGAATTCCTAAAGGTGCCCCTCATTGAGCAATCAAGCTACTTCCTCCCTTAGTTGTCTGCAATCTTCTGTTTTATGGTCATGGGTACTATGATACTTGCACATTTGGTTTGGATTTCTCTAGGCCGGATCGATCTGCAGAGGTTGAGGCCACCTAGTATCTTTGATACATCCAATGGCTGACACTATGGCGGAAGCATCTACGTTGAAGTTATATTCGATAATCGAGGTGCTTCTTTGGATCCGGCATGCCTATAAAAACCACTCTTGCTCATGAGCCCTCGGGAGCTCTGTCCCGATCATTCCTTCTATAATTCTTAATGGGGTTGCGTACAGGGCCATTATTTCTCCGATCTCTACCATATAGCTGAAATCGGTCTCTATTCGAATGTGATTCCCAGTCAGAGTCCCTTTTAACTCCTTCCACGGACCTGTTAGGATAGACCGACCCGGTTGGGGCCCCCAGTTGATTATCCTTGACTATGATCTTCAACTGATATCGATTATGCACATCGGCCAAAGTGACAGCTGGATATTTGATCAAATTTTGTTTCAACTGTTATGAAGCTAGAAAACATCGAGCATTGAGACCTTGAGTAAGATCTTGAACAGCCCAATCATTGGTGATCTATGGCAAATCCATCCATTCCATTTGGAATCGAGATACGAATTCCTTGAGCATCTCGTTGTCTTTTTGTCTTACCATGAAAGGGTCTGACTTTCTTGTAGCAACCTTAAATGCTCCAGTGTGTGCCTTTACAAAAGAATCTGCAAGTATAGCGAATGAATCAATAGAATTAGATGGTAAATTACGGTACCATATCATAGCACCCCTCGATAGAGTCTCCCCAAACTTCTTCAGCAATACGGGCTCGATCTCGTCATCTTCCAAGTCATTTCCCTTAATGGCGCACGTGTATGAGGTGACGTGCTCGTTTGGATCTGATGCCCTGTTATATTTTGGGATCTCAGGCATACGGAACTTCTTGGGTATTGTCTTTGGAGTCGTACTTGGGGGGAAAGGTTTTTGGACAAACATTTTGAAATCAAGTCCTTTCAACACTGGTGGTGCCCCTGGGATTTGGTCAACCCTGGAATTATAAGTTTCTACTTTCTTATCGTTTTCCTCGATCTTTTTTCCCCCATCTCGATTCGCTTCGTTAGTTCCTCGAGCATCTTTACTATAGCAGGATTGGTCTCCGGTTCTCCTCCATTCAAACGCTTTGGCACCGATTCAGCTCTATGAAAAATTTCTTGCAATGGCTCCATCTCGATCCTGCTTGGTGCATGATTCTGATTTTGGAGCTGTGCTATTGCGCTTGTTGGGTCTGCAACATTTCGAATATTATTCAAAGGCTAATATCACCTTCTTCATCGTCTTGGGCATTCTGATCTACCGTTCGAGCACCTCAGAAAACAGTATTTTCAGGGTCGACACCCAAATTCCCATTAATGGCAATATGAGAGCTGACCTCGATTGGGTCCACGGCCGGTGCACCATCGGGGTTGATTGGAGGTACTCTGTTCCTTGGGGTGGCTATGTTATCGTTGTCGCTATGGAGACTGAGACCATTGTCCGTGTATGTAGGTGTTACTTGAGAGTTTGACATATTGATCCTGGAATCAAAGACACTTCAAAGAACAAATGTAAAATAATGTGTGTTACAAAAATAGTACCACAAAATCATTATTATCCTTAGCCCCACGGTGGGCGCCAAACTGTTTACCCTTAAAATCGGAAAAGAATTAAACTTATAAGTGGTTTTAAAGATATGTGATTTCACTTGGCACAAACTGATAAATATAAGAACTAATGATAGAAATTACAGTAAAATAAAGCAACCCAAAGTGATGAACAATTATGGCCTTCGAGCTAATTGCCCTCGAACCAACTAAATAAGATATTGGAAGTATGAACTGAACAATAAAGCTTGCAAGAGATAAAAATATGGTATACTTGTCACGACCCAAACCGAAGGGCCGCGACGGGCACCCGGTGCCTTACTCAACCGAGTACCAATGTAACATATCTTTCTTAACATGTTATCATGAGTAAATGAGCCAGAAAACCCGTCATGAGATAACAAGAATAAAACATAAGGGAATACTCAACATATAAAGACCCAACATAATATACAAACTAATATATGTGACATACGGGCCTATAAGGCCGACATGACCATTAATAAACTCGAAACATAGGCCGAAAAGGCCATATGATTAATCATACACCTGACATCTGTTTACAAGCCTCTAAGAGTACATAAAATCATAAAGGTCTGAACAGGGCCCCGCCATACCAATCAATACATATCCAAAGCATACTGACCAAATAGGCAACTCCGGAGCAAGTGGAGTGCACCAACACCTTCGCTGAGCTGATAGCCTACTAGGAGGACTGTCAACCTATCAATCGGGACCTGCGGGAATGAAACGCAGCATCCCCAGGCCAAAGGGACGTTAGTACGAATAAAGTACCGAGTATGTTAGGCAGGAAAGCATAAACAAGAACAGTAATGTAAAGAGAGAGATAGAGGAGATACAACCTGTAACATCTGAGTGCCTCTAGGGGCTATGATATGAAATGCATAATACATATATATACATAAATTTTTTAAAAACATTCGCCTCTGTGGGCATCATCATCATCATATCGTTCCCGGCCTCAAAGAGGACTCGGTAAAAGCGTACCCGACCATCATAAGGTTTGGTAGAATCGTACCCGGTCACATGGAGCTCGGTAAAACCCAACTGATCAGTGGTTGCACAATATGTGTCGTACCCGGCCGACTATAGCGCGACTCGGTAGAGTAAAATAGATACATATACATAATGCATGCTCGACTCATAGAATCACATTCTAAACCTTTTGGAGTGACTTAAGAACATTATGGACATCCCTACCATCAATATGAACCTTAGTAGGATTTAAGGATCATACACACTTGTTTAGAATAATTTTATAAGGAAAGAACAACATGGACAACCTTAGTTGCTAGGAGTAGAGTCATTATGAAATAGCGTATCGTTTATGTTCATTTCATTTTAGATCATGCCAAAAGAAAGAAGAAAGTGCCTTAACATACCTTAAACCCGTTGAGTCCTTAATCACTTCCAAGCAACTCTTCAAACAAGTCAACTCAATCTATCATAGTATAAGGAGATTCAAAATCAGTGCTGAGCAAAGGCTAAGTCTATAACTTAAGCTAGTAGCTCATTTACGTAAATTTTGGCAGCATCTCCCTTGTAACAAGGGCCTCCTCCAATACCATATACAAACAACAATGACCAGAGCAATCCATCAATACATAATTATCAATATCAAGACACCATATAACAACAACAAGTCACAACTACATTACGACGAGCGGCAAGCTCCGATTGGAATCCGTATACCCCTTATCAATACTTATAGACTTCTTACTTCAACATAAAAGTAACATTAACTTGATAATGAAGTCATTAATCAATGATTCCAGTCTTATACCATATATTTATAACAACGAAAATAATCCACAACTTCAACTATCCCCAACTAGCAACTTTATTCACTAATTCAAGTCTAGCCCATCCATTTAACTTAATCAATATTAAGATAACCTTAGGCACAAGCAAGAACGCAATATACATTCCTCCTACAATAACTTCAAGTCAAAATCCAAGTTATATTCATTTTACAACAACCCTTAATAGCAATACAACACCATAGAAGTGACTTAAGCTAATCCAAGTATTATCTTGTAGTTTATCATCCAAACAACTTAACCAACATACAAGCAAGCTTAAGCACAATTAGTAGGCTGTTATACTCACCTTAGACAGCAGCAACAACTTGGAATTTCATCCAAATACAGCCCACAACAATCCTCAATGACAACACAACCTCAAAGAGGTGTTGTTCTTCACTAGAACTAAGTTTTGATGTTGAAATATGGTGTAATCACTTTGGAATCACTTCAAACCCTTGTGTTATATGTTTAGGAGGGTTAGGAGAAGTTTGGAGACGAATATTAGTTGAAAAATGAGCAAAAATAGGCGTCCAAATCGTTTATAAATTGAAGTAGGTCAACCACCGCCTAAGTGGATCCCATTGGGAGTTGCTTGCGCGGTCTCGCAAAAACACGAATATCTCTCTACTCCAATGTCGTATTGACAAACGGTTTAATGCGTTAGAAATTAGACTCGTAGATATTCAATTTTGTAGGTAGAACACCCCGTGATTCCAAGTATATTTGGAGAAATTCTCAGATACATTTGACCTAAATTTCAGCAAATTTATGAATGTAACTTGTGATGACCTTTGCCAACTCTTGTTCCACAACTTGCTTGCCTTCAAAATGTAGAAAATGAATATCATACGACTAAAATAACTCATAGAATAACCTCCTTATCATGTAAGAACCCTAGTCTCACCCCAAAGTACATGTTATAACATTCCAAACTTGTCGACTTTTGACGAAACTTATTTTCTTCAATTGGTTTAGCTTCTAAGATTTCCAACCCTCTTGGTACTCGTTATTCATGATCTTAAATATTTGTAACCTCCAACGTAACATGATTAACTTACTTTATTTTCTTCCAAATATAATCTCATTTTCGAGCTTACATCAATGACTTACGATGTACTCTCACGTATGAAAACTTGGGGTGTAACATCATTCCCCCCTTTGGAACATTTGTCCTCGAATGTTGACTGATGCGCTTATCAGTTTCATAAACTATGGCTCTTACGAATACTTTAATGCTCATCTTTCCATCTAAGCAATTTTTTTGTGAATAAATCCAAATGCTTGGGCATTCCCCCCTTTTAGGCCTCTTTGTCACACCATGACATATGGTTGGAATTCTTCCAACATCTTAACATTTGATACCTTATGTCATGCAGTATGTACGATTGTGTCCTTGTATGAGTGCCTAGCGACTCGTCTTCTCTTTTTCCTCCATCTTTTAGCCAATCTCTAAGCCTCACTTTATAAACATATACAGATTTATGACAAGTTGTCCCTCTAGGCATTTATAGGTGTACTGATGTCTTTCGCTTGGTACTTTATCGAACTTAAGACTATTTCTATCTCTTGTTTCATAGCCTTGTATATCTATCCTTATGGATTTACTACACCTAAGTAGGTTATACGATACCATAAAACTTACTTTGATTTATTATTACCGAGGTTTGCTACCCAACTCCAGGTTACTCTCTCGCTGCTTATCCTATATGTATAAATCTAAGTCTTTTAGTGCTTCCTCATTATTATTCATCTAAGAAAAATAAACAAATCTCATCTCGAACTTTGAAACTTGTACCCATCTATTGTTTATTCACCTTAATATTGATCTATAATCTATCACTGATAACTTGCAACCTCTTACGTAATACACTGTCACTAGGGCTCACATCTTATCGGGGAACATATGAAGTGATTTTCCTGATCCATATAGGGATAATACTATACTTCAATAACCGTATTTCATTGAATCCCAACGCGATTCATCTTATGGGGGTATTCTAATCCCGTGCAATTAATGAAATCCCTTTCTCGTTAAATCGTTACTCAATCAAAGGCCTAAGCATCATCCTCTTATCTATCACAATTAGACCCTTATTCTACTACCAGTGCAGCATTCCATCTCTTCCAAATGCACCTAGTCTCAGACTCCTCTATGTTCCTTCAGGCTGTACCGAGCTTTTTATTACATATGGAAATCATCAGCTCCCTTGTTTTGATGGGTTTAATCCCGAGGACATACATATTCTCGTCACCTTCTCACTCACCTTTTCATATCCTTACTCCTATCAACCTAAAACCTTGTTGCTCTACAATACTTTACCTTAGGACCTACACCGATCTATTTATACTACTCGCAACCTTCCTTTAACTTGCTAGCACCATAAATTTCCTTTCGTGCCTTCTCAGTTGTCCTTAAATGTAAGAAATTACTTTTGCTGGTCATTCTATCACTTGTTGCATGAATACTTGGCTTGTCATTTTGCCCACGAATACTATAATTTCCTGTACCTCATATGATATTAAACATCACCTTTGATGGCTTTTTTTTACCATTCATTAGCCATGATAGGTGACACTTTCTTATGGAGTGTATACAATATTGTAGTGAGACTGTTGTTACATGATAATTTACTCTTTAGCTCAATATGCTTAGGTAGAAACCTTTTTCCTTATTTCCTCAGCTAGTCTTTCATTGTAGTACTTAGGGAGACCTTCTGACTCTTGTAAAGTTGCGAGCTTGATATATCGTACACCCGAAGGTAATTTTCGTTATTCTTACTCGCCTATAATAATCCTTAATTATATAAATTTATGCCTTTGTACTCGTAGGGTTACTTCTAAGCTCAAATTTTTATTGTCTCATTAGTGGCACTCTCTCTTATTTTCATAAACCTTAAAAATGGTACCTTTAACTACCTCAACTCCTATCTGAAATTTTTTTCAAATGATTGTGATCTCGTATCTGCGAGACTGAATTCACTATGCTGCGATTCACTACATTTATCTTGCATGATCTATTGATTTATCTGTGACCTCTTATCTAGCCATAACTGGGCTCTTCCTGAATCAACTACTAATTACTCGTTGGTCCATTCTCATATATATATATATATATATATATATATATATATATATATATATATATATATATATATATATATATATATTCTGCATAATCCCTCTTGGGATATATCCTTTGTCTTAACTTATCTCTCGCTACTAGCTCCTGATGTATCAAGTGTCCATTCACACTTATTTATCAATAACATCCTGGCCGGAAACTTTTACTGCCTCTCTCCGGTGTCGTGTTTGTATAATGTTCTGGAGTCGCAACATATCTGCAGGAACTGAATAAATGCAACATCATCTCTTTCTCCTCTTTACATTCTTTCTTTACCATTCCATAGTTAACTGAACCGCTTAACTCCGACTTAATATCATATCACACCATATTCCCCCCTTTAGGGGAGTACTAAGATTTAGTACTACGATGATCTACCTATAGTTGTTTTACCTTTTCATATTTGGCATCTTTTCACATTATCAATGAACCCTAATCACCTTATGGTAACCTTCTGTACTAGGGATAACTAAATTTCTTATGCACGAAGGTGACACCTACTGTAACTGGAACACTTAGTCCCTTAAGATTAACTCTGCTCAGAGTGCTTGCTTTAGGTAAGCGACTTCCTAAATGGCCTTTAAAGGTTATTCGTCTGTTGTCTATTCTATTATTGTTGGAGCACGATCTTTGAAATTCTCACGATGTCGACCATTATCAAATCCTCCGGTCCCTAATTCATGTTCGATTTTATCTTGTTCACCAGCCCATTCTGATTTTTATTACTTTGGGGTCTAACCTTTCCTCCTGGTAATCACATTGAAGTCACCATCTCATTTCTCGAAATAAGAATATGACTTTATGGCTTATACTCTTTTATTGCCTTAAGGCTTGTCACCTCTTGTATTTTCCTTCAGTTTGACTATAGACTCTATCATCGTGTCATATTTTGATTTACTGTTATCACCCCTATATCACATCTTACTCATGATGCTTTATTTATTTTCTTCTTATTCTCCGGATAATAATTCTTTTTGTCTATCACTTTATTCTGAAAACTTCAACAAAAAGTTCTTTCCCTATAAGCTCCCCTAGCTTCATCTCACTGGCTCTTGGGAATGCCTAACATTCTTTTTCTTTTACTCGGGGCTAGAGTCATACTAAGGTAAATATTTGTCCCTTCTAGGATCCCACTGCCTATCTTCTAAAATTTCTGAATATTCCAGTATTCGTATCTGATTGTACTACTCTAGAGTTCACCATCTGGGTGTCTTAGAAGGAGATCTATTACCACATTTGCACCATCTTTCGAAAACGTTAGTTAATGATAACAACCTATCCACAATTTTTGGGTTACTCTAACTCCAACTAGATCCTGATATCCCATCTTTCTCTTAAATAATATCCGTTAGCTCTCAAAGAACATAACTGAGATGGGTGTGGCCAATTGTACTTACCTCTGTCATTGATGAAGGTACCAAAATGCTTATATTTCTCTGCCTGATTTGAAAATATTGATAATCTTCATTATCTGGATACCTCATACCCCTCTTCACCTTACTTCTTTTACTTGTTAAAACTTGTATCAAGCTTCTGAATTCCACATAGATTTTCACCATATTCATGAATAGATATCTGTGCCTTAAGGCTCCTTATTAAGAAACATACACATCTTAGTACACACATGATCTGTTGAAGACATCACATTTACTAATCATAAGCATGATGTGAAATCGAGTTCCTCTGACTCAACTCTTCAACATCCACATGCAATCTCTTACCAACAGTCTTTGTGGATGTAGGTATCATTGTATTACGACCAAAGTCGAATTTAGGAGTTTGAATTCTTACAACTGAGCTCTACTACATGATCTAAAGTAAGAAGAAAGAGTGACAGACCTAAATGCTCCCTAGCATCCTGCTTATAAGTGTGGTGCACAACACACCCATAAACAAGACTCTACTAGACACGGCTTGTAGAGTCCCTAGGACAGAACTGCTTTGATACCACTTCTGTCACGACCCAAACCGAAGGGCCGCGACGGGCACCCGGTGCCTTACTCAACCGAGTACCAACGTAACATATCTTTCTTAACATGTTATCATGAGTAAATGAGCTAGAAAACCCGTCATGAGATAACAAGAATAAAACATAAGGGAATACTCAACATATGAAGACCCAACATGATATACAAACTAATATATGTGACATACGGGCCTATAAGGCCGACATGACCATTAGTAAACTCGAAACATAGGCCGACAAGGCCATATGATTATCCATACACCTGACATCTGTCTACAAGCCTCTAAGAGTACATAAAATCATAAAGGTCAGAACAGGGCCCCGCCATACCAATCAATACATATCCAAAGCATACTAACCAAATAGGCAACTCCGGAGTAAGTGGAGTGCACCAACACCTTCGCTGAGCTGATAGCCTACTAGGAGGACTGTCAACTTATCAATCGAGACTTGCGGTAATGAAACGCAGCGTCCCCAGGTAAAAGGGACGTCAGTACGAATAAAGTACCGAGTATGTTAGGCAGGAAAGCATAAACAAGAACAGTAATGTAAAGAGAGAGATAGAGGAGATACAACCTGTAACATCTAAGTGCCTCTAGGGGCTATGATATGAAATGCATAATACAAATATATACATAAAAATTTTAAAAACATTCACCTCTGTGGGCATCATCATTATCATATCATACCCGGCCTCAAAGAGGACTCGGTAAAAGCGTACCCGACCATCATAAGGTTTGGTAGAATCGTACCCGGCCACATGGAGCTCGGTAAAACCCAACTGATCAGTGGTTGCATAATATTTGTCGTACCCGGTCGACTATAGCGTGACTCGGTAGAGTAAAATAGATACATATACATAATGCATGCTCGAGTCATGGAATCATATTCTAAACCTTTTGGAGTGACTTAAGAACATTATGGACATCCCTACCATCAATATGAACCTTAGTAGGATTTAAGGATCATACACACTTGTTTAGAATAATTTTATAAGGAAAGAACAACATGGACAACCTTAGTTGCTGGGAGTAGAGTCATTATGAAATAGCGTATCGTTTATGTTCATTTCATTTTAAATCATGCCAAAAGAAAGAAGAAAGTGCCTTAACATACCTTAAACCCGTTGAGTCCTTAATCACTTCCAAGCAACTCTTCAAACAAGTCAACTCAATCTATCATAGTATAAGGAGATTCAAAATCAGTGCTGAGCAAAGGCTAAGTCTATAACTTAAGCTAGTAGCTCATTTACGTAAATTTTGGCAGCATCTCCCTTGTAACAAGGGCCTCCTCCAATACCATATACAAACAACAATGACCAGAGAAATCCATCAATACATAATTATCAATATCAAGACACCATATAACAACAACAAGTCACAACTACATTACGACGAGCGGCAAGCTCCGATTGGAATCCGTATACCCCTTATCAATACTTATAGACTTCTTACTTCAACATAAAAGTAGCATTAACTTGATAATGAAGTCATTAATCAATGATTCCAGACTTATACCATATATTTATAACAACGAAAATAATCCACAACTTCAACTATCCCCAACTAGCAACTTTATTCACTAATTCAAGTCTAGCCCATCCATTTAACTTAATCAATATCAATATAACCTTAGACACAAGCAATAACACAATATACATACCTCCTACAGTAACTTCAAGTCAAAATCCAAGTTATATTCATTTTACAATAACCCTTAATAGCAATACAACACCATAGAAGTGACTTAAGCTAATCCAAGTATTATCTTGTAGTTTATCATCCTAACAACTTAACCAACATACAAGCAAGCTTAAGCACAATTAGTAGGTTGTTATACTCACCTTAGAAAGCAGCAACAACTTGGAATTTCATCCAAATACAGCCCACAACAATCCTCAATGACAACACAGCCTCAAAGAGGTGTTGTTCTTCACTGGAACTAAGTTTTGATGTTGAAATATGGTGTAATCACTTTGGAATCACTTCAAACCCTTGTGTTATATGTTTAGGAGGGTTAGGAGAAGTTTGGAGACGAATATTAGTTGAAAAATGAGCAAAAATAGGCGTCCAAATCGTTTATAAATTGAAGTAGGTCAACCACCGCCTAAGTGGGTCCCATTGGGAGCTGCTTGTGCGGTCTCGCGGAAACACGAATATCTCTATACTCCGATGTCGTATTGATGAACGGTTTAATGAGTTAGAAACTAGACTCGTAGATCTTCAATTTTGTAGGTAGAACACCCCGTGATTCCAAGTATATTCGGAGAAATTCTCAGATATATTTAACCTAAATTTCAGCAAATTTATGAATGTAACTTGTGATGACCTTTGCCAACTCTTGTTCCACAACTTGCTTGCCTTCAAAATGTAGAAAATGAATATCATACGACTAAAATAACTCATAGAATAACCTCCTTATCATGTAAGAACCCTAGTCTCACCCCAAAGTAAATGTTATAACATTCCAAACTTGTCGACTTTTGACGAAACTTATTTTCTTCAATTGGTTTAGCTTCTAAGATTTCCAACCCTCTTGGTACTCGTTATTCATGATCTTAAATATTTGTAACCTCCAACGTAACATGATTAACTTACTTTATTTTCTTCCAAATATAATCTCATTTCCGAGCTTACATCAATGACTTACGATGTACTCTCATGTATGAAAACTTGGGGTGTGACAATACTACTTTGATATGCGTGAATGTATCTCTTTACAAAATGATTAGGACCCCCTTTATATAGTAGAGAAATCATATTTATGGTACAATTCTAATTACATAAGTAAATCTCATGATAGGCTAAACTTCCAATCCTGACTCAATATCTGCCGAGATTTCTGTCACGATCCTCGCCCGATCACGGATATCTCGGCTTTATTTTATCCATTGTAGCAGGCTTCCTTTCATCTTGCTCGATCTCTTTCTTACTTTGTTCTCGATCATGGTTGTTCTTGATCTTGATCGGCCATTGATCCACGAGCTTATCAATCCATCTCCGTAACTCGTTCCGATATAACTGGGTCGGGCCTTAATCTTCCGTCCCGACTTTGGTTAGTCGTACAAAATTAGGCAAGCCCGATTTTGACAGTATACAAACGTGGTCCACCTTATTTCTATTTTCCACCTATAATTAATTACATCTTTGTTCAATCCGAGAAGTGCTCTTCTCTTCTTCCTGCTCCTGATCCCTTACGCATTACATAATGACTGCATTCACAAAATCAATCGGTAAAATCTTTTGAAAATATAGTAATAAAAATATCTAAATGAAGTAGATATCTTACTAACCTTAATTATAGGTGGACATTTTGGTGGTACCACAGTCAGCACATGTCTTGAGTTGGCTTTGGCTGTTTTCTCTTTCTGTTTGGCTCATCATATCCTTAGATCCCGAATCCTATACCAAAAATGAATCAATCCAAATCAGATATTAGTAAAGTATGATCAAAGGTAAAATGGTTCAATGGTGGATCTTCATCACTCACTTTATCACTTAGATCCATCACTTTGATCAACTAATTAACTAGAAAGACCTGATAAAAATTGATCCAAGTGAAAAGAACATCCAACAGAACAACGCTGCCCTCAAACAAGTCCCTCTTCTCCACCCCAAAATGACCTCAAAATAGTCTTGAAGACACCGTAAACTACCCACTAACACCACCTGAAAAAACCTCTAAAACCAGCTGAAAAACTAACGGCAAAAACAAAAAGACGTCTCAAGCCCATGCACTCGCCCCTACTCTCCTTATTCTGTCCTTCTACCTTCAGTGAAGTAAAGGCTTCAGAATAAGCCCAATTTACATCAACCGAGGTAAGCTCGTTACTTTTCAGTAGTATTTGGCCCTACATTGGTATATTTGATAAATATTAGCCAGAGTTGAGCCCTTCGGCTGAAATTGTCCGTTGTTTCTAGCAAGTTTCTTGAGTGATGTGGCAAGTATTAGCTGTGGGGTGGGAAATTATCCCAAATATAATAAAGGAGAATTATTCGAGCTAACTTTTTGTGAGAAATTTTGCAAATGGGTTGCAAACAATTTGTTTTTCAGCCTTTGTTCTACTTTTCTCTCTTTCAACGTGGTCCACTCCATTTCCATTTTGCAACAATTAATTACATATTTCTTAAATACGTAGATAGACCATTAAACAAGTCCAAATATTTCACCTCAGGGGTGGACCCACGTGTAAGGTTTTGGGTGTTGCAGCACCCACTGACCCACTGAGACTCAGTATACTTATATAAAGATTTTATGAAAACTGAGCAAACCAGTCCCAAAAATTATTTGCTGGAGGTCTTACTATTATTGAAGGAATTTTGTTCATGGAAGGTCCATTTCCCAATGTTTCCTGACTTCATTTCATTATTGTTAGTTTTAGCAAATGTTTGATCAAGTTTATTCATCTTCCAAGTCGGAGTGACTTATTCGTAGTTGGTTTATTAATTAGGTTCTTCCAATTCGGATTGGTATTTTACTCCTGACATGAAATACCTCGAGAAATACTCTGAAGGGAGGAATTTCGTTTCCAAATTTAGGAGAAATTTGGGTCAGTGATTGCTTTTGCTAAGGGATATTTTCATAGATGTACTATATACTAAGGGATCCTTATTTTTAACTAGTTTGTATATAACTGATAAATTATATATGTAATTAATTTAAAACATCTTGAATAGGAGTATATAAGCTTAAAATACAATATTGTTAGGTAAAAATCTCTTAAATATATACCAAAGATAGTATTGCTTAGGAGGAAAGAAAGTGTCACGACCCAGATTTTCCACCCTCGAGAGTCGTGATGGCGCCTACTAATGAGAGCTAGGCAAGCCAATCCTTAACTACTTACTTCATTATCAAATTACTTCTTTTTAACACTTATAAAGAGATAACATGAAAACAGCGGAACTTTAAATAATTAAGCGAAAGGTAACAATTAAACATCTGAATTCTACGTCTATTACAATTACTTTGAGTCTCAACCTCCCAAAATCTGGTGTCATAGACGGTCTAAGATTTTCTACATACAAAGTCTGAAGAATAATAATACACTGTTCCGGAATATAAGGGAAATGAAATAGGAATAGTAGGTAGAAGAAGACGCCAAGGCCTGCGGATGCCTGCAGGACTACCTCGGGTCGCCTGATGAGCAAGAATCATCAATCCCACTGCGGTTCGAAGTCTACAACCCTGGGGTCTACACAAAAGAGTATAGAGTGGAGTATCAGCACAACCGATCTCATGTGCTGGTAAGTGCCTAGCCTAACCTCGGCGAAGTAGTGACGAGGATAGGACCAGACTACCAAATAAACCTATACAATTTAACTATATATAGCAGAAAAGAAGTACGGAAAGAAACGGTCACATACAGTCAAGTATGAGAGGGGGGAACATGTTGCGGGGAAACATCAAATAGTAACAGAAAAGCAACAAATAAGTATGAGGATCACCACCGTTCAATTGAAAATAGAAGGGGAAATCATACTACGGGGTACAACAAGTATCAACAGGAAGCCAGCAATTTAGTGTAGAGAAATCGTAACACGGTTATAAATAATAAAATTAGGGAAATCAAAGACAAGTGCACGGCATCACCCTTCGTGCTTTTACTCTCTCTCACCAAGACTATACACGGCATCACCCTTCGTGCTTTACGCTCTTCCTCACCCAAACAACAATCACAAGGCAAATAGGGTAAGAGAATCTATAATCTCAAAGTAAAATCAAATAACAAAGTAATTAAGGAAACAACATAACTCGGATATCAACAAAGAATCAGAAATCAACAAATGCACGGCATCACCCTTCTTGCTTTTACTCTCGTCCTCACCCAAGCAATCATATAATAAAAATGTACACGTCATCACCCTTTATGCTTTTACTCTCTTTCCTCACCATATAATCAATAAAATCGGCACGGAATGGTACATCGTGTGGCACGGCATCACCCTTCGTGCTTTACACTCTTTCCTCACAATTTAAAACAAAACAATGCACGGCATCACCCTTCGTGCTTTAACACTCTTCCTCACACAAATAACAATCACAAACAATGGGGCAAGGGAATAAACAAAATCATAATAGAAATCCCGGCAAGGGAACAACAATTAAACAATTAATCCCGGCAAGGGAACAACATCAATAATATCAACATCCCGGCAAGGGAGATAACCAACAAAGCAACAATATCCCGACAAGGAACAATTTAATATCACTTTCTCTTTCTTTCACTTTTATTTCACAATTCACTTCACAACTCGAGCCAATACTCTAGAGTTTTTACTTCACAACTCGAGCCAATGCTCTAAAAGTTCAATTGTCACTTATACTTTCACAATTTTGCTATACAACTTGAGCCAACGCTCCTCAATGTTCATAGGTCACAAATCTTTTCACAAACTTTATACAACAATTAGAAATCTTCACCAAGGCATGATAATACAACGAAATCATGAAAATTCACAATATAAGACTCACGGTCATGCTAGACACCAACGTATAGATACTCGTCATCATGCATGTACGTCGTACTCGACAATTAGCACGTAACAAATAAGACTCAACTCCTAATCCCTCAAGCTAAGGTTAGACCAAACACTTACCTCGAACTTTCATGGCCAACTCAAGTCTCAAACACCGCTTTTCCTTTCAAATTTGGCTCCAACTCAACCGTATCTATACACAATTGACTTAACAACATCAATAAATGCTAAACAATCCAAATCCAATGTTTAATTATAGCGTTCTAATCATTCTTCCCAAAAATCCAAAAATCGACCCCAAGCCCGTTTGGTCAAAACATGAGGTTTGGACCAAAACTCGATTACTCATTCACTCACGAGCCCGAATATATAATTTGTTTTCAAATCCGACCCCAAAACAAGGTCTAAATCACAATTAATTAAAAAGCCCTAATTCTACCCAAATCCCTAATTTCTACCCTTAATTACATGTTTTAGGCCTAGAAATCTAGTGGGTGTTAATGAAAAATGAAGAAAACAAGTTAAAGATTACTTAAAGGTTATGGTGAAGAAAGGCTTCAAAAATCGCCTAAGAGCTTTGGAGAAGAAGGGGTTTACGAAATTTTGCAATAATCCCGTAAGGCAACTGTTCTGGATTTTAAAAATTAACTGTGCGAATTTACTCTACGCGTTCGGGATGAGTCAGACCTGCTAGGCCTTCGCGATCGCGTGAAAAGGCTCGCGTTCGCGGAGCTTTGGCTCCTCAAGCCTACGCGTTCGTGTGCCAGTGGCCGCGTTCGCGATGATTAATTTGGTGACCTCTCTCCAGCACCTTACGCGTTCGCGAGTGGAGGGACGCGTTCGCGAAGGGTCTCCCCCCTCAGCTTCGCATTCGCGTCACGACCTTCACGTTCGCGAAGAAGAATTTGGGCACCTGGGATTTTTGCCTTACGCGTTAGCAAGAGGGACCACGCGAATGCGAAGGGTTAAATCCCTGGGCACTAACAGCAGAAATCTGCAACTTTTCCACAAGTTCAAAACTTCCTGAAACACATCCGAAACACATCCGAGCCCTCGGGGCTCCTAACCAAACACACGTACTAACTCAACAACATCATACGAACTTATCCGTGAGATCAAATCGCCAAAGTAACCTTAATAACAACAAATTAAACCTCAAAATCAAAGGATTTTTCTCAAACTTCATCAACTATCAAATTTAGCAATTTAGGTCCGAATCACGTCAAATGATATCCGTTTTTCATCAAATTTCACAGAAACATCTTAAATCACATATAAGACCTGTACCGGACACCGGAACCAAAATACGGGCCCGATACTAACATGTTCTAATCAATTTTCATTTCAAATTTCCTTAAACAATTTCAGAAAATAATTTTTCTTTAAAAATTCATCTCTCGGGCTTGGGACATTGGAATTCGATTCCGGGCATCCGCCCAAGTCCCATATTTTTCTACGGACCCTCCGGGACCGTCAAATCACGGGTCCGGGTCCATTTACCTAACCGAAGTCAAATTAGCTAACTTTATAACCAAATTTTATCATTTTTCACAGAAATTCATATTTAAGCTTTCCGGGTACGCGGCCGGACTGCGCACGCAAATTGAAGTGACTCTAAGTGAGGTTTTCAAGGCTTCAGAATATAGAATTTCATTTTAAAACAAGTGATGACCTTGGGTCATCACAGAAGGACTATTTACTTTTATAAAATGATCTTGCATGCATTTTCTTCCTAATTGATGATTTTTTTTCTCACTTAATTTGATTTTTTACGTGCAAATTATGTGCATTTTTTAGAAAATATTTATGATTTTTCTTGGATATTCACTGTAAGTGCGTAATTTTTGACCCGCACAATTTTTAAATTTGGTTTTAGTATTTTAGTATTTTAATATTTTAAAAATATTTACTTGATTTATTATACAATTTTAGTCTATTTTATTTTTAATTTCAAAACATAAATTTGAAAACACAAAAAATAGTTTCACCTTTATAATATTTCTCATGTTATACATGTATTTACATTTTAATATCATTAATCTTTTTGTAATGATGTTATTCTAATTTTGCTATCTTTCTTATTTTTACCTTAACATAATCTTTGGTTTCTCACTTTGATTTTTCTATGTGCAAATTATGTGCATTTGTTAGATAATACTTATGATTCTACTTAGATATTTGTTGTAAGCACGTAATTTGCACAATTTTTAAATTTAGTTTTAGTATTTTAATATTTTTAAAGTATTTACTTGAGTTATTATACTGTTTTAATCAACTTTAATTTTAATTTCAAAACATAAATTGGAAACACAAAATAGTTTCACCTTTATAATATTTCTCATTTTTTACATATATTTATATTTTAATATAATTTAATATCATTAGTCTTTTTGTAATGATGTTATTATAATTTTGCTATCTTTTCTATTTTAACCTTAACCTAATCTTTGAAAAAATACAAAAAAATATATATATTGTTCCACTTTTAATATAGATTTAGTTTTGTTAAAGTCCATTGGTATTTTATTATTCTTGAAAAGAGAATGAATTTTTGGGCTAGTTTTGTCTTGTTTTATGTGATAAAAATTGTGTGGGGTAGCCACTTTTTAAAATGGTATTTACTTTTTATCCAACATTTTTAATGCTGAGCAAAAGTAGCCACTAGTCTATTAAAATTAATATGAAAAGACAGTATTACCCTTTCTTCTATCTTTTTTCTGTCCATGTTCTCTTCCTTGCCAGTGAACCTCCATGGCTTTGACCCCGCCGCACAGTAGTGAACAACTTTCACCTTCTCAAGTTCCACATTCTCTGGGTGACGCCACAACATAGCTAATACCAAATTTCAGGGTAATTTGTGTATAACATTTGAACATGTCACGATAACCAACATTCTTTCACTAATTGTGACGACCCGGCCAGTCGTCTCATAAGTTACCGCTCCGTTTCCCCAATTTATACTTCTTATTGCTTTGTTCAGTTGTATTTTGTGTTATCGGGTTGGTTGGTTTGGGTTCGTAGAGGTTTTGGTAAGGTTTGAGACACTTAGTCTCTTTTGAGGAAGTTTAAGTTGGAAAAGTCAACCGGACGTTGACTTGTGTGTTAGAGGGCTCGGATGTGAGTTTTGATGGTTCAGATAGATTTAGAAGGTGATTTTGGACTTAGGAGCGTGATCGGAATGAGTTTTGGAGGTTCGGAGTAGATTTAGGCTTGAATCAGCGAAGTTGGAATTTTGGCGTCTTCCGTTTGATGGGTGAGATTTTCATATAGGGGTCAGAATGGAATTTCGGGATTGCAGTAGTTCCGTTGTGTTATTTGGGATGTGTGCGCAAAATTTCAGGTCATTCGGACGTGGTTTGGTTGGGTTTTTGATCAAAAGCATATTTTAGAAGATTTTGGAATCTTAGGCTTGAATCGGATGTGTTTCTGTTGATTCGATGTTGTTTGAGGTGTTTTGAAGATTGGTACGGGTTTGAATAGGGTTATGGGGTATGTTTTTGCTTTTGGTTGGGGTCTCGGGGGCCTCGGATTGATTTCAGATGGTTGATGGAGAGATTACGAGTTTGGTGCAACTGTAGAATTTTGTTGTTTCTATTATTTCCACACCTGCGGATTGAGGACCGGAGATGCGACGCCGTAGATGCAGAATGCCAGTCGCAGAAGTAGAAATAGGCTGGGAAGTTTGTGATCGCAGCAGCGGTTGAGGAGCCGCACCTGCGATGGCGCAGGTACGGGCAATGCATCGCAGATGTGATTTTGGCCGCTTACAGAACTGGTTCAAGGACCGCAAAAGCGGTTCAAGGACTGCAAAAGCGGTACCGCAGGAGCGGGATTTTTGCCACAGATGCAAAATCCCTTGGCCAGAAGCTATAAATTCATTCCTTCGCAATTTTTGAGCTATTCCACCATTTTTAAGTCGGTCTTTGGAGATTTTTGGATGATTTGAAGAAGGATTTCAAGGGGTTTCATTGAGGTAAGGATTTTGGACCTAAAACTCTTTCCTATATTGTTATTTCACGGATTATAGCTATAATTTATGGAAATTAAGGGTTAAAATTGGGGAAACTAGGGCTTGGTATTGGAGACCTAGACTTGAGGATTTGAGGGGCCATTTGTGGTCGGATTTTGGGACTTTTGATATGTATGAACTCGTGGGGAGATACGGATTCTATTGATGTAAAATTTATTGAATTTCGAGACGTGGGCCCGAGGGTCGGGTTTTGTCTAATTTCGGGATTTATGTTGAAATTTAATTATTTTTGCATGGGCTTCGTTCCCTTAGTATATTTTGACATCGTGATTCTGATTTTGGATAGATTCGACGCGAGTTGAGGCCGATTCAAAGGGAAAAGGCGTCACGGGCTAGAGTTCGGAACGGATTAAGGTGAGTAATGATTTTAAATGTTGTCTTGACGGTATGAAATCCCGGATTGCACATCGTAGTACTATATTGAGGTGACGCACACGCTAGATGACGAGCGTGGGGTCGTGCACCGTTGGGGGATTATGATTTAGTCCGTCCCGAATGACCGTTTTACCGTGTATTTAATTGAAAACTATTTGTTATCATCTTGTTTTGGGATGAATGCCATGTTTGGGCCTTATGCCAATTATTTGGACCCTTATGGGACTTTTACTGATATTTCCTTACTGTTTTGACTTTATACTTGTACTCAGTCATGTTATATTCTACTGTTTTCATAACTTAACCATATTTACTCTATTTTAAACATTAAATGATATTTTAAATGATAAATTGGGTTGACCATCATGTTTTACTGTTGCCCGAGTGGCTTATGAGATTCTGACTAAGTAAGGCCAAGGGCCTATGTTGTGAGGAAACACTGATTATGATTATGAGGCCAAGGGCCAGAGATTTGTACGCCACAAGGTGTCTTGTTGAAATGAGGTCGAGAGCCTAGTGATAATGCCATGAGATGGCTTACTATTGCGCTTGGGCCGTAAGGGGCCCCTCCAAGAGTCTGCACACCTCTAGTGAGCGTGGGTACCCATTGTGATGTGAGAAATAGCCCGAGGGACTGGTGTTGTTCTATGATATTGCCCGAGGGGCGGTTGTTTATGTGATTATCTTTCCTAGTTGCCTGTTATTTACTTGAATAATTGCTTAAAAGGCATTTTCAAGAAGTTTAAACTGAACTAAAGTGACTTTACATATTTTTATTACTTCATTGCTTTTACTGGCTTTCACTGCTTCCTTATAGCCTGTTGATGTGCCTTTACGTGTTTTCTTATTTCTCAGTCTTCATTTGTTATTATTACTTACTGTGTTGGAGTACTCACTTTACTCCCTGCACCCTATCTGTAGATTCAGGCGCATCAGGTCCCGCTAGCGAGTGTTGATCCTTTCAACTCAGGCAAATTTGGAGATTGTCTAGGTAGCTGCTGGCGTTCGAAGCCCAGAGCTTATTCCTTTATCTTATTTTCACTATTGTAGCTCTGTATTAGATTATGTAGATGTTTCTGGCCTTTATTCATATTGTAGATGCTCATGACTAGTGACACCCCAGTATCGGGCTGTATTGGTTTTGTTTTCCACAAATTGTACTACTCTCTGCTTAGTTTGGGATTTTATCATATTTAAGACTTAATATTTATTATCTTAATTGCTTGAAATTGAAATGGGAATGTGTCGACTGACCTTGTCTTCACGAGAGGTGCCATTACGATTGGGTCCGAGTTTAGGGTCGTGACACTAATCAATTTCATTTACATCCTTCTCTATCTTTGTAGAGCATGAGGATATGGGGAAAGTCATTTAGTACAAAATATTTCAATGCCTACAATACGATAGGTAGTCCTTAACTTAGAGTTATAAGCACAGAAATTAAGGACATGTTGTCCTAAACTTACAGTTCCAAGTTCAAAAAATAAGGACATGTATTCCTCAACTTAAAGTTACAAGTTCAAAAGTTAAGGACAGGTAGTCCTAAACTTAGAGTTATAAGCTCAAAAACTAAAGACAGGTAGTCCTTAACATAGACTTACAAGCTCATAAATTAAGGAGAGCTAGTCCTGAACTTACAGTAACAAGCTTATAAGTTAAGGATACTTGGTCCTAAACTTAGAGTTGGAAGTTCAAAAATTGAGGACACTTGGTCAATAACTTAGAGCTACAAGCACAGAAATTAAGGACAGGTAGTCCTGAACTTAGAATTACAAGCACAGAAATTAAGGACAGGTAATCCTGAACTTCGAGTTCCAA
Organism: Nicotiana tabacum; assembly: GCF_000715075.1. Taxonomy (NCBI): domain Eukaryota; kingdom Viridiplantae; phylum Streptophyta; class Magnoliopsida; order Solanales; family Solanaceae; genus Nicotiana; species Nicotiana tabacum. The sequence goes on from NC_134080.1 coordinate 84,962,089, forward strand.
GTTCAAAAGTTAAGGATATGTAGTCCTGAACTTAGAGTTACAAATTCAAAAGTTAAGGATAGGTAGTCCTAAACTTAGACTTACAAGCTCATAAATTAAGGATAGCTAGTCTTGCATTTACAGTAACAAGCTCATACGTTATGGACACTTGATCTTGAACTTTATGAGCAGAAGGGTATTTTCGTCCGGATGGGTAAAAGTACTAGTTAACTGTGAACTTCAACCTTTTTATGTGAGAAAGCCATTATTTGAGCTTGATTCAGCCAATTGAAGTCCAAAACCTTAGCCCAAAACCCCAAAGCTATCTGAGCCGAACTCCCTCAACCCAGAACCCGCGACCCGTCTGTCAAACCCCTCCCCATTCCAATTTAAAATCTCAGCAATCCATCGCTTTAGATCCCACGGCTAGGATTATTTCCCCTAAAATCATATAAACCTAATTATTACCCGAAACTCCCCAAACCCTAAATCCTCAATTAGCCACACCTCCCTTCTCCTCCCTGCAGCCGTTTCCACTACGCCCAAACCCATCGGGAAATCAAGCCAACTCCCCCACGTGGTCCCTCCTATCTTCCATTGCTGCGTAGCCTAATGACTTGTGATAGAACAAGTATTCTCCCATGTGAGTGATGCGTTTTTCATCCTTTTTCTTTGACAGACAAAAGACTTTGACAGACGTGGGACTGGTTTTGGAAGAACCCATGCCTTGTGTTTCAACTTTCTGGTCTTTATCACGTCATTGATAGTGGGTATGAACCCCAAACCGAATGTTCCCCAGTTCTCGGGGAGAGATACTGGTTGTGTAATTCCTTGCAACGATGAGCCTAGACCTTTGCCGGGTATAAAACCATTTTTTAACATTTCATAGGCTACCATGACTGGTGCAGAGGATATTTTTGGATTCGGAAGGTACTTCCCCTCTGGAATTTTCTCTACCGACACTGTGTCGGCCACTTGGTATACCCATGGTCCCTGGTCATTTTCTGTTCCCTCGACCGGTACAATGGCACTGCTGTGAGCATTTAAACTTTCTTCTCTATGCACAACTATTTCTTGATGATCCCATTCAAACTTGACCGCCTGGTGTAGTGTTGACGGGACTGCTTTAGCAGCATGGATCCATGGTCGACCCAACAACAAATTATAAGAAACAGTTATGTCCAGTACTTGAAACTCCATTGTGAATTCAACTGGCCCTATTGTCAGTTCCAACACTATGTCGCCACATGAATCTCTGCTTCCACCGTCAAACCCCCGTACGCAAATACTATTTTTCTGGATCCTCTCTTCTTTGATTTTCAATTTGCTTAAAGTGGAGAGAGGGCAGATGTTTGCACTTGACCCATTGTCAAACAATACCCGGGTTACTACGGAGTTTTCACATTTCACGGTGAGGTAAAGAGCTCTGTTGTGCTCGGTACCTTCCATAGGCAATTCATCATCAGAAAATGTAATTCTGTTTGCCTCAAAGATTCTGTTGGCTATTCTTCCCAAATGATTTACAGAGATTTTTTCAGGAACATGAGCCTCATTATCTCGAGGAGAGATGCTGGTTGTGTAATTCCTTGCAACGATGAGCCTAGACCTTTGCCGGGTATAAAACCATTTTTTAACATTTCATAGGCTACCATGACTGGTGCAGAGGATATTTTTGGATTCGGAAGGTACTTCCCCTCTGGAATTTTCTCTACCGACACTGTGTCGGCCACTTGGTATACCCATGGTCCCTGGTCATTTTCTGTTCCCTCGACCGGTACAATGGCACTGCTGTGAGCATTTAAACTTTCTTCTCTATGCACAACTATTTCTTGATGATCCCATTCAAACTTGACCGCCTGGTGTAGTGTTGACGGGACTGCTTTAGCAGCATGGATCCATGGTCGACCCAACAACAAATTATAAGAAACAGTTATGTCCAGTACTTGAAACTCCATTGTGAATTCAACTGGCCCTATTGTCAGTTCCAACACTATGTCACCACATGAATCTCTGCTTCCACCGTCAAACCCCCGTACGCAACTACTATTTTTCTGGATCCTCTCTTCTTTGATTTTCAATTTGCTTAAAGTGGAGAGAGGGCAGATGTTTTCACTTGACCCATTGTCAACCAATACCCGGGTTACTACGGAGTTTTCACATTTCACGGTGAGGTAAAGAGCTCTGTTGTGCTCGGTACCTTCCATAGGCAATTCATCATCAGAAAATGTAATTCTGTTTACCTCAAAGATTCTGTTAGCTATTCTTCCCAAATGATTTACAGAGATTTTTTCAGGAACATGAGCCTCATTCAGGATTTTCATCAAAGCCAGACGGTGCTCCTCTGAATGGATCAGTAATGACAACAATGAAATTTGAGCGGGCGTCTTCTTCAATTGATCCACAACAGAATAGTCATGGAGTTTCATTTTTCTTAAAAACTCTTCCGCCTCTTCTTCCGTCACAGCTCTCTTTATTGGCGTTGGATTATTTTTAGTTTTTCTTAACTCTTCGGGCGTAAAACATCTTCCCGAACGAGTCAAACCTTGCACCTCACACACTTCTTCCTTGACTTCTTTTCCCTTGTACATTACAGTCACCCGTTCATAGTTCCATGGGATGGCTTTGTTGTTGATCACTGGCAGCTGGGTTACAGGTGTGATAATAACCCGATTCAAACTTGACCGCCTGGTGTAGTGTTGACGGGACTGCTTTAGCAGCATGGATCCATGGTCGACCCAACAACAAATTATAAGAAACAGTTATGTCCAGTACTTGAAACTCCATTGTGAATTCAACTGGCCCTATTGTCAGTTCCAACACTATGTCACCACATGAATCTCTGCTTCCACCGTCAAACCCCCGTACGCAACTACTATTTTTCTGGATCCTCTCTTCTTTGATTTTCAATTTGCTTAAAGTGGAGAGAGGGCAGATGTTTTCACTTGACCCATTGTCAACCAATACCTGGGTTACTACGGAGTTTTCACATTTCACGGTGAGGTAAAGAGCTCTGTTGTGCTCGGTACCTTCCATAGGCAATTCATCATCAGAAAATGTAATTCTGTTTACCTCAAAGATTCTGTTAGCTATTCTTCCCAAATGATTTACAGAGATTTTTTCAGGAACATGAGCCTCATTCAGGATTTTCATCAAAGCCAGACGGTGCTCCTCTGAATGGATCAGTAATGACAACAATGAAATTTGAGCGGGCGTCTTCTTCAATTGATCCACAACAGAATAGTCATGGAGTTTCATTTTTCTTAAAAACTCTTCCGCCTCTTCTTCCGTCACAGCTCTCTTTATTGGCGTTGGATTATTTTTAGTTTTTCTTAACTCTTCGGGCGTAAAACATCTTCCCGAACGAGTCAAACCTTGCACCTCACACACTTCTTCCTTGACTTCTTTTCCCTTGTACATTACAGTCACCCGTTCATAGTTCCATGGGATGGCTTTGTTGTTGATCACTGGCAGCTGGGTTACAGGTGTGATAATAACCCGATCTACACGGGCACCGCCTGGTGTAGTGTTGACGGGACTGCTTTAGCAGCATGGATCCATGGTCGACCCAACAACAAATTATAAGAAACAGTTATGTCCAGTACTTGAAACTCCATTGTGAATTCAACTGGCCCTATTGTCAGTTCCAACACTATGTCGCCACTCCCATGTGAGTGATGCGTTTTTCATCCTTTTTCTTTCCAATTTACCTCTTTAGGCAAAAATAGGAAAAATGGGAGGCGTATGTGTAACGACCCGGCCAGTCATTTTATGTGTTGCCGCTCCGTTTCCCCCATTTCTGCTTCTTATCACATTGCTCAGCTATATTATGTGTTATCGGGTTGGTTGGCTCGAGTGTGGAAAAGGTTTTGGTAAGGTTTGAGACACTTAGTCTCTTTCAAGTAAGCTTAAGTTGGAAAAGTCAACCGGATGTTGACTTATATGATAAAGGGCTCGGATGTAAATTCTAATTGTTCGGATAGCACCGGGAGATGATTTGGGACGTAGGAGTGTGATCAGAACGTGTTTTGGAGGTTCGTAGTAGATTTAGGCTTGAATTAGCGAAATTGGAATTTTGGCATTTTCCGGTTGATAGGTGAGATTTTGATATAGGGGTCGGAATGAAATTCTAGGAGTTGCAGTACGTCCGTTGTGTCATTTTGTATATGTGTGCATAATTTTAAGTTATTCGGACGTGGTTTGATAGACTTTTTGATCAAAAGCAGAATTCGGAATATTTTTGGAACCTCGTGCTTGAATCCGATGTGTTTTGGTTGATTCGATGTTGTTTGAGGTGTTTTAAATATTGGTATAAGTTTGGATAGTGTTATATGACCTGTTGGTGCTTTTGGTTGAGGCCCGGGGGCCTCGGGGTGATTTCGGATTGTTGGCGGAAGATTTTGAGTTGGGTTTTGGCAGCTGAAGATTTCCTACTGCTGTCATAGCCGCACTGCGGCTACAGGACTGCAGGTGCGGGCTCGCAAAAGCCGGGATGGAGCCGCAGATGCGGCCAAGAGATAAGTCAGATGGAACCGCAGAAGTGGTCACTAGTGCACACCTGTGATAACGCAGGTGCAGATATTTTGTCACGGATGCAGAATTGGGCCTTTAAGTGAAAACCGCAGATGCGGTGGGTGAGACCGCAGAAGCGGGACCGTAGAAGCGATAATGGGACCGCAGGTGCGGAGTCCCTAGGCCAGAAGGTATATATTTCATCCTTCGGGATTTGCAGCCTTTCTTCACAATTTTAGATTGATTTTGGAGCTTTTTGGGGATTTTGAAGAGAGAATCAGAGGGAACTTCATTGATATTTAAGATTTTTGATCATAAAACTCATTCCTATGGTGTTATTTCATTTATTATGCTTGAAATTTATGGAGATTTGTGGGTAAACATTAAAGAAATTTAGGCTTGAGATTGGAGACCTTTGAATTAGGGTTTGAGAGGTCATTTGTGATTGGATTCTGGTACTATTAATATGGATGAACTCATGGGAGGATAAGGAGTTTATTGATGTAATTTTTATCGGATTCCGCGACGTGGGCTCGGGTGTCGGGTTTTGTTTAATTTCGGGATTCGTGTCCTAATCTGATTATTTTCTAGTAGGCTTTGATCTCGTAGTATATTTCAATGGTTATGTACTGATTTTAGTTAGATTTGGAGCATTCGGAGGCCGATTCGAGAGGCAAGGGCATCGCGAGCTAGAGTTTGAAACGGATAGAGATGAGTATTGATTGTAAATATTGTTCTGAGGGTATGAAACCCCGGATTTCACATCGTTGTACTATTTTGAGGTGATACACACGCTAGAGGACGAGCGTGGGGATTGTGACTTGGTCCGTCGCGTATTTGATTGAAAACTGTTTGCTATCATCATGTCTTGGGCTGAATGTCATATTTGGGCCTCATGCCAACTATTTTGGACTCTTAGAAGATTTTTACTACTATTCCTCACTGTCTTGACTTTATATTTGTACTCAGTCATGCTATATTCTACTGTTTTCATAACTCAGCCATATTTACACTGTTTTTGACATCTTAAATGATATTTTGAGTCGAGCATCATATTTTACTATGCCCTACTGGCTTTTAGAGATTTCTGACTGAGTAAGGCCGAGAGCCTGTGTTGTGAGGATACTTTTAGATCGGGCTGCACACCGTAGCAATGATATACTAATGTTGACACCCAATTTTGTCCATCCTTACTCCATATTATTCTAATGAGCTACTATTTTATTTAAGAGTCATAATAATATTTATAGCATTTTTTAAAGACGATTACAAGTATTATTACCTTATTTTGCTATGTTACCCCATATATTATAATTTACACCACATAATTTGTCAATTTAATTTACCAATTTTAGATATTTAAAATATTATTTTAAGCACATTGAGATAGTTATACAGAATACTATTTATTCTGGTATTCATTTCTCAATTCATGCATTTTTATTTGTCTAGTCATTACTTATTAATTTAATTTTTTTTATTATTGTTATTATGACATTTTAATTAAAATAGTATCTATTTCATTTAGCCCACCAATCCAACCGAAAGGGCACTCCAATATCGAGTGTGAATCTTCTAAATTCCCCAAAATCCTCACCCATATCGCCATGATTAAAAAAAATCTTTCCTTCTTTTGGGAAATTATTACTCTTTCGATGAACTAGTAGTTTTTTCCTTTGCTCACGTCCCCTACCAACGACTCTTTTCCCTCCCCCATCGATTTATATTCCTCTTTCTCAATTTTTATAGGGACAAGTGATACCCTAAGGTGAGGAGAGAAACACATACGCACAGAACCAAAAAGATGAGAGATACCTTACCCTTAGAGTCACAGGCCGCCTTTCTCCACTCTCACCTCTCTTTCGGATGCCATTATCATTAGTACTGCCAAAATCTTACTGTCCCATCAACCATGAATACTTGCACTTTTACGTTTCAAATGCACCACCTTAGGCACTCATCATCCTCACAAAAGAATCATCGCTCACGAGTTCGTGTTGTGACGCCGAGGTTGGTTTCATGATTAGAAACAAGCAACCCAGAATTCTTCGAATTAAAAGAAAAGTATTTCAATTTTCAGTGTCTGCTGATCTAGTCGACAAAGCGTATCGCTTAACTTTGCGCATTTTTAATACTTTATCTTGATTTGCATTTGAATATTTAATTTTCTTTACCGATTTTCGGAGTTTTGGTGTAGGTTCGTAACTTCCTGTTGTTATGAATATGATATGATTTTTGCGTTGTAGTGAAATATGCATCTGGGGCATGTGTTGGATCGTGTATTAAAATTATATTTTTTTTTCTGCTTTCAACTATGTGTTGGAATAAACCCCGTAAAAATAGTATTCACGGTATTAGTGATAAACGCAGAATACTAAGTTATGGTTAAATCAGCAAGAATAGAAATGCAGCAATAATGACACCAAAATTTTATGTGGAAACCCTTCTGAATAAGGGAAAAAACCACGGCCAAGAAGAGCAACTGATATCACTATAGCGAGGAATTTTACACTGTGTAGTAACGAGTAAAAAATACTCCTAAGACCACTACACCCTCAAAAGAAATAAACACTCTTTTGCTTTTTCCACCTCACTACAATATCTCTCGCACTCTATTTTTCTTCACAAACTATTTTCTTATAGTTTATGGAATACCTTGCTCTCTTTTTTCTCTCTTTGTCGGTGTGTAGAAATGAGAGTTAAAGCTCTCCTTTTATAGCCAAAACCTCACTCTCTAAAGCCTATAATATTTGACAATTTACACACCCTTTTCACAATTTCAACAAGGTTGGCTACCAAACCAAACCAAGTCAATAAAATTGGCTACCAAATTATACAAATTCAACAAGGTTGGCTACCAAACCAAACCAAGTCAACAAAATTGGCTACCAAATCATTTGAATGAGATGGACACCATATCAATCTCCCCCTCCAGTCTCATTCATCTAGAGGAGGTAGCACTATCTTCTGTTATGCCTCTTGCTATAATTTTTACCATTAAAGTTGTGAACTACTGGAAGTATTTCTTAGTGATATGGTAATAGAACTCAAAATAACTCTTGTGAGTGCAATACTCCTATTTTCATTATGATATGATTCCTCTCTTCCGATTATAATATTTATTACTACTTCCTAGAGTTTAATCCAATCATTATTAATATCTTTTAGAACTGTTATACATTACATGGAGGGATATATTGAAATAGACTTGTAAGGAGAAGCTAATGACTAAACGAGTTGTGGGGCTTTGTAATGACTTACGCATTTTGATTAACTTAATAACCTACTGCTAAGAGTTGGTATTTCTTTTTAGGGTTTTGATTTGTCAAATGAATTTTGATATTTAACTAGCATAATCCAGTTGGTATATTTGTTCTGCGTGTGGATCTACTCCAATGTCAATTAATGACTTGTGGGAGGTTAAGGACTTTGAGGTCGAGTCCATAAACTAAAAATAAATAAATAAAAAATTTACTTTTTTATAAAAAAAATGACTAAGCCGATCTTTTTTTTTTTTTTTAAAACGATTTAGTTAAGTCTTTTCTTATGGTGAAATCTTGTCTTACTACGTGCTACAATATTTATTAAACGTCAGCACACTTTATTTGGCTATGTATTTATTTAATTGCATAAAAGTATAACTTATTATGTGTTATCCTTGTTCTTGACCGGCTAGTCAAACTACTTTCTTTACGTGCTTATATATTAATTTTTAACCTCATATTAAAGTCGCCATTAAGGTCAATGGCATGTGATTAACAATTGTCACAAAGCCATGCCTCTAAGGTGGCGCGCATTTTTACTAACCATTTTCATTTTTTTGAGCCGTGATTACCATGAAATTCACCGGAAGCAATTTCGCCGTGGAGAAGGAGAAGTTTATTCCGTTTCATACCTCCCTTCTTTAACGAACTTGAGATTTGTAAATATACTGTGAAACAATATTTTATTGACGATGAGCAAAAGGAATTACGAGCTGGTATTCTACAAATGGGTAAGATTTTCTTTAGATTACTTCAAAAGGTCAGTATTCTTATTTCGGTTATAAGGTTTTTCTATTTGATTGTTATACTTTTACTACCTGAAGAATTCTTTGTATGAACACCATGTATGTCTTTATTCGATGTAATCATGAATTATGTGTCTTTAATGTGAATTATGGATATAACTGAAACAATAAGTTGAAATTATTTCAGCATTTGGGTTTCAAAACAGTAGTTCATTCATGCATCGACATACCACTTTGACAATCTTTTTTTCTCTTTTTATTTTAATTATTCTGATCCAATTTTTGGTCGTAAGCTCTGGCTTATTATATTACCATACTTTTAACTATTTTGTTATATTATGCTTCGGACTAATTTACTTTTTCTCAGTTGAGTATTTAAATAAAAAATCGAATATATATTATAAAACTACTTCACTACTTTATTTATAAAAGAACATCGGAGTCACTTTCTTTGTTATAAATGCGTTTCTGTCCAAGTTATCCTTTTCATGTTAAATGCTATTTTGTTGCTCAAACTCTTTTCTTTTCTCTTCGTCCTTTATTTTTTTCAACACTTTCGCTTAACATACTAATTAATTATTTGCATGTTCAATCACTTTGCTTAATCAATTAATAATCTCACATAGTTTAAGATTCGACCGGGACCCATAGTTGTGGACCTCGAAGAGCGCCTAACACCTTCTCTTTGAGGTAATTTGAGCCCTTACCCGATCTTTGATGACCTTGGCTAGTCAAACAGACTTATTTGCAAATAGGTGCCCTAACGCACCTTAAAATTGTTAGGTGACGACTCTTCTCTTTAAATACCCATTTAAAAGAGTTGTCACATATCGAAGCCCGCTTTCGCGAGAAAACGGGGCGCGACAGCATGGCTACTCTGTTAGGGATACTTAGGTTCTTACCATAACGGATTTAGCTATTGTGGGATTTCTAATTCATTAAGTTGCTTTACATGACCGCTTCCAGGTACCTCCCTTTCCTGTTCCTTTATTTGCTCAAAATTGCTATATCATGAGCCTCCCTTCCCTGTCTCCTTTATTCGCTTCATTTAATTATGTTTTGATTTTTGTGAACTGTGCTACCCTATTTCCTTTGTATTTATTTTTCTTCCCTTTCTCTTTTGCTTATTTTATCGCATTATTTAATACTGCCTTTATATGCCTTCACCATGTAAATTACTTGACCATATGTTATCACTTTTGCATAAGCATGTTTTCAACTCATGTTCCACTCGTGCCAAATATCAACATAGCAATGCTTGATGAGTGGTTGCGCTCTTCCTATTTATTACCCTTTAAATTCGGGAAAGCTTAGTTGCGGTAAAACCAGTCGATCAATGGGGCAGTCGACGGTTCCGTGCCTTTCCCCCTCATGTTGTCCGCTTGAGGGTACCAGTCTAAACTCCCATAGTAACCTTACTCTGATCAATTGTGCATGCATCATGGTCAAACCTAGCCGGGTTAATATGTTGTCCACATAATAACTATTTAAGACAAGCCCTGTCCAAAGTCCGCCGGGATTTCCATAATCCCAATGGACACAATCACCTTATGTGCATTATTTGGAGAAAGATGTGTTAATATGCTGATTGTTGTCTTAAATTTTCAAATTTAGGAGTGGTAGGACTAAATCAACCTTATCTCTTTTGGCATCCCCATAAAGGCTTATTTACTCATTATTATGTGTATTTATATTCTCTCTTACATATCTCTATTTATTCGTTTGCTATTTATTTCAAAGTACTCATTACATATTCTTTCAAAATCACTCCACGCTTAATACAATTAATTTTATGGCATTTCTTAGATTTCTATTTTTAGGTTCAAATCACACTAATCCCGGACCTGAACAAACTATCTTCCCGTCCCAGGGGCATAATCTCCTATTTTGCCTAACGGGAATTTTTCGTCCATTGATTACATAACATGACTGACCTATCATTTTCATCAGTTGTAGTTAATGACGTAATTTCTTCTTCAAACGATGTTATATCTCAACTTTGCTCATATGTGTATAACTTATTCAAAATGAGATGTTTTACCCTTCAATTGTTGATATCCTCTATTCAACTTAGTCCAGATCATGGTTAGGGTTATTGTCCGACTAATATTACTTTTGGGTTTTTGTTTTGTATCCGAACTTATGCAATACTCGAGTTATATTAAACTTTCTTAACTTGGGTTCTTGAGATTGTTTTGTCCAACTAGCATAATATTCTATTTTTTAAAAAAGGTAGTACATTTTCCACGTTCATACACTCAATCTTCCCTCTATCCAGAGTAATTCAATTCTGTCTTAGCAACCAAATGTGACCTAATCTTGTTCGGACATTATGGTCTTGTTTCTTGCACATCGTGCACCTTATTTTTACATCCAAGACATAACATTTGAAGTCCAAATAGGTTAGACTTTTGCATTTGCTTTCGGCTTATTATTTGCTAATCTCTAAAATATTTGCATGAGTCCCACATCATTGAGATTAATCTCTATTAATTGATTAATCATAGACCTTCTCGAGAACTGCAGTCTCAATGGTCAATATCACTGAAGTGATACGTATTACTCTACCAATCTCCACCTACCCACCCGTAATACTCTTCAAAAATTGTTATGTTTAAGCTCGATCTCCTAGTCACACTCCACTGTTTTGGAGCATTCAGCTGAACTTTCAATATGAGACTATTCGATCATATAAATCTTGCACTCTCAAGCGATTCTATAAGCTTCAAATACGATCTATGTTCTTTACCCGATTTCTGTTTAAAGGGGCTACGTGAGTAACCTATTATTGGATTCAGTCTTGTTATTATAAAAACTCCATTTCCCTCCAAAGACGAAACTAGGGCAAAATTTTGAGTTTTCTCAAAATTTGGGATTGTATCATCAATGTCTTCAAAAAGGAATGATAGGTACAACAGCATCAAAAATATTCTCACCAGGCATACGCTGCAAAGCAAGAAGATCACCACCTATATAGGTCCATACACTGCAAAGCGCAAAGTCTTCATCTTCAAAAGGCTAAGAATTGCTTTCTCTTATTTACACAAGGTTAACTGCTGCCTTCCTCTCCTTGTATGAGGCTAAGCTCTGCCTCCATTCTTCGCATGAGGCTAGACTTTGCCTCTATTACATACATAATGCTAAACACTGCCTTCATCCTTGCATAAGGCTAAACACTACCTTATATCATCTACATGGCTAAAAAATCACCTGATACTGCATTTGCATGGCTGAAAGATCGCCTTATACTTCATCACCATGGCTGAAAGACCGCCTCATACTGCATCTGCATGGCTGAAATATCGCCTCGTACTGCATCTGTATGGCTGAAAGATCGCCCTATACTGTATTGCATGGCTGAAAGATTGCCACATACTGCATCTACATGGCTGAAAGATCGCCTCATACTGCATCTGCATGCTGAAAGATCGCCTCATACTGCATCTATATGGCTGAAAGATCGCCCCATACTGCATCTGCATGGCTGAATATCGCCCCATACTGCATCTGCATGGCTGAAAGATTGCCCCATACTGCATCTGCATGGCTGAAAGATCGCCACATACTGCACTGCATCTGCAGGGCTGAAAGATCACCTCACACTACATTGCATGGCTAAAAGATCACCCCATACTACATTTCATGGTCTGAAAGATCGCCAAATTATCCAAAGGTGTCATAGTCTAAAGGCACCATTTTTACGGTCGAGGACACCATTTCATGGCCTAAAGATCTGAATTTGCACATCATTATTCATAGGCATCATAGTTCAAAGGCATCATCTTCATGGCCTAAGAACACCATTTCATTGCCTGCGAATCCCTTATCATATGCTTCATGGCCCAGGACATCATGGTCTAAGGACATCATCCTCATCGTCCGAAGGCAACATTCATGGTCTAAAGGGAATTTGCATCTTGTTTAAATATTTTCAACAAATTACATTCATCCTATTAATGCTTACATGTGCTTACATACTAAATATCGTTTATAGCAATACACAAAGTTTGCAGCTACAAGACACAAAATGTCACAACAAGTCTTGTTATCAAATTGGGGTGATTTTCGCATCCAGTATCTCTCTATTTTCTATTTCTTCTCAATTCCAATATCCCCGCAAACTGACACCGGAGTAACCTTCTAGAATTAACATTTCCTTCAAGTAGTAAGTGCGTATATATCCTCTTCATAATATTCATTTTCACCGCTTACTTCTATTTTCTCAATTTTTGCAATCATCTTTACCTTACTTAGAATCACATTACTTCCCGATCCTATTTTTCATCATACACCCTTCTATTTTTTTTATGATCACAATATCCAGTATGATCATAATTCAATATTAAGGCAAATTTTTAGGGATTCATGTCCTTCATTAATCTAGAATCACACACAGCCTGATTCTCGTTAAGCCCGGGATATGTAGGCAACTCAGAAACTAGGATTCGGCCACAATATTTTTCAATACTCTTATTCCCTTTTGTTCTTACACAACTATCTCATCAGTCGGACAAAATTGGCTACTATGTCAATTTCTTTGTCCGATAACTCTTTCATCATTCTCGGTCAAAGAGGGGCAACTGTTGACACCCAATTTTGTCCATCCTTACTCCATATTATTCTAATGAGCTACAATTTTATTTAAGAGTCATAATAATATTTATAGCATTTTTTAAATACGATTACAAGTATTATTACCTTATTTTGCTATGTTACCCCATATATTATAATTTGCACCACATAATTTGTCAATTTAATTTACCAATTTTAGATATTTAAAATATTGTTTTAAACGCATTGAGATAGTTATACATAATAATATTTATTCTGGTATTCATTTCTCAATTCATGAATTTTTATTTGTCTAGTCATTACTTATTAATTAAATTTTTTCTATTATTGTTATTATGGCATTTTAATTAAAATTGTATCTATTTCATTTAGCCCACCAATCCAACCGAAAGGGCACTCCAATATCACACTAATTTTGGGCCTGAACAAACTATCTTCCCGCCCCAAGGGCATAATCTTCTATTTTGCCTAACGGGAATATTTCCTCCATTGATTACATAACATGACTAACCTATCCTTTTCATCAGTTGTAGTTAATGACGTAATTTCTTCTTCAAATGATGTTACATCTCAACGTTGCTCATATGGGTATAACTTTTTCAAAATAAGAAGTTTTACCCTTCAATTGTTGATATCCTCTATTCAACTTAGTCTAGATCATGGTTAGGGTTATTGTCCGACTAATATTACTTTTGGGTTTTCGTTTTGTATCCGAACTTATGCAATACTCGAGTTATATTAAACTTTCTTAACTTGCGTTCATGAGATTATTTTTGTCCAACTAGCATAATATTCTATTTTTTAAAAAAAGTAGTACATTTTCCACGTTCATACACTCAATCTTCCCTCTATCCGAGTAATTCAATTCTGTCCTAGCAACCAAATATGACCTAATCTTGTTCAGACATTATGGTCTTGTTTCTTGCACATCGTGCACCTTATTTTTACATTCAAGACATAACATTTGAAGTCCAAATAGGTTAGACTTTTGCATTTGCTTTCGGCTTATTATTTGCTAATCTCAAAAATATTCGCATGAGTCCCACATCATTGAGATTAATCTCTATGAATTGATGAATCATAGAGATTACCTCCTACATAGGTCCATACACCACAAAGCGCAACTTCATCTTCAAAAGGCTAAGAATTGCTTTCTGTTATTTACACAAGGCTAATCGCTGCCTTCCTTTGCTTGTATGAGGCTAAGCTCTGCCTCCATTCTACGCATAAGGCTAGACTTTGCCTCTATTACATACATAAGGCTTAACACTGCCTTCATCCTTGCATAAGCCTAAACACTATCTTATATCATCTGCATGGCTGAAACATCGCCTCATACTGCATCTACATGGCTGAAAGATCGCCTTATACGGCATCTTCATGGCTGAAAGACCGCCTCATATTGCATTTGCATGGCTGAAAGATCGCATCATACTGCATCTGCATGGCTGAAAGATCACCTCATACTGCATCTGCATGCTGAAAGATCGCCTCATACTGCATCTATATGGCTGAAAGATCGCCCCATACTGCATCTGCATGGCTGAATATCGCCCCATACTGCATCTGCATGGCTGAAAGATTGCCCCATACTGCATCTGCATGGCTGAAAGATCGCCACATACTGCACTGCATCTGCAGGGCTGAAAGATCGCCTCACACTATACTGCATGGCTGAAAGATCACTCCATACTGCATTTCATGGGCTGAAGATCGTCAAATTATCCAAAGGCGTCATAGTCTAAAGGCACCATTTTCATGGCCGAGGACGCCATTTCATAGTCGAGGACACTATTCCATGGCCTGTGTTGTGAGGATACTTTTAGATCGGGCTGCACACCGTAGCAGTGATATACTAATGTTGACACCCAATTTTGTCCATCCTTACTCCATATTATTCTAATGAGCTACTATTTTACTTACGAGCCATAATAATATTTATAGC